>NC_137888.1:91392867-91992867 GCF_963455335.1 Martes martes
CTTCCCAGCTTGCATTAAAGGAACAGTATTAGATTTCATTTTGTGGAGAGATTTAAACCCTACCTTGTCTGACAGACTTTGAATTCACCTCTTAAATGCATTCCTACAGGCCCCAGTCATAGTATCAACAAAGTCGAAAACACCAACTTTATTTCTTAGTCACCTTGAATAAAAATGATGCCGTTTATTTTTAACAAGTTTGGAATATTCTGATACAAACACTATCAGTTCTGATGTACTTCAGTAATGGGAATGGTGTCTGTGCTGGTTTTGTTGTTTTTGGTTTTTTTCTCTTTATGGAAAACTTATTTCTAACAGTTTCCTTTTTTGTAAATCTAATTGCTTTTGGTTCACCAAGAATTCATGGGCAATTGCTTTTCTCACTATTACAAATATATTGCAAGTGGAGCTTTTATATTCAGGGTTGCTGACCTGAATCTGTTTCCCTTCACAGTAATCTTGTGCTGTTTCCAAGCTTAGGAAAGCTGACAGAGTTTGAAAAGACAATATTCATCAATCAGACTATGGGTGCTGCTCTTGCATCTTTTACACATAATTGTCAAAAAATCTTATTAATACCCGACTATGGGCCAGTGCATGAAAATATAATCAGAACATTGTAGAACAGATTCAGAGACAAACAGGAACCCTCATTTTCGACCCCAATTTACTGCTATCCCACACAAATTTGGTATTCTCAATTTCTGAAGAAATTATCTATGTCAGACATGTAGGCTTATGGTCCAGAGGTTATAGGAAATGCCACCTTACATTAAAAAAGAACCCACCTCATATCTGGCTTGGTGCTTTACTCCTTGTATTAATAATGATGTGTCTCCAGCCTTAATTCTGCTTTTCAGTTCTGGGGGACACATATTTTAATTTTTTATTGGTTGTGATTGCATTTCAGCAGATTTATATGAAGTCCTCCCTACATGCTTCTTGATCCATTCACCCTGCAGAGAAGTATATATGTTTCCATGTGTATATGTGTATGTGTGTGTGTGTATTGGTTGATGAGAAGGAAATGTCAATAATTCATTTCGACTGAAGCAGCACATTTGTGTCCCTACCTTAAGTCGATTCAAAACAGGGTATTTTTACACACTTAGCCATTTTCTTCTTCCAATAGGTCTCTGACTCTGAAATTTGATGGTAAAATGGGTTAAGAAGATGAAAATAGTAAAGAAAAAGTCAGTTTACGAGCGATTTAATCTGTACAGTAAAATCCATTGAAATTCAAAGCTTTATAAGGTCAAATTTTAGTAAAAAGAGATGGTTATTGATAGAGTGCAGTTTCTACCCTTTATATGATTGCTTGGACTGGGACTGACAGTACTTAAAAGGTAGGGCACTGTGCACACGTTGGCATGTAGTTTCAATTTATACTTCATAAAATTTTTATGTGTAACTTTTTAAATTTAAATGTCTAATCATAAAATATTCTTAGAAGCTTGAAAAATACCTCTAAAAACCTAGATGTATGAAAAAAGCAGAAAATACTATATTTACGGTAACTTGCCATTTTGAGATATGACAGGGTTTTTTTCAGTAAGTAATCATCTGGTTGTTTAGGTGAGGACAGCTTTGTTGTTCATTGGTCACGTAGACTGAGGTTGACCAAGGAGTCCATTTTGAATCCAGGTGAAAATCACCTAGTGGGTCAGAAAACAAGTCGCAAATGTGGGGTACAGACATTTATATCTGATTTCTAATATTTATATTCTTACATAAACTACAGCATATTCTGGAAAAGGGTCTCTGGCTCCCTTCTTTACCCTATGGGCATCGTATTACTCAATGATTTTATGTTAGATTTGTCTAAAAGGTTTTTGTGAGCAGATTTGATCATATTTTCTATTAGAATCTTAATGATTTTTTTTAAATCTGAAACTCTGTTTTTCATGTGTTTAAGTAGAGAAGTTAACTAAAAAGTAGAGAAGTTAACTAAAAAGATTTAAAATAGTGTCTTCATTTCCAAGACATCCCTAAAACTCATTTGTGTCATATGTTTTGATATCCAACTCAGTGCTTTTTAAAATATAGCACTAGCCTTGGGGCGCCTGGGTGGCTCGGTGGGTTAAGCTTCTGCTTTTGGCTCAGGTCATGATGTTTAGTTTGTTCACTAACCAAAAAAAAAAAGAAAAAAAAAGAAAAGATAATTTGATTTTCTGGAAAACCCGAGAAGAACGAGAGAAGCTGAGGAAAAAGGAAGAGAGGAGGGAGATAGTTCAATAGCTAGTGTCTCCAAAGGAGCAACAGGAGAGTAGGGAGCAGTATGGGAAGGAAGCAGAGTTGGTCAAAAAGGGTAGAGGTGAGTTCTCCTCCGTTCCTGCTTCCTCTCCCAGTAGCAGATGTTAATACCAATTATACCCCGCATTGGGCTCTCTGCTCAGCGGGGAGCCTGCTTCCCCCTCTCTCTCTTCCTGCCTCTCTGCCCACTTGTGATATCTCTCTCTGTGTCAAATAAATAAATAAAATCTTTAAAAAAATAAAAAATAAAATATAGCACAGCCCTTAATTTTATTTTTGAATCGTTTTAACTGTATAAAGTTTGCCTCCTCCTCATAGAGGGGAATCATCGAGCTTGCACATGTGATAACCTCTTGATGATAGGGAATGCATTGTGGTTAGCATTTTCTTAGGCTGGAATATTTTTTTTTTAAAGATTTTATTTATTTATTTGACAGACAGAAATCACAAGCAGAGAGGCAGGCAGAGAGAGAGGGGAAAGCAGGCTCCCTGCTGAGCAGAGAGCCCGATGCGGGGTTTAATCCCAGTACCCTGGGATCATGACCTGAGTCGAAGGCAGAGGCTTTAACCCACTGAGCCACCCAGGCGCCCCTACGCTGGAATATTTTTAAAACTGAAGTTGTCTTCAATAGCCATTTCCCCTATTTCTTTCTTTCTTTCTTTCTTTTTTTTTTTCCTTTTTTTTTTTTGAAGAGGACTGAACATGTCCAAACTAAGCTCCTCATCTTCCTCTGAACTTACCACTCCCAGGGGCTTCCCCTTTTCCTTGATGGTAACGACTTCCAGTTGCTCAGGCCAAACATCTGGATGTCCCCCTTGACTTCTCTCTTTCCCTTATATCCCATGCCTAATCTTTCAAAAAATCCCTTTGATTCTATGTTCAAATTATGTCCAGAACCTATCACTTTTCACCACTTCCAGTCTATTATCCTCATCCAAACTACCCTCCTCTTTTGGTTCGATTATTTTAGTGGTCTCCTTCACTGGCTCCCTGATTCCACCTTTGCTCTCTTTTCTCTTCTTACAAAGCAGCCAGAGCAATCCCTGTGAAAGCATAGCCAGAGCATTCTACTCCTTTGATCAGATGCTGCAGTGGCTTCGTACTGCCCCACCACACAGAAGAATCCATGTGATGTGCCCCTGCCCATCCTGTTGTCTGTGTGAATTCATCTCCTCTGACATCTCCTCTTCCTTCTCCTCCTTCCAACCACACTGGCCTCATTGCTGTTCTTCACATATGCTGGGTATTTTCCCGCCTTCTGTGTTTGCTGCGATTCTTGCTTTACCTCTGTCGCTCTTAGATACTTTGTAGATATTCCTCTCCCAGATATGTTCCTGATGGGCTACCCCATCTAATATCTCCTTCCCATGAGGGTATCTTCACCATCTCTGGCACTGTCTATCCTCTTACCCTGCTTAATATTTTGTTTTCCTCTCTGGTGCTTACCACCATCTAGAAGACTATACAATTTACTTATTTTATATTTTCTGTCATTGCTTACTAGAATGCCAGTTTTATGAGGGCAGGGATTTTTTTTTTAAGATTTTATTTATTTATTTGACAGACAGAGATCACAAGTAGGCAGAGAGGCAGGCAGAGAGAGGGAGGAGGAAGCAGGCTCCCTGCAGAGCAGAGAGCCCGATGCAGAGCTTGATCCCAGGACCCTGGAATCATGACCTGAGCCGAAGGCAGAGGCTTTAACCCACTGAGCCACCCAGGTGCCCCAAGGCAGGGGTTTTTGTTGGTTTTGTTAGATAATATATTTCCAGCTTGGAATGTACTTGGCACATAGCATATGCTAAATAATAATCACTCATTTATTTACTGATTATTGTGCATAGATTTTCACTTTTATCATTTAACTTGGTTCTCCTCTGTGCTCCCAGGACCATTAGGTCTTTACTCATGAGTAGATCTTGAACAGATAAAGAGAAACAAGAGGAATTCAGGGAGCAAGAAGAGTTTGCAAAGACACTGAGAAGTGAGAGAGCAGTGTAAAGATTTGGGGGTGAAGAACTGAAGGAACATAAGGAAGGAAATGGTAGGAGAATGACATTCCAAGGTTTATAGCAAGTATATTATCAAGGGACTTGTATATTCTGCCAGGGTGCCCAGATTTGTCCTCTGGGCAGTGGTGAATCATTAAAAGATTACACAGAGTCTGACTTGCTCAGATTAGTATTTTAGGGGAAAAATCACCGCAGTATAAAGTCTTAAAAAACTATGAATTTCTGAAATTGCATAGATGGGTATAGGAAATGATTTTTCTTATAGTGTATCATGAAACAGCACCCTGGAAAGGGTTAAACCTTAAATGAGTTTGGATCAAAGTTGCAAACACAGCTACATTTGCACATCTGAGAATGAACATGGGCATATGTGGCCTATGTAAAGTAAAGGCCTTTGGACCCTAGCACAGTTTTAGGAATTTTATACCTCTGATGTGATGTTCCTGTTTAACCATCACAATAGGCTAGTTATTATTGCACTTGTTATCACTGAATGTGCTTTGATATTATTTGCAGCTAAGGGGCAAATGGTAACTTTCCTTTAATTAACAGTATTTTCAATTACTTTTCATTCTATATTTGTAAAGAAAAATTGACTAAATGAAATTCACTTGCTTTGTGAAAACAAAGACTTTTCTTAGTGACACAAAAATAGCCCATAGGGGAAAAAATTTTATATTTGGAGAAGTGTTGGAGGGTGGCATTTTAGAGATAGTATATGGGTTGCCAACAATGATTGCACTTCCCCAGGTAAAGAGAGCCTCTACCAGGTGGACAGTCTCTGGAAACAGCCACATGTTCAATTAAAATGTTTTAGTGAATGTAGTGAGAGTTGGGTAGTTTTTCATCTTTATCTCAATTTCCAGCACATCAAAAGAATTTAGCTTTAATTGCCTCTTACAGGAATTAATCTGTATGGAAGCCTATCTCTAAATAGCCAGAGAGGCCATGCCCAAATGTGAAGCCAATCTTCTCTCCACACTTGCAAGTGCCCCTGAGAGATTTGCTCACGTGTAAACAGACCCCTATTGGGTTCCCATTAGTAGAGCTAACAGGAACCTATTTTGAACTGAGATTTTGGGAATTTTAATAACTTTTTGTCAGGATACTTGGTTCCAAGCACAGAAACAGGCTGGTTATTTTAAGCCTGAAAGGATTTCACTGGAAGGCTAGTGAAGGAGGAGAGGGGCACACTGATTGGTGGGGAGGTAGAGGGTATGGGAGGGTAAATGGGTAACAACCAGGGACTTCTGGGGGAAGCAGGAACTACTCAGTAGCAAAAGTCTGGTTTGCCAGTGGCCATTGATGTTGCAAGGAATTTAGCTCCTAGAAATTCTTCTTTACTCATGATTGAAGCTGCCGGAAGCAAGTACTTCATAGGCTATCAGTGAGTGGGTAATGGAAAACTCTGTCCTCTTCTGCTCCATAGTAGGAGGGCACAGTACAATGTAGGCCCTACTGTCTAGACTATACCATACCAAGTGGACAATTTGCCCCAAAGAGAGACCACAATGTTCATAGGAAATGGGGGTTGGGACAGGTTGAATGTTATCAAAATGATGAATATATGCTACTCTTGGTATTTTATTTTTGTTGCTTTGCTTTTTTTCAGGCAGTATGGTGAGGGATAAGGGTTCTTGCCTTTGCAAATTGGTTTAAAATATCCAGGTATCTGTAACTATCCATGTAGTAGAGAGATTCTTTTTTTTTTTTTTTTTTTCTTGTCGAAAGGAGTTGTAGGTTTGGATGGAAAAGAAAAATGTTTCGATACAAGCCAGTGTACTGTCTGCCTGTAGTAACTCAGGATTATCTGTAGTACTGTAGACCCCAAATCGTTCTAAATTATGCTGGTGCTGCTCTACTTTTTCCTTACCCACTGTTCCTAAATTACTAACAAAGGGAGCTAGGGTAACTCAAGTCTTTAATATGTTTTTCTTATTTCAAATCAGGTTGGGATCAAAGGTAACCGTTGATTAAAACAGGTAAAAATATGTGCACACACACACATATGTTTTTATGTATCTTATTTAATACTTTGTTATTTAGAGTCCATTGCAGGCCTAATGTCCCTAAACACTTTGGTGTTTATTTCTTAAGAACAAATAAATTCTTTTATATAACCGTAGGATAATAATCAAAATCAAGAGGTTAACACAGACACAGTATTGTAATCTATAGATCCCATTCAGAGTTCACCAATTGTCTAAAGTTCCTAGATAGCAAAAATAAATTTCAGATCCTGTGTTGTATTTTGCTGTCATGTCTCTTTGGTCTTTGTAATATGGAGTACTCACTCATTAATCTCGAAAGAAAGAGGCTTTTTAAAATATTGATTTTTTTGAATATTTTGAAGGATGTCCCTCATTTGGGGTTTGGCTGATAAATTTTTCTATGAATGTACTTAGGTTTTATGCTTTTGGCAAAAAGATAACAAAAATGATGTGTTCGCAGTGCATCATTTCAGGGAGAACATGAGGTCAGTTTCCATTCCTAATAATGTTAACTTTGAACATTTTCTCAAGGTGGTGTTTAATAAGTTACTGACCATCTTCAAAAGGTTCACAGGATAGAGAGATCCCAAAACAAGGCCGTCATGGCTGTGTATGTAAGGTGTTTTGAGAGCAATAGAGGCGTACTCACTTTACCCAGAGGTGGCTGATTAGTGGGATGCTTGGGAAATAAATGCAGGGGGGCTCAATCCCAGGACCCTGAGATTAGGACTTGAGCTAAATTAAGCATCTGATGCTTAGCTACCTGAGCCACCCAGGCATCCCAAGTTCTAATCATTTTAAATCATAATGAAGAATGTTATATAACTGCTGTTATGAGTTTGTGAACTTGTTCTAGCTGGAAAATTTGCTCTTCTATAGTGAGGACACATAATGGTCACATATGTGGGTGAAAGCAGTAAATGAAATCTATCTAAAATGTTATAAAGTCTTTGAATATTTTTAATATGATATAATTAGAGCATTATGAATTCTTTATATGGAAGATTCAAAATATACTAAACCTGGTGTCCATGGCTCCCTGAACATATGCAAAAACAAGCTTCATGAGTATATGAAAACCTTTAAATGATAAGCCAACTTTCTGTAAGTTCATGTTTTTATGTGCATTTTTCTCTCATAGGGTCCATAGCTTTTATCAGAATCTTAGTGTGTCCTTTGGATTCCTCTAAATTAAGAAATGTTTGTAGAGTGGTATGTTGAAAGTAGGATTATAACCCTAGACTAGCTATACACAGTGCCATCTAGACCAGTAATTCAATCTTTCTAAGCTTCAGTTTCTTCTTTTCTAAGATAAGGATTTTAATTAAGGTCAACTTTCCTCGATAAGTATATCTCAATCAACAAGTATGTCTTTTTTTTTTTTTTTTAAGATTTTATTTATTTATTTGACAGAGAGAGAGATCACAAGTAGGCAGAAAGAGAGAGAGAAGGAAACAGGCTCCCTGCAGAGCAGGGAGCCTGAAGGGGGACTCGATCCCAGGACCCTGGGATCATGACCTGAGCCGAAGGCAGAGGTTTTAACCCACTGAGCCACCCAGGCACCCCTCAACTAACAAGTATGTCTTAAAGACTTTTGCAGTCTAGGTGAACACAGGTAAAGTTTTTTGGCCATTACAGTGTTGTATTAAGAAATTTGGATCTTAATTTTCAGTTTACCTTGAAAAATCTGCAAGCCTGTCTACCTGGGCCCAAATTATAGCACAGTAGTCATTTGGAGCCTATTGGTGTTAATGTGTTTGGATAGATATATGCACTCAAGTTCTCCATAGTCTTCACCCTGCTCTATAGTCTCACATAAGATTTCTTCACTCATTTATATAGTTTTCCTGACCTGGAAGCATTTGAGATCATGTCCTCAGATATACACAACATATTCTTCAGCTGAGAAAGGAGAATGGGTCATAGGGAGGTGACACAATGTCATGAAGTCATGCTTCCATGTGCCTTTATTCAGGGAATTCTGAAGCTCTCTGTATTCCTATGTGTGCCCTGATTATGGAGGAAGATTTAACACTTTTTACTGAAAAAGGCTCCTCTGCTCAAAATGGATGCTGAAAAGTTACCACCAACTTGTATTGCATACCTTGTATTACACTCTAAAATATATGCCATCCATCAATATTTTAAGATGTTATATTATATTGGGCTTACTAGATCCCAAGTCAGAGTGAGAGAGAGAGTTCTGGAAAAATTAGAAAGGGTATGAAAAAACTTCTCAGGCCCTGTTTGCTTATGCATAAGATAAAACCTGAAGTAACTGTGCATTTTAGATGACTTCATTACCTAGGTCAGCAAATTTTTCTATAAAAGGCCAGAGAGTAAATATTTTTGGCTTTGTAAGTTATACAGTTTCTTTTGCAAACATGTAAGCCACCCACTTTAGACAATACATAAATAATTGATCATAGCTGTGTTCCAATGAAACTGTATTTACAAAAAAGGCACATTTGGCCTGTAGTTTGCCAACCCCTGGGCTAGGTATTCATTAGAATATGGAGTCTGGTCTTAAGAGAGGCTTAAAAATCTTGATGAGTAGTAACAAAGATAAAAATAAGTTGTAAATACAGAAGGTATTAGAAAAGATGACCCACAAGAAAAGTGGTCTGGGATTATTTAACTCTGCCAAGAGGAGGCTGTTGGGTGACATAATATATGTTTGACATGAAATATAATTTCCTGACAGTGGCAGTGGTTACAATGTTGGATGAGTTATTAAGGCAGTTTGTGGACTTTCCCTGAAAGATTTTAAAAATACTATAAATTTTCATCTTTCTGAAATGGCTTTATTTGGAAATGTAAACAGGATAATATGTAGGCAATGGGAGATGAACAGTGTGGAATATAGAACTCTATGTGAAAATAAAGTTAGAATAAGATTGGGCAGAAGCAGACCAGTAATTCAGAATTCTGATTTTTATATCAGTACTTGGTGCTTTTGTGTTATTAGGCACAGATTTTCAAAAACAATTTTGCTAATCTCTGAAGTGCCCACTGTTCCGGGGAGTATGGTTGATTAACATCTGATAAAATCATAGGTATGTATTTAATGATTGTGAAATGCTATGTAAAATTTAAATAATAGATGTAATATTTCACTTAACAAAATTATTCTTAAATTCTTTGAAAGCCCACAGTACATTTACCCATTCTATTAAGTAACCCATGCAGAAAACTACCATTTTGTGAAGGGGGAATAGAGATTATGCATCTATGCTTTATTAATTTACTTGGTCACAGTGTGTGTTACTAACTTAAGACAGTGATTGAAGCAACTTTAGTCAATTTTGGGTTATTATCTCACTTACGTAGAATAGATTTATAGAGAAGTATTATGACGCATTGTCAGGGACTTTGGAGGATGTCTAGTTCAAACCTTTAATATATTTTTTTTAAGATTTTATTTATTTATTTGTCAGAGAGAGAGAGGGAGAGAGAGTGAGCGAGCACAGGCAGAGGCAGAGGGAGAAGCAGTCTCCCTGCCAAGCAAGGAGCCTGATGTGGGACTCGATCCCAGGACGCTGGGATCATGACCTGAGCCAAAGGCAGCTGCTTAACCAACTGAGCCACCCAGGCGTCCCCAAACCTTTAATATTTAAGATAGAGAAACTGTAACCCTGTCTTGGGTTTTATTATACCTGATAAAAGCCTTGAACTTCAGCTATA
This sequence comes from Martes martes, assembly GCF_963455335.1. Taxonomy (NCBI): domain Eukaryota; kingdom Metazoa; phylum Chordata; class Mammalia; order Carnivora; family Mustelidae; genus Martes; species Martes martes. The sequence continues at coordinate 91,402,806 of NC_137888.1, forward strand.
TTGCTTATTCCACAGAACTAACTTTTTCAATTTGGTGTGGTGTTTTGTTTTTTGTTTTTTTTTTTTTGTCCAAAAAACTGATCATAAGACAGTATGTTCAAGTTTCAAAGGTCTACTTAGCTCAAGAATTTATCATTGTCTTACTGGGGAGGAGTGGTTGGGGAGAAATGTGATCACTGTGTTATGCATACTAAGGGTAAATAGAATTTAATAGAGAAGACCTCTTCCTTGTTAGTAGGGATTAAACTGAACATAACTGCAAATTAAAATTTCATCTGAGAAAGTTTTTGTGTCTTTCAGACATTATATAATGAAGAAAAAATATGAAGCATTTCTTTTTCAGTCTAATGTATTACAAAATAGGTATAATTAACTTATCAGAGCAATATTACTCTACCACCCCTTCCACAGTTATTTGAGTTGCTTCCTTTAAAGAAGTGAATTAGCGGGGCTTTGCCACTTACTTTGGGGATTCCACCTTTAAAAAGTTTTTGGAAAACTTAAATTGAATATACCATATCAGTAGTTAGTAGGTGTTAAAGTTTATATTTGTGTTTGTGTGAGAGAGAAGCAGTTTGTGAGAAAAATCAGTCTCCTTAAGTTAGTTACTACTCTGGCTTGATAAGCAAAAGTGTTCTTTTTGGCTTTATCACTTGTAATAAACAGACTTGACCCTGAATGATGCTGGATATTTCTGAAAGTTAATTTCACTTGTAAGAGGTTTCCTGCCATTGATAAAAAAGAAAAGTGTTGTAGCCACTGAATACAGTTCCAAAGGAGGAGTTCTAAAATCTCTGAGCTACAGCAATGTCATACTTGGAGGACTAAGCTCCTTAAGATCAATTATGTCTGGTGCATCTACTTATTTGCTTCTTAAAACCTGAAGTATAATCTACACATAGTAAAAGGCACACATCATAAGTATCCAGTTCAGTGAGTTTTAAAAATTGCACACACCTGTGTTACCCATACTCCTATCAAAATATAGAACAGTCTCATCCCCATGGGGTTTTTCTTGTTTCTATAATTCCCTGAATTGAACACCACCACAACCCAGGCAACCACTGTTCTGATCTCTTTCACCATAGCTTAGTTATGCTGTCCCAGAACTTCTTACAAAAGGCATCATAAAGTGTGCCCTCTACTGTGCTTGGCTTCTTCCCCTCAGCAAAGTATTTTCTGAAGTTTATCTGTGATGTTGCATGGATGCTGTATGATATGGGCAGTTCATTCCTTTTTATTGCTGAGTAACAATGCTTTTGTAATGACTCTTGCTTTATGAGGTAAGTTAGAACTATGAGGGAAGAATGGATTGTCCCTGTATTAGTTAGAGAATAAGGCCATATTTGAGTACTCCATTGAAACCAGTTCTTACTATGGTATATCTTATTATGAAAAGTATTTCTATATACACAAAATTATTCATTCACAATGATAACTAATAATTCACATATTTTTCTATAGTTTAGGATAAAATTGTATCAGAGTCTTAGAGTTTTTAATTGATACCTATCTAATATTTACTAATTTTATGAAATAAATATTAGGAGCCAAATATGGGACAGACTTAATACTGTATGATTTATGTATTTTTTTAATGATTATTTATTTATTTATTTATTTGACAGACAGAGATCAGAGGCAGGCAGAGAGAGAGGGGGAAGCAGGCTCCCTGCTGAGCAGAGAGCCCGATGTGGGGCTCGATCCCAGGACCCTGGGATCATGACCTGAACTGAAGGCAGAGGCTTTAACCCACTGAGCCACCCAGGTGCTCCTGTTTATGTATTTTTTAAAAGATTTAAAAAGATTTTTAAAATCTTAATATACTTATTTGCTTCTTAAAACCTGAAGTATAATCTACACATAGCAAAAGGCAAATCTTAAAAAAAAAAAGATTTTTAAAATCTTTAAAAGATTTTTAAAAAGATTTTAAAAGATTTTAAAAGATTTTTATTTATTTGACACAGAAAGAGAGAGAGAGATAGAGAGAGAGAGAATGAACAAATACAAGCAGCGGGCAGAGGGAGAAGCAGTCTCCCCACTGAGCAAGGAGACCCATACGGGACTCAGTCCCAGAACCCTGGGATCATGACCTGAGCTGAAGGCAGCCACTTAACTGACTAAGCCACCTAGGCATTCTTGTATATTTTGAAATTATGTGTAAAACTCTAGAAGAAATGAAACATCAGTAACTGATCCGAACATATATTTATTTATTATTGATGATTAACAGTTTTGCTATAAACCTGTCACTCTATAACCTGAAGCAAATTAAAAAAAAAAATTATGAAGATTCAAGATCTGATAGAAAGGGATAAGTATGGAGAAAAGTGAGTTTCTACACACCAGATTCCAAAAACAGTTTGTCCTGAAGGCTTTCTTTGCTGCTTGCTGTTGAAAAATGGACTCCATGGGGTTGAAGCATCATGGAGATTTTAATTAAGTTTTAATTAAATGTTTTCCATGGTTTTGCATAATAAGGAGATAATATCAAATCTAATTCCTGCAAAATCTAACATGCATCTGGGTAATCAACACATGAGGAATCTCTAAGCATCCACATAGTTGAGCACTATTTCTATTAAGTGTGTTTTAAAAGGGTGATCCTTACAATGTCTCTAAATGTGTTTATTAGAACTAGTGAACTTAGAACTCTCTAGGGGAGAAAATTTTTGTTTTAACTTTTACTTCAAATTTTACTGGTTTACCAAAATAATTTAATGATTTACTGTCTCTGAAATTAGTGTGTTTTGAGTTTGCTAATTAAAAAAAATCTTACATAAGCACTCTTTTGGACTTTTAAAAGTTTAAGGGTTAGACTATAAAATGTTGCATCACTTTCAAATGTGTGAACATATTAGGAGTTGCCTAAACTTTGTTGTCTGTAACTGGGGATAATAATACATGAAGACAATAAAGTTGTTGTATGGCTTACATGAGATATTATCTCATAGTATTTCATGGTCACACACTAGCTAAAACCCATACTTTAGGCCTTATCTCCAAATGAAATTATAGGGATAATTATAAAGATCAGCTAACAGGAATAAACATTTAAAATATATCACAGTTTTGTCATTTCTTCATTTTTAATATACCGTAAGCTTTAAACAAATGAAACTATCCCATTTCTCTCTTGACCTTTGGGAAACTCCAGTTTAAAAAAATCTATAATGTGCAATATGAGCCAGTTGGCCAAATGTATATTGAGTTTTCCCTAGTTGTCAAGGACTGTATTAAGGGCTAGGGATACAAAGATGAATAATTCAAGATTCCTCACTTCTTTTCCCTGTTCAGCTTTTTTTCCCTTACTTCTTTTAGCTTTTCACTCAATATGTATTTTTACCCTTAATTTCAAGGCCTACATTTTAACTGTAAATGAATAGGTCAGATTGGATGGTTCCTAAAATCTCTTCCATTTCTGCAATTCTATGCCTTCTAAATCTATGCTTTGAATACTAACACAGGTATGTGTAGATACTAAGGCAGGCTTTGCTGAGAAATGCAGGAAGTTTGAAATTATTTTATATCCAAATTAAAGAAACTAAGCTTCAGAGTCAGATAGGCCTAGGTACAAATATTTACCATTTGGATAATCTACCAAATCTCCTTGAATTTATCTTTGTGGAGTAATCAATCCATATAATAGGGATACAAATACTACTTACTTTATAAGTGTTAGGAAGATTAAATGAGATAATGCATGTAAAGCACTAAAACAGATGTGTTCAGAATAAAATAAGCTTAAAATAAGTATTACTCATTGTTATTCAGGCAATATAAATACAGGTAATTTATCTATCTGGAAAAGTATCCTTAAATATTCTTAAATTAGATAAAGTGTGTTGGTCCTCATTTTACAAGGAAAATTAGTGATCTTGGCAATGATGACAAAATAAATCTATTTTCTGCTAATTCCAGTCATGCTTTTTTCAAGAGCAGCACTTTGACATGATATGGTGGCAAGAGGAATATTGTGTAGTAAAACCATCTTATACCTGGCATCCCATTGCTCAGCACAGTACTGAACACAACAGCTCTAGCACGTGTTTGTTGAATGGGTGAACAAATGATTGGCTGAATGAATGAAAAAGATTCTACAAGGTCATTTGTCCTTGATAAGACTACTACTATTAGTAGTAGTCTTCTATTAGACTTCTAGACTACTACTCATAATAGTAAGTCTACTCAAGGCAACATTAGTAAATGGCTGAGTAGGGACCAGAATCCAGACTTGCCTATTTGTTGGCGTTTTTCTGTAATTCTATAATCTTCTGTTTCTTACAGTGACGCAAATTCATGGTCATGTTGCATTATGATGACTTCACAAAACATGTGATACAATCACATTTTTGCCTCGCCCATAGCAAGAATCTCAAGAACTAAGTGAAATAGTTTGCATTAGTTTTCTTGTTTTATTTTCAGAAATGTGGGACTAGGAAAAAAAGAGGATTGCGAATTACAGACCAATTTTTAGTATCCAGTAAATGTTTGTTCCAGAGGAGTGCTTTTCCCCCAATGTTATAATGTTATCCCATCTTTTCTGAGTTAATGATGTCCTTGTGACTCTGAGCAACAGCATTCTGTGGCTCTTTTGCATTCCATTGGACCCATTATGATTATAAAGTCTGATTAAGAAGATTCCCTTTGAGATCTTGAGATAAAAGACCCTAAGTGTGTATCACTAACAGTTATAACATTGGGCAAAAGTCATTCTTCTTTTATATATCTTTGATCTTAAATGATTTGAGTTTGGGCCAAAGTGGAGTTATGCTCTCAGAATAGCTGTGGGGGTAAGAAAGAACATTTTTGAGAGGGATAGAAATTGAGAAAGAGGAATTGAAGTCAGGACTAGTGAAGTCTCTTCAGCAGTGGATATAAAGGAGCAATTAGAAATCTAGGATGGCAATATACCAGTACTTAGGGGCCAGGTGTTTTTAATTAAACATATCTTAAAGTATTAAAAATTAGAAATGCGTACATCCTTCAGGCTTTGGTCCTCCATATTTTGTGTGTAGGGTTAGCTAGAAAGTAAAAATATAACAAGGAACTAAAGAAACTGCTCGTAGGAAAATCAGTTGAAATAATCCAGATGCTTCTACCATTTTAAAGGTCAAATCTGGTTTGCTCATAAAGCTCAGAGTAGTATGAGAGGAGATGTTTAATAAATCTTGGAATTTGGTAGTAGAAGAAAAGTGGTGAATTTACAGATCTTAAGCTTGGTTTCTTGGATTTTCACATTATGCCATCTAAGAGTAGAAAAGATTTCTTCCAGCTGTAAAATTGTGGGTTAAAAGAAATGTCACACTTTCACTTTTTTCCCTATTTAAATGAATATCCATATGTTCTGAATGTTACCAGATTTTCAGGCTTTAGAAACTGAAGGCTTTTATTCATAGGACGGGCTTTGCAGGAGCTACTATAGTGCAAATTCATCCTTATAACTTTCCTAACACACATATATATTTCTCTTTGGAAATATCAGCTCTTGGGTAGCAAGAATAATTTCATTGTGGCCTTCATAGCTTTTGGCTTTTGTCTGAAAAACCCGGAAAGTGCAGAGGTTATGATGTATTGCTTCAGTGACATGAACACTTGTCCCTTAGGACTGACATTTCGGGAACTTCTTCATGTGTTACAAAGCCACCTGCAGAGAGTATTTGAAAGTCACTGGATAGCTGACTTCACCCACAGGGAAAGTGACAGGGACCTGGAGTAGAGCCTTTTCAGTGGAAACCTTTAGGCATAATTAGATTATTCTAGCAGGTAGTGGATTCATGTCAATCCAGCCATCTCCGGAGGGTGCTAGGAGCTACCAGCATCACACGACAGCTTTCACTGGCTGGTTGCCACTGTACTCTGAGTTAACTTCAGGGACCTTTTGAACTGCCTTCGGGATGTGGGGTAGGATTGTAGCAGGCTCTAGAGACATTTTAAAGATTCTTTCTTTATCTGAGTTGGCCCTAGGGATTTGGAGAGAACCTGGGAGAGTGGAGGTAATTCAAGGGTCCTCTAAAAGGTGAACTATCTATAAAATACTGGTTTGGCATATAGTGACTTATTCATATAATAGTGGTATGCATTATTCATAAAAATATTCATAAAATGCTGGGCTGACATAGTAAAATATACCTAAAATATTGGTGTTGAATCACGATTGATATTATGTGTGATGGTTAATTGTAAGCATCAATTTGGGCTAATGGATGCCCAGAGAGTTGATAGTAGAACATGAGCTCTACATGTGTCACTGAAATTGTTTCTGGAAGAGCCTAGAATTTGAGTCGGTAAACTGAATAAAGATCTTCCTCATGTGTGTTGGTGGGTATCATCCTGTGTACTGAGGGTCTGAATAGGGGAAAAAAAACAGAAGGACAAATTTGCTCTTTCTCTGGAGCTGGGACATCTGTCTTTTCCTGCCTTTGGAGAGCATCAGTACTCCTGAGTCTTGGTCCTTGGATTCAGATCAGAGCTTACACCATCATGTAATGGCCCACCTCCCCATTCTTGGGCATTTGGACTCGGAATGGAGCTTATGTCATTGACTCCTCTACTTTTCTGACCTTCGGACTTGGACTGAATTATACCACCAGTTTACAGATGGCAGATAGTGTAACTTCTGGGCCTTCATAATTACGTGAGCCAATTCCTATAATAAGTCTTCTTTTTTAAAATCTGTCCATTGATTTACTTATCTGTCTTTCATCTATCTATATGTTGTTGTATCTATCTCTTACTAGTTTTGTTTCTTTAGAGAGCCCTGATGAATATAGATTCAGGTATGAAGACTTGTTCTAGAGGAGCAGAATATGAAGGATGAGCTTTCTGAATTGGTTTTGCTGTTCCTGGAATTGGTTCTCTAATCCGATTAGATTTAAAAGCACTAATGACTATTTCCAGTACTAAAGAGAGCATGGATAGTCCATGGTGTGAACTGTATATAGAGATATACTGGATACTCCTAATCAACCACTTATAAGAAGCAAGGAGCCAAATGATTTTGTATATGAGAGTTTTAACATTTTTGGAAGACTAAGGAATATAATGACATTGGTTGGCTTCTCCTAATGTGTCTGGACAAAGTGGTGAAAGAAAAGGATGAGCTCAGGGATTCAAATTCCCAGCTCAAACGCCAGCTTCATAAATGACCTAAGAGCTTCTATATGTGCCTTGAAGGAAAACCTTATCTCTTTGTAGCTAGCTGCAGGGCTGAAATTACTGAAACTCAGATCCCATGCGATGGTTGGCCAAATTATAATGCAAGTTGACCTCTCAGCCTCAAGGGGTGTCTACTATTAATGTGAGGACATTGATTGGAAAGAATGAGATCCTGTAAGTTAGGATGAGGTTGTGTGGGAAGACTGATTAAGTGGGGGACATTGAGTGCCTAAATTCTGATGAGTCTTCTTTCCTAGTGGGAGTGGCCTCCTCACCCCCAGTGGCAGCTGCTTCACTACTCCCAGCGGTAGAGATCTCTCCACCCCTGACTGAGGGATTAACCCTACCTTGTCCAGAGAAACTGCGCTGGCATCCCTGAAGCAGTTGCCATGTAAGACAATGCTGATTCTCCTCAGGATACACCCATAGCATTCTTCTTCTACACTTATAACTAGACTCAAGTCCCAGCAGGCCTTTAAAAATGAGGTATGAAGTATGACCTATGGGGAAGGGAACTACACTAAATTAGAGTTTTCTAATTCATACAGGCAGAAATTCAGGGAACATGGGTTGGGAATGCATACTAAAGGTGTAGGATAAAGGTGGAAGGAACATAAAATTGGATCAGGCCAAATATATTGACATGAGCTCACTAAACAAAGGTTTTGCATTTGATACTGTAGCTTGGGGAATTAGAAGGGGCTCTAATGGTGAACAAATTGGAAATGCCCAACTTCCCTTGGTTTAACGTAGAGGAGGGGATCCAGAAATTTAGGAAGATTGAAACGTTAGAGCAGACTTGTCATTTAAGACCCACTCACTCACACAGGGCGGGTCCAGAAGACACGGCATATATCAGTACTGTGGGAAATAAATTTGTGGAGGGATCCCCAGCATTCTTGAAGAGCTTCGTGATCACTCTCCTCTGTAGGCCTTACAGTGGGACCTTACAGGCCAGACCTTACAGTGGGAACTGCAGCCACTCAACTGGAAAGCCTAAATGTAATGGGAATGATAGGATCCCAGGGTGGCTGGGGTCAAGTGGTGACACTCAACTGGCAAAAGCAAAGTGGGTGTGGTTATCATAATGGGTAGCAGGTGCATTGATAAATAACAGAGAACACATTTTAGGTATTCAACTTTAATTGTCCATACTTTATAGTTCTTTAAAGCAATTTTAATAAGATATTTGGACCAAGACTTGGCACAAAGACTAATGAATTTGAAATATCTCAGTAGACTATATAATTGCTTTAGAAATGGTTAATTCTACATCTTATAAGTCACTGTCCTGTCTTAAAAAATTCAGTCTGTTGTGTCAAAATGCTTTTTCATATTCAGATAAATACTGGTGGCTATTTTATTATTACAGCAGAGCCTGGTGTAGGTGAGGTGTTACAAATACCAACAGTGAGGAAATCTGGTTCTTTCAAATCTGTGTTTTTGGCGGAGGCTACAGAGTTTCCCAGTGGTGTCTGTTATAAAGCAACATGCAGGACTTGGCAGCAAGTTAGAGATAACAAGACTTCTATCCCAAAGATCATCCAAGCTGCATGCAAAATTTTGCCCATCTGTCACCTGTCTCCTCTGTCCCATGTCAGAGTCAGATTTGGAACTGGTGACATTGGAGGTACTTGATATGCCTGGCAGAACAAAACCCAAAGGTCTTATTGTTCATGACAGTTCGGATGTACTTGAATAGTAATTACTGTTCATATGGATTTCCTTGTGGTGTTCTCCTGTTTCATGAGCTTCCATCTTTCCTTAGATGGGTTGCAGTGTACATAGTACTAAATATTAGGATCAGCAAGAGATGGCAACACAGAGTGTTTTTTTTCAGTATTAGTTAAAGTGAAATCCAAAGGACGCTCTTACAAAACATTTGATTGGACTGTATTTGTTGCATATTAACCAACTAGGTATGTGTAAGTAAATAGAGCTATAACTATATTTCCAGAGGACTGTGGTTTGAAACATTTAAGTTTTATGAGTATATAATTGATAATATCACACTAACATGTTTCTGTTTATACACAACAATACAGATGAACCTCAGAAACAATGTTGAATAAAGGGACCATACATAAGAAAGTAGGTACAATATGATTCCATTTACATAATGTTCAAATACAGACAAACCTATTGTATGGCCCCCAAAATTAGATTAACGGTTATCCTTGCAGTAGTACCTGGAAGTGGGGTAAAGTGGGGGCTTCTGAGATGCAGTAATGTTCTCTTTTCTTGATCTGGGTAATAGTTACATAATGTATTAAAATTTATCAAGCTTTATATTGATATTTATCAATTTGTGTATGTTTATGTTTAAATATTATTCTTCAATTGGAATAGTAAAAAAAGGAAAATTACCTTCAAAAGTAAAATAACAGTTATTTTTTAAAAAAATCACAAAACTAGAAAGCAAGAGAATTATTTTTTTCAACATTGTTCAGAATTATCAGTGACAGTGATAATCATTTATTGAGCACATCTCCTATGCTAGATATGACTCTGTTAGAATTACATTACTTATTTAGTAATTTTACCAGGTTTTGAGGTTCTTGTTATCCCAATTTTTTGGGGATTGGGATTTGGAGAAACTTAAGCAGCTTGCTCAAGGTCACATAGCAAGTTGGTCATGCAGGAATTTGAATGCTTGTCTGTTTATCGTCAAAGGAGGAGGAGCTCTTGTACTCTGCCACTCGATTCCATTTACCATCCCACTTGCACGTTGAGACAAGTTGTTAATTTCAGAATCTGGACTGAATTTTCATTTTGGGGACAGGCAGTTTTCCTTCTGGATTTTACTTTCTGTTCCCATGATAATGAATGGTTATTATTATTAACATTTTGTTCTCAATCTGTACTCAGAGTTTATAGAACTCAAACAAAAATCAAATAGAAAGCAGAGATATTAGTTTAACCCTAAAGTTCAGAAAAGCCAAAGAGTTAGTAATATTTCACAAACAAGTCAAACAGGTAGATTTGGGAATATTTTTGACTGACAGTCTTATATTTATTTTTTATTATTTTAGGAAGCTGCTTCTTAGTTTTGGCCTTTGTGCTTCTAAAGCTTATGGCCGAAAGAACAAGTGAGAGATATTAAGATAAAAAACTTTGAACTTAAGAATAGTAGTTTTTAATCTATTAGGGCAATATCAGGTAATTGGATTTTGAGAAGACTGGTAGTTTAAGGAATCACATTTTATTTCTCATTAGAAAATTTATTTGTTCCCCTGGGACACAGATAGTACTGGTAGAGGGCAAGGTCCAGGGAAAAAGGGATATAAGGGAGGTAGGACCATGACTTGGGGGAGACAGGCAATAATTTACCTTCAAGTCAGAATTAGGAGGATGTCATAGTTCTCTTGGGCTGCTATAAAAAAAAAATGTCATTTACTGGATGACATAAACAACAAACATTTCTTTCCCACAGTCTGGGAGGCTGAGAAAACTAAGAGGAAGGTGGCAGCTGAGAGGTAGAAGAAGTGGAACATTAATGTATAGTTTCAAAAGCACGGTCACCTCTCATGATTCTATGAGACTGGTATCACTGTTAATGTCAGTTTTATAGATTACAGATCTGAGGCTGAGAGAGGATAATTAGCACAAACACCTTTATCTAGTAAGGAACAGACTATGAGAATGAAAGAGGAGGAGCAGTTCATTATGACTAAATGAACTAGGAAAGATTTATGAAGGAAATATATGAATTACGTCTTTGAGGAGAAAGTAAGATTTAAGCACAAGAAAGTAGAGGGACAGGTATGGTTGGTCGGATAAACGGTGAGAGCCAAAAGCACAAGAAACCATGGCTCTTTTGGTTTGTGGCCAGCCATCCACTGTGGGTAGACAGTAGGTCCCAGGACCAGCATAGTTTGGCTGCTTATAAAATTCTTTTGTGATCACATTTTGAGGTCCTTGTTATGTGGGTGATAGGAAAAAGTGTTTCTCTTCTGACTTACAGGCAAATGAATGCCTGTCTTCCTCAAGTCATGGGTCTACCTCCTCTCTATCCCTTTTCCCTAGCCCTTGCCTACACAGTACTATGTGTGGCACAGAGGAGGAGATGAACACTGATGTTGTGGATGGCCAGGACACCGAAGTCATGAAAGAAGAGACCAGGTAGCACATTATTGCAATAGGGCAATGTAGGCCTAGATGAGGAGTTCTTGTAGAATTAGGAAAGGGGGACATTAGAGAACATTCCAACTGTTTCCCCGTGAGGCCCAGGTATTCCTGACTTTATGTAACTTCCTATTTGATTACCATTATGAGCAATCCTGAGGGATCTCATTAAAGAATTTTCATTGTAACTCTGTTTACTCACTGTTTGGAGAAACTGTGGTTCCTTATAAATTTATTAAGATCACAGAAAGAGTAAATGTGGCACTTTTGTTTATTTTGTTTTCTGTTGTGCGTACATAAATTATGAAATAGAATTTTGAATTACAAAGTGTTGGCCTTAAAACTATTTGAGGTAAATATAACTGGCTATACTACATACCACTACGATTTCCACCTTCATAGCTGGCATATCTTGCATAGTTGACACTCAGTGCAGATCGTTTTTTTGTTTTTTTTTTTACACCCTCTCTTCTGTAAAACAAGATCATTTTCAGTAATAATCATGGGATAGCAGTAATATAATTATTTTCTTGATTTGCTCTTTGGTTTTAAACTATTAAATTTGAATGCATTCAACTTGAAATTTTAATACAAATATTATAATTAGTGAATGAAGATATTTATGTTTATGGTTTATACTCTTTCACTGCCTTAAATTTTGGACACAAATAAAAATTCCATGTAGTTGCATAGAATGCCAGAATTAAAGTAACTCTGGTTCTGTTTCTTCTTTACAGACTGTGCTACTATTGCTTATTTTGAGTATGCTGATTAAATATAGAAACATACAGTATTACATATGTTAGAGACATGAATTGTACCTGAAGGAGCCTCAAATGATTCTGAACGATTGTAAATTTGTACTTGAATATGTGTAGTTTAGTCTTTAACTATTAGGGATTAGCTGTGTAAGTGGAATTTAGTTGCATGCTGTAAGTTCTCTGAAATTCTGTGTGGAATCCAATATTTATGAAAGAATAAAGAATAAAAGAGTGTGATTCTAAAACTTGCATATATTATTAAAACTGAACAGTAACTATGTAATTGTTTAGAAACTAGATCAACAAAATATTTTTTGGGGGAATATTTTGTCACTGTTTTTAACTTGCAATTGTGTGGTGATAATAAAAACCTGACCTCACTAATTGATGTTCTTAGAGTACCTATAGGCAATACACTCTCTAACTGCTCACGCCCAGGATGGATGGCTTTCCCAGCCTCGTCCTTGTACGCCATTGCCTTGACTGGTGCCTTTGCTCCTTTTCCCCTCACCCAACCTCCTGCCATAAATCTTCATCGTCCTTGTAGTCTCAGCCAAACACCGCTTACAGTACTTGATGCCCATGACTGAATGCTCTGTCTCCTCCCTCTGAAGTCAGTGTACTGTTATCATTACTCTGTGGACCACCTTGTGATTTTAACTTTGTAAATATTGTTATTGAGAGTAGAGTTTTCACTTTTTATTCTTAAGCACCTAGTGTTAGGAACTTTTTTCATTTAATCAAACCAGTCCTTAGACACATCATATTAATTAAACAGAAAGGGAAGTTATTACAGTGACCACATTTTGTTTCTGTTTTTGCTTTGTTGTTGTTGTTATTATGGAAACTTAAAAATAAGATTTTGGGGGAATACTAATACATAAAAACCTTTTCAATATGGATATTTACATCTTCTTCAGCAAAATTTAATTTATTTAGTACTTCTTTCCCCAGAACAAGACAAACAACTCTGTTCCCTGATCTAGCCACACTGTCTTTTCCTGTCTTTAAAATGTATGAATTTTAGTTCTATTTATTTTTTTACTGTTCCAAATTTAATTTTTTACACTCCATGTTTAATTAAAATTATCAATATATTTTATAATTACTTTTGTCATTATTTTATACATTCTATTCCTTCTTTCTATGCCTTTCTTCTTCCTGAAATATGTCCTTTAGTAATTCTTTTTTTTTTTTTTAAGAATTTATTTATTTATTTGGCAGAGAGAGATCACAAGTAGACAGAGAGAGAGAGGAGGAAGCAGGCTCCCTGCCGAGCAGAGAGCTTGATGCGGGGCTTGATCCCAGGACCCTGAGATCATGACCTGAACCGAAGGCAGAGGCTTAACCCACTGAGCCACCCAGGTGCTCCTGTCCTTTAGTAATTCTTGCAGGGAGTATCTATTGGTGATAAACTCTCCTAGCCTTTACATGACTGAAAGACTCTGTTTTACTCTAATTATTAAAGGCTAGTTTAGCTGGATATGTAAGTTTAGATTGATAGATACTTAATCTCAGTATTTTGAAGTACTCTAACTGCCACTATAGCTGTTGAGATACGTACTATAAGTTTAATTGTCATTTTTCTAAATATTATTTCTCTTTTGTCTTAGGAGGCTTTTAAAATATTCTCTTTATCTTTAATGTGTTCTGGTTTCATTAGGATGGGTTTATATGTGAGTTTAGTTTTAATTTATTCTTTTTTCTCCCAGTTTTTACTTTCTGAAAATATGTTTTCTTTAATTCTTGAAGTTTCTCAGGCAGCATTATGATTATTTTCATTTGAATATTGCTTCCTCATTATTCTCTCAATATGCTGTTTCTGGAATTCCTACTTGCAATGCATGGGAGGTCAGTGTGATTACTAGTGTTCACCAGTATCTGAATATTTACTCTGTCAAGGGTCAATCAGTGACTATACCTTTTTGCTTCTTGTAGTTAAGCAGAACTATATAACTAATTATGGGCAATACAATGTAAGCATAAGTGATGGGTGTTAACTTCCAAGCAGACATAGGGAAAAGCCCTTGTGCTACTCTCTGGGCTCTTTCATTCTGCCTCAGCAATTATGGAAGAGGACCTTGAATAAATGATAAACTTTTATTAAGACAATGATAAGCCACCAAGATTTGGGGAACGTTTGTTACTGAAATGTAGCTTCTTCTACCTTGAAAGGAATAGGGACCCTCTCAATCTATTTTGCATGTCATATAAAATTATCTTTCATAGTTTTCACTCATTCATTTCCTCAATACAATCTTTTAGCTGAGCAATTACTTTTTTTAACTATGTTCAGCTCAGTATTCATGTCTTTCTGGATTCATTTCATTTTTTTGTAGCATTTATAATTCTTTATTCATCGTAGTCATCATCATAAATGATTATGATTTCTTGTAGATTTCTTGTAGTTGATTTAATTCAGAAATAGGTCACATATTGGCATGTTGGGTCTTTAGTCCTGCAGGGATATTGGTATGGTATACCTCTTGTTTCTGAATCAGAGAAGACTAGACCCAGGGTCAGAGTGAGAAGTGTTAGCTCCCACTCACTGCTCTGATGGCAACTTCATAGAGTCTCAGCCTGAGCAGTGGTCACCATTTTGCTGAAGCTCCTTTCGTAAGTCAGGGAAGCTAAACTCAGCCTCTCTTTTATAGCCTGAGTCTGACCCCAGTACCCTCACACAAGTGAAATATTTTGGGTTCCTGTTATTTCTCTTCTTACTTTGAAATTTCTTATTTCTATCCAGGAGCCTAGTAGGCTACTGTTACTGTTTGTGCTTCTGTTCCAAGATGTTTATCTTGCTTTTGAGTCCAGGTTTGTTGTTTTAAATATTATATTTGTTATATAACATAAAATTATAAATGTCCTGAATGTGTGTGTTACTCTCATTACTATGGATTTGACACAGAAGGAATGAGTATTTATACCTGAACTCTCAATTTCATCTTAATAAAGAGTCAGAGTCTTTAATTTAAATGAGATTATGCCTCTGATTCATCATATGGTGATCTTTCTCTTATTACAAATTACAGATATTTCATTTTGATTTAGATCTCTCCCAGTGGTTTTCATTTGTTTTTTAAAAAGATTTCTAAGAAATAAGAGGTCTTTTTGGTATGGGGTGGGGCAGTTTATTGATACCAAAGGATCATCAGAGCAGCATAATCAGTATCGTTAAATAACAAACTATCTTTTTTACTAAGCAGATGAGCGTGGGTTAGCTAAGTTTTTCAGCTTTCCTATATTGGTGTTTCTTTTTGCCTTCATTCATAATAGAATTAATAATAGCTTAAGGGAAAAAAGTGAAGAGATAGGTGAACATCCAGAGTAAAATTACTGAATATAATGTCAGTGGTAGCAAAGTGAAGAGGTTATGCTACCTTTCATTTTTTGTGTTACTCTGAGTGAGATGAAAATCAGACTCTATTTCATTCTGTGTTGGTGAGCCTTTAGGTGCCAGATCTCTGAGATTGCATAGAATATAAAATGCAATTTTTTCCAAAGGAACACCCATAGAGATGGAACAATGTTTACTTTCAAGATTAGGTTTTCTTTTATTCTTCCTTTGCTAAGTGTTTGCTATCACACATGTGTCTCCTTTGAGAATATTTTTATGGGAAATCAAAACATTCAAAACAATTTCATGGATAATTTTCCACATTATTATAGAAGCTTTTCCTTTATTAAAATACTTAAAAATAAGCTTCTCCAGTACATTTACTTGCTTTTAAATCCTTCCTTTTTTTAGCCAAAAAAAAAATGTTTTATGTTACAAAAGATAATCATTTTAGTGAAATGGTTCTAAAATGCATGCCATATATTATACCTGCTATATTGGGTTAAATTCTGTTTCTCTGAAATTCATGTCTGCCCAGAACCTGTGAATATGACTTTATTTGGACACAGGATCTTTGCAGATGTAAGTAAGTTCAGATGAGGTCATACTGGATTATGGGTGAACCACTATAATGGACATCCTTATAAGAAAAAGGGAAATTTGGGCTAGGCACACAGAAAAGACAATGCCATGTGAAGCTAGAGATAGAGATTGGAGTGATCAGCTACAAGCTAAGGAATGCCAAGAGTTGCCAACCATCAGCAGAAGCTAGGTATGGGGATAGGGAATAGATTCTCCCTTAAAACTTCCAGAAGGAACTGACCCAGCTGATATCTTGATTTTGGACTTCAGCCTTCAGAACTATAGGAGAATAAATTTCAGTTGTTTTCAGTGACCAGGTTGTGGCACATTTATCATAGAAACCATATGAAAATAACACGTCTTTTTATACCTCATATTCTGGACATAATATAACCATTATCTATGGTGTAAACAATTTAGGCTTAGCATAATCTCATGATGTTTCAAAGGGCCATTGAAGTTTTCTGGACTAACCTTGCCCCTTGAAGAAAGTAAGTAATGTAACTTTGATGTTCTTGCTGGCCTTTTGTCTTATGATCATCAATTATTATATTTCTCTCTTTCTCTCTCTCTCTATGTGTGTGTGTGTGTGTGTGTGTGTGTGTGTGTGTGTGTATTTCCTTTATTCTTTTCTGTCTAAATACATGTTATACTCTAAAATGGATCAGAAGTTTTCAGAAGAAAAAGCCCAACCAACCTAAGTTTGCTAAATTAGTTCTTGATTTTTACACACAGTTCTAAGTCCATGGGCTCAGGTTTAAGGATCCTCAAGTTCTCAAAGTGTATCTGGCCCTGGATGCCCTGGGAAAAAAATGGTGGGTGATAGTGGTGGTGGTGGTCGTGCTGTTCATGGTCAAAAGTAGTTTGGGAAGTGCTGCCTACTTTGTATTTCCTTTGGCAAATATATACTCTCTTGCTATATATGTTAAAGACTCCAAGAAGTTCAAAGATAAAGAATCTTGTTTTAACTAGTACTTGACACCAGAACACTTTCTTTGATATCATCTGTAAGTATCTCAAGATTCTATAGAAATCACTTTGAAGAACACTCTCTAAAAGGGAAAGGGGCACCTGGGTGGCTCAGTGGGTTAAAGCCTCTGCCTTTGGCTCAGGTCATGATCCCAGGGTCCTGGGATGGAGTCCCACATCGGGCTCTCTGCTCAGCGGGGAGCCTGCTTCCCCCTCTCTCTCAACCTGCCTCTCTGCCTACTTGTGATCTCTGTCTGTCAAATAAATAAATAAATCTTAAAAAATAAATAAATAAAAAGGAAAAATGTCTGTCCTTGTTAAGCAGTTTTCTCTAAGCTCAGAGCTGAGGAGTTCTTTATGGGTATTCTGCTATGTGACTTTGTTTAAATATTTGAGGTTACCAAAATTAAGAGTGTCAGAGACATGAGGAATTGTTCTAATTTGGTCTTAACAATAATTGATCTTCCTAAAGTATACTTTATTTAGATAGGATTTTGCTTGTTTGTTTGTTTTCTGCACAATCCAGGTGCTAAGAAAGATCAAGTAAATCTTTAATGCTGTATAAAATTGAAACTGAAGACAGACCAACAGAGTTACAATTGAACTATTTTTTTTTCTTTTTCTCTTCTCTCTGAATATTCAGTCCTTCATATTTTCCATGTTGTCTTGCTTTTGAGGCTACTTTTGAGTTAGTGCCAATGCTTAATTATGTGTCATCATGTCTTATATCTAATTATTTTAATTCAGAAACTGAACAGAGTCATTGAGATTGTGTTGTTGTCAGTCTTGTAGGGAGTTAAAACAATTCAATTGTGCAGTCAGTCAATTGGTGTGATGGGATATTTTTGATATGCCAAGTTCTGTTCTAGGTTCAGGTGTTATAGGATCCTGAAGAAGCACATATCCTAGTATTGGAGAGACTAATAATAAGCAATATATTGGCAAAATTTCTAGTGTGTCTCTTGGTAATAAGTGTCATGGAGAAAAATAAAAGTATAGGGGAATAGGAATATGGGTGAGGATAAGTGAAAGTTTGCAGTTTGGATGATGGTGGTGAGGAAAGTTATCACTGAGAAGATGGACTTTGATAAACAAACAAATGAATAAACAAACAAAAACACCCAAAGAAGGTAAGAGAGCAAGCCATGTAGCTACGTGGTAGGAGAGCATTCTGGGAAGAAGGAACAGACAGTGCAAGGCTCAGTGGCAGGGATGTGTTTGATGTCAGCAACAGCACAGGATTGTATATATAGAACAAAGGGAACAGAGCATGAATAAAAGGGTATAAGATCAGTGAAGTGGTAGGCATGGTGTAGAGACCTTGTAGGTCATTATAAGAATTTTACCTCTCAGTCTGAGTGAGATGGGAAGTCACTGAAGAGATGTGAGCAGAGAAATGACATGATCTAGCTTATATTTTAAAAGAGCATGATGACTGTTGAGTTGTTGCCACCAGCCTCATATACCAGGGTTCATAAAGGTGTTTTGAAATAGACTGAGGTAGTTTCTCATGGAGAGGAACTCCTACTGGGGAGACAGATGTCCTAGGAACTATAGGAGTGAATTAGACTCTTTCATTTTCTCTTTAGAGAAAAATGACTTAGGAATAACAAAGGAGCCACTGTGGTGGGAAAATGTTTTTAGAAAATCTGAGCTGAGAGCCTGTTTTCTTTTCTTTAGCTCTCTGGCAAGAAGGACCTGCTCAAGTTGATATATGTCACTATCAGTTTTGAATTCATCATTTGTGCTCTGACACTTAATTGCCACCAGAATAAAAAAAAAATCTTGTCATATAAAGTTACATGTTATTGAGGATTCTAGGTGATGTTAGAAGCCCAAGATACAAGCCTCTGTACTTTCATCTTGTTGAATAACCCATCATTAAATAGAATTTTGAAAACTGGTAAGTAGAGAAATAGAGTGAAGAATTTGTCCTCAAATATTTGATGAAAAGAATGTTCTTTTTACAGAACTATACCAATTAATGAAAAAGAACAAGGGTCATATTATGAACCATCCATTACCGAATCAACCACTTATAATATGTATCCCCACTCAGACATCCCTTCCTGCAGATGTCTGTTATTCCATCCCATCCTGCCAACATTTTTTCTGATCAGTGTATCCTATTGTTATATGTGGCTATGTTGAGTGGTAAAATGCAAATCATTTTATCATTTCTAAATGAAAATAGTAATTGTTCAAAATATATGGGCTTTTGTCAAGTCCACAAAAGCAGTGTTAGAGAACATGTGGATTACTATTAAAATTATTGATAATTAAGGACATTGGGGAGGGTATGTGCTATGATGAGTGCTGTGAAATGTGTAAACCTGGCGATTCACAGACCTGTATCCCTGGGGATAAAAATACATTATATGTTTATTTTAAAAAATTCCATAATTAAGAGTCTGGCAGAGCAATACCAGTTATCATTTGAAGAAAAGAAAGATTATCACAGATGATCATAGACGGTGCTTTAAAGTGACATTTTTTAAATGTCCAAGATTAATACTAATAATAGTTGTCAATTATTAATGTATACCATATGGCAACTGCTATTACAAGGGCTTTACATGTATTCTCAATGGAGCTATTGATTTGGCTATATATGTGGCAAGGGATCATAATAACAGAAGTATAGATAAGCTAGAAGTTTATTTTTCTTTAGTGTAAAAGCCTGAACTGATACATTTTGCTCAACAAAATTCTCAAGGCCCAACTCCTTCCGTGCTGTTCTCTTTTCTTACAGTGTTTGCCCCATTGGCACAATCCAACAAACCACTCTCTGTGTGCATTTTTCCCAGTCATCATTTTCTCTGTTTTGAGAGTCCAACCTGGAAGTTACACATGCCACCTTTGCTCATATGCCCCCATTGAGTACTTGCTTCTTGACCACATCTAGCTGCACTGATGGCGGATGCTGAGGAAGTATAACATTTATTTTTGCTGTCTGTGTGTTCAGATGACCACTGGTAGGCTCTGCTCCTTGGGGATTATTTTATTTTATCCCCATAATAATCCTATGAGATAGAAGCTATTACGATCCCTGTATTATAGATGACACATCTTAGTCATGGAAAGGTTTGATAGTTTCCCCAAAGTTGGGGATTTCCTTAAATACTTTTTACAAATCTGACCTTTGTTGTGATCTTGCTGTGAGCATCAAAAGGAATGTCAGTGTTTCTCAAATTTTATGTGGTGAAGAAGTATTTTTTTTTCTTTTCTCAAACACTGTAAATGGATACTTTTATAAAACACAATAACAATGTGGCAATTGCGGTAAAATTCCCAAACATCTACTCTCATTTACGTTCATATCTTGTTATACACCAGGAGAAATAGTTTGTGAGCTGGCACCAGTCCTCAGATCACAGTTGTGTAGAACTGAATTAGATTGTGTAATTTTAACAATCAACTTTACTGGAAAAACCAATATGACTCTTACTCTTGGCACACTTGATCTAGTCATTGTTCCCTCTAAGAACTAGTGTACAATTGTAATTACAACCATATATATTTTTTTTAAGATTTTATTTATTTATTTGACAGACAGAGATCACAAGTAAGCAGAGAGGCAGGCAGAGAGAGAGAGAGAGAGAGGAGGAAGCAGGCTCCCCACTGAGCAGAGAGCCCGATGCGGGGCTCAATCCCAGGATCCTGGGATCATGACCTGAGCCAAAGGCAGAGGCTTTAACCCACTGAGACACCCAGGCGCTCCCCCCATATATATTTTTTTTAAATGTAAGTTTATTTAATAATTTTTAGTGTAAAGAGGTATACAATTTGTGAATCTCATTTTATTTGAATTTGCTGCCAGTTATTTGTGTGTGTGTGTGTGGTGTGTGTGTTTAAGTACCAATTATCTTCAGGGACCTCTTCTTGTACATTCACAAGTTTACTTAAAATCTTTGGCAGTCACAGAGCTATGGGATTCTTTAATTTCAAAAAGTAATTTGATTGTAGTTATGATAAAAGACCTATGGCAGTAAATCTATCAAATAGACATACGACAAATTTAAGAAATTACATTCAGGAGGTGTAGTGAATATAGTTATCATTTAAGCTGGTTGAAGCCATTTCATATCATGTGTAGATTTTTCTCAATTGGTCGTGGATACCTAGAAAATAATATTGAGAGATTCTGAGTCTAAGCGGGTTCAGCTGGGAAAGCCTGTCATGCTTGATTAATGATGGCTGGAAGAGGAGCAGGTGGGGTGGCACACATGCCACGTATTTTCTTCCATTAACCATTATTCTGGTTCTGAGCTTCCAGCAACAGAGGGAAAGCATTCAACATAGTGGGTTATGTTTATTATCTAATGAAAAGGAAATATTTACATTTGTAAGAAAGATTGACTTTTTCCAAATGCTAAGATAATTTTGTTTTCCTAGATGAAAGGATATTGAAAAATGCAATGAGTGGTATCCTAAACAATGTTTTTCCAGTAAGTGTACAGTTATATACCTTCTAAAAATATGTCAAATCTTGATAATCCAAGAGCATATCAGAAAAAACAAACAAGGCTAATTTTTCTTTATGTGGGAATTTCCACAAATATTGCATTGTACTTACACATAGTAACAAAGAAGGCTAGAATAAATGTATGGAAAGTTAAATAACCAATCGATTATACCCTCTTTCCTCTCTATACAAGGTTATAGTTTTATAATTTTCTTTTTTTTAAGAAATCCTTTCACTTTTCCTCTGTGACCAAACAGATGACTTGACGTGGTACTGAAGAAGAGGTTCAGTAATGAGGTGTGGATTGGACATGTCAGGGAGATTAGACAGCATTGGAAGGTGGTATTTGCAAACTTCCATCCATCACCGATGTCCTAACATAATTTTGACAACCTGTAACTATGACAAAAGCAGCAAGGAGATGATTTTTATAATGCACACAGGCAGTAGGTATAATTGTGTGTATCCTGTGCCTCGCTACTTTCTTCTCTAGACTTATTTCCCACTTCTCGCATTCTCTTCTCTTCTTCTAGATACTTTTTTCTTCACCCCATATCCAACATTTTCTATACCTTTCTCCCAGTCCCAATCTTCCCAGAAGTATAGTTTTTGAATTTTATAAGAGACAGATTAAAGATCATCTCCAACCTTGCCAGTTGACAAGACTGAGTTTAAGTTGTTAATCGCTTCAGGAATTACTTCTTAATAGTGAAATCTAGTACTGATTCTGTCTCAGTTTACTGCTTTCTCTAACTCTGCAATGTCTCAGGCTCAAAGTAACACCTTCGTACTTGATTTTCTCTATTTAAAATTAAAAACTTGGGCGCCTGGGTGGCTCAGTGGGTTAAGCCTCTGCCTTCGGCTCAGGTCATGATCTCAGGGTCCTGGGATGGAGTCCCGCATTGGGCTCTCTGCTCCGCAGGGAGCCTGCTTCCTCCTCTCTCTCTTTCTGCCTGTCTCTCTGCCTATTTGTGATCTCTGTCTGTCAAATAAATAAATAAAATCTTTAAAAAAAAATAAAAAATTAAATTAAATTAAAAACTCACTTTTGCTGTCCATGCAGTAAGTAATGCTATATTATAAATACTCTTTTAGGGGGTAAGTCAATTCTAAACTATTTTAAAATGTTAATTGGGGAGACTTCCACTTTAAGATAGAGTAGCAAATACTGGATTTAGTGTTCTAACTGAGACAGCATCCTAAAAATGAATAAAATATATGAAAAAGTAGTTTTTAAGACATAGGGCATCAGGACCTGAAATTCTTTAATCTGAATGACAAAACACCAATGAAGTGTTGCCTATGAGTGCCCAGTTTATAGCCCTGAGAGTTTCCAGGACATTGTACTGGGAGGAGTAACCCAGGCAGAGCCTGCCAGACTCCTTACATTGAGAAGACAGAGCTGGGCTTCCAGGGAGACTCAGCAGTCTACTTACACATTGAGATAATGCTGGACATCTTCAGAAGTCACCCCCTCAAGTCAGAGTACTGATCATCAAGGTGATGGGGAAAAGCACCTGAGAGGATTAAAAGGAATAGCATCTGATGCTCTCAGGGTAAAATGTCTGTTCCTACCAGCCAAACTGAAAAAGTCATAATTAATAGATGATTGAATAAAATACTCAGTAGTGAGGGATAAGTAACCTTAGACTAGGGCGCTCTCAACTATCTAATAAATCGTAAAAGCAAGACCTGAAAAAAATCAAACTGTCACCAAATAATAACTTTTCAAGTAGCCCAGAAGAATGAACAAAATAGGTCATATTTCGGACATAAAAAAGTCTTAATACAATTAAAAGTTTTCAAATTTTAAAAAAAGAAGATTCAAATCATATAAACATGTTACCTGACCACAGTGGAATTTAATGTAGAATCAGAACAGAAAGATATTTGGGAAATCCTCCAAATGTTTGAAAATGAATTATAACATACCCTGAAATAACCCAGAGATCAAAGGAGAACTCAAAGGATGAAATAAAAAGTATTTTGAATTGAATGCAAGTGGAGATACAGCTTCATCAGAACTTGTGGGATGCTGCTAAAGCAGTTCTTAGGGAGAAAATTTTAGCACTAAGTTCCTGTACTGGAAATGAAGAAAAGTCTCCAATGACTTTAGCTTCCAACTTCAGAAACTAAAAAATAAGTACAAACTAAACCGAAAGTGAGCAGGAGAAAGAAATACTAAAGATCAGACAGAGAATCAATTAAATAGAAAACAAAAACAGTAGAGAAAATCAATGAAGCAGAAAACCAATTCATTCAGAAAAATCAATATTATCGATAAACTCCTAGCCAGACTGATAAGGAAAAAGAGTGAAGACATAATTACCAGTATTAGAAATGAGAGAGGTGACATCACTGTAGATTCAATACACATCACAAGGACAGTAAGGGAATATTATGAATAACTTTATGCCAATATACTCGACAATGTAGTTGCAATGGACATATTCATTGAATGACATAAATTACTGAAGCACATTCAAGAAGAAATCAATAAGCTGAAGAGTCCTTTATATATAAAGTAATTGCATTTTTAGTTCAAAACCTCCAATGAAGAAAACTCTAGGCCCACAGAGCTTCACTGGTGAATTCTACCAAGTATTTAAGGATGAAATAATGCTAATTTTGCACAAACTCACCCATAAAATTTGAAAGAATATTGCCCAACCCATTCTTTGTCACCAGCATTGTCCTGAAACCAAAATCAGACAAAGACATTGCAAGAAAAAAACAACAGCAACAAAAAAATAAAGGAATATTAATATAAAAACTCTAAATAAAAGTTTTAGAAAATAGAATCCAACAATATATAAAGAAGATAATACATAATGGCCAAGTGGGGTTTATCCGAGGATTATAATCTAATGTGGTTCACTAGATTGACAAAGTAAAAACAAAACATATGATCATTTCAGTAGATACACAAAAAGTGTTTGACAAATCCCATATTCCTTTTGATAGAACTTTGAGCAAGAAAGAAAGAGAAGAGAAACTCCTTATTCTGAAAAGTGTCATCTACAAAAATTGACAGCCAACATCATAATTAATGGTGAAAAAAACTAAACGTTTTCTTGGAAAGATGAAGAACAAGAGAAACATGTTCCCTCTCATCACTTCTATTCAACATTGTATAGGGGTCTAGCCAGTAAAACCCATCAAGGAAAAGAAATAAAAGGTATCTTGATTGGAAAAGAAGTAAAACTGTCTTTATGTGCAGATGGCCTCATTGTCTATGTAGAAAATTTGATAAAATTCATGAGAAAGGTACTAAAACTAAAAAGTGGATTTAGCTTAAAAGGACAAAAAAAGCAGCGACCATCACAGCCAGTCTGTTTATGCATTGAGTTGTGGATTATACCACTGGTGATAGACTAGAAAGAGTCTAGCTTTATACTAAATCATTAAAACTGTAGTGCTCAGGGATATTATTTGTCCCATGTTATAGATGAGGAACTGAAGTTCAGACAATTGAAGAAGAAAATGAGGTTAGCAAACTTGCAGGGTGTGAGATATTTAAAAATTACACATATTTTTGTATATTCACAACAAACCATAAAATTAAAATTACAAAGTTAAACCTATACAATTGGATGAAAAATATGAAATAATTTAATCTGACAAAAGATGTGAAAGAATTATACACTGAAAATTTTAAACACTATTGACAGATATTAGAAAAAGAACTAAGCAAAGGGAGGGATAGGTCATGTTCATGAGTAAGAAGATGCAGTAGTGCTAAGAAGTCAATTCTCCCCCAAACTGATCTATAGGGTCAGTGCAATCCCAATAAAAATCCCAGTAGAGGGTCATCTGGGTGGCTCAGTCAGTTAAGTGTCCAAACCTTGGTTTCATCTCAGGTAATGATCTAGCTGTCGTGGAATCAAGCCCTGCACTGGGCTCTGTGTTCAGTGAGGATTCTGCTTCAGATCCTTTCCCCCCGCCGCCCACCACACCCCTGCTTGCATATGTGAGCAAGCGCTCTGTCTCTAAAATAAATAAATAAAGTCTTAAAAAAAAAAAAACCAGCAAAATATGTGTTTCTATGTGTGCGTATAAATTGACTTATTCTAAAGTCATATGGAGCTTTACAGTGGAAGACAAGTTGGAGAACTAACATTACCCGATACCAAGACCTAATCTAAATGTATAATAATCAAATAGTGTAGTATTGGCACAAAGATAGACTAATGTATCAGTGGAACATAAAAGTTTAGAAATAGGCCTATACATAGACAGACAGCTGATTTTCTACAAAGCTGCAAAGCCAATTCAATGGATAAGGGATAGTTTTGTGGTATTTGTTTATTTGTTCATTTGTTTATTTATTTCTCAACAACAGTGATGGAACTTGAATATTCATGCAGCACAAAAGGACAGGAAAAAAAATCAAAATGGATTATGGACCTATCTGTAAAATGGAAATTTTTAACATTTCTTAAATAAATCATAGGTGAAAAACTTTGTGATCTTGGGCTAGGTAAATGTTTGTTAGATATGACGCTAAAAGTGCAATCCTTAAAGAAACAAATTGACAAATTAGATCATCAAAATTAAAAACTTGGTGTTGGTGTTGAAAACACTGTTGGGGGAATGAACAGGTAAGTCACAAAATGGGAGACTATTTTTACAAAGCATACATCTGATAAAGGATATGTATCCTGAATATATAAAGGACTCTCAAAAATCAACAATAAGAAACCAACCTAACTTTAAAAATTGGGAAAAGATTTAAACATATACATCATGAAAGAAGACCTACAGATGGCAAATAAGCACATAAAAATATGTTCAACATTATGTCATTCAAGAAATGCAAATTAAAACCACAAAGAAAGATCACTACACACCTACTAGAATGCCAACAAATAAGAAGGGTGACAATATTGGTAAGACTTTGGGGGAACTGGAACTTCCATATGCTGTTTGATGGAAATGTAGAATTGTACACTTTGTCAATAGTTCGTCAGTTTCTTAAAAATTTAGACATATACCTGTCATGTCACCCAGCCATTCTCCTGATCATTAACTCAAGAGAAATGAAAACATAAGTTCATACGAGTATTTGTATATTAACGTTCATACCCATAACTGTAAAAAGCCCTGGATTTCATTAACAGATGAGTGGATAAGCAAACTACAATGTATTCATACAATGTAATGCTACTCAGCAATGGAAAGGAATGAACTACTGCTACACATAACATGGATGAAATGCAAAATAATTATGCTGACTGAAAGAAGCCAGACGAAAAAGAGATACTGCGTACATACTGCATGATTTCATTATATAGAATTATAGGAAATCAAATAAATACTTAGTCACAGAAAGTAGAGCAGTTTTTGCTTGGTGAGGCTTGAGGAGTGGTAATGCTGGGGCAGGGCTTAGAGGGAGAAATTACAAAGGTCCCCTGGGAAACTTTCGGGGTAATAAATATATTCATTATGTTGATTTTGATGGTGGTATCATGAACATTTATATACTTCAAAATTTATCAGATGAATGCTTTAAATATGTGTGGTTTATTTAAATATGTGTGGTTTGTTACATTTATCAATTATAGCTCAATAATGCTGTTAAAAATGCTAATTGTGAAGGCTGTCTGCTATCATTTGCCAGCTTTTAGGGAGTATCTTTCCAAACAGAAAATTTCAGCTGTAAATAAAATGCATAAGCAATATTGCTTAGTACCAAGGAGCCATACTCTCTGGTGAATCCTTTTTCATCATTGGAAGTGCATTTGTAACAACGAAAAATTCTGCCAATTCAGTTTTTAATCCTCAGTATAGATGAGATCTTCTTGTCCTCAACAACAACCTTGTCAGGTGCTCTGTCCCCCCAGACTCACCCTTAACAGGAGTGTATTAAAGCTTTGGAAAATTCTTGGGTATACTGATAAGTTTCTCTGTACATTGTTACTGATTTTTAAGAAAATACAGATTGTTACAGAAAATCTTTAATATTTGAAAGCCCAAATCTGGGAGTGAGATAAGCCTCCTTAAGAGCTGCAGCAGCACCGTACCCTACAGTCACTTCCCCGCTGGGTCCCTCCTTAACTGCCACCAAGGAGAGGATCAGTGTGGGAAGTGTCAAGCAAATGGCCCTTCAGGTGGGGTGTGCTGGGCTCCTGGCCTTCACTCATGCTTTATTTAAAATAAAATTATTTTTATCTGTTTTAATATTCTGTTTTTGTGCAAGTTATCTCTTGACAATGTCCCCCACCCCACCCCACCCTCACTGGAGTGGTGGAAAGAGCTTATTCTTTGAGCAGAAGGGAATGGATTTACATCTTTCTCACCCATTTCCTAGTTGTTTTATGCATTAGCAATGTTGGTAAGCCAGGTTAAGTGAAATACTTAGCTATAAGAATTGAGAGTTACTATATCAATATAATTGTTTCTTCTCCTTCTTTTTAAAATCATTGTTTTTGTGTTAGTTTGCTAGGGCTGCCATAACAAAACACCACAGACTGAGTGGCTTAAACAACAGAAATTCATTGTCTCACAGTTTCGGAGGCTAAAAGTTCAAAATCAAGGTGTTGGTAGGTTTGATTTCTTGTGAGGCTTCTCTCCTTGGCTTGTGGACAGCCAGCCTCTCACTGTGTCCGCGTGCAGTCGCCCTTTGGTCTGCATGTTCTCTCTGTGTTAATTTCCTCCTTAACGGCACTGGTCCTACTAGGTTAAGATCCACCCATGTAGCTCATTTTACTTAAATTACCCTTTCAAAGTCCTATCCCCCAAAACAGTCACATTCTAAGGTATTGAGTATTAGGACTTCAACATAAGAATTTGGTGGGGGGAACAAACTTCAGCCCATAACAGTTTCCTTTTTTATGAAAAATGAGGACTATCTTTCAAGATTCTTTTCAGCAATAATGAGATAATCTATATAAAGCAATAATAAGGCATCTGACATATTTTCAGTACTCAGTGGATGATAACTACTATAATTATGAAAAAAATGTACATCTGTGCTTATATAGAGAAAATGTTTTTAGACCATTGATGTCCTGATTGTAAGTGCAAGATTTTCCCCTGTAATTTAAAATGTACTAAGATATATTAGGGATCTATAAAGACATCACAGAAAATGCTATTCAGGTTACAATGTATGTCTATTTTTAACAAGTTAAATTTGATAGAAATGGCAAGACTCTACTTTTATTTACACAGCTTTTCACTCAAACGAAGAGGAACAATAGCTCTCAATGCTCTAGAGCTCTTAAATTAAGAAGCCCAATGAGGAGGGCAGGGTATACAGAATGTATAGAATGGCAGTGGTGGCAACTGATACAGCCTCCAATTCTCCTAAAGTTGACAATTCCAGAGGAGAAATGAGAATTTGCTCCATTGCATTTTAAGCTGTGCTCATAGAACAGTTGTTTTAGGTTTTGTTTTGTTTTGTTTTCTTCCAGTGGGAAATTTAAGAAGTCTGAAATTCAAATATATTTGTGAAATACAAATAGTTTTATTTATTAATGGCCACTAATGGTCTGTAATTATCACAGCAGATTAAGTAAATGAGCAAATCACTTATTAGAAGAGGTTATAGACTTGAATTCACAAATTTTCTAATTGTTTTCCCTTCATATGGATTTAGCAATATCTGATCTTGAATTAAGGAACCAATCTTCAAGAGAATACAATTTGAAGGAACAGAAGAGTATCTTATAATTATAAAACATCATGATACTCTTTAAAATTCTATATGTTACTCATAATTTCTAAGCTCAATGATCTGTACTGTTATATTAATTAACTCTCAAAATTCTAATAGCTGAGCAGATCACTTGATTTCGCTTGCCTACACTACTTTATGTTAATTAATGAAAACCATAAATTCGGAGCCCTTGCAAATTGTATTGCTTCATTGCATTTAGTGCTCTTGTAATTCCTACTCTTAATTAAATAATGAGCCTCTGGAGCACTTTCCTAGCTGTGAGTTACACTGTGTTGTAGATATAGCTGGAATTCCCACCAGCCAGTCAGGCCAACCAGTGTGTGTGTCTTTTCTAACAGATAGAAGATTTTATTATTCAGCGGTGGTGCTGATGTGGTGAAAGACATGTCATAGGGAAACCCACCTTTGTTTTGACCGGGTTGCCTGGGTTGGATTTTCATTTGCTCTTTCCTGTTGAGGCCACTTGGACTGGATAGTGTGAATTCTCTCCTTATGGTTTGTGCAAGCAACACATAGAAAAATAGAGCAATCAGGGATAGTATACACTTTTCCTTCCTTGAAGGAACCTCTCTTTGTCATTCATTCAGAAGTACATGCGGATTGAATATCTAGCGAGTACCCATAGGGATACATCAGTGAACAGGATTGTTCCTATGAGAAAGCAGTTAAATGTCCATTTACATCAGTTTCTGAATCTTGAACCATTTCAATGGACAGACCTATCTCATACTTTGAGAGTCGCCTTCTACAAAGGAACTTTAAAAACACATTATTTGTAAGAGGTTGTCATAGCAAAAATGCCTGATAATAATTTAAGCAGAAAGCTCTTAATAAGCTAGGCTTGGTCTTTACCTATGGTTATGCCATTCATACATTTCTTTCCTCATTTCTTAAATACATTTCCTGAGTGATTTATCATATTTTACTTCTTGCTTGCAGGATCTTTAATTTTTTTAATGGGGTGTTTAACACAGAGTGAGATAGGACGTGTTTTGTTTTTTATGCCATAAGTTATAACTCAGTTTTATCAGTAAGAAGCAAACAACATTTACAGTGTATTTTATCTTTTTTTTTAAATTGATTTTTTTAATTTATTAATTAATTAATTAATTTATTTATTTTTCAGATAGAAAGAGAGAGAGCACAAACAGGCAGAGTGGCAGGCAGAGGCAGAGAGAGAAGCAGGCTCCCCGCTGAGCAAGGAACCTTATGTGGGACTCAATCCCAGGACCCTGGGATCATGACCTGAGCCGAAGACAGTGACTTAACCAACTGAGCCACCCAGTTGTCCCTACGGTTTATTTTTAATAAGTGACCAAATCATTCTCCCATGCAAGTTTTGCTACAGAAGAAAAACAAGTGTCCCACTAGTGGCAAAATAACTCAAGACCAAAGTAACTCAGAAGAGCTGATAGGAGATACTAAATGGCTTTACTTGGAAGCAAGAAATAATTAATTTGACTGACAGAGCAATTCTTGATTATTCGTGAATCGTGTTTCATATAGGTAGATTATCCAATATTTCTCTTTCTTCTTGATCCCTACTTTCAGCCATTTAATTTATTTCTGGCAAAAAATGTGAAATAGTTTTACAACTCATCCCAATTTAAGAAAATACATTGATTATTCATGTTCAAAATTATATGTAGTAAAATATTGATTAAAAGGTATTCAAAATAATATGAACTTTGGTTATTACACTATTCAATTGTCTCTAACACAGTGCTACTGAAAATATGGTTCACAAACTGTGACAGCATGCATTGAAAGAATTTTAGAGAAGCATTTAGAAGTGCTAATAGTAGTTTGCCTTTCTCACACACCCACATGCATGATTAGCAGACTCACTGAACAGAGTAGAGCTATAAAAGAATTAAGGGTAAACAAAGAAACAAGCAAACATTAGTCCTTCACCGCAGATGAATTTAAGAAGTACTGTTTATAAGATGTCCTTGATTGTGACATGCTTTATCAATTTTTTTTTTTGTGGGGAATTGATCAAGCAGCTTTTATTTTTTAATTATTTTATTTCTTTTCAGTACTTCAAAATTCTTTGTTTATGCACCACACCCAGTGCTCCATGCAATACATGCCCTCCTTAATACCCACCACCAGGCTCACCAAACCCCCCACCAACCTTTGCTAAAATGTGAAGAAACTGTTATATTAGAATGGTTGATATGATAGTTTTTCATTATTAATTTACTGGTTTATTTTCCCATAAGGAATTTTTTAATGGAATATTCCGAGGGTGATTATTTCATATTTTTTCACAGTAATTTCAACGTTCATGTGATGTAGTAGAAAGTGAGTTGTCTTTGATGGCAGATACTGCCATTTACAGGGTTTATGACTTTGTACAAGCTCATATTCCTTAATGGTAAAGAAAAATTAAAAAAATGTATCTCAGGGTTGTTCAAACCGCTTTCTTATCACAACCTGACTAATGGAAGAAGGCACTTGAAGCATGTTTCTTTTTATTTATAATAAAAAATAAGCAAAATATGTACACATACTCACAGAAATACTGTTTGATGTCTTAATAGAATATAAATTGATAGTTTCAGAATAGAGCTATGACATTTTAAATATTTATTCTAGAAAAATTAGACTGTAATTATATGAATACTAGGGTCAAATTTTTAAAATGAGGTCAAGAATTATCTCTCACAATTTTGACTCTTCTGACTCCCATTACAAGTAAGAGCTCCTTGAATAAATATTGGAAATAAATTAAGTTGCAGTATTCTCTTAATTTTAATTAGTTTTTAAATTATTCATATGTTGAACCAAAATATTTGATCTATATCTTCTACAGAAATAAAATTTTATAGCACAGTACTCTAAGTTATTTGGAATGATTACATAATCTTGATTTCTTACTAATTTTTATTATCTGAGTCTTATTTTTAAAATTTTAATACTGATTTTTCACTAATGATTTCTTTGGAGCATGTAATATTTTCTTTAAGAAAATAAAACTCTAACAGATAATGCTAACTAAATAATTTGACCACCACACTTAAATAAGGAAATTTATGTTTAGATAGCTTTTATTTTGAACTCGATTTTATCAGCAGAATTGTATGCTAACATCTGCATTAATTAAATGAACTAGACTCATATTACCTTATCTAGATATATATTAAAATTTTGATATCTCAAACTGTAATATTTGAATCATAGCACTAAGACTGTTAGGAAACTTGAACTTCTATTTGTAAATGAAACAAACTTTCTTTGTTTTCTTTATTTATCTTTATCTTTATTCAACTAATTATATTAACTATCACATATTTGGTACACTTTGGCATTCAAAGTATTTTGCACATATTTTAATGATTTTTATAATTATGGAAAGATATATTACCTTTTAAAAAGTAAAACAAATAAAATTGATATCATTTTTTCTATTCCATGTGACTTTTATTTTTTATTTTTCCAGATTAATTCAGAAAATTATTATTTTTTAACTCAACTATTATCTAACTATCCACTGATAGCTACTGTTAATACCATGATGTATTTTCCTTTAGGATTTAAAAATTTTTTTTTTACTAAATTAGATAATATTGTGTCCTTTGAACATAATATTATGTAACATTTAATTTAATTAAAGTCTCTTAATAAACATGATCCATCATAAGAATTGTTAGCATTTAGTACACTATTCACCTTTTTTTTTTTTTTTTTAATTTATTTGACAGAGAGATCACAAGTAGGCAGAGGGGCAGGCAGAGAGAGAGAGGGAAGCAGGCTCTGCGCTGAGCAGAGAGCCCAATGCGGGGCTCGATCCCAGGACCCTGAGATCACGACCTGAGCCGAAGACAGAGGCTTTAACCCACTAAGCCACCCAAGTGCCCCCACTATTCACCTTTTATTGGATATTTAGGTTGGTTTCCATTTTTAAGAACTATTGATAATGTTCTATGTGTATCTTTACTTATGCTTCACATGGCCTATTTTGATCACCACAATGACTGTGGGGTAGGCAGGGACTGGTTTATAATTTTTTTCGTTGCTTGCAAAGAATTGAGAGGTCAAGACACTGACTTAATGCCACAAAATCAGGAAATTTAGGTGTCAGTAGATAAATCCACATGTTTGGTATTTAATTAATTGCTTATTTCCTTAAAGTGCTATCATCATTAAAGGGTAGGGGTGGTGCTCATAAAATATGTACAACAGCCGAATAGCTGCTGCCTCTGCACAAACTTGGTGGCAACGTCATGGATTGTGTGGCGTTGTTTACATGAGATCTCAGTGCTGGTGGAGATTGTGACCTACTGCGGGGTGAGACTGAATATGACATGAAATTAGTCAGTGTATAGAATGAATCTTTGAGAGACTAATGATGTTCCTGTGCGATCAGTGAAAATGGAAGGAGATTCTGTTTAACCCAACCGGATAAGCTGAAATCACATTTAGTAATCAAGAGGTGAACAGATGTGTGGGTAATGCTGACCTCGTACATGATTAACCAGAAAGAGAAAATATATCACTCAAAAAATGGTATGTGTACAAATTAAAGAATTGGCATCCCAGATATGCATTTTAAATTAAACTACAAAGCTGTAATTTAGAATATGTATATTTTAGAGAAACTGAACATATTCTACTGCTTGGGTTAGCATTGTTATTTTCCCTCATACCCAGTAAAGATGTAGGCGTTTCTCACTATACCGTTTCCCCATAATGGTATGGATTTAATCCTATCTTCTATTTTAGGGGCTGCTCTTTAATTGCATCAAGGGAGTTATTTGGGTTTCACATGAGCAAAGCTGGCACACATCACAGGCAATGGACAAGCAGACAGGGCTATAAAGAGCATACACTTAGCCCTGAGCAAAACGGTAACTGGCTCATTGGGACCTTCCACTTCCCCAAATGCTGAGGGCAGCTGAGAACATAGACATACAGAGAGGAGTGATTTACAGCACTTATAAGTGGGAAGCGTTGATGTGCTACTGGGTCCTACTCTGACTGACACACAAGAGAGCCACACCAGAATAATCCGCATACTCATCTCCTTGTGCCCATCTTGGCTTGGTTCCTGTGACCAGGAGAGCTCTCTTGGCTTTTTCTTTTTTTTGCCTTCTGAAATAAGAATTCTGACTTGATTTTTCTACTCCCCAATTTTCCAAACAATAGTGCTATTCTTTAAAGCTATTTCAAGATAGATTTCATGATTTCTGTCTGGGCAAGTACACATTTCGTTCTTTTGTGAGTTGCTAATACAATACAATATGTTTAAAATTTCCTGAGCCTCAATTTCTTCTTTGCAAAATGGGAAAAATAAATCTACCTAGAAGGGTTGTGAGAAGAAAATATGATCATATATGTATAAAGTATAGTGAATACTCAATACCTGGTAACTATTGTTGTTTATATAAGAAGCAATCAAAATCATAACAGAAAGAACACAGGCTTGGGTATCAGGTACAGTCATTTGAAAGTTTTATCTTTGCCGCTTAATAGCTATATGATTCACTAAGCTCAAATGTTATATTATTGAAATTTCTCTTGAGTTCTTTAGGTAGCAGAGAAACTGGGTACACGTATTTTGGGGAATGCTTACAGTGTCAGAACACTTTGGAAATTATTTAAGAGCAACTCAAGAATAATTTTATAGTAGTTGTTAATTTTTGGTAAGTACATGGTTGAATTTGGTCATCAATATTTTGTGATGAAGATATGTGTCATGAATGGTTGACATTCACTGTTGCAATAATAATTTAAGCTCATATAATGAATCAGTTCAAATCACTGAGCATATTTACCAAGCTGTACACATAATTAACATTTTAATTCCCCTGAATATCTTATCTCATTATCCACACTGCTTAGGAAAATATATTAAATAGACTCTGGCAACCAGCAAGCTTAGGCTCTATCAGACCACAAGGACATTGAGTTTCTATTAGTGACCATGTGAGTTTGAGTTAACTTTTGAAATGAGGTTAGAAAAAGTTGTACATGTTTTTATGATTATACTATAGAGAGATTTGAAGAAATGGGGGTTGGAATTTGGACAGAGTGTGGGTAAGATTTGGAAAGAGGTTCTTTTGTTTAGAAAAGTTACTTTGTTCTAAAAAAATAGACAAAAATAATAAAACAGAAGGCAGACTTCATTAGGTTATTTAAAAAGTACATTGAAAAATGTAAAATTACATTCAAGAATTTGTTTTATTAAAAATATAATTAATAAAAGAGATAAAACCAATGTTGAAAATTATGAAGGGATAGAGATAGAATAAATGAGGTATTAATTTTTTTTTAGTAATAGCATATTATACTCCAAGCTCTTATACTTGAAAATATAAACGAAATATTTCTGAAAACACACCAATTACCAAAATGAACTCCAGCAGGAATCAAAGATTAGATAGACCAATAATTGTAGCAAAATAGTAAATAAAATTCAGATCACTCTTTCTATAAAACTCTAAAGTCAGATGAGTTCTGAAGACATACTTGTATATTCCATTGCAGAGCATGGGGAATTTAGAATACTGAACATTCCATTTTTGGAAACAAGCATTAATTTTGATTACTGAATATGATAAGCTTAGTACAAAAAGTATGCATCTGACTCACAAATGAAAATAGCATAGATATGGTGGTAGACATATTATTAATTTTAATCCTTGAACTATCTCCATCCCATCTATTTCTTTGTTAATAGAATTCTTACTTTCTTTGTGCCATAATCTTCTGAGCCCATGGTGATTAATCATGATTGGTTTAACTCTAAGAATAAAAATTGTGTTTCTTTTTGCCAGTAGGTTACTCTCCCAGCCTTCATTACAGAATGTAGCTGGCTGATTGACCCAGGTTTGGCCAATGGAATTTAAGGGAAACTCTGCTGAAGAATGTCTGGAAAAAAACTGAGTTGGTGTCCTAATATAAGGATCAGATAGAAGAGGAAGGCTTGTTGGTGTTGTCTAGAGTAGCAGCAACTGTTTTGCAAACATGAGGTGTCAAGTGTGAAAAACAAAGCCTTTGGCTATTGTTAAAGATGGTGGAGAGAGATAAAAAGCAGACCCTGACAGAATTGACTTGCTGACCTAGTCCTGAAATCACCTCTTGGGTTTTCCCTGGTAACTGAGATAAAACACCCACAGGCACACAGACACACAGACAACACACACACACACACACACACACACACACACACATACTCAGGGCATGC
This sequence comes from Martes martes, assembly GCF_963455335.1. Classification (NCBI taxonomy): domain Eukaryota; kingdom Metazoa; phylum Chordata; class Mammalia; order Carnivora; family Mustelidae; genus Martes; species Martes martes. The sequence goes on from NC_137888.1 coordinate 91,439,076, forward strand.
CACTGCTGCCCTTGGAGGTTTTTTGTTTTTGTTTTGTTTTAACAGCTGGAAGCATTCATCTGATATAAAGGCAAATATCCAAATTAAAATATTGACAAAGAAAAAAAAATCAACTCATCCAAAGAATCATTCAAAAAATAATTTTGATAAAATTATTTTAAACTGAAAAGTTACTTTAAGAAGTAAAGAGAATCTAACATTAGGAACTTTATTCATGTAATAGCACACCACTATGTCTCATGATGCTACAAAAATTAACACCCATTACTAACTTTTTAAAACTGTGAGTAAATTTAGAATAAATGTGTTAAACTAGAATAAACTAGAATAAACTCTAGTGATTTTTTTTCCATTGGATATAGTTGAGGTAGGCTGAAGTTGCTCATTATTATTTTGATTTAAATGTTGTCCTGGAAATTCTAGTTAATGAAATATGACCAGAACTAAAAACAGAATTGTAAATTTTGAAAAGGAAATTAATACTGTTATTTGAAAGCAATATAATTATATGCTTATAAATCCCAAGAGGATACACCAAGTTGATAAGAATGCTCATTAAAATGTCACTAGATCAAACAGATATTGTCTGATCTAGCAGAATTAACAGAGTATAAATACTCCCCATAGAATACAGTGATGATAGCATTCATGTCTAAAATTAAGGAAATTTATCAAGAGGTAAAAACTATAATAGATATGTAGTTATATCCAGGGAAGACAGACATTGGCCCTGAGATAAATAATTTCAGTCACTGCAAAGGTCTGTTGTGCTTATGTTGTAAGGTTATTTTTTCATCTTTTACCAAGACAGGATGAAATATCCATAAAAACACTTACCATCTTTCATTCTGATTTCATTTCTGCCTAATGAAATTCTGATAAATTATTTGGTTTCTAGATAACTTTATCCTACAAAGGGGTGTGTGTGTCCTATGAATAGAGCCTTTGAGTTCCATCATAATTAATAAAGGTCTATTTCCATAAATGCACCAATAAATTAGAACTCTGATTAACCACAAAAGAACAGGAAAGACATAAGTTGTTCAACCAATGTTACTGCAGAAATTGGTTATATGAAGGTAAGTCAAGTGATTACATATTTGCATTAAATACATCAAAGTGAATATCAAGTGAATTAAACAGAAAACTTTATTTATTTAAATTAAATTGATTTACATATAGTGTATTACTAACTTCAGAGGTAGAGTTCAGTGATTCACCAGTCTTATGAAATGCCCAGTGCTCATTGCATAATGTGCCCTCCTTAATGTCCATCACCGAGTTACTCCAGCCCCCTGGCCCCCTCCCCTCCAGCAAACCTCAGATTGTGTCCTATGATTAAGAAGAATCTTTCATGGTTTTTCTTCCTCTCTGATTTCAACTTGTTTTATTTTCCTTCCCTTCCCCTATGATCTTCAGTTTTGTTTCTGAATTCCACATATGAATGAGATGATATGATAATTGCCTTTCTCTGATTGACTGATTTCGGTTAGCATAATACCCTCTAGTTCCATCCATGTTGTTGCAAATGGCAAGATTTCATTTTTTTGATGGCTGAATAATATTCCATTGGAGATATATACATATATATACACATATATATATCTCATATCTTCTTTATCCATTCATCTGTTGGTGAACATCTAGACTCTTTCCATAATTTGCCTGCTGTGGACATTTCTGCTGTAAACACTGGGGTGCAGGTGCCCCTTCAGATCACTACATTTGTATTTTGGGGACAAATACCTAGTAGTGCAAATGCTGGGTCATAGGGTAGCTCTATTTTCAACTGTTTGAGGAACCTCCATATTGTTTTCCAGAGTGGCTACACCAGATTGTGTTCCCACCAATAGTATAAGAGGGTTCCCCCTTCTCTGCATCCTTGCCAACACCTGTCCTGACCTGACTTGTTCATTTTAGTCATTTTGACTGATGGGATTTTTTTTTAGGATTTTATTTATTTATTGGAGAGAGAAAGCACAAACAGGTGGAGCAGTAGGCACAGGGAGAGATAGAACCAGGCACCCCAGTGAGGAGAGAGCCCAATGTGGGGCTCGATCTCAGGACCTTGGGATCATGACCCGAGCCAGAGGCAGACACTTAACTGACTGAGCCACCACAGCACTCCTGTGGTTTTGACTTATATTTCCCTGATGCTGAATGATGTTGAGAATTTTTTCATATGTCTGTTGGACATTTGTATGTCTTCTTTGGAGAAATGTCTGTTCATGTCTTCTGCCCATTTCTTGATGGGCTTATTTGTCTTTTGGGTGTTGAGTTTGATAAGTTCTTTATAAACTTTGGATACTAGCCCTTTATCTGATAAGATATTACAAATATCTTCTCCCATTCTGTCAGTTATCTTTTGGTTGTGTCAACTGTTTCCTTTGCTGTGCAAACCCTTTTTATCTTGATGAAGTCCCAGTAGTTCATTTTGCCTTTGTTTCCCTTGTTTTTGGAGGTAAATCTAGCAAGAAGTTGCTGTGGCTGAGGTCAAGAAATTGCTGTGTGTGTTCTCCTCTAGAATTTTGATGGATCCCTGTCTCACATTTGGGTCCTTCATCTGTTTGAGTCTATTTTTTGTGCATGGTGTAAGGAAATGGTCCAGTTTCATTCATCTGCATGTGGCTGTCCAATTTTCCAAACACCATTTTTTGAAGAGACTGTCTTTTTTCCATCGTACAGTCTTTCCTGCTTTCTCCAAGATTAGTTGACAATAGAGTTGAGGGTCCATTTCTGAGTTCTCTATCCTGTTCCATTAATCTGTGTGTCTGTTTTTGTGCTAGTACCGTACTATCTTGATGATTACAGCTTTGTAATAGAGCTTGAAGTCCGGAATTATGATGCCACCAGCTTTAGTTTTCTTTTTCAACATTCTTTTGGCTATTCGGGGTCTTTTCTAATTCCATAACAAATTTTAGGATTATGTGCTCCAGCTCTATGCAAAAAGTTGATGGTATTTTGATAGAGATTGCATTGAATATATAGATTGCTCTAGGTAGCATAGACATTTTAACAATATTGATTCTTCCAATCTGTGAGCATGGAATGTTTTTCCATTTCTTTGTATATTCTTCAATTTCTTTCATGAGTGTTTTATAGTTTTCTGAGTACAGATCCTTTGCCTCAGGTTAAGTTTATTCCTAGGTATCTTATGGTTTTTGGTGCCATTGTATATGGGATTGACTCCTTAATTTCTCTGTCTTCTGTCTCATTGTTAGTGTATGGAAATGCAACTGATTCCTGTGCATTGATTTTATATCCTGCCACTTTGCTGAATTCCTGTATGAGTTCTAGCAGTTTTGGGGTGGAGCCTTTTGGGTTTTCCACATAAAGTATCATGTCATCTACAAAGAGTGGGAGTTTGACTTCTTTGCTGATTTGGATGCCTTTTATTTCTTTTTGTCATCATTGCTGAGGCTAGTACTTCTAGTATGATGTTAAACAACACTGGTGATAGTGGACATCCCTGCTGTAATCCTGAACTTAATGGGAAAGTTCTGTTTTTCCCCATTGAGAATGATATTCACTGTGTGCTTTTCATAGATGGCTTTTACAATAGTGAGTTATGTTTCCTTTATTCCTACACTGTGAAGAATTTTAACGAAGAAAGTATGCCAGTATGCTGTACTTTTCTGAATCTATTGAGCGGATTATATGATTCTTGTCCTTTCTTTTATCAATGTAATATATCACACTGGTTGATTTGTGGATGTTGAACCAACCTTGCAACCTGACTAATCCTTTCAGGTACTGTTGAATTCTATTGACTAATATCTTGGTGACAATTTTTGCATCCACCTTCATGAAGGATAATGATCAGTAACTTTCCTTTTTGGTGGGGTGTTTGTCTGGTTTTGGGATCAGGACAATAATGCTGGCTTTGTAGAGTTTGGAAGTTTTCCTTCCATTTCTATTTTCTGAAACAGCTTCAGAATAAAAGGTATTAATTCTTCTCTAAATATTTGATAGAATTCCCCTTGGAAGCCATCTGGTGCTGAACTCTAGTTTGTTGGGAGGTTTTTGATTATTGCTTCAGTTTTGCTGTGGTTATGGGTCTGCTCAGGTTTTCTATTTCTTCATTTATACATTTCTAGGAATGCCTCCATTTCTTCTAGATTGCCTAATTTGTTTGCATATAATTGCTCAAAATATGTTCTTATAATTTTTTTATTTCTTCAGTGTTGGTTGTGATCTCTTCTCTTTCTTTCATGATTTTATTTATTGGAGTTCTTTCTCTTTTCTTTTTGATAAGTCGGGCCAGAAGTTTATCAATCATATTAATTCCTTCAATGAACCAAATCCCTAGTTTTGTTGATTTGTACTACTGTTCTTTTGGTTTTTATTTCATTGGTTTCTGCTCTGATCTTTATTAATTCTCTTTTCTTCCTGGGTTTAGGCTTTATTTACTGTTCTTTCTCCAGCACCTTTAGCTGTAGGATTACATTGTGTATTTGAGACCTTTCTTGTTTCTTGAGGAAGTTTTGTATTGCTATATACTTTCCTCTTAGGACCATCTTTGCTGCATCCCAAAGATTTTGAACAGTTGTGTTTTCATTTTCATTTGTTTCCATGAATTTTTAAAATTCTTCTTTAATTTCCTGGTTGACCCATTCATTCCTTAGTAGGATACTCTTTAACCTCCATGTATTTGAATTTTTTCCAAATTTCTCTTGTGATTGGGTTTCAGTGTCAAAGCACTGTGTTCTGAAAATATGCAGGGAATGATCCCAATCTTTTGGTACCACTGAGACCTAATTTGTGACCCAGTGTGTGATCTATTCTGGAGAATGTTCCCTGTGCACTCAAGAAGAATGTGTATTCTGTTGCTTTAGGATGGAATGCACGAATATATCTGTGAAGACCATCTGGTTCAGTGTGTCATTCAAAGCCCCTTTTTCCTTGTTGATTTTCTGCTTAGGTATCTGTCCACTGCAGTGAGTGGGGTGTTAATACCCCTACTATTATTGTATTATTATCAATGTGTTTCTTCAATTTTGTTATTAATTGGTTTATATAATTTGCTGTTCCCATTTTAGGGGCATAAATATTTAAAATTGTTAGAGCTTCTTGTTGCTTAGACCCTTTAATTATGATATCGTGTTCTTTTTCAACTGTTATTACAGTCTTTGGTTTAAAATATAATTTGTCTGATATAAGGATAGCTACCCCAGCTTTTGTTGTTGTTGTCCATTAGCATGTTAAATCAATTTTCACCTTCTCACTTTCAATTTGGAGGTGTCTTTGAGTTTAAAACGGGTCTCTTTCAGACAACATATTGATGGGTCTTGCTTTTTTATCCAATCTGATACCCTGTGCTTTTGATTGGGGGCATTTAGCCCATTTACATTTAGAGTAATTATTGAAAGATATGAATTTAGTGCCATTGTATTACCTAAAAGGTCACATTTCTGTAAATTGTCTCTGTTCCTTTCTGGTCTATGTTACTTTTGGGCCTTGTCTTTGCTTAGAGGATCCCCTTTAATATTTCTTTTCTTTTTTAAGATTTTATTTATTTATTCGACAGAGAGAGAGAGTTTGAGAGAGAGCATGCCAATAAGAGAGGGAACACAAACAAGGGGAGTGGGAGAGGGAGATACAGGGAGAGGAGCCTGGGATTATGACCTGAGCCAAAGGCAGATACTTAACAACTGAGCCACCCAGGTGCCCTCCCTTTAATATTTCTTGCGGGGCTGGTTTAGTGAACACAATTTTTCTTTCAGTTTCTGTTTGTCCTGGAAGCTTTTCATCTTTCCTTCCATTCTAAATGACAGCTTTGATAGATAAAATTCTCTTGGCTGCCTATTTTTTCCACTTCTCACCCTGAATATGTCATGCCAGTCCTTTCTGGCCGGCCTGGTCTCTTTGGAAAGGTCTTCTGCCAGCCTAATGTTTCTACCCTTGTAGTTTATGGACCTCTTGTCCCAAACTACTTTCAGGATTTTTCTCTTTGTCTCTGACATTTGCAAGCTTCATTATTATATGATGAGGTATTGACATATTTTTATTGATTTTGTAGGGTGTTCTCCTGGACTTGCCTGTTTCCTTTTCCAAATTAGGGAAGTTCTCCAATATAATTTGCTTCAACATACCTCCTGCCCCTCTCTCTCTTTCCTCTTCTTCTGGAATCTCAAATATTCAAATATTCTTACCGTTTATGGTATCATTTATCTCCAAAATTCTTCCCTCATCTTCCAGTAGTGTTTATCTCCCTTTTTCTCAGCTCATTTATTCACCATCATTTTGTCATCTATATCACTAATTCTCTCTTCTATCTCATTTATCCTAGCAGTTAGAGCCTCCATTTTTTTTTATTGCATCTCACTAATAGCCTTTTTTTTAACTTGATTAGATTCTATTTCTTTTATTTAGAAATAAATTTTAAAAAATCCGGAAAGGGATTCTCTAATGTCTTCTATGCTTTTTTCAAGCCCAGCTAATATCTTTATAGTCATTATTCTGAACTCTAGTTCTGACATCTTACTTGTATTCATACTGATTAGGTCCTTGGCAGTCAGTACTGCCTCTTGTTCTCTTTTTTGAGATGACTTTCCATTTTGTTATTCTATCCAGAGAAGAATAGATGAATGAGAGACTAAAATAATAAAATGGCAACAACGAACTCTTAAAAATATACACTAAACAATCAGAAGAGACCCATAACTGAAAAAAAAAAAAACCTTAAAAAAAAAAAAGAGAGAGAGAGAGAGAGAGAGAACACAATCAGGTGAACAGAGCAATATGCTGGATCCTCTGTGTACTTTGGTCTGTTTGTTAGAAAACCAGATCTCAAAACTATAGAGAAAGAAAAAATTATATATGCACACAAATAAAATTAACTATAGTGAAAGGGTAGAGTGTAACTGTAAAAATAAAAATTAAAAAAAAAAAAAGAAAGAATATAAACAGACAAGTGAGCAGGGCAGAGTAATACACTATGTCTAGGGTGCATTTTAGTCTGTTTGATAGAAATAACTACACCCCAAAATTGTATTACAGAAAGAAAAACGTATCTATATACAAAAATAAAATTAAATACAATGAAAGGGTAGAATGTAACTGTAACTGTAAAGATTAAAATTTAAAAAGACTAAAAGAAGATAGAATATAATCAGACGGGTGAAGAGAACAGAGCAATACACTAAATTCTGCATGTATTTTGGTCTGTGTTTCAGAAGAAACTGCATCCCAAAATTGTAAAGAAAAAAAACTTATATATGTATCCAAAAATAAAATTAAATACAATGAAAGGATAGAATGTAACTGTAGAAATGAAAATTTAAAAAGAGTTAATAAAATAAGAAATTGGTTGAAAAGGGAAGAGAAAAAAATTAATATTCAAACTGAAGAATCATGAGAGAAAACCATGAATTCTATATACTGTTTTCCCCTAGCACTGGAGTTTTACAGTTCTGTAAAACTGTGATTGGTAAACTTGGTCTTAGCGTGATGTTCTTTCTGATTTTCTGGGTGAGGGGCCTGTTATACTGATTCTCAGGTGTCCATGTCTCAGGGAGAATTGCACTGCCCTTACCAGGGGGCCAGGCTAAGTAATCTGGTGGCTTTTGTTCCCTGAAGGCCTTCTCAGCCACTTGAGAAGATAAGAATGAAAATGGTGACCTCCCAGTCTCCAGCCCCAAAGCTGAGAGCTGGCAGCCCCACTCTTCAGTGTGTCCTCAGGGTAAAGCATTCACTCACTCCTGTCTCCCTGGTCTCCATCTGCACTCTGTCCTCATCCAGCCTGTGACCAAGCATTTCTATCCAAACATGCAACTCCGCTTAGTGGCTTCATACTGTACTGACTCCTGTGGCTCACACTCACATTGTTCCTCCCCAGGGAGGGAGGGAGAGAGTTCTTGCTGCAGTTTGGCTGCTTGCTCATGCCTACCCGGAGAGCGGTCACCCAGCTCTGCTGTGGTTCATGGTTTATGGCAACCTGGAGCTAAGAGGTCACTCCTGGGCTCACTGATTGCAACCAGCTTCCCTGTTCCAATGCCTGGGAACCCTGACACACGCAGGTATCTCTGGTCTTCCTATGACCCCAAGGATCCTGAGACAACATAGTCCCACCTGGGATTCACCCCACTTTGCCACTTGAACACCTTTTAAGGTGGGGTTGTCCTTCACTGGAGCAGACTTCTAAAATTTCTGATTTTGCACTCTGGTATTATATGACCTTCTAATATCTGGCTTACAGAGGCTCCCTCCCCCACACAGTATATCTTCCCATATATCGTCTCAGAGTCACTTCTCTGCACCTCCTACCTTGCAGAAAGTGTTCACTTTTCTATTTGTAGACTTGCAGCTATTCTTTTCTTAGATCTCCAGTTGAGTTTGTAGGTGTTCAGAATGATTTGATAGCTATCTAACTGAATTCCTGGAACCAGACGAAACTAAGGTCTCCTACTTCTCTGCCATCTTAGCCCTCTAAACAAAAATCTTTGAAATAGATAGATAAATAAGTAGAAAGACTTAGAAAATTAGGAAGTGCATAACATGAATTTTTAGCTTAATACCCTAGGTTTAAGAAGAATTTCCTAATAGGGAAATTATTTCAGATGTGATGAGATCTTGCCTGGGTTAGTAGATAATACTCTTTTAAAATGCATTTGAAATTTAAATGTCCCAAGTAGACCAGTTAGACCAATTATTTTAGGAGGAGTGTCTCCTCTTAAAAAGTTAAAAAAAGAAATATATATACACACACACACACACACACACACACACACACACACACACAATTCCAAATATGGTTTCTGCTCAAGAGGAATCTCTTGGATAAGGAAAATGTAAAGGAATGTTAAGATATTTTACTATCCTTAGAATTCTTTGACAACACTGTTATGGCCCCTCATCATTCTTGTTTTCTTCTAGGATTGATCAAGTCAGGAAAAAAAAATCTCTCCCTTTCTATGAGTGCCCCATCACGTCTCCACAGGCTGAGACCAGATAAACTTCAGGTTTTAATCTTCTGTGCCAGGACTTGTTAGGCTCCTGGAGCAGGGAGAGAGGAAAGGTGGGCTTTCTGCATTTTAGGTTAAGTCAACAGGATATTCTGTGAGCTTCTTTCTGTCCCCTTCTCCCAGCATTTCCATATCCTCCTGTGTACTGCATCCTTGCTGGTTATCTTTGCATTTCACCTCATGGTGCCTCCTCACAATGAAAATGAAGAAAAGTATGACATGAAGAAAAGGGTAAGGAAGCTGAGTATCCTGGATATAATCAGTGGTCCCTGAAACACCCCCACCCCCCACCTGCCACCTCCACATGCTTACACTTTGCCTGAGAGAAAAGGATCTGTCTGGATGAAATTCTGTCCATATATAATGTCACCACTAGAGTCATGTTTTTCCTGTCCTGCTCTGCCCTTCTAGTACCTTGTGAAGTACCTAGAACTTTGTTCCAGATGTATGAAATGGCTTAGAATCATTCTTCTTCATCTAATGTATGAAATACAGATTCGGGTATTGGGAAGGTATTTTTAAGGGTATCAATATATAATGTATGAAAATACAGGGTATCTGGAAATTGTACACATAAAAGCAAAGGGGAAGTATACATAAAGAAAAAAACTTTTTTAATGTCAAAAAATACCCTAGGAAAGATATTAAAAATGAGTGAGGAAATGGAATCTGCAAATAAACACAAGCGAAAGATTATCTTAGTATGACAATCAACAAAAATAAACATTGTGCTGTTGGTGGGAATGCAAATTGGTGCACCCACTCTGGAAAACAATATGGAGTTTCCTCAAAATGTTAAAAATAGAATTACCGTATAGTCCGTAGTCCAGTAATCAAACTACTGGTATTTACCCCCTAAATGCAAAAGCACTAATTCAAAGGGATACGTGCATCTCTATGTTTATTACAGTATTATTTATAATAGACAAATTATGGAAGCAGGCCAAATATCTATCAATAGGTGATTGGATAAAGAAGTGATACATATATACCATAGAATATTATTCAACTATAAAAAAGAATGAAATCTTGCTATTTCCAACAACATAGATGGAGCTGGAGAGTATTATGCTAAGCTAAATAAGTCAGTCAGAGAAAAACAAATACTGTATGATTTCACTCATATGTGGACTTTTAATTTTTTTTTTTTAAGTGAGGGAGAGAGGAGGAAGAACGATCACGAGTAGCAAGAGAGGTAGAGAGAGATTCCTAAGCAGACTTCTCACTGAGCATGGAGCCTGATGTAAGGCTCAATCTCACAACCCTGAGATCATGACCTGAGCTGAAATCAAAAGTCAGATGCTTAACTGACTGAGCCACTCAGGTGCCCTTTACTTATATGTGAAATTTAAGAAACAAAAGAGGGGCACCTGGATGGCTGAGTTGGTTGAGCATGCAACTCTTGGTTTTGGCTCAGGTCATGATCTTGGGGTTGTGGGATTGAGCTCTGCATTTGACTCCATGCTCAGCGAGGAGTCTGTTTGAGATTCTCACTCTCCCTCTGTATCTCTGCCCCCCACCCCCAGTAAATAAATAAAATCTTAAAAAAAGAAAGAAAGAAAGAAAGACAGACAGACAAACAAGGACACCTGGGTTGCTCAGTCAGTTAGGCAGCTGCCTTAGGCTCAGGTCATAAATCAAGGTCCACATCAGGCTCCTTCCTCAGCAGGGAGCCTGCCTTCTCCCTATGCCTGTCACTCTCTCTGCTTGTGTTCAGTCTCTCTCTCTCTCTCTTTCAAATAAATAAAATCTTAAAAAATAAAAAAAAAAGAAACAAAACAAATGAGCAAAGGAGAAAAGAGAGAGAGAGAGAGAGAGAGAGAGGAAAAAACCCAAGAAACAGACTCTTAACAATAGAGAACAAATAGCTGGCTACCAGAAGGGAGGTAGATGGGGGGAGGGGTGAAATATGTGATGGGGATCAAGGAGTGCACTTGTCATGTTAAGCACCAGGTGATGTATGGAAGTATTGAATCACAATATTGTACATCTGAAACTAATATAATGTTGTATGTTAATTAACTGGATTTGGAATAAAATAAAATAAAATGGGAAAAAGATAAATAAATAAAATGCTGTAGACAATGGCATAAATAGACATTTTACAAATAAAATTCAAAAGGCAACTTCACATGCTTGAATCTATTTAAATGAAGGGTTCCTGGGTGGCTCAGACTGTTAAGTGTCTGCCTTCTGCTCAGGTTATGATCCCAGGGTCCTGGGATTAAGCCTCGTATCTGGCTCCCTGGTCAATGGGGAGCCTGCTTCTCCCTCTCCTCCCTGTTCTTGCTCTCTCTAGCTCTCTCTGTCACTGTCTCTGTCTCTCTCAAATAAATACAATCTTTTTTTAAAAAAGAAACTATTTAAATGAAACTGAAAATATTTGTTTAAATAACAGTTCAGGAAAGATAGTGTAAAATGGTAAGATCTTTCCTTTTCTTATGAAAAAGCTTGTGTGTATGTATTATGTCTACATACATACATGCTTCTATATGGTTAAAAGAAATCTGAGCAGTGTAGAAGGGGAACAAAAAGATAAACTTCCCTACCCTTTATCCTGACAATCTCAATCAATATGGACAATCATCCTTATCACCACTTTTAGTTTTTTTGTAATGACTGTTAGAATCTTGAACCCCCATATCTTTGTTTATCAGCATTAGACAGTATTTATCTACTTCACTTCTGAAAAATGAGGGGTTTAAAACACCTAAACTTCCTGCCAATCATTTTAAGCTCTTATTATTTTCAACTCTCATAGGTTTCTTGATTTATGACATATATTTATTATTTATCACAATCTAAAAAATGAGTTAGTCTTCATTACCTTCCCCTTCTCTTTCATCCTCTGCTTTACAAAATTTGCTACATTATTACTATGTCAAGTTTTATAATATCTAAATTACCTTCTATAAGTATATTTATCTTGTGCTTTGCCTGTAGATTGATTCTAAAAACTAAAAACCAGCAATATTATTGAAAATGTTATAGATTCTGTATATGTTCTGTGTGTGTGTATATATAGATATATATATACATATATATCTGTAAGTTTATAGTGTAATTAGAACCATAGGAAAAGAAGTTATATTCTTTGTCTCTAAAACTTTGTTGCTCAAGGGATGCTTTTCCAGGAATCAAGTTGTCATTGATTCTTTTAATTCTTTCCCATTTCCTTACTACTTTCTGTTTTTTCTTCCTTCAGCTGCCCATGTTTCTTGTACCCTTGTCATCATCTTTCCTAGAATTCTTTTTTGTTTTGATGGATGTGTGATGGCATGCACACACACACACACACACACACTGTGTATATATAATGTTTTCAGTGGAAAGCTTTCTATTTGCTTGAATTTGTAAAAATGATTTTTATTTTCCCCTTCTACTAATTTGGCAGGGAATGAAATTTTAAATTTAATATAATTTTCCTTCAAGATTTGAAAAATTTTGCTTTTTTTGTGTTCTTGCATACAGTACTGCTGAAGAAAAACTGATGATAATGCCGAGTATGATGTCAGATACAGTGTTGATTCTTGTTGCTTAGTATATAATTGGTTTTTCTGTCTAGAAGCTTTTAAGATCTTTTCTTTCTTTGGAACTCTGAAATCAACAAGGAGTTTGCAGGTGTGTGTCTATGTTTTTTAAATTTTATTAATCTTGCTCAGTCATACTTGAGCCATTCCCATTCAAAACACATGACTTGGGGTGCCTAGGTAATGCTGAGGGTTAAGCATCTTACTCAGTTTTGGCTCAGTTCGTGTTCTCAGGTTTGTTGGATCAAGCCCTGAATTAGAGCCTCAGCATGGATTTTGCGTGGATTTCTTTCTCCCTCTCCCTCTGCCCCTCCTGCTTGTGCTCTCTCTCTTTCTCTTTAAAATAAATAAATAAATTTTAAACAAATAAAAACCACATCTTTCTGTTCTGTTTTTATTTCTATTATTTCTTTTATTCTTTTCTCTTTTTCATTGATTCATATCTTTTCTATCTGGATGTTGTGCCTCTTGGATTTTTCATTTGTAACTATTAACTTTTTATCCTTACTATCCATTTCTTTGTTATTTTGCTTTTCATTTTCTGAGACTTCCTTACTTTCATTCTACAGACCATCCCCCTTGGTTTTCAGTTGTTTTATTCTATCATTAAACCAACTGTTTTTCAAACTCTTGATCATAATGTGTGTCTGTTGGGTCCATGGGTCCTTTCTAAAGAAATAAATAGAATTATCATAGAGATTATATGACTGTATGGGGAATTATTATTTGTTGAAAATTTATACATATGTACACACACACATACAGCACACAATGTATCATAATGTTAAATATATTTTTGGGTCAAAAAAGCTTAAGAGCCACTGAGTTAGCCTATAACTAATTAGTTTTGTTAAAGAATTTCCAAATCTTTCCCTTTTTGTCCTGAATTGCTACTCCCAATCATAGAAGGCTCTTCTTGATTTATAGATGTAACGTGCTTCTTTGCTTTCTCTGAAGATAGTAAGAATATTTTTGGAGAACTACTGCTCCCCACCCCTCACCAACTAGACTCTGTTTTCTCCCAGGTTTGCTAATGTATTTCTTTGTTTTGATTCCTTATTTTCATCCTTTCTGTATTCCTCCAATATCTGATGGTCTTTGACTATGTAGATTTATGAATAAAGGACTAGTTTAATTAGTATAGTTAGTTTGCTTGGATCGATCTTTCTTTCTTTCTTTCTTTCCTCCCTCCCTCCTTCCTTCCTTCTTTTTAAATTTTTAAATTATTTTTAAATTTCCACATAGTTTTATAGTTCTGTTTTCCCAACATCTGTTGAATGTGAGTTTCTACTTTCTAACTCTAAAGGGTGCAGTTTGTTGATAGACACTGCATAGTGGTGTTGCTAGGCAGAGTATACTATCCCATGATGCTTTCCATTGCCAAGTAGGGACTTTACTTAGGGAGTGAAGAATCTTAATGAATTTAATTTCTGAGTCAATGTGTTCTTTCATGCTATATATTGTAGAGGCTTGTCATTACCTTAAACCTTGTTCTCTTTTTCCTCTCAGGCTTTAACACCCATATGTGGAGCCCTCCCCTGGGAGATAACCCATTTTCTCAGGAGAAAAGTTCCCTGGGGTTAATCTGAGGGGAAAAAGTCACTAGCCTCCAACTGCAGTGGAATGGCTATCAGTCTGGTCCAGCCATGCTAAATATAGTACTTTAATTAATCTACTCATATGGTGTATGCTGGCTCCTTCTGTCATTGCATTCACTGACTTTGAATTTGAAGTGTCTACAGAGCTCCCTTGGGGAGAATCCTGCTAATCACTGGTGTTTCACACTGTGGTTTTCTCTGCTCTGTATTATTCTATAATCAGATTACATCTGATTTTTATGTTTCAGGAATTCTTCAAATATATGCAGTATGTTGGTGCTCTTTCTTCCATTTTCAAAAATGTTATGGTTTCTTTCTTCCAAAAATATCTTGTCTGTCTTTTCAATAGGAACTTGTGAGAGAGGGGAGGAAGGCACATGTTTGGTCTGTGCCTTAAACTGGACAAGCTTAATGTTCCTTGAAATAAATTGAGTTTTTTATGGCAAGACCCTATAAACTCTTCTTACTCTTTACCCAGTGATGCCACTTCAGTTAACAAATCTTGAGGGATATGAGCTGACATGCAGAAACAGACTTATGTTTATATGGAATTATAAATACCACATAATATAAAAAATGTCATGTAGTAAGATAATTTATGTGAATTATGATTTACCCATCTGATAGAATGCCATGATAACATTAAAAATCACGGGCCTGAGGTTTATTCAAATTATCTGAAAAATATTTGAAATATTATGTTAAGTTAAAAACTGCATATAAAACTGCATGTATATAAGACAATCACAAAGCTATGAATAAAGAATTGTGTGCATTTATACAATGTCAGAAGAATCCAATTTGTCAAACTACTAGCTGCAGTTAAATCTGGGTGGGGTAATACTTACTATGTTTTTTTTTTTTTTGTAGTGTTAAAAATAATTTTTAGCTTATGTTGTGAACTTGTGTTATTTTATATTAATAAATTATTTAAAGTATTTTAAAGATATATCACATTTTTATAGGCTTGGTCCTTGAGAGGGGAATCCTGCCTTTTCTTTTCTTTTTTTTTTTTTTTTTTGAAGATTTTATTTATTTATTTGACAGAGAGAGATCACAGAAAGACGCAGGCTGAGAGAGAGAGAGAGAGAGAGAGAGAAGAAGAAGCAGGCTCCTCTGAGCAGAGAGCCCGATACAGGGCTCAATCCCAAGACCCTGCAATCATGACCTTAGCCGAAGGCAGAAGCTTAACCCACTGAGCCACCCAGGCGCCCCTCCTGCTATTATTCTTTACCTCTATCAATACTTCTCTATATGTGACAGCAACCATACATAATTTTGAAATTATCTCTTTGTGTCTCTTTCCCCAGCACAACCTGACTATAAGTTCTTTGAAGGTAGGAAAAATATTACTATGTATTTTTTAAAATACTATTTAACATAGAATATGTGTTCAGGTTTCCCCTCATATTTGTTCCAGTTTTTGGTTTTTCTGAAGTAACAAACAGCAGTTTTCAAAATGTGGTCAGTGAACCCGTGGGTGTTCTCAAGACATTTTATGGCATTTTGTGAAGGCAAATTATTTCCATAATAATACTAAGGCTTAATATTGGCCTCTTTCACTGTGGTGCTAATTGCCCTGATTGTACAAAGCAAATAATGGGTGAAATATGCCTTCGCACAAATAAAGCAGTGGCACTGTATTCATAAACTATGAATACATAGCCTATGAATACATAGACTGTGAATACAGTGCCACTGCCTTATTTGTATGAAAGCATATTTCACCCATTATTGCTTTGTATCTTATTTGTATTCTTCATTGCCATTATACATTTATAGTTAAAAAAAAAAGTTTGCCAGTTTTATGTAAGAATGATGAAACTGTAAAAATACTAACTGGATTAAATAAAAATTCTTAAATACCCAACTTTTTACTATTCTACATGATAAAATTGGGTGTTTGCAAAAAAGCACTTCTGCATTGGTAAATGACACATTTCTAGGGCAAGGTAGACCAGTGGACTACAGTATGAGAGACAATAGAGAGTTCATTGAGGTGGCTCCAGGTTGTACATTGCAACTAACCTTTAAGGAACTACCACTTGTCAACTTTTGATGTAGTGTCAAAGAACGGCATCCATAGTTACCTCAAAAGTCTATTAAAATATTACTCTCTTTCTCTATAGCATATCTATGTGTAGCTGGATTTTTGTTATATACTTCCACCAAAACAACCTATTGTGACAGGTTGAATGCAGAGGCAGATAAAAGAATTCAACTGTCTTCTCTTCAGTCAGAACATTAAAGATATGTACAAAAACATAAAATATGACATTCTGGTTTTTTGAACAATATAGTTATTTTTCATTAAAATGTATTATAACAAGTAACAGGTTTATTATTTTTATATTTAAATAAATTAATGATTAAATAGCTTTTTAAATTCCCAGTTTCAATTTCTAATATGGTAAATTCTGATAGATATAATCCACATAGACAAAAAAAAAAATGTTGGGACTCCTGGGTGGCTCAGTCAGTTAAGTGTTTACCTTCAGCTCAGGTCATGATCCTGGGGTCCTGAGATCAAGTCCCACATCAAGGTCCCTGTTCAGTGGGGAGCTTGCTTCTCCCTCTCCCTCTACCACTCCTCCTTCTTGTGTTCTCTCTCTCTCTCCCTCTCCCTCTCTCTCTGTCAACTAAATAAATAAAAAATCTTTTAAAAAATTAAAAAAAATGTAAAGGAGTATTCAGTATTTCTACAATGTGTTTCTTGTTAAATTATTATCAGTAAAATAAAATGTTAAGTGACTTGCCCAAAGCTACATGCTACTGGTGAGTAAGGGCAGGATTTGAACTAGTATCTGATTGCTCCAAAGCTCTACTTCCTTTTTCTACATTCAATCCTTGAATGCTAGTGGGCTTTCCCAGATCTTTGTCAATATCTAATCTTAAATAATTTGTTGCTTGATTATCACTTTCATCAGTCTGGCACCCAGCAGGTTCTGTGTAATGATGGAGTGTATTTATGAGTAGAGTTTTGAGGAGTCTTGTATACATTTCTGAAATATCCTTGACATCCCCAGCAGTTATCAACCCTTCTTTCCTCAAATAGAGTTGACTCTCAGTTATCACACCTGTGCCTATTCAGGCCTTCAGACATTCTGTAAACAATCTTTTCATTTCTTTGTCTCTTCTGAATTTGAATGTTCTCAATTCTTAGTGAGCATATTGTTACCACAATTGCTGTTAATAGTTGCTATTGTAAGTTACAAGTAAAACAGGTATTGTTAAGTGACTCCTGTAATTTGCTACTAATCACTGTTACAATGTATCTCACTCAATATTAACAATCAGTACTAAAATTTCAAAATTCTTATATGGCCCTCATTATGACTGTTCAGCGTCCATTATCTTGTAATAAAACTCCCTCTTGTTTCTGGTTTGTTTTCCTATGACAGTATACCACATATGCTACCCAGCAGTACGGCTTCTTTCCCAAGCCACGAATCACGCAGTGCTGCAGAACTGCTGGGGCTATCCCCTGTAGCTTATCCATGCCAGGTGGCTCACTTCTTATCTTCTTGCCAACCCCTTTCTCTGCCTGGACTCTGGTTCAGTTCTCCTTTCGTGGCCTAGAGCTCTGCCAGCCTTTATGGAATACTTGTCGTAATTTAAAAAAAGTGCTCCATCCTCAGGGTATATGTTGTCTTAAAGCAGAGACACATGGGTGGGTCACTTGTGTCATCTTTTGGGAGCCTCTTTCTCCTACTTTTACACTGATGTATCTGCTTTCTTCTCAGTATCAACCTTTGCTTGCCTAGACTCTTCCCAGTTGGCTATTTCTTGACCCTGACAGTTCCATCTATCCTTCTGGCCTCCTGATTTTAGGTTTCTCCATCTGGCAAACTTGCATGGAGAGATCCACTGGCAACATTTATCCTCACTTTAGCAAGCCTGGTGATCTTTGCTCATAAACAGTTCCTTGTAGACCATCTGTACCATATCTGAATTATTTCTGGAAGTGAATGTAGAGGTGACAAATACCCATTTTTTCTGGATCCTCAAGCCTGAGTAAAGTTAGACCCCCCAGATAGCCATGTATTTGGACCTTAGAGAAATGATTTTACTCTGTGCTTGAACCTAATGCATTTAACTTCACTGAGAGATTGCAATATGTTCATATGAAGGATTCTGCAGCCTTTATTAGCCTATGAGAAGATCTTGCCATTATTATTTTTTTGGTCATCCTTACATAAAGATCCACATGATAAATTTATCGTTAATATGCCGGGTAAAATTTGTCTTCCCTAATGAAATGGTACTTACAGATTATTATATAATGAATAGTGACTAGTCTGTCATATTTCATCTTTTGTATTGTCCACTAGGAGGCATAAAGCTTTTTTGTTGTGCTCATTGTGTTGTAAGTATACTCAAAGTAAGTTTATTTGATACTCACCCATTTATTTACATTTATTAGAATCCTTAACTTAAGGTGATGACTTAAATAACTCTATGATTTTATGTCTTGCCTTATTCCAACAATACCTAAGCACGGAAATATAAAAATAATAACAGAGAAGAGCTATGCAATAAAAAGAGGAAATAATCATTGAGACCTTGTGGAGTCCAGAGAAAATAAAGGACATAAGGGATAATAAAATAACCTAATTTTATCTGGGCCAATGATACTCAAGATAGCTCCAGATCATCTTTTTTTCCGACGCTTGAGGTATTTCCCCCAGCTTTGCTTCTCTGTTAGTGTCATTACAGTCTTTTCTCTCAGACTCCTGATGTATGGATTCAGATTATGGCTTCTCCTTGAGGTCTTTCTGTTCTGGCCC
Organism: Martes martes; assembly: GCF_963455335.1. Taxonomy (NCBI): domain Eukaryota; kingdom Metazoa; phylum Chordata; class Mammalia; order Carnivora; family Mustelidae; genus Martes; species Martes martes. The sequence continues at coordinate 91,457,954 of NC_137888.1, forward strand.
ATCCCATTTGGTCATTGGAAGGAGTGTCTCGGAAGGAAGAAAGTGGTACTAAGTATTTTCCAAGGCACAGACCTAACAGACATTGCTGTAGCACCAATGTGTATAAAGATGTATATGAATGATGATAAGTAGAGGGGTTTGGATCTTGTCAGTACTGGCTTATGGCATGGGGAGTTTATAGACTGAATTCATTTTTCTGTGGGTCATATTTTATTCATCTTTATTTGTCCTTTGTGATTGCTTTTTATTTGTAGAAGAAGCATAGTTCTTTCTTTTCTTTTCCTGTATGGTCACATCTTCTAGAGGGCCCGGGAGATCCCTCCAAGGCCAGTGCCCTTAGATGACTTGTCCCAATGATCTTCATGTCATTGGCTTAGATTATTTTTTAATTGATTATTATTGTGATAAACCAAAATGGAGGAAACTTATTTCTGAAATTTGAAACTGGAAAACACAAGAGTTAAGTGTTTATCAAAGCTTTATAGCAAGGAAAACCACAGTGAGAAGTCACAGCTATGAGTGATGAGTCTACTGCTTATCTCCAGGGACTTGTGGTATAGGTTTCTAGCCTGTTTCATGACATTTCTGTGGACTTGTTTGTAACCTTGGAAGTCATAATGTGGGAGAAAGAAAGGAGAAGAGGTGAGCTAAGTAAATAACAGTCTAATACATACCATCTATCTCTTTCCAAATGGACTTTAATGATTTTTAATGTATTCTTACAAAAGAAAATAAAATTTTTAGAAATTTTATTTCTAATAAAATTGAATGTGAAAAATTATCCTTTTACTCTCACATTTTATGCATACGTATATGAAAATATGTACATTTTCTTTTTTTATCTACCTCATCCCCACATCCCTCCTGAAAAATTTAAATTGCATTTTAAGTGTTGTGCTCTTGGTTGTGGCTGCTGCCATTTTCTGAAAATTTTTCATTAATTTTTTTTTTTTTATAAATTTGTTGCTTTGAAAGGCTCCCTAGGGTTATGTAGGGTGTAGGTATACACAATTATTATCCACTGTCAGCAAAACTGAATAGCTGGGAGGGAATAATTATACACTCCCTGGTGCCATAAGCCACTTCTGAACATATTGCAGTATATACTGGATTCATTTTAAAGTGGTTGTAACTAAATGAATCACAACCTTTTGGGGATAGGGTAATAGATAGTATATTAAGACTGTGTAAAGTCTGTAAGAAGTCAGTATATTAAAATCTGTCAGAAAAGGTCATCATTCACTATGGGTTAATATCTGTAGTCAGTGCCTTGGATAGTGCCAATATGTGTTGCCCTTATCTTTCACAGGGCTCAAGGCAGGAAATGAGATCTGAAATTTCATCTGTAAGGATATGAACCAGATTGCCAAATTATTCTTAGTGAAGAGAAGTTTTTCCTATTTTTTAAAATCGTTTTGGGTATTATAGTGTTGAGGTATAATATAGGATTTTTTAGTCTTTGGACTTTTGGATCCAGAGAGAAAAAGGGTATATCCTTTTTCTCTCACCCTACCCCCAACCAATTACCTTTGGAGAGGTATCAGCTGTGTTTTGCTAATGAGCATTGCCGGAGGACGTTCTGGAAGCTCTCGGAACGCAGGGACTTGTAAGAGTCACAGTGGAATCAGACAACCTGTCAGTCTGTTTATACATGTGCTGGCGTTTTCTTTGCAAGGCATGCAAACCAATTAGAGTGAGGCTCTCTTAGAACATTTTTGAGGGGGTGGACACTTCCTTTAATGTCTGGCATGAGCATCTGTTGTATTGGGAAGAGTGAGATCAACAATTTTTTGATCAATTTTTGGAGGAAAATTTAGGATGAAGGTAAAAAACAAGTTTTGTTTAACAAGGATTAGCAGAGAAAATTGTCTGAGTCCCATATCTCTGTACAGTTTGAAAGTTCAAAAGAATGAGGACAAACATGTTTCCTTGACCATGCTTTTCATTAAGTGCCTATTGTTTTGATAATTAGTTCATTATAGAGGAGAGATGTGAATAGTGACCTCTGCCCAGTCTGGCTCATGAAAAACAAATGGACTGATTTCCTTTGGGCAGTGTGATCAATTACCAGTAATGAAGTTGAAATGAATGATACTGATATGCCTTTGCACATTTTATTTGCAAAGAAATCAGTGTCTTATACAGTTTGAGAAAAGGCGAGGACTTAGTATTAGCACCCTAATGTTCTGCCTTCTGACTCTACCCTTCCCAAATCAAGACTTACTGTCACATAAATTCGACTGGTGCCTTGAGGAGGAATCAGGTGAATAAGGGGCAGAGACAGCAGAGTTACATTTTGAAGGTTTCCCACTATGTGAATAGCAACCAGTTACAGAATAGGTAACTGTCAGCAGTTTTATTTTAATTCTTTGCTAGATGGAATCTCAGGGAGGAAATGTTCTTGTATGTAGTGAAGGGTTCCTTTTTTTTGAATTGTGCAATGATTGAAAATTGTGGCTATCACTACTTGTATTTTTTACTATCTACAATTATTGTAAAGTGATGGCAATAATATTTAGAAGTTGATACTGAGGATCTATCAACAGTTATTGCAAAATCTTGTACTTAGCGTTAACATTCCAGAATTACTGCCACCACATCCCACTGAAAAACCAAATAGGATCTGTAACAGTGGTTGGAGCCTGAGCATTACCATCTCCTTCTTTGTCGGTTTCCCTCTGACTGGAAGTGCTGGAGTTAGTAACTGCAATTTTCTACTTAGGAGACATGGGACAACTGCAATAAATTTTAACTTCACTCCAGTTTTGTGTGTCCTGTTTCCTGCTTTGACCAAAACCTACTTTGAAAAAATTATGAATTTCCTTGTTATAATATTGATGCACCTGGGAGGCTCAGTCAGTTAAGCATCTGCCTTAGGCTCAGGTCATAATCCCAGGGTCCCAGGATCAAGCCCCCTGTGAGCTCTCTGCTCAGTGGGGAGTCTGCTTCTCCCTCTGCCCCTCCCTTTGCTTGTTCTCTCTCTCTCTCTCTCTCTCTCTCTCTTTCATTTTCTCTGACAGGTAAATAAATAAAATCTTTAAAAAAGTTTTTTAAAACAATAGTGATGCAAAACTAAAAGGTCTGTAAAGACAACTCCATTATTTACTTCTGATGGTTTGAGCAAGAAAATTCTGGGTTCTTTTAGTTACTGATCCAACATTACTACAGGGTGAGGGAGTAGTATATGTATTGGTTTAATACTCTCGTTGATAGGTGTATCTTATTAAAATTGTGAATGACAGTATGGAAGGTCATAGTGTTTTATAGCGAAAAGAGCTGAAAAGCTGTCATTAGTAGGCTAAATCTATGTCTTCATGGCTCTGTCACTTATTACCCTGTGAATGTGAGAGAGTTGTCTAGCTTTTAAAATATAGTCTCCTGATCTGTTCTGTAAGATTAATGTACAACGCTATCCTTAATACCAATGCTAACTCCAATATTCTATCCTTTAGTGATCCATAACTCTAATCATCCATTAAAATGTTTAGTAGATGCAATTTATAGTCATCAGGGTACTGGTACCAGGATTTCACTTGTACCATCACTAGTACGACTAACAGGATTATAAATGAGTGGCAACCAACCCTGTTTTTCAGGAGTTTACAGCCTAAAGGAGAAGACAGATGGGTAAATAACTCACTCTAATACAGTGTGGCAAATACTGGATCAGACTCTTCTGCTTGTCTCCCTCTGGGATACTTGTTTAAGGAGGTCTCTCAACCTGTGGATCTCAGGGTTGTTCCGGGAACACAGATTAAAAAGACGTAGGGTCTGACCCTTTGGCTGTTGGATTCTTTGTGGGAGTTTTCAAAATAGTCAAGGGGCTCATCCTGGAACAAAATAGATGCCTGACCTTTTATCTTAAAAAGCATGTCAATTTTCAGAGATGACAGATATTTTTTTGTGACTCTGGATGGTATGCCCCTCAAAATGTCCTCCAACCTAAATCAGAAGAGATGGGCCAGTTTTATCAAGAGAGACAACTGAAAAAAAGACAGTATCAACAATGGCAGCCTTTGAAGAACATAATGGAAGAGCTGCCACACCGTTAGAAACAGAAGGTTCCCTTTTCTATGAGGGCTGCATTGATGAATACAGAATTGGCATGATTGGATTCATGGCTATGGAGACAATTCCCCAGAAATGAAATCAAGGTCAGTGCTTCTGTTGGAGTTTTCAGGTACTATAGTAGCAAAGATTTAAAAAAAAAAAAAATTAACAATCTTAAACTTTTCTGTGTATGTGTGCCATAGCCCATTTAAGAGGGCTAAAGATTTTTTGCTCCTCCCATTCCATTGATTCAACTTTTATTTATAAAATTTTTTACAAACCCTGTATTTATAAAGTTTGCTACTATCCTATACATAAATATATATTTATGTTCAGTTAGCCACTGTATAGTACATTATTAATTTTTGATGTAGCATTCAGTGATTCATTAGTTGCATAAAACACCCAGTGCTCATCACAACACATGCCTTCCTCAGTACCCATCACCCCAACTCCCTCCCCTCTGAAACCTTCAGTTTGTTTCCTGGAGTCCATAGTCTCTCATTATCCCCTATATTTGATCAGAAGTAGCATGCCATTAAATGCAGGACATGCCATTAATTTAAGTATCACTAAGAAAGAAAAATATACCAAATAAACTAAAGCTTTGTTATCACTCTAATTTGTATATACTGAAAGAGTTCTTTAAAGGGCCTCTGACTGCCAGGTGAGTTTTCTGGCTCTGTCCTACCCAACTTGAAACAAAAAAGAATCTGTAATTGTTGTACGACCTGAGCTGGCATATATCATAGACAAACAACATTACAAAGATATCAACCTCGTCCTACAATGTGTTTGCTTAGCATAACACTCCCAAGTTTACAGTTCAGGGGTTCTCAAGATTGGTTTGGAAGGGGAAAGATGAAAAAAAGAAAGAGCTCTAATCTCAGAGGGGGAGAATTGGGGAAATAGTGACAGAGCAATTTACATTTGCTTTAAAGGGCCAAACATTTGTGCGATACAACTTAATTTCAGAAATACTAAAATGTAAAAAAAATGTATCTTAGCACAGAGGAAACAGAAATATGTGCATAGTGCAATAAATAGGAGCTTTATATTGTCACCAGATATTGAATGTTGAAAGGCAACTAGGCCACAGAGGCAAGTGAAAACTGATGGAACTGGTGAGTTCCAGTGCTCTCATGGCTAACAGTAAATTCTCCTCTGTGAGTGAGAGATGGGGAAGAAAGCGAAACCAAAGAAGCAGAGAGACAGACTGACTGTCTTCTTCTTTGAGGACAAGTTTGATGGGTTGATTTTCAGTTCATCTGTAGAGCCTAATAGTGGTCAAGGTTTTGACTTTGATAATCATTTGATGGTTTAAAAGGTCATCATGTGCCCAAGAGGCATCTGAGGGTAGTGAAAAAAGAGACTTTGGGTCTAAGTGGTGTGGTAGATGGAGGGTCTAAGTTTCAAACTTATTTTTATTTTTGTTAGAATTCATGTACTTCATCGACTTACTTCAGGTTTTCCTGGAGCTGCAGAATCATGGATGACTTGATGGAATAAGATGATAATGATGTATATTCCTTTTATTTTCCCCTTCAGTTGAGTAAAGCTCTTGTGTGCATAAGAATCAGTTGGAGAGCTGGTTAAAAAATGCTCAGTCCTGGCCCTGATCCTAGAAATTTTGGAACTCAGTAAGGGGCTTGGAATCTGTGTTTTTCAAAAACATCCTATCCCTAGTTATTTCTAATAAAAATGATGCAGGTATTACATTTTAAGAAACATGCCCTCATGGCTAATGTTAAATTGCTCTATTTCAGTGGTCCTCTCTCTATTCCTACCACTCTTCAGTTAAAAGTTTCCTTTTTTCCTCCAAGAATCCTCAGAATCAGAAAGATTCCCCGCCCCCCACCCCCACCCCGAAGTCTCTTCAGTGGCAGATCAAGAATACATCTTTGGTTCAGTTTAAACTAGGTGGATATTTCAAAAAATATATATTAACACACATTTTCTTTGCACAGAAATATACTTCTTCCTAGAAGTTTTTAGATTTCACATTATGGAAGCAAGCTAAGTGCCTGGAAATGCTTTTCATTACTCATTGCGCACAGTCACCACTGGGCTGCTCAGTTGCGAAAATATTCCAACCTGCAGTGCTCCTTAATTCTGGAAGCTAACAAGGTACCATTCACTCTTTTCTGAAAAAAAGAAACCAAAAAAACAGAAGACCCGATTATGTGCTAACTTATTTATTTGGTAATACATTTGGAGAGAAGAAATATATGATGAGGGGCGCCTGGGTGGCTCAGTGGGTTAAAGCCTCTGCCTTTGGCTCGGGTCATGATTTCAGGGTCCTGGGATCGAGCCCCGCAAAAGGCTCTCTACTCAGCAGGGAGCTTGCTTCCCCTTCTCTCTCTGACTGCCTCTCTGGCTACCTGTGATCTCTGTCTGTCAAATAAATAAATAAAATCTTAAAAAAAAAAAAAGAAATACATGATGACTTTGCTAATTGGATGACACATACATTTGTGGTAACACTCAAGTACACTGTGCAGAATAACTAAGGGGGATGGGTGCGTGGTGGGGATGGAAGTGTGTCCGCTGGCTTTTAGCCCATTGACAAAAGGTTTGGACCATTTGTGTTGGATAATTAGTGGATTGAAGAGGATTTGTTTTCCTTTAAGAAGGAGATGATGCATGCAATATACCATACATAATTTGTTGAGTCAGAGATAATTGCAGTGCACATTAACCAACTATTTGCATTTAATTAGCAACGGTCCCTGCTACTGTAATGTTTCTTTTAAGTAAATGTTTGGAAGTATGTTTATTTTGTTTAGTAACTTTTTAAAGATGTTGCCACATCTCAATGCTTCTCAAAGGTTATCTGAATATCCTACTCAAGGAAAACATTTTCCAATTACTCAGTGTCATAGGCTTCCATTTCCTCATCTGAGGGCCTACACTAGGTGACATGTAATATTCATACCAGCACTGATGTGCAGCTGCAGTTATGTTTATGGTGTTATATTACATATTTTATTATTGCGATCAGTTACAGTTTCGTTTGCCTTCCTTTTAGGAAGGATTCATAGGAATAAATTGTAAAACAGGGCCTATCAAAGCCGGGATGTTGGACTGTCTGCCTCTGACTCACCTAGGATGCTGGCTGAAAATGTAGATTTCCTCAGAGCTCTGCGCTAAAAAGAGTGTACACAGCCCCCCACCCCATTCATATGTTGAAGCCCTTACTCTCAATGTGACTGTATTTGGAGATAGGGCTTTTAGGATATAATTAATTTTAAGCGAGATCATAAGAATGGGGTCCTAATCTGGTAAAACTGGTGACCTTATACAAAGAGAGAGATCTCTGTTTCCATTTGCTCCGAGGAAAGGCCGTGTGAGGGAGGACACAGAGAGAAGAGGGCCATCTGGAAGCCAGAAAGAGAGCTCTCACCAGGAACTGAATCAGTTGGCACCTTGATCTTCCCAGCCTTCAGAAATGCGAGAAATAACTTCATGTTGTTTAAGCCTTCCGCTTTGGTATTTTGTTATACGACCCGAGCTGACACTTGGTTTCACCTCAGTTTTACTGGATCCAAAATCCAAAAATGAGATGGCATAAGAATCTGTATTATAAATTATAAAATCTGTATTATAAAGAAGCTTCTACCCCCAACGCATGGAGGCAGTCAATACGTGGAGAGCATTGGAGAGAAGAGAGGACAGGTGGGGTTATAGCAACAGGGTAGCGAGGGTTGGAGATTGAAGTTTGGTGGCAGTAATTGGTCTTCAGGTTTAAATGTCTTGAGTGTCCAAGCTCTGGGCCAGGGACTTGATGGTAGACTGTGGTCTCTACTCAGACAGCCAGTCAAATGTTTTGACGGTATATGGAAAATCCTGATGACTTCTGGAAGAAGCCAGCTACACCCTGAGCCAGTCTTGTTCACCAGGGAACATGAACCCAATTGTGCAGTCATAGAATCTGGTAGATCTCAGGACCATTTGCATTTCCTTCTTCTGTGGGATTTGATACTGCATGTGTCTCTGAAGATGTCTTTTTGCCTTCTTCTTTCAGGTTCTTAATATCTTTATATTGTTCCTGACACAATCCTTTTAGGCAGTGTTTGTGTTCCAGACTTTCCTTTTTCTATTCTGAAAAAATCACTCCCTCTCACAAAAACTGAGGCGTGTACTTACGTGTACACACTCATTCTCAACACTCTCACAATCAACTTGTCCTGACCAACTGATAAACTAATCCTTCCAAATATATTAATGGATTTGCAGATGATGACTTTTCAGGTAACTTATTTACATTTTAATAGAGAGCCTTCAGGAGGTAAAACCTGGAAAAACCAAGGAGTTATTTTACTGACAAAAATTTCAGGTCATTTTCCTCTCAGATTATCACATAGGCAGCTGTCTCTTTGACTTAAGCCCAGGAACGACCTAATTAAAAGGTATAAATAAAACAGAATCATACCAATTCTATTCAAGGTCATAATGATGATAAATGAGACCTACTGTCCTCCAGGCCCAATGGACACCTGTGCCTGGATACTGCCCCTTTTTGTTTTTATTTGTTCAAGGACCATGCTTTATAAATTCTTATTTTCTTTCTCTCTTTGTCCCATTGGTCCATTTCTCTGTCTGTTTCCATTTAAATTTGATCAAATCTCCTCCTCCTAAGTCCCAACACCAGTCCTGCATGCTCTTCTCTCTCCTCTGTGTTTTTGAACCAAATATCTAGAAAAAATGATTCTATGGAATCACTGTCCCTATGTTTTACCTCCTGCTCTTTCTTTAATCTGGCTTCTGCTTGCAGCTCTCACCCTCTATACAGCTCCAGCTATGGTCTTCAAGGACTTCCCTCTTACTAAACTTAATCAACACTTCCTAATCTTTAGAACTTGAGAAGTATTACCTGCTGCTTACTATCCTCACATTGTCTAAAATAACAACGTCCATGCAGATACTCCCAACAACTGTGTGTTCACTACATCCAAAAAAGAAAAGTCACAGATTATAACTCTAACAGATTTAAGAATATGCCCTTCATTCCTGATCCCTTATTTCCCTGTGCCCAAATCTGAGCATCAGAAATGACTAGAGTGAGGGGTAGGGGATTGAAACTAAGGGAGAAGGAAGAAATGCTAACATTTCTCCACTGCTTTTAAAGATTTCCAGGTCCAATGTAAGCTCCCACTTGGAGAGAGCTGTTAACCTAGGACAGCATTTCCTCACCTTGACACTGCTGAGATCTGGGGACAGGTGATTTGTGGGGAGCTGTCCTGTCATTGTTAAATGCTTAGCATTAGCCTTGGCATCTACTGACGAGATGCTGGTAGCATCCCCTCTTTCCTGTTGTGACCCTTCAAAATGTCTCCAAATTACTGAAAGAAACTGTTCTGGTGACCAAAGCAGATAGGAGAAGTTACAGGACCTGCAGAAATTCCATACAGTAGTAGAAGAACAACATTTAAAGAGATCCACATAAAGAAAAAATAACTGTTTTTTGGACTGCATCCTCCTCTTGAGTGAAATTTTTATACCTATTTCTTTATCTAGAAGAGTAAACATATGAATGTATATTCTACTTAGTCCCATATAGTTTTGCTCCACCTTTGTTATTAATAGAATCTCTTTTCATTCTAAAAAGTGTCCCATTTTGGATGACAAAATACATGGTCATCAACTATTTTCTCAACCACACTATAAGCCTCAGGAGGCAAGCTAATTCTTTCTTATGCACCAATGAATGCCTGTGGTGCTGTCATTGTGGTGGTTAATTTTTTGCGTGAACTTGATGGGCCCAAGAGTTGCTCAGATTAAATATTATTTCTGGATATGTCTGTGAGGATGTTTCTGGTTGAGATTATCGTTTGAATCTGTAGACTCAAAGTACACTTGACCCTTGAACAACATGGGTTTGAACTGTGAAGTTCCATTAATATGCAGATTTTTAAAAATATAAATACAATACTGTAAATGTGTTTTCTTTTCCTTATGATTTTCTTAATAATATTTTCTTTTCTCTAGCTTACTTTAAGAATACATTATATAATACATATAAGATACAAAATATGTTTTAATTGACTATGTTATCAGTAAGGCTCCTGACCAATGGTAGGCTATTAGTGGTTAAGTTTTGGGGCAGTCAAAAGTTATATGCCCATTTTTGACTACAGGGTGGGTCAGTGCCCCTAACACCCATGTTGTTCGAGTCAATAACATGGGTGGTCGTCATCCAATCTTCTGAGTGCCCGAGTAGCACAAAAAGGCAGAAGAAGGAGGAATTCCCCTCTTTTTTACTTTCTGTCTGCCAGCTGAGATGAGCCATTGATATTCTCCTGCCCTTAGACTGGAATTTATACCATAAACTAGCTCCCTTGGTTCTTAAGGTTTCAGACTTGGGGTAGAATTATACCACCAGCTTTCCTGCATCTCTAGCTTACAGACGGCAGATCATGGGACTTCTCAGTGTTTGTGTGAACCAGTTCTGCACAATAAATCTCTTCCTGTACATATATCCCATTGGTTCAGTTTCTCTGGAGAACCCTGCTTAATATGGTCATGTAGTGGTCAATCAATAAATATTAGTTGAACCTACATTGAAACAGAACTCACTTAATCATGTTATGTAATCTATCAGCAGGATTGGCTGGAGCCCTAAGAAAATGGGGCAGACATACGTATGAGGAGTTTCCCTCTCTAAGCCATGGTGCTGTTTAGAAGTCCTTTCTAGGAGAGCCTGGGGTTTTCTGGCTGGCCTTCAACCGGAGCACCTTGCTCAAATACAGCGAGGGAAGCAGGCTGGTTACACACACAGTTGAATGCATTTTATTGCCACTGCTCTACAACTCTAATTATATTCTGAAAAGATCATCATTGTTCAGACTTTATACATTATAAGTAAGGTAGTTCACATGGTATTTTCCCAAAGGGGAATAAACGAGCAAAGAATTTAGATTCCGAAGGATATTTCTTAAGCAAGAGCCCAGTGCCAAAAAGGTATGCCTTAAAGAATTTTTCTATACTAACATCTTTGTTTTTTCATTCTTCTTTACACTCATACAGACACATACATGCTCACAGAAACTTATACTTTACTTACCTGTCATCTTCAAGTTCCTATTTTGAAGATACTTGCTGAGGAAATTGAGAGATACTCTGCATTTAAGAATAAATCTGGGGTGACATATAATGTGACTGATAGAATTCTCACCTTGGCCTTTAATAAGAACAAGATGGCATAATCAGGATGCCTTTATCATCTCTTTGAAGAACATCCTAAGATTGTAGTAAATATAGATCTGCACTAATACCTGGAAAATGCTTTAATACCTCTGGAATTACTGATATGTTTCCTCCCAAAAATAATGGTAAACTTTTGGAAGCATTTGTGATTCAAGTAGATAGAGAATGAAATAATATTATTTTTCCTCCTGTGGCCAGAAGCTTTTGATTGTATTAATTTCTCATGCCCCTGTGAATCAGGTATTATTAGCCTCATTGTATATTTGAATAAACTGTGATTCTGAGAGTTTAGGATTTAAACACAGATCTTCCTGCCTCTGTGTGATTATATCTTCCAGTATTTGATTAGAAGTCTTTTGGCCAATATTAGAAGGTAAAAGAACAATATATTCTAACAAATTTATTGCATTTAATATGCAGAAATACTTGTGAACTTGAACAAGTTACATAAACACATGAAACATCTGTTTTTTATTTTGTTTTGTTTTGTTTTTGTCTGCAAAGTGAAGATGGTAAGAGTAACCACCTTATAGGACTGTTAAGAGATTAAGATTAGATAATGTACTTACGGTACTGCACAGAATCTCTGCACAGAGTAAGTGTTCAGCAACTTTGATACATCAGTAAATGATTTTTTATTTTTTTTTCTTCAGAGTTTTTATTTAGATTCTATTTAGTTAACATACAGTGTAATATTAGTTTCAGGTGTACAATACAGTGATTTTAGACTTTATACACCACCTGGTGCTCGGCACAAGTACACCCCTAATCCCCATCACCTATTACACTCCTCCCCCCCCCACCAACCTCTCCTCCAGGAGCCATCAGTTTGTTCACTGTAGTTAAGAGTCTGTTTCTTGGGATGCCTGGGTGACTCAGTCAGTTAAGCATCTGCCTTAGGCTCAGATTATGATCCCAGGGTCCTGGGATCAAGTTGCACATCAGGCTCCTTGCTTATCGTGCTCCTTGCTAGAAGGAGAGCTTGCTTCTCTCTCTGCCTGTCACTCCCTCTGCTTGTGCTCTCGCTCTCTCTCTCTGACAAATAAATAAAATCTTAAAAAAGAAAAAAAAAGTCTGTTTCTTGGTTTGCCTCTTTTTTTTGTCCTTATTTGTTTTGTTTTTAAATTCCACATGCAACTGAAATCATATGGTATTTGTCTTTCAGTAAATTTTTAACATAAACAGGAAATAATTTTAGAGCATTAATAATTATTTAAAAATTATTTTGTTTGGTGCCATAGTTAGATACCTAATAAGAATCTGTTACTTTGGGGCACCTGGGTGGCTCAGTGGGTTAAAGACTCTGCCTTCAGCTCAGGTCATGGTCCCAGGGTCCTGGGATTGAGCTGTGCATCAGGCTCTCTGCTCAACAGGGAGCCTACTTCCCCTTCTCTCTCTGTCTGACTCTCTGCCTACTTGTGATCTCTGTCAAATAAATAAATAAAATCTTAAAAAAAAAAAGAATCTGTTACTTTTGCAACATTATGCTAAACACCATAGACAACATAAAGAATTATCTTGTCTGCTATTGAGACACCTTGGTCCTGGCTATGAAGATAAAATGCACACATAAGATAGAGAACACCAAGTTGTGAGATCCCATCTGTAAATTCAATAGGAGTTTGGTGGAGGGAGAAATTGCTGTGGGCCCAAAACTAAGGAGAGATGTCATTGTTGGCTCTGAAAGAAGGATAGAATATTGAGAGGGAGGTAGGGCAGGTGCAAGGGTAGAAATCATGAGTAAAGTTATGAAGATCTAAGGAACAAGGCCTTTTAGGGAGAAGCAACCAGATGGAGCTGAAAAAACTGCCTTGTTGGAATGAAAAAGGGGAGAAAACTGGTTTTAGGTGGCTACCCTGTTAAGTGCTTTATAATTTTCCTTACAGAAATTTTGAGAAGTAAATTTGTAAACTAGGCTTATTTGGAAATTGCTCTCCATTTTCTCCATTTCTTACAACAACCCTTACAGTGGTGGAGGAAATGGGGGACCTGGGAGGGAGTCTGAACTATTAAGAGTCTTCCAGTGTGGATTTTCTCTATGGTGAAGTAGCATAGGCAAAAATGCAAAGACCACCCTCTGAAATGTTTTATATTTACATGTGTAATAGCCTAAATTGTTTGAAAATATTACTTGATTAATACGTACCTCCAGGTAGCCTCCCTGCCTACTCTTTGAATATTGCTTTCACCAAACTGATGAGGAGTCCTGGTTAGACTGATTGGACTTCTTTGTTTCTCTGTCCTGATATTTACCTATCGCCAGAGTCTTCTAGTGCCTGTTGCCTGGGTGGAAGGTTCCTTCTCTTGAGCTAAAACTTCAGAGAGATTTTAATAAGTTTTAGGCCTCTGTACTTGCATTTATCTTATCTAAAATTTCACGTGTCCTTTCATACCATCTTTTAGCAGCTTTACTAAGATATAATTCACATATCAACCTCATTTAAATTCACTCATTTAAAGTAATTTTTCAGTGACTTTTAGTGCAATCATAGAATCATGCAGCCATTACCACGATCAATTTTAGAAACTTTTCATCACCTCAGACAGAAACCCTGTACCCTCCCTCACTTCTTCCATCTCCCCAGACTTAGGCAACCAAGAAATTTTCTAGCCCTATAGATATTCCTACGTTGGACATTTTATAGAAATGGAATCACCAGCATAATGTTTTTAAGTTCATCCCTTTTGTCACATGCATCAGTACTTTTATTTCGTTAATATTTCATTGTACAGAACCACCATGTTGTACTTATCCTTTCATCAGTTCTGGACATTGGGGTTGTTTCAACTTTTTGGCTATTGTGAATAACGCTGCTAAGAATATTCAAGTGCAATTTTCATGTGACCATTTTTCATGTGACCATTTTAAAATTTCTTTTGAGTGTATTTTTAGGAGGGGAATAGTTAGATCACATGGTAACTCTGTGTTTAACCCTTTCATGCCCTTTTGAGCCTGGAGCTGGCTTCATGATATCCTTAAACTTGGCATGCAAATCAAAGTACCTGCTCTCAAATGCTCTTGTTTTCCTTGGTTCCATCTTGGGCCCTCTGCTCTTCTTGTACTCATATTCTTCATTCTGTCTTCATGTAAATCCAGTGGTTACAATAGCACCCAAATGCATATCTCTAGTGTAGACTGCTTCCCTGGACTCGTAATCTTTATATCCAGATGCTCCATACCAGTTCTTTTTGAACACCCCACAAGGACTTCTAAATCAATCTTTTAATCTTCTCCCTGCCACCGTGCTCCTCCTCCTGTATCTTCTTTTTTTTTTTTTTTAACATTTTTTTTTTTTTAATTTGACAGAAATCACAAGCAGGCAGAGAGGCGGGCAGGGGGTGGGGATGGTTGGGAAGCAGGCTCCTCGCTGAGCAGAGAGCACCCCCCGCGGGACTAGATCTCAGGACCCTGAGATCATGACCTGAGCCGAAGGCAGAGGCTTAACCCACTGAGCCACCCAGGCGCCCCTACTCCTGTATATTCTAAACGGGTGAATGACACATCCTAATAAGAAATCCAATAGCCTTACAAGACTCCTTCTTTCCCTTATATAATCCATCACCAAACCCTATTGATTCAACCTCTTAAGCATCATGAATCTGCTCCCTCACTCCACTCTCACGGTCATCATTTCGCTTTAATCTCCCAAGTTTTCCCCAAGCAGTAGCCTCTCATCACATCACTGTGAGATCATCCCCTCCTTCCTCCATCTGTTCTTCCCAAGGCTGCCAGCAGAGCTGCTCTGAAGCACGCATCTACTCATATCACTCTGCTGCCTAAAGCCTCTCAATGTTTCCCCACAGTCTGCAGAATAAAAAAGCAAACTCCTGGGCTTGATGCCTCAGACCTTTCACAGACCTCACAATCTCTTTAGCTTCTTCGGTTTTTTTGATTTTTTTCCATCCCGTGTCGTCCAGAAACCAAATTCTGTAGAGACCTCCAGATGAGCTGCTGTTATTTTTACCTTCATGGCTTCACATCAGTTTCCTCTAGACTGTCCTGTCTCTATGCCCCTTTGTGGCCAAACTAAATTCTGCAATTCTTTGTGTGACAAACAAATAGACATATATTATTAAAAAATACTCTCTTTTGTTCTTCAAGACATCCTGGGCCTTTGGGAAGAATTGTCTATAATCTCAGTTTGAACTGGTTGGCTTCTCAAAGCATCTTGTACTTTTTTTCATCACATATATTATTGGGCTACGCTTTAAGTGTCCCTTTACTAGCCCCACTTCCTTAAATCACTGTTAGTTCTTTGAGGTATAAGACCACATCTGTTTTATCTTTGTCATCTCAGCACTCCGCACAATAGTAGGTCCTGAATAATATGTTGAATTAATACATGAATTCTGTGTCTGCAAATATTCCAAGAACCCTCAGATCTTATATGTTTTAGGTTCCCTGCCTGTGTTTCATCTGACCCAGCTTCTTCTAGGACTGGAGCTAGTGACAATATTAAGTACTTGATATGCAGGACTGGTGATACTCTCATTCTGACAGTCTTTTCTTACACCTGCTCTCCTGCCAGCTGCTAACTTTGCTTTTCTTTCTGGTTCTCATGGCTATTCTTGTTGTTTTGCCTCAGATTTGGCAAAGATGGCTGCTTAGACTGATCTCCAAAGGCCGCGAGACCTGAACTCAGTCTATGACTTGTGAGGGCTCTGTGTGTACCTGGTCTTCATGCTGTGACCTTATTATTCTACGCAGCCCTGCAGGTGATTTTCTTTGCACATGGATATAATGGAAAATGAAACACTTGCCTCTCTAATGGTTATTGGTTAATGGTCAAAAAAAAGTCCAAATATTTTTATAAGCTTTCTGTAAGTTTCTTTGAGTCTTCCTTTAAACAGTTGAATTTACTAGTTACAACTTTAAGGAAAGAAGGTGTATAGGAATTCAACTCCTGCAAACCTCTCTTCCCATACATAGTTCTGAGAACCACTTTTTTAAACAACTGCTTTTGTTGTAAGAAAAATGGCTTTTATTTCAGTATTTCCCATGGGGCTTTCTATTCCTCTCATTAAAGTGAATGTATTTGCAGTTTGGAGGAAGAATTAATAGGGTTGTCCTGTTGAATCTTGAATGAAAGAGTGAATGCATTAAAGGCAGAAGAAGCTCTTGCTTGTATACATATATTTCACATGTAAAATGTGAACTATTGTACAAAAAATATACCTGATATCTAGTCCAAAAATATACTACTAGTCAGTTAATCAAACAAAATACTTCAATTTTTTTTAATCATTCGAACTGTGATTGCTGTTAAAGTTCTATGTATTTGGATATTGATTAACATGAAAAAGTATAGTAAAAAACTTAAGACTTTTTTTTAGCTTTTTAATATTTCATACAGTGTCCCAAATAGATGAAATAAATGATTACATTGGTGATTGTATAATTCAGTGTTCATTATCAAAAAAAGCTAATTTCCCATGCCTTGGTCTCTGAGAAGTTTATGGTTTAAAGACATTTGTAAAGATTTCACATGAAAACTGAAAATCTATTTCATAAAGCAAAGAGAGATAACTATTGTAGGGATTAGAAGTAGTTACCCCACAGAATTGTTTTCAGCTTTAAATACACAATTTCAAAGAAAGATAAGTTTCGAAGCCTACCAATTCTCTCAGACATTGCCAATAAGGCCAAGTCTGGGGAAAATGAAAGCAGAAGATATAAAAGAGTAACTTTCATAATGAGACTTTGTTTATTCCAGGAGATAAATGAGACTCACAGATGGGTACGGGAGATATCTGCATTAAGTGTAATACGCTGAATGGCTGGTTTATAATTTGCTTCCGAGATTTCCTTTTTGAACATCTGAATTAATTCCCAATTCTGGAAACTTCCACAGGTTGTCTCAGAATTGTTCCCTCCATTACTTGTAAATATGTTTCTTGAGATTACCACCCGGCTAGTCTTAAACTTAGAAAAATCAAACAGAATCTGTTTTCCAAATCTGTTGAAGACATCAGACATTCCTTTAAGTTCTGTTTGTACATCTTTCCAACCTTTGCTGGAGGAAGAGTTAAATGTTAGGAGAGAAGTAAGGATTCAGAAGCACAGATTGATTGCATAGGCTTGTGAACCACCCCTTATCGGTTATCCCAGTGGGAGAACCACAACAAGCACACCACAAAGCCAGTGGGAATTGAGGAAGGGTGAGGGGCAGAGAAGCAGTGGCTTCTTCTGTTTTGTTGGTGATTGTTAAGTGGAAGTCTGTAAATACAACTCAGGCTATAGAAAGAGTCAACACATACTTGACTTTTACGGCATAACATGTGAATACAGAGCACACTGGGAAAGATGTTTTATGAGAAAGGAGCCTTTTGATGGAAGGCATCCCTTAAATTTTATGCTTTGCTATATAAAAGGAAATAAACTGAAAGACCAAATCATCTTCTAAGGTAAGAGCAGAGACTTATTGAAATGACAACGGTTTTCCTTTGCACTGGGGTTTAAGCAAAGAGGCGAGGCTCTCAGAGGGCTGCATTACATCTTTTCCAGTATATGGACAATAGCAAGAGATGTTTTGTTTAGCTTCTGAGTAGGTTTTCTCTGTCTTTTTATGTGTTATTGTTAGATACTACTTCCTGACTGTTGTATCAAAATGGAAGTGGCTGTCAGTGATTTAGTTCTTACCACCAATGATGGAAGCTTGATATAGGAATATTCATTTAGATGAAATAACAGCTCTGACTCTTACTGTTGAAAATAAAGGATAGGTTGATTAACAGGGATGTAAGTAGTATACCATGGGACTTGAAGGATGTTGAAAGTTACTCCATTTCCCCCTTTTCCCAGCCATATTTCACAGTAATCTGAAGACTAATATTCCCAACATATATCTTATTTATTCATTTATTTGACAAACATTTATATGGCACTTACTCTGTCCGACACTATTCTAAATACTTAAGAGAATTCAGTGAGATAGATGCTCTTATTATCATTAATTTGCCGATGGGAGAATGGAAGCAAAGTAGCAATATATTATTTTCCCAAGGCTACACACTGTAAGTATTGGAACTCAGGTAGGCTGAATCTAGAATCTGTACCTTCAGCTACCAAGCTATGTACTTGTACTTCTCCAAGCTAAGAGTTTATACACCTAGGCTATGTTTGAAAGATGAAAATACTGTGGTAAAGAGGAACAATACATTAACAGCTCTAAGTACTCTAAACAGTGTAAAAGTCTTGTGAAAAGCTGGCCAGTTCTCCTAGAGGGGAACTGAGACCTAGAAATTCAGTGGAGGAAAGGAGGGGTGGAAATGTTTAAAACTTGGGCGATAAAGGGAGCAAGAAGGCTTCAGAAAGGCCCTAGGTGTATTTGGTAAGGGGAGTTATAGAAAGTCATACGGTTCCCATGTGGGCTTCTGAACGGACTTAACTGTTACAGAATACGAATCAGGTCTAGTCATCCTAATCAATTTTTTTAAAAAGATTTTATTTATTTGACAGACAGAGATCACAAGTAGGCAGAGAGGCAGGCAGAGAGAGAGGAGGAAGCAGGGTCCCCACTGAGCAGGGAGCCCCATGCGGGGCTCGATCCCAGGACCCTGAGATCATGACTTGAGCCGAAGGCAGAGGCTTGACCCACTGAGCCACTAGGCGCCCCCCCCAACCAATTTCTTATTTTGTCTGCTTTTCATTCTGTTTCTTGTTATTTCCCTCTCCCTCCTCCTCTCTCTTCCTCACATCTGTCTTTGCCTCCCTTCTCTTCCTCTTCCCCTCTTTCTTATCTAGTTAATGCCAGGGTCATATATTCTATGTAGCAATCTAAGATTTTTTGGTTTAGTGAACCCAAATCACATGCACTCTCTTATTAAGTACATTCGGTGTGTTTTAGACTGAACACTGATGGTCTTTTGGTGAATCCTGGCCCACATTGGTGTGTGGATTTGGGTTAGTCCACATACTGCTCTCCTTGTGTTTTTAATTGAGTTAGTGACTATCTCAGCCAGTATAAGCTTTTTATAGCAATCACAATCATACACACACACACACACACAGGCCTGAGTGAGTAGTTTAACAGAATTTTATCTCTCACTCATGTAGCACATATATCATGGGAGGACAGTTGCACTGAATTGCCTTCACTCTGGGCCTACCTTGATAAAGCAGCCACTATCTGGGATATTATTAATTGCTATTGCAGAGAGGAAAGAGCTTTAGAAGGTCATACACCCACAATTAAAATCTGGCTTACAAATCATTGAGCAGAACTGGTCACATGGCCCCACCTAGCCACAAAGGAACCAGACAGTGTACTTCTACCGTTTGGCCAGAAGGTGAAGGGTCCATGACTTCTATAGTTGCAAGCATTTAAAATTCAGAAGAATTCACATATAAATTGGGATTATTTATTTATTTATTTATTTAATCAGAAGATTTGACATCACTCCCCGGTCCCTACTAGGAACAATTGGTTAAAGCTAAGTAGCAAGTGTGTTGTGGGTGTAAATTACATGGCAAATCTCTCATTTACCAACTTCCCCCGTCATTCTGATTAGGCACCTGTAACCATACTTAATTGTTCTGGAACTGCTCTTTTTCTTATAGAGGGGTTAAGAGGGAAGTATTTGTAGCCACACCTAGCAAAGTAGAAAAATTAAATCATTTAAAAAAAAGAAAAAATCCAGGTTTGAAGAAGAATGGAATAGTGTGTACATGTGTGTCTGGTTTTTTTTTGTTGTTGTTGTTTTTTGTTTGTTTGTTTGTTTGTTTTGTTTTGTTTTTGAGGAAGCTAAAAAGCGTTTCTGGTTTAATATTTATTTAATCTGAAAAAAAGTCCTTGTCAAAATTTATTTGATTTGTCCCTTTAAATTATCCACTATTGGTCTAAATAAGTCTAAAGGTGGAATACATGTGGATTAATTAATTTTGTTCTTAACACCTCTTTTAAAGAGTCACTTGGAGCTTGGGATTAAAAGATTTTTATTTAATATACATGATTTGTTGCGAATAAGAGTTCATAGTACAGATTTGAAAAGAACAATAACCTACATGATAGTTAAACTATGTGTAGGATATCATGCTTTTTTCTACCTGCTACTTTACATATTTTTGAGGATCTTATTTTTTCTAGGAAAAGTCATTTACATTCATATTGAAAGGGTTCAGAAAAAGCCTCCCCAAAACGTGATATTTTGGTGTGTGGATTACTTCAAACTGAACTCAATCAAGGCCCAAAAAACTCAGGAATAGCTTTTACCTTCCCCTTACCTGCCTAAAAGATTTTAGATCCAAGGCCTGGTCCAAGAAGAGAGCTATCACCAGAGGTGACTCCAAGGAAATGGGCTAGGTGATGATAGACTGGGGAGAAGCTCAGGAGGGCTTGGAGATCAAATTTCTCTCTATGTCTCATTATCTCTGTATGACATGGCAAACATTTACTTACCAAACATTTGTTCTTCCCATTTTCCTGTGAAATGTCTTCCTTCCTTTTGAAATCTCAGACCCCTTCTTAGTTCAGGACGGCATATAAATGTCAATTGCCTGACTGCCAGTGGGTCTCCTATTTTATGGGGCTTCTATATGTATGTAAATAACTTTGTTTTTCTCCTGTTAATCTGTCATATGTCAATTTAATTAGTAGACCAGCCAAGAGAGCCAAGAAGGATAAAGAAAAAATTTTCCTCCCCTATAATATACATTTTCCTCTTGACAGTAACAGGGAAAGAATTAAAGTTACTCAATATTTATCTGCCAGAAAAAACAATTATTAATGTAAACTCAATATGAGTTTTGTTTAAAACAAAAATTGGTCAACTTACTGTTTTTGTAGTTTAGATTAATCATTTTGGGGATTTTTAAATGCATGGTTAGAAGTAAGATGAAAAGATTTTCCAAATGTTTCTGGACACTACTATAACAAAATACCATTTACCATTTCATATCAGGGGGTGATCAATTCTAAATGATCTACATTTCTGGAATTGGTTTAGAGTCTAAAATTTGCTATTTCACTTACCACTACTAGGAGAAGACCTCAACACATTTCAGAGGGGGAAAAAAAAAAAATATATATATATATATATATATATTTAACCTTTTACTATTAAACTTGGATGAAATATGCTATTTTACTCTGAATATGAAGTGTCATACTTTAAAGTATATTAAAATTTAGTTGGCTCACTATGTATTGCTAAATCATATGAATGGCCATGAACAGCTGAGTGAATAAGTTTGAGGAATGACAACTCAATGTGTTATTCCTTTCAAATGAAAGCTGTAAAATCTCACCGCCTAGTCTACTTTTAGAAATTAATATAAGGTCAACCTATTTTTGCATTTCAATTGTACTGAATTTAAAATGCCAGGTTTCATCCAACTCTTATAGTAACTTTTAAGTATAGCTATTTCCCAAAATATTTTCTAAAGTGCATTTAAAAGTCTATTGGGAAAAAAAAGTAAGATTGGCTCTTGTGTAGGCTACTCAAAGTGTGGATAATTAAAAATAATCTCCTTAAAACAAGGTTGTTATCAATTTGGATGAAAGTTCATCTAGTGAAATATGATAGATACTAATTTTTCTTTTGCTAAGAGAATAGAATTAAAACCAGAGCATATTCAGGGAAACATAAGTATGCAGTTTCTGGAGGAGAGAGGATTTGAGGATGGTGAGCTCTCTAAGAATTTTTATCATATACAATAGTAAAAAGAAAAACACTTTTTCTATGTCCACAGCAATTCTGACACCAAACATGTGGGACTTTTCTCCTCATGAACCAATTCACTAACTCTCTGGACACCCATTGGGTAGCCTACAGTTCACTTCTGGCACTATCTGGAGTTAGTGCAGACTTTCCAGATTAAGGGCTCAATTTCACAAGGCTGCTTCTCACTTCTGATGAAATCTCAAATCCTGTACTTTTGCCTGACCTGTTATAAACCCGGGATTCAAACGATCCCCTTCTTGGGTAGAGCTCACAAAACTCAGAAAAGTGATTTACTTACTATTACCAGTTTATTACAAAGAATACAACCCAGGAACAGCCAAATGGAAGAGATGCATCTGGTAGCATATATGGGGAAGGGTGCATAGCTTCCATACCCTCTGGAGACAGACCACCCTCCCAGCACTCCATGTTTTTATCAACTTGGAAGCTCTCTAAACCCCTATGGTTAGGGTGTTCTAGAGGTTTCATTATGTAGGCAAGATTGATTAAAATCATTGGCCATTGATGTGTGAACTCACTCTCCATTTCCTCTCCCCTCCCCTGAGGTCAGCAGTGGGGCTAAACCTTCCATCCCTGTAATCACATGGTTGGTTACTCTGGCAGCCTAGCCCCCAACTCCAAGAGTCACCTAATTAGCATAAAGTCTGCTATCATTGAAAGGGGCTTATTATGAATACAAAAGGCACTCCTCTCACCTCTATCACACAGGAAATTACCAGGGATTTAGTCTAGAAAATCTTGATTCTTCCTTTTTATAATTTTTCCTTACTTTTCCTCCAAGATCTATAAACTTTAGTCTCCTGAACTTTGGGTCTTGTAAGTGTCATAGGTGTGATACCCTACTCAAATCCTGCACAATGGTGTGGTCATTTTCTCCCAAGGTCTCAACTATTTCCTTAGCCACCCATTGAATCAGAATGATAGAGAGAGGTACTTCTTGGTTTTTAACTTCCTGAGAGATTAAGTTGTCAGGCTAGGCAAGTAAAGCATTTATCAGGTCTTCTATGTTTAGTTGGATGAGAGCATCCAGCTAGTTGAAGGCTTTTTCTACTTGGCATCACATCTGAGTTCATTTTCTCTTCACTATTAGGAAAGCACTATTGACACAGAGCCTTGGCTATCCATCTTCAACTGTCTGTAGCCTCGTTGCACAATGTAGTGTCTGATACATAATTATTCAATACATTTTTGTTGTATAGTACTATAAATGATTGATTCTAACCCAGTCTTTATGTACTAAGGTCTCTTCTGTTTCTCTCCTTCTTCTTATCCATGTGCTGCCTCCACACTCTACACTCAGGTTTGCAGATTTCAGTACCAATCTTCTACATGTCACACAACATTATGTACAAGGTGCCCTCTTTTTTATTGCTGTCCTGAGTCATGAGTCCTCCAATGCGGTAGAGAAACCAGTGAGAGTTTTACTAACAGCATTATGTTTTCAATTTGATTTCATTGATTATTCACATTCTGTACATTTTCATTATCTTGTTTTTAGTTTTAAGGGTCACACCTGACCACCTTCCCAGTTATTTGTGTCTGAGAATGGATGAGTTCCTCCTTCACATTGTTCTTTTTAGCCTATATAAGGCGCTTTTCATAACATTCAATTGTATAGTTTTATTTGAGAATTTTATCACTTCTCTTCCACATTTTAGTTTAAAGGATCTTATTGAATATCTATTTTATGATCTGATGTCTTTGAATTTTTAGTTGCTTTTACTAAAGATACTAGACATACCATGAGAATTCACATCTTTAAAAGACATTTTCAGCCTGTGAAAATGTCAGTGTATGTTCATTGCACAAGTAGAAAAAACATGTGTGTTGTGGATTTGAGCAAAGACCTTTCACCTTAGACTCAGATTATCTGATTATTAAAACACACTCACATCTCAAATCCTCAGTCTTCTTATAATGTCATGACCTTTAACTAGAAGAACAGATGCAAATACCACTTGTTCTCACAAATACTTAAGCCATTAGAGGAGCATTTTAGTTTTCTTTAGGCTTTTCCCCTTATTCTCGGGGGATTACCTAAATTGATGAGCATCTGATGGATTACGTACATTTGGGCAGGAAGAGAACAAACCTCTCTATTAGCTGTCAATGTGTATCAACATATGGTGACTTTCCTGTATTTAGCAGTAATTTACTAAATCATCGCCCAGAATTCTGTTCATCTTCTAGCACCTTCAAGTTCTGTGGCATTATAAAATGCTATAGCTTAATCAAAAGGTCAGTGGCTACCTTCCTTGAAAAAAACCAATGTCTTATTCCTATAATGTGACTTCAAAACTCCAAGGATACAAAACAGTAGTCTTCAACCTTGGCCACACACAGAGAACTTTAAAAAAATGCTGAAGCCTGGTATTCATTCCCAGTGATTTTGAAGT
Organism: Martes martes; assembly: GCF_963455335.1. Lineage (NCBI taxonomy): Eukaryota > Metazoa > Chordata > Mammalia > Carnivora > Mustelidae > Martes > Martes martes. The sequence continues at coordinate 91,482,289 of NC_137888.1, forward strand.
ACAGAATTTTGGACATCCCAAGTTTTAAAAAGCCTCTCAGATGATTTTAATGCGTAGGCAATTTTTTTTTTTGAAGATTTTATTTATTTATTTGACGGACAGAGACCACAAGTAGGCAGAGAGGCAGGCAGATAGAGAGGAGGAAGCAGGCTCCCCGCTGAACAGAGAGCCCGATGCGGGGCTCGATCCCAGGACGCTGGGATCATGACCTGAGCTGAAGGCAGCGGCTTTAACCCACTGAGCCACCCAGGTGCCCCTAATGTGTAGGCAATTTTAAGAACCACTAATATGGGTCAGTGGGTCCCAAAACTTAGTGTGAATCCAAATCACCTGAGGGTTTCGTTAAGATTCCCTCCCAGGGAGTTAACAGGAGCCTAAGAGTCTGCATTCCTAATAAGCTCCCAGAGGAAGCTGGTACTATTGGTTCATGGACCACACTGTGAGTAATAAGCATGTAGAATTCCTCTTTCTTTGTCATATTCTGCTGCTGCCCAGAATTTTGACACCAGTTTTTCTTCCATACCACCTTCTTAGAATCTTTTTCTTTCCTACTTTGTTTGCGGATTGTTGCTCACAACTTTTTGTGAGAACTTGTTCCTTTCTAATAAGCCAGGACGCAGAGAGGCATTCCTCAACCCTTGTGTCTTCCCTTCTAGCAGAGGCCAACTTGAATTTACAGTGCACATAATTGGTGAGTGCCTTAGGCAGGGAGATAAATATAGCTCTGGTCACTTGAAGGTTTCCTTCAGTGGCCCTATCTTTCAGGTCTCATGTTGAAAAACTGCCTTTTATAGCTCCCCTAGGAGTCCTTTTTTGTTAACTTCTGGGAAAAACTGCATCCAAGTGATCCAGCCAACCATCTTCCCCTGTAGCTAACCTGTGCTTAATTGCTTGTTGTTGATAATTAGCTCTAATTTGCCACAGCTCTCTTGAACTTTGAAAGCAGTATTCTAAATTCAATATTCTGTTTTAAAACTCCTAGCCTTCTCTTTTGCTGTCTGTAACTCACCAAGGTCTAACTCTCAGCTCTTTGAATCATGGTGAGCAAGGGTGGTTCTCAGCTTTTATAATGTATGAGCATCACCTGGGCTGCGGGTAAATAATAATGATTGCTGGTTTCCTATTCAGAGATTCTCGTTTGGTGAGTCTGAAGCAGGCCCAGGTATCTGCATAGTAAGTGTTCCACTAGGGTGATTCTGTTGTAGGTGATCCAACCTTAGGGCAACACTATTTTTGACCTGACTTCTCAAGATTTAATGTGTATTTTAATCACCTGGGGATTTTGTTACAATGTAGATTCTGACTTAGCAGTTTTGGGGTGGGACATTTCTAACAAGCTTTTGGTCCCAGGAGTCAAAATATTGTGACTAGAAAGGCTTTAGATTAAATAGTTAATACCATATAATTCAGACTTGTAAGTGTATATTACCTTAAGTCTAATATAATATGTTTAAGATTGTATCTGTGCAGTTGAAACATAAGCTTTTTAAGGGCGAAAGTCTCAAATCATAGGACAAACTTGGAAGAGATCTGTATAACTAATCCAGAGAACTTGCCAAGCTTAACCCGAAGATCCGAACCTTCAGCCCTGCCTCATACTGTTTAAAGGAAACATACATGAATATCTCAAAAATTTGTGACTTGCCAGTTTTCTTCAGGCTCCACCTAGCTTATGAAGGCCTTTGAGTTTGGTAGTCTGCTAAAAATTCTTTCTTTTTTTTTTTTATAATTTTTTAAAAGTTTATTTATTTATTTATTTGACAGAGATCACAAGTAGGCAGAGAGGCAGGCAGAGAGAGAGAGAGGGTGAAACAGGCTCCCCGCTGAGCAGAGAGCCCAATGTGGGGTTCAATCTCAGGACCCTGGGATCACGACCTGAGCTGAAGGCAGAGGCTTTAACCCACTGAGCCACCCAGGCGCCCCAAATTGTTTCTTTCATTTGAGATTCAGGAAGAGATGATTATTGGTCAATTTTGCGCTATTAATTGTTGAAGAGCTGGGGATGGGCTTAAACTTCTGTCAAGCGTGGGCACATATTGACTATACGATGCATCTTTGTCTATTGCTTAAATAAAATATGCATCATAGTGCTGGTTTTGAAGATTCTTTGGATTTGTAAACTTATACAAAAGACATAGTCCCTGTTTTGCTTTAGTATTAAAATATCAAAAGCGATAGGGGAAAACAAAAACAAAAACTGTCCTGGATTCATTGTTGCTGGATGTAAGTAAGGTTGGTCTTTGCCTTTGGTTTGTTTAGTAGCTTTAACATAAGACTGATCTTAGCAAAGCATCAATAACGTAGCATCCCTCGTGTTGAAAGGAAACCTAAGCTTTTCAAAACGTCCTTTATCAGTAAGATGAAATTATTTCCCATCTTCTTCTGTGGAATGTATTAGAGTGAAGAAAAAGGAAGGGAAGGATTTTTATTTAAGAGGAAAACTATATCTAAAAGTCTGGTGTGGACTGAGCAGAAATTTTGGTGCTGGATAAGGGTGAATTTAATCAAGATCCTGCCACTGGTTGTGTGACAAGTTCTAGGCAATTTATTTAGCTTTTCTGAGCTGATTTCCCATCTCTAAAGTGGACATAATAGCTAACTGCAGAGCAAAAACAGTTTAAAAACATCATAAGGGGTGCCTGGGTGGCTCAGTGGGTTAAGCCTCTGACTTTGGCTCAGGTCATGATCTCGGGGTTCTGGGATCTAGCCCCGCATTGGGCTCTCTGCTCAGCAGAGAGCCTGATTCCCCCTCTCTCTGCCTGCCTCTCTGCCTACTTGCGATCTCTGTCTGTCAAATAAGTAAATAAAATCTTTAAAAAAAATCATGAAAGTATCTACCACATAATGCACAGCAGAGTAATCATTAACTCTTCCTAGATTTGCTTTTTTTTTTTTTACATATTATAGCTACTGTAAATTCTCACTGTTTTTACAATTTGCTCTCTGTGAATCTAATGTATGATTTTTTTTTTATATTTAGACTATTTAGATCCTGGAAATTTTACATAGATGACTTTAAAGACATAAATACAGATGGAGGACCACGTTAAAAACATTCAGCATTATTTATTGTTACAGAACCTTTTAAACAAAAGCCAGGTCAGATATTCAGAATTTAATTTATGAGAGAAGACAAGCGATTAGTTTGTACTGAATTATAAAATTGAAGATCATTAGCTTTTCAGAAAAAGATTTGCTAAAATAAATCATTTCTCTGTAACGTTTGCTATAAACTGTATAGTTTTCTTTTTGAGGACATTTTTGGGGAATGGAAAAACTACTAGTTTATAGAGGAAAGTTTTCTTATTTTCCTGTGTCCTTGGAAAAATAATTTAATTCTCTTATGTCCACTTTTAAAACTCTACAACTCTGAATTAAGGAAAATTTGCTCCCCTTATTCCCCAAAGGGGACATTTAGCCATGTCTAGAGACATCTTTGTTGCCATGACTGGAGGAGGGTGCTACTAGCCTCTAGGATAGTGGCTAGGGATGATGCTGAATAGCCTACAGGACAAACCTGCCACAATAAAGAATTATTGAACCCAAAAGGTCAGTAGTGTTGAAGTTGAGAAATTCTGCTTTAATCTATAGATTGATTAAAATAAATGGCACCGTGTTTAAAATCGGTAGTTCTAAAGCACGCTTTCTCAATTGAGGCAATATGGTTTTCAAGGGAGAAAAAAATGATTCTTGGTGGGCAAAAAATATTGATATTACCATGGATTCTGATCCTCCTAAAGTCAATTCTCCTCAATAAAGAGATATATAGTATATTTGTGATGTTAAAATTTCACAGGGGTGGGGCGCCTGGGTGGCTCAGTGGGTTAAGCCTCTGCCTTCGGCTTGGGTCATGATCTCGGGGTCCTGGGATCGAGTCCCACATTGGGCTCTCTGCTCAGCGGGGAGCCTGCTTCCTTCTCTCTCTCTCTGCCTGCCTCTCTGCCTACTTGTGATCTCTCTCTCTGTCAAATAAATAAATAAAATCTTAAAAAAAAAAAAATTTCACAGGGGTGGAGTAACCAATCAGGCAAAAATTGCCTATATAGGCTTCTTAGTGGGTGATACTGGGGGGAAAAAAAAGTTGAGAAACACTGCTCAACCAAATGAGTGAATGAACCCAGGTAGGTCACTTCAGCTCTTTGTGCTTCAGTTCCCCATATGTCCTTAGCTCATGGGGTTGTTGTGATGGTTAAAGTAGTATTAAACACCACTTATTTATGGAGTGCCCACCATATGTTAGTCTAGATACTCTTATATTGCAGTAACTGGCACAGCAGCCCTATAAAATAAATAGTATTTCCATTTTCTAAATGAAGAAATGGAGGCTCATGTAACCATAAAACCAAGCAAGTGGAAAGGACCACATGTGACTTCATATCTAACTGACTTCAAAGCCTGTTCTCTTTCTTCTGCCTTTCATTAGCTTACATTATTAACAAACATGTGTTATCTCAACATTGCAAATAATACAGCACGCACATGTCCAGCATTTTCTCTGGGGAAGTAAACAGTATGGATAATGTTTGTGGCTTTTCTTAGTTATACCCAGCCTCAGGAAACATATCTCTTCTTCCTTTCAAAACTTAACCTTCCATCTGTCTTTTTTTGATTCCAGCATTTTCCTTCTCCTCCACATGACCCAGATCATGTGCCAAAGTTTTTTCCTCTCTCTCTTGCCTGTACTTTTCACTCCATTCCTCAGCTGGCTCATTCCCCACTGCCTGTAACAAGCTCAAGTTTTTTGAATTTTACAAAACTCTTCCTCAACCCTGTGACTCGCTTTAGATACCCTTTTATCCTATTGTTTTTCCTCACAAGCATCTTTTTTACAAGACTCATTTACAAACTTCTGCCTTTACTTCTTCAGCTACTGTTTGCTCTTCAGTGTCCCCAAATTATGCTTTCACTTCTTTTCACCAGATCTCATTGGATGAGTGTCTCTGTTATTTTCACTGTGGGCTCTATTACTCAAACTCTCTGCTCTTAGTTTCTGGGATATCTTTCTCTCCTGATATTCTTTCTACTTTTCTGACCATTCCTTGTTAGTCTCTTATGTCTATACCAAAGCAATGGTCATCCACAGGGTTTTAATCTCATGGCTTTGAATCTTCAATCAGCTATGGTCCTGATCCATGTATTATCCTACCACCCTGAATATTTTCCACAGGGATCTCCAGGCTTTCCAGGGAAAGTAAGGTTATCCTCTCCCTTCCCTTGCAAATTCACTTCTCATCTGGTAGTTTTATCTTGGGTATTGATATCACCAAGATAATATGTATACCAGGCCTAGTCTAACATGTGATGGCCCCTCAAAAATAGTAGTTGTTATTAGTTTAATTTTTATACAATACTGTGAGATAAGTACTATTATGATTATTTCCATTTTATGTGAGAAATTGAGGTACAAATGATTAAGTGGTATGCCTAAAGTCATTCTACTTTCTTTTTTAACTTTTTAAAAAAGATGTTTTTATTTATTTGATAGAGAGAGAGCACAAGTGGGAAGGGCAAAGGGAGAGGGAGAGAGCATGTCAAGCAGACTCTGCACTGAGCATGGAGCCTGACATGGGGCTCATTTTCATGACCTTGAGATTATGACCTGAGCCAAAACCAAGAGTCAGATGCTTAACCGATTGTCCCACTCAGGCGCCCCTATTCTTGCTTTCTTCATATCTCTAACAATAGCCAGTTAGTAATCAAGCCCTTTTCATTCTATAACATGTCCTCATCTCCTACTGCCTATACTCAGGTTCTCTTTATTTCACATGTGACTTATGGCAGTAACCCTCAATGCTATTTTTTTCCTGCAACAATATCCCATCCCTATCAAACCATCTGCACTATGGTCAGATCAGAGGGATCTTTCCAAAAATATTTACCTGCTCATGATACTCCCTTTCCTGAAACTCCTCAGTGGCTTCTATTTCTTGCAGTTTAATCCAAAATACTGTGTGAGAGCATGATGTGCTCCCCTGAGCTAGCCTGTTCTTGTTTCATTTCTCTTCATGGCCCTGCTTTAGAACTCATGTTCAGGCCACACACAATAATGATGTAATTATTTTAAGATTTTATTTTTTTATTTATCCGAGAGAGAGAGAGAGAGAGAGAACAAATGGGGGGAGGAGCAGAGGGGTAGGGAGAGAGACAAAAAGACTTCGTGCTGAGCACTGAGCCCAACTCAGTGCTCAGTCCCTCAGGACCCTGAGATCTTGACCTGAGCTGAAACCAAGAGTCAGACACTTAAGCAACTGAGCCACCCAGGTGCCCTGAATAATGATATAATTCTTAAAAGGATCATACTGCTTCACACTTCCATGATTTTATTCACCCTACAACCTCTACTCAAAAGGCCGCCTTCTTCTTTGTCTTCCTGAAGAATCCCTACTCATCCTCTATGGCTGACATAAAATGTCAACTGCTTTAGGAAGCATTTTTACCTGAAATCTCAAGGGCAATGTGCTGTATTTCTTCCCAATGAATAGTGTATGTACATTTAGTATAGTATATTTAACAGTTAAGTTGTCCTCCTTTGGGTTATAGAGGGATTCAGAGGTTGGACTCTGGGTTTGAACCCTTAGTTTAACTTTTAGTATAATGTGTCTCTTGGCTAATTACTCTTCCCTTATCTACATCTATCTTCCCCTTATCTACATCTAGGGTCGTTTAGAGCATTAACTGAGATAATCACAGAAGGTATTTGGTACATCAGATCATGTGACTTTCTTGCTCTCAACATTCTAATGATTTTCCATCATATTTAACATAAGATGTAAACTACTATTACTTTTATACTTTTCTATCTAAATATATTCGGTCTTGATTTAAAAGAGAGAAGGAGAGAGAGAGAGAGAAAGAGAGTAGTTTGGAAGGTGGGGGATGCCCATACTTATCGATGCCTTTACAATCTTGTATGATCCAGCCATTGGCTCTTTCTGACCTGGTTTCCAACCACTCTTTTTGCACTCTGTAACTCTGCCTTCATTGACCTTCTTTCTCTTCATTGACCTTGGCATCTAAACTCCCGTCTCAGAAGCTTTGCCCTTGCTGTTTCCTCTACCTGGATCGTTCTTCCCACTAACCTGCAAATGGTTCTATACAAACTATTGTTCAAAGTTCACTTAAACAATTTATGTAAAGTAGAACCCACTTCATTTTATTTCACTTTAATTTTCTTCATCACAGTTATTATTGTTTAATGTAGTAATCAATTGTTTGCTTATTTTTGTCCTCCATCATTTGCTGCAATATAAATGTCATGGCTTTGTTTTGTTTACTGCTATGTTCTCAGAACTAGAATGATGTTTGACTTATAGCAGGGGTACTTAAATCCTTTGTTAAATAAATAAATGAGTAGCTTAGTAGATTATATTAATATTATTCTTTAGTAGATGGGTCCTGAAAGTCAGAGACCAGATCCTTTCTGTCTTTATACATCAAGTTCATTGGTTATTAAACTGTGTTCTTTGGAGTCTTAGAGTTTCTACGAACATTCTGCTGGGGGCTAGCTGTCTTGGTTTTTAGCTCCAATTTTATTTGTGTTATATAAAGATTTGTAGTAATGGTTTCCATGCTAAGAGGCTTTGAAATCCATTGACCTAGTGTATTTCTAACACATTTAGGAAGTCGTTCAATAAATGTTTGCTGGATGAATGAATGAAACTGCCATAAATGTCATCTTCAACCAGAAAAGTAACATAGAGCTGACATTTTCTTGAATAGCCTATCTATAATAAAATATCACCAACAGCATTAACTTTTATTTGTGCATCCTTGCAAAACTAATTTAGGTTTGATTATATATATTAAAAATATATATATTTAAAAATATTTTTCCAATATAGCCTAGTGGCTTTTCTGCTTTTGTAGCATTACTTTTTAGTGTTTTTCATATAATTAAGTCAGTGAATACCAGTGCTAGATATGGAAAAATAAGCACTAATTAAATTATCCACCACAAGATAATTACTTTATTATTAGCAAACTAGAAGATGATGATTCAACATTCTTCATACCTTAGTAAAATGTTCTACATCTTCAAGATATTGGTAAAGTTTGACTTGGACGGTGTTTAAATTTTATTTGTACTAATGATTCTTGAAAAAATTACATAATTACACTTGATTGATATATATATCTAATGTAATAAACTCATTGGGTTTAACAGAAATAAGAATGACCATAATGAAGTCAGATTTTAAGTTTATTTTATCTATTTTATTTAGTTTAATATAATATTTAAATGCTAATAATACAAATATTACAGCCATAAAACGATGAAGAAGAGTTCCATATTTTAACACAGAGGTGATTTCTGGTACTTGTGATGAAGAATTCAGATTGTTCAAAGTCCTTCTGCAATAGTAATTGTCAATAAACTGTTTTGATTTTCCTTATGTCCACTTCCCCACTTCCTCAGAAAAAAAGAAAAGACAGGAAGTGGTGATAATGGCAGTGAGGATTTGAGGTGGAGTTGAGAATACATGGAAATCAGGGTAAATGTAGATGGCGTGGCCATCACAGGAAGGAGGAACTAATTCTGGCCATGAAGCAAAATGTTTTGCTTTGCAGAACTAGTTTGCACAGGAAACAGCTAGGGGGATTGAGAATCACTGGGAAGCATTTGCCCTATGTTGGAGAAAAAATACTACTATGCCCCGTGGCTAAAGTGAACTGAAGAAAAATGTGTTGAGGTCATCTAAAGTGCTTACTAATGATTAGAGACAGTAGAGAAAGATTAGATTAGATTAGGTGATCTGATTTTCCAAGTAGTGGTATCTCTCTAAACAGATTGAAAACCTGGAAAAGTGATATGGATGACATCAGAAATGGATTTGATTGTTTTGTCATATTGAGAGAAAACATGTTTTGGTAGCTTTGGATTATCCAAATGGGTGCTGGAGGGAATGTTTCACATTCTTGAGGTATAGATCACTCTCAGATCATAGTTATATTTTGAGCCATAGAAATTAAAAATGCTGGGGGTTTTTTCAGTTTTTAGTTTAACCTGTGATTAACTTTTTGACAAATGGAGTCTAAAATCTCTTCACTGACCAATGTCAGAAACATGCATTTATATATACATAAACACATACTCACAAACACAGATTGTTTCATTTTATGTCAGGTGACACCATTGTCAAAGCATTCAAAAGACACATTTTATTAAACCATTAACAGCAATATTGAGAAAGATATTAAGGAGTATAGGTACTTATATTCATAAAGATCTTAAAGGTCTTCTATTCAACAATATTTGACAGATATGGAATCTGAGATACATAGAGGTAACACATTCAAGGTCATACAACCTAAGTTATCAGTAAGTTAGGTCTAGAATCAGGTTTTCAGGTTCCCAGCAAGTGCTCTTTATCAATGACTATATAATGGAGATATGGCTAGGTCATTTATTTAATATTTATTTATCCATTCATTCAAATATTCGCCCTATATATTTTGAAGTTAGGTCTCAATTTACACAAGACATCATATGGATCTTTATTTCACCCAATTAAGCCACTTAAATTTATACATTTTCCTGTGAATATAATTTTAGCTACATTTCACAATGCTTTCATTCTCTTCTCTTTAAGATACTTTATAATTTACTTATTAGTATTTGTTTTGAGTAAATAGTTCTATTGGGGAGTTGTCTTTTTTTAAATTTGTATATTTCTAGTTTTGTTGTATGGAAACTTAAGGTTAGAAGGGTTTTTTTAATTTCTGCGAGGTGGGGGGCAGTACCTGGGTAGCTTCGTCCATTAAATGTCCAACTTCTGATTTTGGCTCAGGTCATGATTTCAGGATTGTGAGATCAAACCCTGTGTGGGGCTCTGCACTGAGCATGGAGCTCGCTCTAGAGTGTCTCTCAGCTCCTCCCCTTCCTCTTAAAAAAAATAAAAAGAAAGAAAGAAAAAGAAAGATTTTTTACTTTTGGAAATTACTTGATATGGCCTAACACATAATGAATTTCTCCAATTATTTTATGCCAATTATGTTTTTTTATTTCAAAGGAAAGTTTGTGTTTGTGTGTCTTTCTTGTTTGTTAGGTTATCACGTATTTCTAGTTTTTGTTTGCTTAATCTGTTACCTTGTGGTATAAAATCCCCCAGTATTGTTATGGATTTGTCAAACCCTTCTAGTATTCTTAGTTTATAAAAAAATATATTTCAAGTCTATATTTTGCACATAAGAGTTAATGGCATATTTTGGATAGGTTACATAATCATCAAATATCCCTTTTTGTCCTTGAATTTAATTTTGATTAGTATTATTATTGTTATGTTTGGTTTTTTATTTTATTTTATTTTATTTTTTTTAGGATTTATTTGACAGAGAGCATGCGTGCGTATGCATGCACACATGAGCTGGGGGAGTGGCAGGCAGAGGGAAAGGGAGAAGCAGGCTCCAGGTGGAGCACGGAGTCTGACTCAGGGCTCGATCCCAGGACCCTGGGGTCATGAGTGCTGGGATCATGACCTGAGCTATAAAGGCAGATGCTTTACGAACTGAGCCACCCAGGCATCCCAGCTTTTTTTTTCTATTCTGATGTATTTTTTTCTATTTCTTTTATTTCAACCTGTCTATGCCATTTTGTTTCAGCTGTATCTTCAATAATCAGTAGTAGATTTATTAATTTATGTTCTTTTGATTCATCATAATCCCATGTTTTATGTTTTCTAGTTGCAAACTTAATTTTTCCCACTTAATTCATCTATCCATTCCTTTTTTCTGAGTGTTCTTTATTTTATACTTTCTTCTTCGTGATTTAGATTTTTTTCATCCCATTTCTTTGAAGCTATTGGATGACTAGAGATTTAGTATTTTATGTGAATTGACCCCTTTGTCATTAATAAGTGTCCCTTTTTATCTTTAATAATGCTTTTTGCCTTTAATACTATCCTTTCAATATGAGTTTAGCCTTACCAGTTTTATTTTGGTTAGTGTTGAGTGGTATTTTTTTTTAGTGAAGTATACTTATAATTCTACATTAGCTTCAGGTATACAACGTATTGATTCAACAATTCTATACCTCACTCCACAATGTTATTATAATATTATTAATTATATTCCCTATGCTGTAGTTTTTAATCTCTAAGATTTATTTATCTTATAACTGGAAGTTTATACCTTTTAACCTTTTATTTCATTTTTTGCCCTTAAATGCTTACCCTTAAAAAATTTAAACACATATTTTAACTATTTTTTATTTAGCGTCTAATGCTAATCAATATTTATACCCATATACCTCCTTTGTTTTACTATAATCATCTGTAACTTCACCAAGAAGTTAATAATTCTTTTTAAAAAATGTTTTTGATTAAAGTATAGTTGGCACACAATGTTACATTAGTTTTAGGTGTGCAGCATAATGATTCAACAAGTCTATGTTATTCTATGCTCATCACAAGTGTGGCTACCATGTCACCATGTATGTCACCATACAACACCATTATAATTATTGACTATATTTCCTATATTTCACCTAATAATTCTTTTGTATTATGTCTCTACATACTTGTATATCTTTAAAATTCCCAAAAAATTCATAGAGATCTTTAGAACTAATTATCAAGTTTATGATTTCTTTTTTTTTTTTAAGATTTTATTTTCTTGAGAGAAAGAATGAGAGGGAGAGGGAGCATGAGCTGGGGTGGGGGAGAGGCAGACTCCCCTGGCAAGCAGGGAGCCCAACGTGGGACTGGGACCATGACCTGAGCCAAAGGCAGACGCTTAACTGACTGAGCCACCCAGGAGCCCCATGATTTCTTTCTTTATCATCTTTTCTTCACATTTCTCTTTCTTGGTTTATTTTTCATTTATTGAGGTGAATTCTCAAGTTAGTCTTTCAAATAGTATATGATTGCTTTCAAAATCATCTTGATTTTCTTTTACTTGAATGCTAATTTGGTACATTAGAGCATTTTAAGCTCCTAGTTATTTTTCCTCAGAATGTTGAAGACCTTTCTCAGGTCTATAACGTTAAGCCAACAGTATTGAAATCTATGATGTAAATAAAGAAATTTGAGGCAGGCTATGAAGGAGAATACGAGAAACAGAGTCAAAGAACTGACAGAAGTTGGGTAAAAGCTCAAAAGTCCCTGCAGTGTCAGGGGCGATTCAGGATCTTAACCACGGTCTCCCCAAAGAATATGACTGAGAGGCCAAGTGCCAAGGACCCAAAAGGAGAGCCAGAGAGAGCAGCCATTATTGGTGCGTTACATTGAGGGGGAAGTCAAGGATCAGGTTTTTATATATATGACCTGGGAGTTAAGTTCCTTTTAGAGGTACATCAAACAGCAGAGTGTTTCCAGATTGACCTTGCTAGTAGGGAAGATCTGTCTGACATCTGACTTCTGACAAGGAAAAGCTAGTGACAGCCAAGGTAAACAGAAAATAATTCAAGAGGAAAAACCAAGGTTTTCACAATATAACTTTATACTATGTAAAACTTTGGAATACACAGATGAATTAGAAACTGAACCTGTCAGAACAAATGTCCATGAACTTGATGGCCTAAAACAACAGGACTTTATTCTCAGACTTCTGAAGGTCTGAAATCAGATGTCAAGGCATTATTAGGGCCACATTCCCTCTGGAGTTTCTGAGGAGAATCATTCCTTGTCTTGTCCAGCTTCTGGTAGCTCTCAATATTCTTGTGGCTGTCTCGCTCCAATCTCTGCCTATGTCATCTTCACAAGCTTTTCCCTCTTCTCTGCTCATGTCTTCTCTTCTGTCTCTTATAGGATACTTGTCATTAGATTTTGGACCAAAATTGGTACTTTAGGATTATCTCATCTTGAGATCCTTAACTTAATTACATCTGCAAAGATTCTTTTTCCAAAGAAGGTCACATTCCTGGATTCTGGGTGGACATGTCTTTGCAGGTAAGGAGCAATTAAAATCACTGCAACAAACAAACTCATTTTCAAAGATAAGTAGCAGCATAAGTAGTAATATATAAATGAGGATAGGTTTTAGGCTTATTTACACTGCTGTAATGTGAATAATGGAGAATTGGTATTGAAATGAATGAACAGAATGTTCAGTATTTTGCAATTCATATTATGTCTCTAGGACATTGATTCTCAAAAATGTAATGTTCATATAAAATCACCTGGGGTTTCTAATTAAAAATAAAGACATTTTAGGCTCCATTCCCAGAGATTTGGTTTTAATAAATCTACATTGGACCCAGGAATCTGCTATTGAATAGGAATAAAGAGAAGGGGGAAAGTCTAAGTTTTATAGGACCTAATACATTTTTTTTTTAAGATTTTATTTATCCATTTGACAGAGAGATCACAAGTAGGCAGAGAGGCAGGCAGAGAGAGAGGGAAGCAGGCTCCCTGCTGAGCAGAGAGCCTGATGTGGGGCTCGATCCCAGAACGCTGAGATCATGACCTGAGCCAAAGGCAGAGGCCTAACCCACTGAGCCACCCAGGTGCCCCAGGACCTAATACAATTTTGAGAAGGGTCTTATGAAGGACAATAACCCAAACTTATAAGTATAAACTTAGGTACAATGTCACAGTAAGTACCCCAGAAGCTTAAACTGGGCTAGCTTTTGGCAAATCTGCCCTGTCAGTCACTCTAAGAATCTAGCATGTGATCTATAGACCCCCAGTTTGTGGTCAACTGTTTCAGTATACTTTTCCTACCTTTCTTTTGTTATTGTTAAACATCATTTCTTGCTGGAAATTGAACTTCTCTTTACAATCTTTCTGGAAGTTAATTATTGAGACAAAAGCCTTAATGTTGACTAGAATTATAACTATGTTAGGGGATGGATTGGTCCCTGGTATTAAATGTAAAGCTTGTGAACTTCAAAAATTCCTTTCATGTAGTCCTTACTATTACTATTACTATTACATATTTATAAGTTTTTTTTCCCTGGGAGCATCATGAGGTAGAATAAGGGGGCATAGGTTAAAAATACCAGATATCTTTCTTTGAGACTCTTTATACATGAAATGAATATCTCACCAAATTGTTCTAAGGATTGAATGTGGTAGTATATGGATGCCTGATACAGGGACTGCACAATTCTTGTTAATATTTCTTTTCTTACTTCAGATTTTTTTTTTTTCTTTTCTCCCTCTTAACCTCTCCCCACTTTCTCTAATATAGCTTTGGCCCTAGATTATTGAATAATAACTGAAAGAAAAAAACCTGTAAAATTCTCTATGGAATTTTGCATTTTAGTTCTTACTTATGTCACATATGAAAAGACCAATAAAATTCTGTTATTGAAACAATTTGTTCATAATGATAGTAGCAGTATTTTTAATTTTTTACTGAGGCTTTCTCTAGGCTATCCTCTGCCATCAGTGCTTCATATACATTACTGTCTTTAATTCCCACAAGAAACCTATAATGGAGGTACAATTATCTTCCAGTGTTTCTTTTATTTTATTGAGATGTAATTGACAGTGTAAGTTTAAGGTGTCCAACCTTAAAACTTATGTATTGATTTGATACATTGATATATTGCCATATCCTTCCACCTAGTGTTAGCTAATACTTCTGTACCTCATCTCATTATCATTTCTTTTTTTGTGGTGGGCACTATTAAGATCTAGTCTCTCACCAGCTTTGAAGTTTATAATACACTATTGTTGTCTATAATCATTATGCAGTACATTAGATCTCTAGGACTTATTTACCTCCGGGTTCCAAGTTTGTATCCTTAAACAACATATGATATTTCCATTTTTTACAAAATAAAACACTGAGGCTTACAAAGCCTTTTGTAACTTTTCCAAGAAGACACACAATGAGGAAGTGGCAAAGTAAACACCTACACTGGCTGACCCACAATTACACTGTTACACTGTGACTGTTATTGTAACCCACTGTTACAATTCCAAGATAATATTCCTGAATTAGCTAAATCAACTTTATTTATAGCAACTAATTTCTATTACTTAACAATAAACTGCATATATTAGCAGCCAGTCGTAATAGAATGCGCTTCGCTTTATTTTAAATGGTACAGACATATTGTAGTTGTGGGTACTTTAACCCAGGAAATTACAGAGAATACAACTTTCAGTGATTAGGTAGAAATGCTTTTAATTTCCATCTTCTTTTGGCAGTTATACTTTTTTAATAAAATTCTGTGCCGTACATTTCTTTTTTACTAATGTGATTATGTGGTCTAACATCAAAAGGGTTCATTGCTTAATGACCAAGAACCAAGCACGTGAGGATGCAGAAGCTGGAAATGGTTTTAAACAAATCAATTTCAAGTGAATTAATCTTTGAAAACAGTACTTGAGCATTTTCCATATGAAAGTCATTTCCATTATGACTTCGTAGAGCCATTCAAAGTGTCTTTTTGATGTTTATTGTCTTTATGGTACTAAGAGTAGCTACATTGCGTTATAATAACATGGTTTATTTCTGCCTCTAAATTATCTACGGAGCAGAGTGGATTTATGTAGCTGTGTACATTTGCTCAGCATCTCTTTGGTATCCTTCCAGAATCACTTATACATTGCCTTTGGTTGTGTATGTATCTTTGTGAAAATGACAGCAAGCACTGAATCAGAGTGATGCACCATTTGCTCTGTGGGGCTTTATGTATTGTCACTACAATTGCATGTTCACAGGCAGCTTGGTGTACTTAAGATTTACAAGTCATTTGTTTGTTTCCAAGGAGTCCTCTTCGATGACACTGTATATTAAAGTTGCTAAACAAATTATATATTTTTGTGCCTAAAACTTTAGTGATTCATGATGAATCTGCATCTTTCTTTTTTCCCTTCCTCCTCTCTCTCCTCCTTTCTCTATTTCCTTCCTTCTTTCCCTTTTTCTTTCTTTTTTCAAAAAGCAGTGTATCTTTTGTAATTCAATGGGTAACCCCACTGAGAACCTGAAACTATTTTTCTTAGAAATCTCTTTTTTTCCAATTTTTGCCTTTGCATTTATATTGTTTCTGTGGCCCAACTTAATATTTAAGTCTCAAAGTAATTCACAATTTTCAAGCATTCTCTTCATTGGTGTTATTAAGCTTAGACTTTATCTTCTCCCGTCTAATCATTCAGTTGAAAAGATCAAAAGTTGCAGTTATAGATGTGAGGTCTTTAAAAGAAGTCAGGTCTGAAGAGAAAAAAAAATTGCTAGAAGAATCTAATATTCTCCACAAACTCATAAAAATAATTCATTCAATTCCTATTTTAAAAGAACACGTGAAATTCTTGTGAATATTTTAAGTAAACATTTATAGCAAGCAGCTCCTTATTAAAAGAATACTTAAACTTCTTTTGAATAATCTTTTTGAGTATTAGTTGATTTTACACAAGCCAGCTTTCTGGCATTGAAACTGAAACCATTCAGTATCCATGTTCTAATGTCAGATGGAGATATTTTAAATTTTTTGGCATTTACTTAGACAGTTCCTTTTCTGTCTCCCAATATGACAAAAATGTTGCTTATTATTTAATTCAAAGTAAAATAGTGCCATGATGACAGTGCTTTATGTAGAAGAATACAGTGAATGAAAGCCTATATGCCACAGGCTGAATGATAGAAGCCTATATGATATTTGTAATTTTTGCTCATTAAATATGACTTCTAATTCTGGTTCTATATAGTTCCAAGGAGAAATACAGAAATAAATACAGAAAACATAATAATTTATTCCTTTCTTTCTTTCTTCTTTGTTCCTTCCTGCTTCCTTATTTCTTCTACCACAAATAGAGTTTTGAGTTAGAAATGAAAATACAGAAGTGATGAGTACCAGTACTCTAGGATTGCTTTCAGACGCAGAGTTCTGGTGCCTATGAAGAACTCTGTCACACAATTCAGAGTCTTTTTCAAATTGTATAGGCTTTGAATCATCAAATTTGAAGGAATTTGGCAGTTATTCAGTCCTCCATCTGCTTCCGATAAAAGCTGTTTTATTAAGTCACCCAGTGAGATGGGAATCTATGCTTTCTTTTAGGCTTTGAGAGAAAATGATTCAATAATCTCTTTTATAACTTATTTCGGTGTTTAATAACTCGAACTGTCGAAAAAGATTTTTTCATCATTAGCCTAAATTCTTTTTGTTGTCATTTAAACCCAAGAATCAGATGAACAGCCTCATAGAATTAATCTATGAATGCAACATCAAAGGACAAATAATTACAATCCAAGCTGTTTTGCCTCACTTGAGCCATCCTAATTCTCAAAGTCCAGATCTGGGACTCTTATTAATAGTGCTTAAATTTTAGTATTTAATACTCCTGATATTTATAAAGACAGAATCTGTTGGATATGCCTCTGAATGCCTAAAACCATATTAAGAATGATATTTCTTAATAATGTGTATATTGTTACCCTTTCCATTTACTATGGTTGAATAATGTGTCTCCATATAGACCTGCTTCCTCTGATCAGTCTCCTGAGTCCTCTGCTTCCGGTTCTAATCCTTCTTGCTGTTTGCTTCAATTCTGGCCTAGTTCTACAAGCTCCAAACCTGTTAGTTCTCCTTCCTTCCTGTGCCCAGTTATAGGTATTCTGAACCCTCACCCCAACAACTTCTGTCATTAATGTTATAATACCATTAGCAGACCCACTGCCAGTTCTGGAGAACCTGAAGCTAAAGCTCTCATTCCTTGGCTACTTTTAATGTTGCTGCTACATTTATGCCACCTGGTCAGTAGGTCCCAGAAGCATGAACAGTGCTGGACCTGATCCTGGAATAAGAACAAGAACTAGAAATGAATATAGTGTCTAGATGTTTTGCGTATATGTATTATCCAAAGTGGATTCAATTATGTTTAAAGAAAAACTAATACCTGTTAGATTTTACCCAAGAAAAGATAAGGAAGGGGGTGTAGTTATCTGATTTTAAAATTCATCCCAGAGTATGACACACTGATTGGAATGGCTGAGATTCCATGCGAGTGAGAGAAACCCAATTTAAAATAACTCTGGCAGGAAAGATTAGAATAGCCTATGTAATCAAATGATGTGAGGGAGGAGGTGCATCTGGCATCAGGGATAAAGATAAGAAAGTGATACCAGAATTTGCTCCATCTCTCCATCCCCTCCTCTTTGACTGAGGAATCTCTTCTCTCAAGACATATTTCCTACACTGGACAGCTCTGGTGCTTCACAACTCATAGCTTTGTTGCTGGGTGGGTATTGGAATTCTTTCCTTAGCTCCAGTATGGAAAATTCTGATTTTGATGAGATGATTTTCGATGGTGTTAAGCAGGAGTATGTCTTGATCTGTTTTAGATCTTAAAAGGCTCACCTTGTCTGCCCTGTTTGATTGTGGGGAAAGGAGGTTGGGAAGAAAGGGAAACCAATTAGGAGCTCATTGCAGTAGTTCAGGTGAGAAATAATGGTGGCTTGTGGTAAAATGGTCAGAATAAATAGAGTGAAAATGGTTCAACTGGAATATATTTTGGAGCCCAACAGACAGGCCAGAATAATGGATTGGTAGTGAGATGGGAGGAATCAAAGAGGAAACAGGGTAATTCTTATGTTTTGGGCCTAAGCAATTAGATGGTGATATCATTTAAGGAGAAAGAAAATGTCCCCATATAACTATATAGTACATATGTAATATATATCTTCCAGCAAGTGTTTGTAGATTAATAGAATTAATCAGAAAATACTATGTCTTCATATCCAAAGACAGACTATTATAAACATTCTACATAATTTCAGTTGATACCCAATTTTGCTTTTTAGCAAAACCAGAATGAGTCAAAGTAACTGGTAGGAAGAACCTTATAAAACATAAGACCTCTCTCCTCTCTGCCCACAGATGATTGGACTGGTCATGAACCCATATAAAACCAGTATGGTGCCAATTGGATACTTTAGTGTACAATTTGAATGAGTAATATAGAAACTACTCCAGTTAAGTAAAGGAAGAAAAAATTTGGTCTTAATATGAGGATTGAGATGGTATGAGGAGTCTGGAATCACTTAATAACTGAGTTTTGGGGTAACAGGAATTACAGGTAAGCAAATAGAGTGGCTCTGCAGAGAAAATCAGGACAATGCAATAGACTAGAAGCAAGGAAGAGAAATAAGATACCACTCCATGCTCTGAGTGAATAATTTGTTTTTATTCCTGAGTTTCCCCTTCAGACCTTGTATGAACAACCTCTCCTTGGGTATCAGTGTTTCCTGTTCTAGATACTGATTTGAAATACTCCCCTTAGGCAGAGTTGGAAATTCTGATTCAGATAAGAAAATTATCAGAGATACAGAAAAATATTTATGTACAAAGATATGTACATAATTATTAGCCAAATTATTGAACTGGAAAATAATAACAATTCCTCAATAAAGGGAAATTATTAAATTGTAGTATTCAAACAGAGGAATATTACACAACCAATAAAATGATATATTCAGTGACAACTCAGTTACATATACAGTTGCTTGTATTATAGTGTCAAGTTAAAAGCAAAAGCAGAATACAAAAGTGGAAGTGGCCTGGGACCCTAAAATGTGATTCTATGTTATTTCAATACATTGGCCAACCTGTGAGAAAGCAGGGACCTTAAGGATCCCTCAGTTATCTCTGAGAATTTCTCATGGGTCTGTCCATGCTTTGTAACATGTTCTTCTGTAGCCTTTGTTCTGACCTTCATGCCTTGACCTTGCTGCTTATGGACTTTGTGAGATCCCTATGTCACAGGGACTGGGTGCCATGTATCGGTCATTGTGGCTAACATTGCTGACTTAGTCTTGGAGAAGAGTGGACTCTTCTCTTCTTAGTACCCCACAGCACGATCACTCTAGTCTTTACTAAAGAGACTGGAGTAAGAGAAGTAGAACATGGATTTGCTTCTGTCGGTGGTAGCTCACAGCATTTGTAACCTAAATGTAACCTTATATCTAGCCTTCTTGGAAGGTCCCCATGTACTACCTCAAACTCCAGAAACGGGAATTTCCAAACAGGTCCATATCTAGAGTCTCAATCTTATCTCACTGCAGCCAGAGAGAGAGAGAGAGGAGGAAGACTTTTCTGCCTCAAGTCCAATTTCCTTTAAATATACTGGTTGAGAATGATTGATAATGAAAATATAAAGGTACAGATATAAAGATACAATCTTGCCAATAAAATCAATTTATAAGTGCCAAGAACCCTCAGTGTCTCAATCTGAAGCAAGTATCCCAATAACAATGGAAATGTTCCAACCAAATCCTCATTAGCTAAAAGCTTTGCAAAGTGGTCCCTTGAAAAAGGAAAATTCCCGGGGCACCTGGGTGGCTCAGTGGGTTAAGCCTCTGCCTTCAGCTTGGGTCATGATCTCAGGGTCCTGGGATCGAGCCCCACATCAGGCTCTCTGCTCAGCAGGGAGCCTGCTTCCCCCTATCTCTCTGCCTGCCTCTCTGCCTACTTGTGATCTTTCTGTCAAATAAATAACTAAAATCTTTAAAAAAAAAAAAAAAAGGAAAATTCCCTTAAGGGAAAATTCACTTTTCTACCCTAGAATTTAGAAACTGTTTATAATCCCCAAAATAATGTTATTAGAAAGGAAATAATTTAAGTTAGCATCATCAGTGGTCCTTTGTGAAATGAGAGTATATTTTTAAATAAGTTTCTATATTTTCCAAATTTCCTATATTGAATATATATTATTAAAAACTTAAATAATTTTAAAAAGTTATGTTGGAGTTTAGTTTCATTTACTGTAATGAGTATAGTTATTTGTCTAGGTAGCTTACTAATGGCTGATGTACCACTGACTTGATAGAGTTTTAATTTAAATGAAAATTTCTCATTTGAAAGAAAACCAAATTCTTCTATTAGTATGTTGATAATTATGTCTGTGAGAATTTCAGTCAGAATTTCTTTTTTTTTTTCAAGATTTTATTTATTTATTTGACAGAGAGAGAGATCACAAGTAGGCAGAGAGGTAGGCAGAGAGAGAGAGGGGGAAGCAGGCTCCCTACTGAGCAGAGAGCCCGATGTGGGGCTCGATCCCAGGACTCTGAGACCATGACCTGAGCCGAAGGCAGAGGCTTAACCCACTGGGCCACCCAGGCGCCCTCAATCAGAATTTCTAACAGGAAAAGAGAGCAAAACTCCTAAAAAGTTTCATAAAGGTAAAATCATCCCCCTCAAATTAAATCAAAACATTATTAATGTTATTGTTTTAACTCATTTGTGAGTGGGGGTTGGATGGGGATTTCTGTTTTGATGGTGAGGGAAAGCTCTATCCCAATAGGGTTAATTATTGAATTACCAAATGAACTGCTTTTAAAGTATGAAACCAGGGCTAATTCTATGGCATGGACTCTTGAAGTCATCAAAAATTTTCAGCATTAATGATACTATTATATCATTATGTTATCATTTGTGATAGCATTTCATATCTTGGGTTTAAGTAACCATTTCAGCACTAAGTTTTGAACCAATTAATTATATATGCCAACAGAATTCAAGTTGAGTTAGTTTCAAACTCAATTCCCTTTGACTGTGGTGGAAGTAGGCAAGAAACTTTAATTCAATTTTAAGTGCAAAATAATTAAATGGATTGAGTTTGTGAATGGAATCTCCTGATTGGAAATGCCAGGAGGTCAATCAAGTAGTTTTATAAGATTTCTGTGAATTAAAATAATATCTCCAAGTAATGTAATGTAATAAATATTCACTCTATAGGACTGGAAACATTATTGATTTAATTGTTTCTTCTTTTTTTAAGATTTTATTTATTTATTTGACAGACAGAGATCACAAGTAGGCAGAGAGGCAGGCAGAGAGAGAGGGAGGGGGAAGAAGGCTCCCTGCCGAGCAGGACCCTGGGATCATGACCTGAGCCGAAGGCAGAGGCTTTAACCCACTGAGCCACCTAGGCGCCCCTAATTGTTTCTTTTAAATTAGTTTGGAGTAGATAATTTCATTAAATTTTACAGAAACCACTATATGGTAGGGAAGCCTTTATCATCCCTTTTTCTTAACTAAAATAAGACTCCTTGGAGGCATTTTATTTTTATTTTCAGTTTTCTTTCTCTTTCTTTCTTTCTTTCTTTCTTTCTTTCTTTCTTTCTTTCTAATGTGATGTTTCTTTGGGTTAAATTGCAAAATATATACAAACCATAAAGCTTTGGAAACTGAGGTTCAATTCAAATGTGTATCCTCTATCTACAATGAAATATCTTTTTCATAAATGCCCTGAAAACAATGGTTAGAATCACACTTAAAACAGCATGATCTTCTAATTTGTTTGAGGTATTTTAAAACAACTCACCTAGCACTGTTGTCCTTGGACTCTTACATCCTTCCATCAGTTGAAATGTCAACTTTCAAATCATTTCTTAATTTTGCTTTCTCACTTTTTTTTCCAGTATGGAACTAATCCATCCTTTTACTGACCTTTGTAAATGGTTTTCTTTGTTATAAGAACAAGGTAACAGTGCCTTCTTATTTGATAATTATCAGGAAACTATGAGATCAAGGAAGGAATAGTTAATTTTATGTCTTCTTCTTGCTCTAAATCCCCTATGCTCTTTGATGTCACTCCTTATGGACCAGAAAACAAAACAAAACAAGACAAAACCAAAGCCTACATCAATTAGGGGTACAGAGCAGCAAATACAGCTTCTGAATTCAGGAAAGGCCATCTCTTAAAATAGGAAGAGAGTTTTCCCTTAATTGTTTTTGAACAGGTTAACTACATATGTTTATTTTCTGTCAAGCAAATAGCAAACAGGTCAAATTGAAATTGTTTCCATTAAAATTCACATAGTTTTTGTAAAAGAATATTGAATTTTCCTATGTTAATTAGCCGAGGATAAGTCCATTTCTTACAGAATAAATATATTAGGCCAAACACTATAATCCCTGTCTTCATTTTACAAGTATCTATTCATAGTCAGCAAAAGGAGTGAATTCGTTGTCTTGGGTTTTTTTCTAGGTACATTCTTAAGCATTAGGTAGCTATCTGTTCTGCTGGATAATTTCTGTTAATTAAAGTTGATAATCCCAGAAAATGAAGTTCGTTACATTCATCTCTTGAGTCATTATCGACTCCTCTAAGTTTTGGATAATGAGGTCATCTGCTTCTTTGAAATGCCTCATGACTCTTAACTGTTCAGAGAGATTGTCCATCTAAAACAGATAACAGAAGGTAATGAGAACATTTTCTTTTTTTTTTTTTTTTGCTTAGAACTCTATATAGAAATGAAATTATATATCTACTATTTTATGATTAACAATTTTTTTCCTTCAGGGTTACTGTTTTTCATGTTTTTACTCTAATATATCTTGTTAACAATGAAGCAGGTAACACTACCATTTGGCTTTAATAACTGGCTTCTGAAAAGTGTAATCATTCATCTAATATATTTTTTAATTATGGTTCCCTCGGCCATTCACAAATATTCATTGAAACAGTTTGTTAGTGTAAAAGTTAATTGTGGTATTTTCGTTGTTTAGGGACTAGATTAAAAGAACTTCAAAAACTCCTTTTGATGAAACAAGTAATAAAATATAGAAACAACCAGATCTGTGGAACAGTAGGTATGTGTCTGGTGTTCGTGCAAGAATCTTTATGCAAATTTGAAAACTTTTTATAATTTTTTTTTTTTTTTAGAGTGAGGATATGCCAATACTTTGGGCACACTTATAAACCCCTCTTGTCTTCAGTCTTATTGGCTACGTCCAATAAAGTTTGATATCTCCTAAAGGACCACTATGGTTTATTGGCTTAATGAAGCAAGCTGGAGAAAGTTTTGTGCAGCACCTTTACTGTGCTCTGAGTGTTCTATAAAATTGCAAAGTATGTTCCAGTTTTAAACAATTCCCAATGATGGGTTATTTCCAGTGTGACAAAACTGGACCTGAGGGAGTAACTAACTACATGAATATCTTATACATATACCCACTAGCTCTACATGAATGTCTTATACATATACCCAGTAGCTCTAGTATGCTCCAAAGAGTATCCTTCAAGCAATGGTGAACAAAGTATTAATTTCCTCTTTTGGAAATTTGCCAGGATATTACAGTCAAGATAATTGTATGGAGAATGGTCTGGGAATCTGGTGATTAATAGTTTATCATACAGAAGAAGATCTCTAAAAAAACAGATTTGTTCTTTATCTTGCAGATTCTTTCTCAGTATACAGATTTTCACAGCTAGATCATTGGTACTAGACACTGGAGAATTCTGGTTTTCCTCACTAAGATCAATTTCTAAAACAAAATTTTAAAATCTACTTCTTAATTTAGGGAAGGGAAATAAGAAAACAATATACAGTTCTGCTTAGCATTTAGATAGATTAGGACTAATGAATCTGGAAAACGTCCTTCCAACAAACGTGAATGGGAATAGCTTTTCCTCTCTAATTTATGCTGTGATTTTAAAACACTGGTTCCTAGGTTGTCATTCGTAACCTAAAGGCTAAATTTTAAAGGATACTTTATTCTATTTCTTTATGTATTTGTTTTCTTAGTATAAAATTATTATATCTGGGTACAGTTTAACAGCTTCATGTCAGAAAATGCGTTCACCATTCCCTGAAGAAGTGAATAAAGTCTTCAAGACAACCTATCAAGTTTACGGAAACACCTGACTTGTATGGCAAAAAAAAAAAAGAATTGTGTTATTGAAAGATAATTTATTAAAAAGACAAAAATCACAGCTCTCATACAAATATAAAATGAACATATATCAGAGATTTTATTTGATGCATTAATTAATGAGAAAACTAGTAAGAGGTTACAACTAGCTCAAAGAAAAATTTAAAGAAACATTATATGAGCGATAAGGAAAGCTGAAATGAATATACAAGTAAATGCAAAATGGCTCTGTCCACAAGGCAATAATGAATCACGTCTCACAGGACTCAGCTCATTTGCATGTCTGTAGATAGGAATCATTTGCATTACTCTCAGTTTCCTAAAATTTACAGGGTTATAAAATAGCTCCTAGACAATGAAAGGCAGAGGTGACTGTGAAAGGTGCACTAACTAGGACACCCAGCGGCCTTTTTGCCCTATTCAAGCCTTGCCCAATTTTTCCTGATAGCAAAAAAGGTGTTCAAATATCATCGTCTTATAAGCTTGCTCACTGGGTGAAACCATGTTTCCTATTAATTTTTAAAAAGAAAATAGCTTAAAAATAGCTATTTAGCTGAAAATAGCTTAAAAATAATTGTAAATTAGATTCATGCCAATAAGAACTATGATTCCAAGATGACTAGACTATGCATCCTGCCACCCAAGACCATTTAACCTATTCAGTGAGAGCAGCAAGGTCTGGTATGATGTGCGCTCTATGTAAATTATAAACGGCTGGGCGAATGTTGCCGAAGTTTTTACTTGGGAGGATTGGAGAGGGTGGCACTTAATGATGTTGAACATTGACCTAACTGCACGCTAACGGAACCTTTTCTTATCCTCCACGTATGGTTTTCCTCAATTCTAACTGTCGCCGCTGAGGAAGACTCCCTCTCCATGAGGGAGCTAGAGGAGTGTGTCGATTGTGCTGTGCTTCAAACTTACAGACAAACTTTGAGCACAAAATGAAGGACCCTAAGGGGAGAATTTCTAGATCTGAAGATGTAGGAAAAAAAAATCATGAATATTTTTTATTGTCATTGCTACATCAGAGGTGGAAGGTGAGAAGCCCAGTTTGAAGGAGGCTGGGCCCAACCTGGGGTTAGACAAGTGTGGGCATGTCTGAAAACCAGTGGGTGAGGCGGCCAGTAAACCTGCTGGATGTGAAAGAGCAGAAATTCTTTGAAATCAAAGACTATACGCTTTATTTCTGCTCACAAAGAAAGAAACCTTGAGTGAATTCTCAAAGAGTTCAGTAAAATTCAGGAGTAACTTAAAATAGTTTTCAGGATGCTGCTATAATTATTGAGTTCATTAGACTATGGGCATATTTTTCTTGCTTTATACACTTTTCATCTTGCATGTTAATATCAAAATGTATTATAGCAAACTTTACCCATGACCTTCTTCTGTAACAAGGTTTAAGTTTCCTGTGCTCATTTTACTGAGATCAGGTATTCACATGGTAGTAGGTATAATAGATGAGTCCTGTCCTACTCATTAGTAGGGGCAGATGTTTCCCCAGGACTACCGAGAGATGTTCTTAATAATAATAATTATAATAAAAAAATCTCTGCTTTATTAAGATGTGCTTCTGATGGAAAGTCTTTCATTTTAAAAGATAAAGAGCTTCCAACATGTCCTATTCACCAGAATCGAAAAAATCTAGTGAGTGCTGATAAAGTGTTCTAAATACAATGTGAGGGATCTCTTTGTCTTGACTGGCACGTGATAAATTAGCAAAATGAATAAAATAAAGGTGGCTGATAAGTTAGTTTTGTCTTTTGCTAAACTTTATGGCAGACTTTAAATAGTGAATTATATATACTGATTAATTTATACTGTTCTTATTTATAAGATTCTGCAGTTGTTGCCTAAATGTTGTAGAAGCATTTTGGTCTAGTATAAAGATTGTATTTTATTTCTCACTTTGTCTTTCCTAACTTTTGCAACTTTCTTCTTGATTGGAAAAAGGACAACAAGTGCTAGATAAGGTTTTGTTTTGTTTTGTTTTGGGCTTAAAAATGTTCATCTTTCCAATAGAAAAGAGTAGGGCACAAGATTAAAGAGAATTTTTGCAATTAAAGCTTTCTTAAAAATTTTAAAATGTTTGAGCACTGTAAATATGACCATAGAAATGACAGGCTCAGTTATAAATTGTCACCTGATAAAAATAAAGTTAATAAGAATCCATTAAAAACATGAGATTTACATCTGCACTTGCATTGTTGCCTAAAAGGAGAAGTTGCTTATGATTTACTTATGCCCTTATAGAATGAATCAGGTATCTTCTAAATATCAGGGAAAAGATTATGGTATCATTCAGATATTATCTAAAGCACACCAATATGAGATTCAATAAATGTTTGGTGACTGGTAATAAGGGATATAGAAAAGTGAAATGTTATAAAGAAGTAATTTGCCTTTAGGTTGGGGAGACGCCCTCCCTAATGGATATGCATATGGTATGTAGAAAAGTGTACTCTGTAGTATAAAACTGACTTGATACTTGATTTCAGACTAAGACCTATGTTGGGTGCTATCTTGCCACATGTTAACCATTTGTCCTTAGAAATATTGCTAAATCTTCTCCTCTTTCCTCATTTTTGAAATGAGTTTAATGATAGCACCACAGGATGGTTGTGAAGAATTAGTGAAATAAAATTATCTGGCCTAATGCCTGACATAATGAGTGCTCAGTCAGTACTTTTTGGCCTTGCCTCTTTCTAGAATCTGGTTGGAATGACCCATGAAGCAATTCAGGGTCTGTGATAGTCTTCCTTGATGATGCTGTGATAGTCTTCCTTGTCTGTCTCACTACAGCAAAGGGGTACGGCTTCCTGTCATGTCAGTAACAGAACCATGGACCAGCAGTTTCTGGGTGGTACCAGGATGTCTAAGTAAAGCAGTGGAAATTACAGAGATGCATAATTTGGGGGGTGGGGGGAAAGCACTTCTCAATTGATTCTGATATGATTCTTTCTAACCGAAGAATTGGCATAATATAATTACAGAATTTTTCTGAAGTACACTGATGACAAGTAGAAGGCCTGTGAATGAAATGTGTAATTTTTCTGTCTCTAGAAAAATACAAAGTAAAATTGTGTAATTGTGGATTATAATCAGTCCCTGATCATCTTTGGGTGAGCTCTTAAGACTCACATCTCTAAACCAGAGGACCCAGAGCATTAAGGTGCAGATACATTTTTTTTCTACATTTTTGTAGAAACACATTTCTGAGTATAAACACATTTATCTACATTTCTGACTAGAAATGGACTGTACTTTTCTTTTAGTAGTGTATGGTGTTCAATCAAACAGCCATTTCAAACCAGAGATAGTCTTAGGCCCAGTTTTAAAATAAGTAACATCCCATCAGTGGAACTAGAAACCTTTCTTGAAGGCTACTTACTGGTTTCAGGTAAGAGGGAGAAAAATTTAATAACACAGAACAGACTTCTAAGTAAGTTGTTTTTCTTGGGCACATTGTATATGCTGAAAAGTTAATGCTGTTTTTAAAGTTAATTCATGATAATTGGACTGAAGTGCTTGGAAAGTGCTGTTAGAGAGTCTATTTATGAACCTTGTGCCCTCTCTGTCCATTCAGTAAAAGCACCGTTCAGTAAAAGAAAGCAGAGTGAGCTGGCTGCATAGTGTGCACTTAGCCATATTTGCGTCCTTCCCCTCAAAAGTATCTGTTTTTCTAAGTGCTTTTTTCTTTTAATCCATCCAACTCATTGAGTCAGCAGGCCCGTGAGGCCCATTATCACTCTACTCCGAAGACTGGGAAGGGCTGATAAAATGTATTTTTTGTAGTGATTCACTGCAAATCACTTTTGCTGCTCGGAAGCATAGGTTGGAGACAGCAGTATAGGTTAGGAAGAGGAGAGAATGTGGCACAAAAGTGAATTAAATAAATAATCTGTTTAGATGATTGCATTGACACAATTTAAATAAATACAATGCCAAGTCCTTGTTAGAGAGGAGGACGTTAATTTTTATCAGGAGTGCTGCTGGGAATGAGTCATTTATGGCAAGGGTAAACTTTTAGCCAGCAATTCCATTTTATAGTAGCAAAAAGTTGGTAACCACCTTTATCTTTAACAATAACAAGTTAATCAATTATGCTCTATTTAAACAGTGAAATACTAAATAAGCATGAAAATGATGATCTAAAATATTTAATTACGTGGAAAACTATCCCTGATAAATTACATAAAGAAGGAAACTATAGACCATATTTTTTGTTCTAAGGAACATATTTCTCTATGTGAAAGAAAAGAGGCTATTAAAATACACATATAATAGTAACAGTAATTTTTCAGTATGGGATTTTAAATTTTTTTATTTGTTCCTATTACATTTAATAACTATGAGTTATAAGGCATGATAATAAAGTTATAAGAATATTATAAATAATTTTTTTGAAGAGTATATGCTCAGAAGTCATGCTTATAAACAAAAATTAAAATGCTTATTTCAGTATGTTTCTAATTAATTACCCAACTATATTACATTGTTCAAGAATTGAGCCTTCCAGAAGCCTCTTTGCAAATAAACCATATTAAGGAAGAAACATATAAGAACCAAGAACATGTAGTTGTGAAAAAAACATAGAAACGTCATCAATGTGTAAAGGTTTAAAAAAAATAAGTAAATTCATAATATCTTCTTTGCCTGAAAATGAAATCAGGTGGTAATTATTTAGAAATAATAAATGCGAGTGTATTACTGTATATAAAACTATAAAACTATATTTTAAAATATGTGTAATACAGGAGATGAGTTAAAATGGTGAAGGAATAGGGGACCCTAAAGGCAACTTTCGGTTGCCTTTAGATCATTCTGGATGCCCAGGGAAAAAATACAGCAAGTCTACAAGTAAAAAAGCGACAACCTTCTAGAAGGTGAGAGGTGCAGAGAGTTGATTTGGAGGAGATAAGAACTATGGGTGCTGTGGAGGGGAGGGAGCCTACTTACAAAGATTACCACAAAATAGTACAAGCAGCAGAGCACAAAATCAGAAGTTTAAGAAGTCTGCCATGGCAGGGGTCGTGCCTGCCTTAAAGGTGCTCAGGTGGGGAAGGGGAGAGACCTGGGAATGGACAGCATAGACTGAGGATCCCCTGGGTCTCAAGAAGAATGGGTGGCACCAATGTGCTGCAGTGTTCCCAGGCATAGGAGCAGGGACACTGGTTGAAGGCAGTGAGCTTGGGGGCTGTCTCTCTGCTCTGCCTTGCTGTAAACTCTGAACTGGTGCCCAGTCCTGTGACCACTTTCCTGTGACCACTTTCCTAGGACTGGTCCACAAATGACAAAAGCATGGCTAGACCCTTCCCTGTAGAGGATCAGCGTAGGTCCACGTGGTGGGAGTCCTAAAATTTGGAGTTTTGAAACCCAGTTGCACAGCAGAGATAAAACAGTTCAGACACTGGCAGAGTGAAGGCAGGGATCTGACAAAAGCCAGGGACACCAGAAGGGTGAAGAAGCTTCCTGAAGAGTGGCGGACATGAACCTTTAGCTCCGTGGCTACCTGCCACCATTCTCAAGTTGCCCCTCAGCACTGGAAGTCTTCGAGGGGCAAAACAACTCCACGGAGTGGAGGCCAGGTGCACATACACCAAGCCCTGCCCCCTCTGCCCTGCAGGCACATGTCCACTAAGGCAGGTCCACCTGAGAATTAGAGCAATCTGTCACTCTCCCAGAAGACTAGCAGAAACATCTCACTTGCACCAAACTTACTGATCATAGCATGCTACAGAGCTTCAGCTCTAGGGGAAATAGGATCTAGATTTCTTTTTCTTTTTATGTTTTATTTTTTATTATTTTTTATTTCTTCTTATTTTTAATTTCTTTAAAAAATTTTTAATCTTTTTAAATTTAAATTTTATGTATTTATATAGATTTTTATTTTATTTTATTTTATTTTTTTAATGTTTGGATCTCACCTCTTTTACCAAGCAGACCAAAACACACCCAGGATCTAGGTCTTTCTTTCTTTCCTCCCTTCTTCCTTCCTTTCTTTCTGAACCAGAGATGAAGAAGGGCATTATATCACACTGTCTATTCCTCAAGAAGATCTAACAATTGTAAATATTTATACCCCCAACTTGGGTGTACCCAAATATATAAATCAATAGTAAACATAAAAAACTCATTGATAATAATACAATAATAGTAGAGGGACTTCAACACCCACTTACAGTAATGACAGATCATCTAAACAGAAAATCAATATGGAAACAACAACTTCAAATGACACAGGGGACCAGATAGACTTAACAGATATGTTCAGAACATTTCATCCTAAAGTAACAGAATATACGTTCTTTTCAAGTGCACATGGAACATTATCTATAATAGATCACACACTATGTCACAAATCAGCTCTCAACAAGTACAAAAAGATTGAGATCATACCATGCATATTTTCAAATGACAATGCTATGAAACTTGAAGTCAACCAGAAGAAAAAATTTGGGAAGACCACAAATACATGGAGGTTAAAAAACATGCTACTAAAGAATGAATAGGTTAAACAGGAAATTAAAGAAGAAATTCAAAAGTACATGGAAGCAAATGAGAATGAAAACACAACAGCCCAAAACCTTTGAGATGCAACAGAGGCAGTCCTAAGAGGGAATTACATTGCAATACAGGCCTACCTCACAAAGCAAGAAAAGTCTCAATTATACAAACTAACTTTACACCTAAAAGAGCTAGAAAAGGAATAGCAAATAAAGCCTATAGCCAGCAGAAGGGAAATAATAAAGATTAGAGGAGATATAAACTATATAGAAACAAAAACAACAACAACAAAAAACCCCACAGTAGAACAGATCAATGAAGCTAAGAGCTGGTTCTTTGAAAGAATTTATAAAATTAATAATCCCCTAGCCAGACTTATCCAAAAGAGAAGAGAAAGGTCCCAAATGAATAAAATCATGAATGAGAAAGGGAAGATCACAGTCAATACACAGAATACAAATAACCATAGGAGATATTATGAAAAATTACATGCTAACAAACTGGGAAATGTGGACATTTCCTCTGGACATGTCCTGGAAAGTGGACAAATTCCAGGAAACATACAAACTACCAAAACTGAAACAGGAAGAAATAGAAAATTTGAGCAGACACCTAACCATCAAAGAAACTGAATCGTAATAAAAAACATCCCAACCAACTAAAGTCCGGGGCCAGATGACTCCCCAGGGGAATTCTACCAGACATTCAAAGAAGAGTTAATACCTATCATTCTGAAACTGTTCCAAAAAAGAGAAATAGAAGGAAAATTCCCAAACTTCTTCTTCAAGGCCAGCATTACCTTGATTCCAAAAGGAACAACCCCACTAAAAAGAATTACAGACCAATATCCCATAACATGGATGCAGAAATTCTTAACAAGGTACTATCAGATTGACTCTAACAGTACATAAAAAGAATTACTCACCTCGATTAAGTGGGATTTATTCCTGGGTTGCAGAGTGCTATAATATTCACAAATCAATCAACACGATACACCACATTAATAAAAGGAAGGATAAGAATCATATGATCCTCTCAATAGATGCAAAAAAAGCATTTGGCAAAATACAGCATCCATTCTTGATAAAAACCCTCAACAAAGTAGGAATAGATGGACCATACCTCAACTTCATAAAGGCTATGTATGAAAGACCCACAGCTAATATCATCCTCAATGTGGAAAAACTGAAAGCTTTTCCTCTACAGTCTGGAGCAAGACAAAGATGTCTATTCTCACCATCACTATTTAATGTAGTACTACAAGTCTTAGCCTCAACAATCAGCCAACAAAAAGAAAAAAATGCATCTAAATTGTGAAGGAAAAAGTCAAACTTTCACTATTTGTAGACGACATAATACTCTATGTAGAAAACCCAGAAGACTCCACCAAAAAATTGCTAAAACTCATACATGAGTTCATCAAGGTTGCAGGGTATAAAATGAATGTATAAGAATCTGTTGTATTTTTATACACCAATAATGAAGCAGCACAAAGAGAAACCAAGGAATCGATCCCATTTACAATGACACCAAAAACCTAACCGAAGAGGTAAAAGATCTGTACTCTGAAAACTATACAAGACTTATGGAAGAAATTGAAAAGGACATAAAGAAATGGAAAAATGTTCCATGCTCATGGATTGAAAGAATAAATACTGTTAAATGCCTATGCTATGCAAAGCAATGTATACATTCAATGCAAACCCTATCAAAATACCACCAGCATTTTTCATAGAACTAGAACAAACAATCCTAAAATTTGTATGGAACCACAAAACACCTCAAATAACCAAAGCAATTTTGAGAAGAAAAGCAAAGCTGTTCTGGAGGCATCACAATTCTGGAGGCATCACAGTTCTGGACTTCAAGCTGTATTACAAAGCTGTAGTCATCAGGACAGTATGGTAGTGGAACAAAAACAAACACAGACAGATCAATGGAACAGACTAGAAACCTCAAAAATGGGCCCACAACTCTGGTCAACCAATCTTAAACAAAGCAGGAACGAATACCCGATGGAAAAAAGACAGTCTCTTCAATAAATGGTGTTGGGAAATTGGACAGTAACATGTAGAAGAATGAAACCGGACCATTTTCTTACACCATACACAAACATAAATCCAAAATGGATGAAAGACTAAATCTAAGACAGAACTCTATCAGAATCCTAGACAAAAACACAGGCAGCACCCTCTTTGACCTTGGCCATAGCAGCTTTTTGCTAGACATGTCATCAGAGGCAGGAGAAACAAAAATAAATGAACTATGGGGACTTCATTCAGGTATTCCTTGCATAACAAAGGGAACAGTCAATGAAATGAAAAGGCAGCCTCAGAATGGGAGAAGATATTTGCAAACGACGTATCTGATAAAGGGCTAGTATCCAAAATCTATAACAAACTTAAATCAAACTCAGCACCTAAAAAACAAGTAATCCAGGTAAGAGGTGGGCAGAAGACATGCATAGACACTTTTCCAATGAAGACAACCAAATGACTAACAGACACATGAAAAGATGCTCAACATTGCTAATCATCAGGGAAATACAAATAAAAATCATCATGAGATACCAACTCACACCTGTCAGAATGGATAAAATTAACAACACAGGAAACAATGTTGGAGAGGATGCAGGGAAAGGGGAATCCTCCTATACTATTGGTGGGAACACAAACTGGTATAGCCACTCTGGAGAATAGTATGAAGGTTCCTCAAAAAGTTAAAATAGAGCTACATGCAATCTAGGAATTGTATTACTAGGTATTTACCCAAAGGATACAAAAATACAGATTCAAAGGGGTACAGGCACCTTGATGTTCATAGCGACATTATCAACAATGACCAAACTATTGAATGTCCATCAACTGGTGAATAGATAAAGAAGAAGAAGTGGTGTGTGTGTCTGTGTGTGTGTGTGTGTGTGTGTGTGTGTGTGTATTTACATATATACATACAATGGAATATTATTCAGTCATCAAAAAAGAATGAAATCTTGCCATTCACAATGACTTGAATGGAACCAGAGTGTGTTATGCTAAGCAAAATAAGTCATTCAGAGAACACAAATACCATGTGATTTCACTCATATGTGGAATTTAAGGAAAAATATAGATGAACATATGGGAGGGGAAAGAAAAGAGAGAGAGGGAAACAAACCATAAGAGACTCTTAAAGATAGGGAACAAACTGAGGGTTGATGGAGGGAGGTGGGTGGGGGATGAACTAGATCGGTGATGTGTATTAAGGAGGGCACTTGTCATGCTGAGCACTGGGTGTTGTATATAAGTGATGAATCACTGAATTCTACTCCTAAAACCAATATTGTAATGTGTGTTAACTGGAATTTAAATAAAATTTTGAAGAAAGAAATAAAGTATGTGTAATACAAAATATTTACAATATAAAACATTTCATAAACTAACAGAGAATTTTGCAAAGACAGCTTTAGCCTGTGGAGGGTATTGGCTGAGATTCTTCACAACACTGTCCATAAAAAGTGGATAGTCTGTGGGCATTGGGCTGGTGGTAATGGAAGAAATGGGACATTGGAATGGCTTTCCACTACCTCATTGGGCTGTATGACCTCTTTAGACCTTGGTTTTGTAATCTGAAAATTGGGGAAAATAATAATAAATACCTATTAAAGTTGTTAACTAAAAAGCATATTTAAAGTGCCCAGGAAAATGCTCGCCAAATAGCAGTGATTCAATGAATATTAGCTCTATACTTGAATTTGGAGTCTCCCTTGGTGATTCAAATTTAATTATCGAAAAAGCTAATGGCTTCAAAAGTAGCCATTTTAGAGAGTGAATTCACAGTGGGAAGAAAAACTCAAGCAGTTATTCTTTTACAGAACTCTGTGAACAGGTCTTGGGCTAATTTATTCAATATAGTGCCAAACGGCCGTGAAACAGTGAGTTTTCAAATTTCTCTCATTTGTTTGGGTTCAGATTTGACTTTGATAAGTTCACAAGTGCAGAGACTCTTTTAGCTGGAGAGCAAGTTGGGTTCTCGTTCTAGAAACTTCATATTCAGTAAATTAACTTGATTGGCAGCCATTCTAAGGGAGAGATTCAGAAGTAGAATAACAAATCTGTGGCAATTAATGCCTGAATTACTGAATAAGGAAATTAGGTTGGAGTTTCGTCATTATGACATCTACTAACTTCCATAATCTTTACCTCAGGAAAAAATTTTTAAAACCTCTCTCTTTTCAAAAGAATAATTATTGTAGGGGAAAAAAGTGCTAAAACAGCTACATGAAATTACATTCTCTGAGGTGTTGTACAAAACAGTTTTCTCTGACATGTGATTTGCCTTTAAACAATCCGGAGGAGTTTGAATGGTGCTTGTTACCTGAGTCTATCCAGATAGTTCAGTGATAGGGCAGCATCTGGTCTTAGCGATGCCTCCGGTGGTACATCTACTCAACTAGGACATAGAGGCGGGGTCTTCTGGGGCCACAGTGATCCAAAGATTTAATTCAACTTCTAAAAGTAGAATCTTACAGGCTTTCAGTCATACTTCTTTTAGTCCATTTTGTTTAAAATCATTCATTGCAGCCTAGATTTTCTGTTTACCTATTTTGCAATCACAATAATGCTGAAATAATCATTTCACCAACCACAACAAAAATGTCCTCTAAGGCTGTCAGGCTACTCCATAAAACAAAGACATTCTGATTATTAAAAGCTTTAAACATCTGAATTTGGTCTGGATAACCACACTGTGTAATATCTTTTCAGACTTGTAAAGCACATAGAAATGGATAGTATTGGACATATGGAGTTGTTCATTTTGCAGAACACTTGCTATCAGATGTTCTTAAATAACAGGATGAAGAACACATGCTTAATTAGCTCGATTGTCTGTGGATAACTGTGGTGATGCTCAACTTTTCTTTTAGTTTCAAGTTTATGATGCCTTGGAAATTCTCTCTGAAATTTGCCGTAGTGTAGAATGCTTGCACATTGTGCTTTAATTAAATTATTCAGCCCTACTGAAATCCTGCTGTAGTCCATCAAGATATTTCTACTCAGCAATAATATTATCACATAAAGCTAGAGCCAGACCTTAAACTTCAATTCTAGGGGCTGTATTTTAAAGATATAATATTCTAGAATTTTAATTCAACTGTCAACACACTTTCTCACTACCTTTTATTTAAACAATAACAAATGCCAGAAAACAAACAAAAAACCCCAGCTTTTACTGTTAAGCCTAACAATGTTAATATTTCTTTTGGCTCTCCAGTTATTGAATGGCTGTTTTAGGTATCATGAAGCTAAATCCTTATTATGTTAATAGTAGGAGGAGGTAGTAACTGTAGTGACCTGGGAAGTTGCCATTTATGTTCTGGGGGTTTTTGCACTGTAGCAACAGAGAGCTGATGTGTGTGTATATTAGTTTCCTTTTGCTGTGATACGTTACAACAAACTTGGTGACTTAAAACAACATAAATGTATTATCTTATAGCTCTAGAGGTAAGAAATCTGAAGAGAATCTCACAAGCTAAAGTCAGGGTGTTGTCAGGGGGTGCCTTTCTTCTGAAGGCTCTAAGGGAAATTCTCCTTCTTTACCTTTTCCATCTTCTAGATGCTGCCTGTATTCCTTGGCTCCTGGCCCTCTTCAGTCTCCAAAATCAGCAGTGGCCAGTCAAATCTTTCCCACCTTGCCTCATTCTGACACTTAATTCTTTTGCTTCCCTTTTCCACATTTAGAGGACTCTTGTGATTATCTTGGGCCCACCTGGATAATCCAGAAAAATCTATGTTAGCATCAGTTATTAGGAACCTTAATTCCATCTTCAATCTTAATTCCTGCTTTCCATGTAATATATCCACAGGCTCTAAAGATTAGGGCATAGATTTTGGAGGGAAGGGGATTATTCTGCCTATCTTGGAATGTATTTCCATTTTAAAAAGAAGCTGGAAACCCATGTTTTAGGTGAAATATCTAGATATTTAAATGTTTAAAATTAACTCTGTGTGTGAGTGTGTAATATATATGTATCAATCCTGTGAGATATATAGCATTTCAGTAAGTCTATTTTGGCCAACAGTCTTACCTATTTGCAACCAATGATTTATTGCATACCTGAACCTATGCAAAGCATCATGTCTCTTTGACTCATAGTTTTTCAATCTAGTCAAGGAAGTAAACATTTAAGAATGTCTGTAAAGCAATATATCAACAACATAGTACAAGAAACAGTGTAGGGGCTTAGGGAATGATCATAGAAGGGTAAAGTATGATAGGTCTTTTTAAAAATGTGGTGGAGCTAGATTGGCAAAGGGGAATTTACAAGATATTATGATGAGCTGGAGCGAGACTACCAGTAGGATTAATAGGAAAAAAAACCCAGAAGTTGGCCTTGCTGGAGCAGGAGGGACCAGATTGAGGATAGATTATATGGTACAGTGGTCCAGTTAATATACAGCTTTCAAGTCTTTGTTTAGGGTTTGGCTTTATTTTGAGATGCAATAATTGTTTTTGTTCCTTTGGCCAGAGGAACAAGTTGATATAGTATTGGCTAAGGAAGTTATTTTGAGAGTTACCATGACAGAAATGAAAACATGAAGACCAGAAAAATGACTTTTCTAGTTATCCAGGTGTGCTGTAATGAGAAACCTATACTACAGTGCTCGGTATGGGTTGAAAAAAATCTAAAGGCTTTGCAAAGAAAGGATCAGCAGGGCTTGGTGAATGACTGGCAGTGAGGAGCTAGTGAGATAAAAGTTATGATGAGATTTGAAGCATGCGGTCGAGGCGGACAATGGAATCAATGGCTGAGGTATATAGATTTGGGTAATTAAAACCATTGAATCAGATGCATTTTTTTTTTTTTTTTTTTTTTTTTTTTACCAAGGAAAAAGAGCTAAAAGGTGATGGAGTAGAAGAAGAATGACGAGCAGAACCATTTTAACAGAGTGTCTTGGTAGCCAAGGGAGGAGGGAATTTTAGGTTAGGAAAAGAAAGGCTCCCATGATAACAAATACAGTGTTTTGTTTTGTTTTTACAGTGTGAGAATTGTTGGACTGATTGAGAAGTTGAGAAAGCAAGGTAAAGAAAACTTGTTCAAAAGAGTTTGCAATGTAATTCGAAATAGAAGTGAAATGCTTGTAAGGGTGAGTTGATGAATTTCTAGGTTTGTTAGACTCAAGGTGGTTATGAGACAGCAAAAGGCCAAGAGAAGAGTGGGGAGTAATGTTCCTGAAAATGTAGGTATGGTAGGCACCTTTGAAGTGTCTGTAGCATCCACTTCTCATATGAGATGTGCTCATCCTACTTTGAGGATGAGCCCAGGAAACCCTTCTGTACTCTGTGACCTCACCCTATTGGCTACAACAGATTTTCAGAGAGGAAATGAGCATCTCATACATGCTAGGCCAATCAGAATCTGCTTTCTAAGACATGTGTTAACTGAGCCTGAGAAATGGGTGTTATGAAATGAGAACACGTAAACTCAGGGACTGATGGTGCTATTCGCTGTGTACACATACATCATAGCAGTGAGAATCAGTGAAGACATAGGGGAGAGAGAGGAAGCAAAAGAGGCCGAAAGAAAGTGGGAGCAGAGAGGCAGGGAGGGACAGAAAGGGGCAGATCTTGCCTACATTTCTGCTAATTTCCTGTTCATGCTTTGAGCTCCTTCTGGTTTTCCCTCTTCCTTAGATTTCCGTGATCAACCCATATCTTTTCCAGACAAGCCTTTCTTTGCTTAAACTAGGTTGAAGTGATTTTGTTATTTTTAACCAAGAGTGACGAATGAGACACTAGGAAAAGTTAAATCTAGAATGCCGGTTGATATTTTGAGCGCACTTTCTCAGGTAAGAGGAAAGTGGGGAGATCTGGTACCATGTATATCTGGGAAGCCAGAAAACCATGGGAGGTACTCTGGAAGCTTCATAGTCTTCATCCTATGATCAATTTGAGCCTCAGTTACTCAGATACTTCTAAGAAGCCTTCCTTAAACCACTACTCCAGGTAAGGTACCACTTTAATATGTTCCCTCCTGTAATATTGTCCCCCTATCATGGGACTTATTTTACTATATTTAAGGGGTGGGTCTATTTGTCTGCAACAGGCTCTAGACCTTAAGCTCTATAGAGTCAGGGACCATGTATATTTGTTGAAAGAATAGTTCATATCTTTCCAGTAGAGACCAATAATTTTCCATTTGGTGCAGTATAAGTAAAGCTTTATACAACTGAAGAGGCTCTTCTCTGAAATGTTTAGAGTAGAAACTTAGAGTTGTTCCATGCAACATCATGAGAACATGCCTAAAGGTTGTAAATATGTTGTTCAGTCTGCTATTTCAATTATGCATTGCTTAAAATTTGGGGGGGAAGTTTTTTATTTCTTTGAGTATTAATGAATTATGTTCACAGCAATCTCAAAATGTTACTACATGATGATTTTAGGGGTCTAGATCTTCTAAATATAAATATGCAGGGAAAGGGAAAAGACAGTAAATGACTGTCTTATAAATAACTGATGACTCATAAATAATTTTTAAGTGGTATAATGTATAGTTAGGAGGCAGGTGGTAATAAAATCAAGGGAGAAAATACAGGCATCTCATAAAATGAGTCAGGCGCTTGACTAGTCAAGAAGCCTTTCCAAGCAGGTCTTCAAGCCCATTGCTGCTTGAACATCACCCCTCTAATAATCTCAAAGTGAAGAAATCTGCTTCTAGTTCTTCTTCCCAATAAGGCCAGATTCCTTTGGTAGTAAGAAAATGTGTAATAGTGATGTTACTATGGGTATAGTTCAGGTCCAGCACAGAGTATTTTGGTTTTTTAAATTGTAAAAGAGAGGTGTGCTTATTTCCAGGGCTTGATTACTGTGGACTCACACTAGGCATTAGACAAATCCGCCATCCCATTAGAACTAATTTTAGCAGAATTGACTCATGAGTTTGAAGTTTTGAAGATTCAAAGGCTTCGGTTCTGAAAATAACAAATGTATTCATTCATACCCACACCCTGCTTTACCCTGTACTGAAAATCAACCAACGTATAAGGGATAGGCTCTCCACTTGTCTCCCATGTCATTCGCATTAGTGTTGGCAGGTGTCAGCTTATTAGTCCTTCTTGGTCTTCCTGCACACTCTTGAGCTATCTGAATCACTTTTTTCCCCTCATTGAAACCCATTCCATCATCTTCTGAGCATATTGATCTTCAGTCATGCACATACTCATCATACTCTTCATGGTGTTTCTGCCTTCAGGCCTCCCCTTCTCATTATTTCTGTATTGGTCACTCTGTCCTCACAGCTGATGCCAATCACGTTTCTTACAAGTGCATTTCAAAGGCATTGAGCCTCTGGTGTTTCACTCACAGGAAAAGAATACTGAATCTCTCCTTTGTACCTCAAGTATAGATTCACTTAGCTGATTTAATTTGACTGCTAGTCAAAAATTTTAAGAACTTTCATAAAAGTACATGCATTTTCAATCCCTCCCCAATACTCCCTTTTCACCCTATACACAAGTGAAAAGAGAAGAGTTTCATATAATGAGCACAGAGAACAATTGTACCACACAAACAAGAAAGGATCAATATTAATCATGACCTGCAGTCATACTACCTTTGGCTATGATCCTCTCAGATCGCCTATTTGAGAGGGCCCCAGCCGGCTGCATTTCTTAAATAGAGGACCTTGTGGGAGAACCGAGAGGTGGTCAGAAGCATTTCTGGTGATTCTGTTTGTGGCACGGCATTCTGGCAATTCTGCAACTCTGCCTTTCTCAAGAAGGTTATGTATTCTCACTGGATTTCTAGTAGAAATTTTCATAAGATTGTTACTAGTCTACGGTGGTCAGCGTGCACTGATCCTACCTCACATATTGGATCGAATCTAAGACATTTGGCTCAAGTATATTCAATAAAAACAGCAACAGCAATAGTAGTGAAACCTGAGTGGACTGCATGAAACGTCAGCTGCTGTGCAGCCTGCTTCGTCTAATTAAATTTTCAAAGATGTAAATTAGCCTCTAGCCACGTAATACGGTGAGATGCTGTGGCTTACAGGTGTTGGATATCATGTTTCATCTGTTTTGAGATCCATGTGTCTTAGTCCTTTTGGGCTGCTATCACAAAATGCCATAGTCTTGGTGGCTTATAAACAACAAACACTTATTTCTCATAGTTCTAGAGGCTGGAATTACAAGATCAGCGTACCAGTCGGGTCAGGGTCTGGTGAAGGCCCTCTTTCGGTTTGCAGAAGTCCACCTTCTCACTGTGTCCTCACATGGTAGAGGGACTATAGAGCTTTGCTGGGCCTCTTTTACAAGGGCACTAATCCCATTCATGAGAGCAGAGTCCTCATGCCCTAATTACATCCTAAAAGTCCCACCTACTAATAACAGCACCTTGAGCATTAGGTTTCCAACATATAAATTTGGGGAGGGACACAAACATTCACACCATAGCACACATTTTTCACATTTTAACATCTCCCAAATTGGGTCCTGTCTTACTGTCAATGTAAGTTATAAAGATAGCTGGCAGTTTTGTTTTATTTTTCTGAGTGGCACATAAATAACTAGTATATCTTACATTCACTGGTGGTTTCAATTTCACAAAATGTGACACCTTGTCCAAAGTCATACAGTTAAAATGTGGAAAAAGCAGACTGGAAATCCCATGCTATGTTCTCAAACATTACACTTCCAAGAAAGGAAAACTGGGAATGTTACAGAGGCACTCTAGATGATTAGAAG
Source organism: Martes martes (assembly GCF_963455335.1). Classification (NCBI taxonomy): domain Eukaryota; kingdom Metazoa; phylum Chordata; class Mammalia; order Carnivora; family Mustelidae; genus Martes; species Martes martes. The sequence goes on from NC_137888.1 coordinate 91,524,064, forward strand.
TAGCATGTTCTTTTTGAAGTTGTAACATTCTTTCCACTGCTAGAGTTGACATCGATAAAAGATTTGTAAAGACCTTTATTATTCTGGCCCCGGTTTTTATGGAGAGCAGTTATGCAGGTTGAAGGACATGATCTCAGTGGCCCTGGATGGAGAGGGTAATAATCTTGGAAACTCCTTTCAGTTTTCTGTCTTTCTGATTCTGATATTTGATATGAGAATAAGAAGAGGACCTTTGAGTCCCTTTGTTTTTAGAATCTTATTTCTCTGAACTTTTTCTATCCTCTCTTCCGCAGTCCTGAGCAGTCCTTGAATATACAGGTGTTCTCCCAGGACTCAACCTAATTAATCAAAGACAAGGGCAGCCATCTCTTTGCTTAGGGACTGATAGTTTTCTGTTACACATTAGGAAGTGTGTCTCAGAAGGCACTTATCTTTCTTTACTTGCTGTTCACATTGAAGAGTGAGAGAGTGAGAAGAGCAATAAGCGGTTTCTCCTCTTTGAAGTGTTTCAGCATTCTTTGTGTGGCTTCTCATGTTCCCCTGCCTCCTGTTGTACTAGCACTTAAGAATGTCTGCCAGTCTGTTGTAGAGACAGTTTATTGGCTGCGATGCTGAGAAACATGCAACTTATGTTTCTTAATTTTTTCTGCTCTATTTTCCTTTCCAAATTAATACCAGAAATGGCAACCATTTTATAAGTGGGAACTTGTCAAGAGAACTGGAAAAAAAAAAAATCATCCAATCCCAGACTCATGTGATATGATGTTAATGAAATATTTTGCTAAACTGAAACCTTAATTTAACACTGGCCCACTGAGTGAAACTGTCTTGTAATGAGTATCTTCAAGTCACAAAAACTCTTGAAATGTTTCCAAAGATAGAGTTCTGTAGCACCAAATTTCATCTCAGTGTAAATCACATAAAGAATTCCAAATATTTAACACACAATGTCAAAGATTTATGTAAAAAGATCGGAACTTTTATTGACCTTTGATAAAGGTGAATGCTGATCTTCAGAATGCTGATCTTAAGAATCTTCATGTAACTGAGTTATTTGTCACAAAACGAATATTCTTAAAACCAGGAATTAGATGCTGTATTTGAACACTCCAGTGACAGCTTTTTAAATCAGAAGATTCTTTTTTTATGACTTGTAGGTTAAGATATTTTAAAACCATTATCCCAAAATTTCCACGTATTCTTTGCCTGGGGTTGGTTTGTTTGTTCATTTATTTATTCATTCCAGCTTACAAAAAGGTAAAGGTCAAATTCCCAGTTGAAAATAATTGGGGAGTTTCCAATTCCAAATAGGAGAAATTATTTCTTGATTCATCTTTCTCCTGTCTGACTTGTACTTTCTCATCACTTGTCTACCATCCAATTAATGCACATCAGTTCTGTTTTGTCATCTCTGTTGAGAAATGTGATTGAGTGATTAGTCCAATTTTATGCTATTACCTAACACATCACACATACGTAATTGAAACAAAATGCTGTAGATAGACTTGCCTAAGTTTGTGCTTCAGTAATTTCTCACAGAGCTGATGTAAGCATCACTTTTTCAGAAACAAAGATAATACACAATCTGTGGAGATAAGTGCAAAAAAAAAAAAAAAAGGCAAGACCCCCCCCACCTAGAAGTGAGGGAATTCAATGTCCTTTTCCCACAGTTTGGCAGACAGGTGACTCCCAAGGGACTGCATCCTCTAGCTCCAGATACCTGGACTGGGAGGTGGACAAGAGGTGGACTGGGGGTTGGCAAGAGGTTCCCATGAGGTGGACCACTGAGTGCATTGTGGGGCTGGCAGTCCACCTGAATGCTGGTGCATGCTTGACCTGCCTGTGCTTACACACAGGTTCCCTATCAGGGACTAACCCAGTTACCCCTGCCCGAGGCAGAGAACAGCAAAAGCTCATACTAGGGTGGGAGCTGGTCTGGGAGGAAGAAGTACGAACCTGTTCAGGGGTTTGCAGAGCCCTGTGTGAGATGGGCCTCCAAGCTTGTGATCCATGCTCCATTGGCCCATTGGATTTCACTTATAAAGCACAAACTCAAAGATAAAATGATGAAGAATTTTAAGATGACGGGGCGCCTGGGTGGCTCAGTGGGTTAAGCCTCTGCCTTCGGCTCAGGTCATGATCTCAGGGTCCTGGGATCGAGCCCTGCATCAGGCTCTCTGCTCGGCAGGGAGCCTGCTTCCCCTCTCTCTCTGTCTGTCTCTCTGCCTACTTGTGATCTCTCTCTCTCTCTCTGTGTCAAATAAATAAATAAAATTAAAAAAAATTTTTTAAGATGACTACCACAGAGCATTAAAGCCATTTGCAATTGCCCTGGTTGCATGCCCTGGAGGCTTTCCTTGAATGATAACCACTCCTTCATTTGTGAACTACTTACTTCAATTACTATACTTTTGCTTAATATTTTGAATATTTATTCACTAGTATTTCTCTTTACTAGATCCTGCACTAAGGTGCAGTCTGGTGGAAGAAGTAGTATCTTTTTTGGAACTCCTACTATTTTATTTATGCACATAATAGGTTTATTAATTAGATAAGTAAAACACAAAAATATATGACTCAAAGATTACTTAAGTCCTATCTTCTAGTTTATTTATTACAGTAATGGGATACTTATGTATATAATTTTCTAATATCTGCTTCTTATATTATTTTTCAGGTTTGTAGGTCTAGAGAGAGAATAAGGAGGCTGGTAATTTCCATCTGAGGGTTGTTCATGCTACAAGTCAGTGTGGTTTTCAACCCTGGCTGCAGATTTCAATTACCTAGAAATTATTTTGTAAATACTGATACTTGGGCCCTTCACTTAGAGTTTCTGGTTCCGTTGATTGTGAGAGCCTGGTCATTCATTATAGTTTTTCAAAAGCTCAGAGAGTAAAAGAGGAATGTTGGGAGGGGTGAATGCTGGTTGTGGGCTGGGGCTGTCAACCAGAGCCCTACACAAGCCTCTCCATTTGGCTTCGCCTTCTCAGAGCCTGGCAGCTGGGTTCTGAGGGATCTCCTAAGAGCAATCATTAGGATGCTCAGGTAGAACCCACAAGGCTGCCTGTGACCCACCCTCAGAAATCCCAGTGCATTGCCTCTGACATATTCTGTTTGTCAAGCAATCACTCAGGACAATCCAGATAAAAGAAGAGAAAAAATTAGACTCCACTTCTTATTGGTGGAGTGTCAAGATCACATTTGAGAAGAGTATGTGGGATGTAAAATACTGTTGCAGTTTTCTTTGGAAATACTATCTACTGCAGAGGTCATGAACCCTTTAAAATCATTTTAGGCAGAACTGCGATATCAAAAACAAACAAACAAATAACCCAAGATGTAGTTTGTGCTTTACTGTTTTTGTTTGTTTGTTTTTTGTTTCTTGTTTTGTTTTGTTTGAGCTCACAAGCTAGGCTTTTAAGGGTTACCAGCCTGTGATTCATTACTCTGGTTGTAAAAGTTTTATTCATTTTTAAAAATGTTTGTGATGACAAAAGTACATTGCTGAGTTTTTAAAAATGAGAACAATGATAAACTAAATGACAAAATCTTTTTTTTTTAAATTTTATTTATTTATTTGACAGACAGAGATCACAAGTAGGCAGAGAGGGAGGCAGAGAGAGAGAGGGGAAAGCAAGCTCCCCACTGAGCAGAGAGTCTGATGCAGGGCTCGATTCCAGGACCCCGGGATCACGACCCGAGCTGAAGGCAGAGGCTTTAACCCACTGAGCCACCCAGGTGCCCCGACAAAATCTTTTTATTCTGCTGCATTTTCCTCCTTGGCTCCAATTCAATAAAAGCAATGTATAAAATCAAGGATTTGGAAGGCTAGTGAATCCAACTCTTTAGTTTTATATCCACACATTTGAAAAAAACAGAGCACCGAGAAGCCTAGATTTATATAAAACCTTAGTTTGGCACTACCTCTTGGTATCTACCACCTCAATTAAGAGACGTCATTAATTCTTTGTCCAACCTGATTCAACTCAGCCACCAGGTTTATAAGGTAACAGGTGTTCATCCATACCTGTCTGGCTTTAGGTTTTTCCTGGGCATGGTGATGTCCTGGAACTTTGTGGAGGAAGACATTTAGGTTCAGTTTTTGGAACCACATTGGTATTTTTTTGATGTTATGAAGGTTCAACAAAAGTTAGAAAACAATAACATAAAGTTTTCTCATTCAGCATATTTATAATGTCCGTTGAGCAACCTAAACCCATTTAGGCAACCTAAACTGAGTGTATGGTATACATAATATATAGATATTTTACAAGACTCTCAGGAGTGTTTATCTTTGGTGAGAGCATACTCAGCAGCACTAAACGCAGGGTACAGAAACATCTGTGCATTCGTTTTATCCTAGGTAAATTTACACTTATGTTATATTTTCTTTCCAAGAAGTATGAGCTTTAATTAGTAGCAGAATTTTTGGAATAGATTACTAGGCCAGTCTTGAAGTATTAAGTTGGTACATTCTTTTTATGGGCAAAGATTCAGTCCATAGAAGAGAATCATGAAATATCTGCATTATAAGCAGTCAGAGTTACTGATGTAGTTAGTCTCTTATTAACATTTTGAGCACTTTTTTTTTCCCCCTAACTGAAGCTTTTCTTGTGGACTTCTATGTGGGTCTTTCTTAACTTTTTGTTGTTATTAAGTAAACAATCAGTATTCTTCACCCTTCTTTCATCTTGACATCCTCCCTACTCTCTACTTTTCAGTGTGTCCCTAAGTGAAGGACCACCTCCTTCAATACCACTTGGAGTACTCACAACGACTTCTTTTCCAACTTGGTGAATTTTTATTCATTCTTGAGGATATTTTTTTAATAAAGCTTGACTTACATCTGTACAGCTGAGATCCTGGAAATTTTTATCTGCCCATCACCAACTGCAGTGACTAGAATATATATAAAGAGTTCAATTAATATTTAATGAATGTTAAATGAATGAGTAAATAAATGAGTGAATATTTCACATGTTTTTTAATTCTCTTCTCCAGCACCACAAATCCACTACTGGTGATGGAAGCTTTGATTATAGTTTCCCTTATAACAGCTAATATAAAAAAAAAGAATAGAAATATATTTTCTAATTTTTAATATGAAAATGATATATAATATGCTTTGCATGGTGCATAATATATGTCCCTAAGAAATTGTCACTAATTGGGGCATCTGAGTGGCTCAGTCTTTAAACGTCTGCCTTCAGCTCAGCTCATGATCCCAGAGTCCTGGGATTAAACTCCACATCAGGCTTTCTGCTCAGCGGGGAGTCTGCTTCTCTCTCTCCCACTCCCCCTGCTTGTGTTCCCTCTCTTGCTCTGTCTCTCTCTGTCAAAATAAATAAACAAAATATTTTTAAAACATTGTCACTAATTATGGTCTTAGTCAAACAAATTATACCTTTAAGGGAAATACTCATCTTTCTCAATTTAAACCCTATACTTTTTAATAAAGTGTTGACTCTTAGGATAATAATAGTAATAGTCACCTCTAAATTTACCAGTTTTGTAACTGGGTTTGTTTCTACCTCTACTGTTACGGGATAGGGTTAGTAGGGTACTTCTGGTTTTATTCCAGAAGAAAAAAGGAAGCTAGAGAACATCTTTACATTTCGAGTTTTTCAGCTGTGATATGACTATAACAAAGAACATAGCTTGGATCAGTTTCAGCTTGGCTAGGGAATAGATACTTCACATATGCTCTTTGACTTTGGCAATGTTATCTTGTGATTTAAGGATTTTCCTTGTAGTTGGAAAGTTTTTCTTCAGATAAATGTTATCCTTGATTAAAATGAGATCTTAATAAAATTTTAACTCAGACACTGTGAAATTTAACACATACTTTATTTTTTTTAAAAAAGAAAAGACGTTTTCAGTTTACACCAAATACTAACAGATCCCCCAGATTATTTGCCCAGAGATTACCTGAACAGTTCTGATTGTCCATTTTAATGAACGCTTTCTTTGATTATTTTTCTCTGCTTGCGGGACTAATGTTAGTTTATAAAATATACAAATTTTTTAGAGATATAGGAGAAAGTTTGAATCTGTGATAATAATCCCTATTATCATTTTAGTGTATATTCTCCCTGATTTATTTCTCTGTAGATACTACAACATATATGTTATGATCCATAAAAAACATGGGCCACTGGATCTAAAATGCACTAAAGGGAACTTATGTGTTTCTTTTTTTTTTTTTTTAAGATTTTATTTATTTATTTGACAGAGAGAGAGAGAGAGAGAGAGCAAGTGCACACTAGTGGGGGGAACAGCAGGCAGAGGGAGAGGGAGAAGCAGGCTCCCTACTGAGCAGGAAGAGGCTCCATCCCAGGATCCTGGGATCATGAACTGAGCTAAAGGCAGATGCTTAACCAACTGAGCCACCCAGGAGTCCAAGAACCTATGTGTTTTCTGTTCGCAACTGTGAAGCATTTTTGATTCAATGGTTCATGTTATAAATGGGCCATACTCCCTGAAAGTGAGGGATGCACTTTTTGTGTTTTGCATGCATATAAACATTGTAAATATTTTATTAATATATGCTCTCAGTAGTAAAATATTATAAATTAATACAATGCTAAATGAAATAATCACTAGAGTTTTATTTAGCTCTATATCTTTTTCTGAAATGTTATAAAGTTTTAATATTGATTCTTTTTCATGAACAAATGATTAGTGGGATTTTGTGAAAACTTATTGTTAAATCATATTTTTCTCACCAATTGGGGAATATATCTAAACCTAAAGCACTCATTTGTCTAGGATTCTTTGAACTACATTGTTTCCAAATGGGGGAAAAAATGGAAACTAGTGGTCCTTTTCTAGTGGGTTTTATTAAGTAAGAAACAATCTTAGGCCTTTTTCATTATCACATTTTGAATTTCACTCTTTTTTTATTTGAGAATAGCTTATGTCTATTCAGTCATTTGTGATTCCTATTTTTATAAGAGTTCGTATTCTAATTGCTTAAATTGTCATCATTATTTAGAAGTTACCATAAGTAAAAATTTCCCTTCTCCATTTTCTTTTCGAAGATATGTGTGATTTACAGAAAATCTACTAAACTCACTTATACGCACACACACACACACACACACACACACACATATTCACTTACAAATATTGGAAGCATATTTTGAGTTCAGGGTCAAGGCCTAAAAATTTCAATTGATTAAACTTAATGAGGATAAGGCATTTGAGACACTTAAATAGAGGATGCTATTCATAGTTCCAGTGATTATATGATAATTATAAAAAGTGGACCCAATGTCCTTTACTTCGTGGAATTCTCTAAAGAAGGAGAAAATCAAGTTATTATCCTAGCATGATATTGTTCCTTAAAATCACTCTTAAAATGGACTTTTCATAATAATTACCTTGGAAAACTTTTCAAATATGATTCATCAGTAGCTTTGGGCTAGATTTAAATCTTGGATCAAGGTCAGAATAAAATCACTTTGCTCAGCAAGAATATTACCTTTGTGACTGAAATCTGAAAAGACATATGCTAAGTATCTATACTTGATTTCTCTCTTGAGCAGGAGTTTTTGTGTTTTTATTTCCTCCTATATTTTTAAGAAACTGAAATATAACTATTTTTTTTCTTTTAATTAATTTATTTGACAGACACAGATCACAAGTAGGCAGAGAGGCAGGCAGAGAGGGAGAGGGGGAAGCAGGCTCCCCACCAAGCAGGGAGCCCGATGCGGGGCTCGATCCCAGGACCCTGGGATCATGACCTGAGCTGAAGGCAGAGGCTTAACCCACTGAGCCACCCAGGCGCCCCTGAAATATAACTATTTTATCCTCTCCCTAAGACTGTATTGTCTGCATTCAGAAGAGTGAGAGGCCAAATCCACCTGTGTTTTAGTACCTCAAGCATTGAAGAAATTGGATTTGAAGAAATAAAGTGTGTTCCTTCACTGGGAGATACTTCCATATATACCTTTAAGTTTTTAATTGTCTTAAATATTTGCTCAATTTATGAAAATAAGAAATATCTTTAATAAGTTGATTTTTTTTTCTTTTTTGTGACAGTGAAGCTGGACTTTATAGTGTTCTGTTTGGGTTTGAATCGTTACAGCTCTGGTGACCCTCTGCTCCATAGTAGCAATGGATGGTACCAAGGATTGTATCTTTGAGTAGTCTGGAGATCTGAGACCAGTCAAACACAGGATGTTTTATTGATGTCTTGATATCTACCATGGAAAAAGTGTGTGGTTTTTAAGCTCAATAACCACATATACCAAGCGGCAATAAAGATGTTCTTGTCCTTATGGGGCTTTCAGTCTGCAGAATTATAAATTAACATTAGGGGGCCCCTGGGTGGCTCAGTTGGTTGAGCATCCAACTCTTGATTTCAGCTAGGGTTATGATCTTGGTGTTGTGGGATCAAGCCCCACCTTGGGCTCCAAGCTCAGCGTGGAGTCTTCTTGTCCCTCTCCCTCTGCTCCTTCCCTCCTCGCTCTCTCTCTCTCTTTCAAGTGAATAAATAAAATCTTTAAAAATATAATAAATAAATAAATAAATAATAAGTTGAGATTAGGGTTTATAAAGGATTGAACAGGATACTGTGAGAGAAAATAAAGGTGCACGTAGATGCAGTGGGGATGAAGGGTATCTAACTTTGGTTATAGGTGTCAAGAAAGAACTTTTTGAACAGGTGTTGTCATAGATTGCATTCCCAGGAAACAGACTCTAAGATTTGAGATCAAGAAGTTGATTGGGGTGGAGGGGGAGGTACTTTTAAGGATGACCTGAAGAAAGGTGAGGAAAGCAAAACTGGGCAGAGATTGAGCTATAGTATAGTTGTAAAACTCTCAAATAATCCTGTGGGATGCACTGGAGCTAAGAGAGCCGTTCAGAGTTGCCCCTGCCTTGAAGCAAAAAGGACCTGACTTGGCCTTTATTCGACACCCCACCACCACCCCGCACACAGGTATCTTACGAGACATTGGGTAGGGGCTGCTCCTCCACAGAGAGCACGATCTCTGACAAGGTTGCTCTTCTGAAACAAGGATAATCCCTGGTTAAGAACTCAGCTGAGAGTCCTCAGTCACTGACACTCCCACTGGGATAGGAATAAGCACCTCAATTTTAAAAACGAATCTAGGCAACACACCAGAGCATCTATTAGAGTGAGGAAGGCACAGACAAATGAAAATGGAGAGGAAGGGCTCTCTAGACAGATAATACATCATGGGTAAAGGCCCTGGATTGGCAAAAAGCGCGAGTTATTGAAGTTACTGAGTGTCAGTGGGACTGCTGTTATTACTGTACAGAGAATGGGTTTAGTAAGAATTTGAATAAAGGTCAGGACATTGCAATGATTCAAGGAAAATGAAATTGTGGCTTAGATATGATGGTAACAATAAATATGAAGAAAAGAAAATATTTTCAGAATATATTTGAAGGTAGAATCAACAGAACTTGGTGATGGGTTGGGTGATGGAGTAAGAAAGAAGGAGAGGTCAAGAAGATTTTCCACATTTCTGGCTTAAGCAGCGAACTGATAGGTGATACAGTTTACTAAGATAGGGAGTATTAGGAAAGGAATAGGTTTCTGAAGACTATCACAAAAAGGTGTTTCAACTGAGTTAATATAAATCAAAATACACATAAACCACACTTCCATTAGAACATTTACAACCTTTATGGTTCTCCTTCCCATCACTAAAACATTTCCTGAAAAACAGAGTCAATATTGGGAATACAAGAGAAACAACATGACAATGTCGATTTTGTATGAACTTAGAAATGTTTATCCTTGGAGGTTTCATTGCATTCTAGAGTACTTGTATAACATAACAACAAGAACATTCCAGAGGGTTCTGACCCCTCAGTATGGATGTCTTGGCACAGACCATATCCTTTTGGCCAATCATGCAAAACATTCCTATTTGATTACTTATTCAACTCTGTGTGTGTGTGTGTGTGTGTACCTACAAGTTGCCAGGGAGTGTCCTAAAGTGTTGGAGGACACAGTTCTCAGTTCACAGTTGGCAGAAAAGGTCCCTGAGCTTCTCATGATGTTTAAGCCTTGTTAAGAGAAAAAAATAAGACACTAGCCAGTAACTATTTAAATCATATCATTTCAGATAATGGTTAATATATAAAAATAAAAAAGGTAATGTAGTGAATAAGGAGTGCTAGGTGTAATGGTGAGTGCAACATGTCATAGGACAGACACAGGAGGCCTCTCTGGGTATGTGGTGGGCAGGTTGGAAACTGAACAGTAAAGAAGCAGCCCCATCATGTGAGATCCAGGAGAAGATTTTCCAGGACTAAGAGAAAAGAAAACTCAACTACCTGATGTGGGAACAAGCTTAGCATGTCCAAGAAACACAGTGACAAGAGGAATGCTAGGAAATTGTCAGACAAGTAGACTGAAAATGTCTTGGAACCCATGAGAAGAACTTTGTCATTCAAGGCATGCTGGAGAACCTCTGAAAAAAATCTAAGCAGCTGAGTAACCTGGTCTAATTTCTGTTTTCAAAAGGTCATTTTTGGTGGTGCCAAGAGTGGATTTTCAAGGAGAAATGGATAAAGCAGGAGGTAGCTATTTAGAAGGACCTAGCAGTTCACAGCAACATGATTGTGACTTGGACCTAGGTGACAGTATTGAGGATCTAGAGAAATTATTTGAAATACATTTTGGAGGTAAACCAAATGAGTATTGTTGATAGCTGAGATCTGGAAGTGAGGGAAAAAGTCACTTCGCAATTTTTAACTCGAGCAGCAGAGCATAGACTACAATGAGAAATGGAAGGCTGTGGAAAAAAAATGTTTTGCAAAAAGAAACCAAATATTCTCTTATGGAGATGTTGAGGATGCTATTGGACTTTGTCTGGAGATGAAAGAAAGAAGTTCAAGTTGAAGTTATAAATATAGGCATCTTTAATGGATAGGTCTTAGTTAATGCTGTGTGCTATATGGTATCCAATAAATAAAAGAAGAAAAAGACACCGAAAGTTCTAGCAGAAGAGCAGAGTCCAGCAAAGACCATATGTACTTTCTCCCCCTTTCGGGTAGATACCTCTAAGAGTAACTTTTCATTAGGTAGTGAGCTAGAAGGAAAATAAGAAAGAGTGCACTGTCACAGAAACCAACTGGAAAAAAAAATGTTTGAATAAAGAGAAGACTGTTATGTTATAATGTTACTGAATTATGTAGGCTGCTGCTATGCAAGTCATTGGTGGGCTTGGTAAATGTATGTTCAGTTGAGGAGAGGAAATTGAAACCAGATTGAAGATAGGTAAACAGGAGGCATTGAAACGCATATGCCAGTAGACCACTCTTTTGGATATGTTGTCTGAGAAAGTGGAGCAGCGGAGGGCAGTAGTCAATAGAGAAGAATGAGAAGACTAGAAATAGGCTTTCTGAAGAAGAAACCTTAGAGCAGTTTGCATGCTAGTGGAGATACTCCAGGTGAAAGAGAAGAAATACTAATGCAGGTCGTCCCCTGGAGGTAAGTTGGGGAGAGAACTGGAGCTCAAGTGAGGGGACATAGCCTTACATCTGAGTAGGGACAGAATGTGTGTCTTCTGGAGGAGGAAGGCAAAGAAAGTAGATACAGATGCAGAGAGACTGGCAGGTTTAGTGATGAGAATGTGAAAATGTTCTTGCTCTGTTTCATCCATTTCCCCCCAAGGACTCTGAGGCACTAGCAGCACAGGGGTGGTGTGTTAGAAGGGCAGATGAGGAGATACTGAAACTATTCATATTGTATATCTTCTGAGAGAAGATTGAAGGGAAACATTCTCAGATTATCACCAATTAACCATAATTAGTAGGTAAGAAAATATTTATGATAGCAACCTATAAATGCCTAATGCTTACCATAAAGGGCAAGCAATGTTAACCATAATAATGTACTCTATTCCTTCAGGTCAGATGGATGCATTTCTGTTTCTCAGCAGAAATAACTATTTCTTTTTTTCCCAGAAATGACTATTTCTAATCATTGAAAATTATAGACATGTCCACCTAAATTTAGTGTGACTTTCTTTTAAGAGAAGTTTCTAAATTTAGTGGGAATATTTGCACTATTAGTTTTGTTGTGACCTTACTGAAACCAAGAAAATACTTCTTCTTCAGGGAAGAGGGTTTTCAACTTGCCTTCTTCTTCCCCATAAATAAGGGATGAACACTCCTTTCAGAGCCCATGTAAGGTAGGTTTTGAAGTATCTATTTTTAGGGCAATAAAAGTCACATAGAATGATCCTATACCTCTGCATCCTCAACTCATTTTCCTTGTTCAGCTTTGTGTGAAGATCACAAAGGGGATACAACCTGCCCATGGAAGTGCTTTTACGAGCAGATTTTATCATGCTTGACAAAATCCCTGGTCTAGAACACAGTCTATCATCATGAGAACAGATCATCCTAATGTTAGACTTTCTCAGGCATGGCTGTTGCACCTTTCTAGATAACTCTGAAAAAGTAGCAGAGAAGATCAACTCTGGCTGGAAATAATCATCTGTTTATTTCTGTTTTTATTGTTGCTTGTTTATTTAATAATTGATAGCAGGAAAGCAAATCTGGGTTTGTGATAATGGGGTAGAAATCTACCTGGCCAAAATTTCTGCCACCCCCAAATCTGTGTGTGTATGTATGTATATATCCATGCATGCATGTGTGCATGTATGCCTATATTCATGTGTGCCTATGTCCCTTTCCCCTGATGTTGGTCTTGTAAGGATGACTTTTTACTATGCAGTGTGATTGCTTCTCTCACGATTATGAGCATTTAGTGGTTCTGTTTATTTGTATTTTTAATATTCTTAAATTACAGAAAATAACTTGAGGATTTAAAATGCCACTTTAGATAAAACACTGAAGGTGGGGGGAGGAGTCAAGATGGCGGAGAAGTAGCAGGCTGAGACGACATCAGGTAGCAGGAGATCAGCTAGATAGCTTATCTAACCATTGTGAACACCTATAAATCCAACGGGAAATCGAAGAGAAGAAGAGCAACAATCCCAGAAACAGAAAATCGATCACTTTCTGAAAGGTAGGACCTGCGGAGAAGTGAATCCAAAGCGACGGGAAGATAGACCCCGGGGGGAGGGGCCGGCACCCGGCAAGCGGCGGAGCGACGGAGCACAAAACCGGGACTTTTAAAAGTCGGCTCCACTGGGAGACATCGCTCCAGAGGCTAAACTGGGGGGAAACCCAGGCGGGGTCAGCATAACCCCAGGACCCGCGGGGTCACAGAAGGACTGGGGGTGTCTGAGTGCGGCAGAGCTCGCAGGTATTAGAGCGGGGAAGCCGGCTATAGCGACAAAGCCGAGGAGTGAGCTCTAAGCCCGGGGTTACCTTGTGCCGGTCGCAGGCTGGGTGGGCTCGGAGCGCGGCCGGAGGCCACGGAGACAAAAGCGACCCGGCGCTTTTCTCCAGCTCCAACAATTGACTGCTTTCCTCGAGGCGCAACCGCAAGCCAGGGAGGCGGGGCTATTGGGCACTTTGCTCTGAGAGTGCACTGAGGAGCGGAACCCCAAGCTCTCGGCTCCTCCGGGCCGAGAGATTGGGAGGCCGCCATCTTCATTCCCGTCCTCCGGAACTCTACGGAAAGCGCTCAGGGAACAAAAGCTCCCGAAAGCGAACCCGAGCGGATTACTTAGCCCGGCCCCTGGCAAGGGCGGTGCAATTCCGCCTGCGGCAAAGACACTTGAGAATCACTACAACAGGCCCCTCCCCCAGAAGATCAACAAGAAACCATCCAAAACCAACTTCAGTCACCAAGAACAGCGGAATTCCACAGCAGGAGAAAGCAAATCCTACCTGGACAAAATGACAAGGCGGAAAAACTCACCTCAAAAAAAAGAACAAGAGGCCGTACCGAAGGCTGGAGACCTAATCAATACAGACATAGGTAGCATGACAGATCTAGAGTTCAGAATGACAATTCTCAAGGTTCTAGCCGGGCTCGAAAAAGGCATAGAAGATATTAGAGAAACCCTCTCCGGAGAGATAAAAGCCCTTTCTGGAGAAATAAAAGAACTAAAATCTAACCAAGTTGAAATCAAAAAAGCTATTCATGAGGTGCAATCAAAAATGGAAGCTCTCACTGCCAGGATAAATGAGGCAGAAGAAAGAATTAGTGACATAGAAGACCAAATGACAGAGAATAAAGAAGCTGAGCAAAAGAGAGACAAACAACTACTGGAACACGAGGAGAGGATTCGAGAGATAAGTGACACCATAAGACGACACAACATTAGAATAATTGGGATTCCAGAAGAAGAAGAAAGAGAGAGGGGAGCAGAAGGTATATTGGAGACAATTATTGGAGAGAATTTCCCTAATATGGCAAAGGGAACAAACATCAAAATCCAGGAGATGCTAAGAACGCCCCTCAAAATCAATAAAAATAGGTCCACACCTCGTCACCTGATAGTAAAATTTACAAGTCTTAGCGACAAAGAGAAAATCCTGAAAGCAGCCCGGGAAAAGAAGTCTGTAACATACAAGGGTAAAAACATTAGATTGGCAGCGGACCTATCCACAGAGACCTGGCAGGCCAGAAAGAACTGGCATGATATATTCAGAGCACTAAACGAGAAAAACATGCAGCCAAGAATCCTATATCCGGCTAGGCTATCATTGAAAATAGAAGGAGAGATAAAGAGCTTCCAGGACAAACAAAAGCTGAAAGAATTTGCAAACACCAAACCAGCTCTACAGGAAATATTGAAAGGGGTCCTCTAAGCAAAGAGAGACCCTAAAAGTAGTAGATCAGAAAGAAACAGAAACAATATACAGTAACAATCATCTTACAGGCAATACAATGGCACTCAATTCATATCTCTCAATAGTTACCCTGAATGTTAATGGGCTAAATGCCCCAATCAAAAGACACAGGGTATCAGAATGGATAAAAAAACAAAACCCATCCATATGCTGCCTACAAGAAACTCATTTTAGACCCGAAGACACCTCCAGATTTAAAGTGAGGGGGTGGAAAACAATGTACCATGCTAATGGACATCAGAAGAAAGCTGGGGTGGCAATCCTTATATCAGATCAATTAGATTTTAAGCCAAAGACTATAATAAGAGATGAGGAAGGACACTATATCATACTCAAAGGGTCTGTCCAACAAGAAGATCTAACAATCTTAAATATCTATGCCCCTAACATGGGAGCAGCCAACTATATAAACCAATTAATAACAAAATCAAAGAAATACATCGACAGTAATACAATCATAGCAGGGGACTTTAACACTCCCCTCACTGAAATGGACAGATCATCTAAGCAAAAGATCAACAAGGAAATAAAGGCCTTAAATGACACACTGGACCAGATGGACATCACAGATATATTCAGAACATTCCATCCCAAAGCAACAGAATATACATTCTTCTCTAGTGCACATGGAACATTCTCCAGAATAGACCACATCCTGGGTCATAAATCAGGTCTCAATCGGTACCAAAAGATCGAGATCATTCCCTGCATATTTTCAGACCACAATGCTCTGAAGCTCGAACTCAATCACAAGAGGAAATTTGGAAAGAACGCAAATACATGGAGACTAAACAGCATCCTTCTAAAAAATGAATGGGTCAACCAGGAAATTAAAGAAGAATTGAAAAAATTCATGGAAACAAATGATAATGAAAACACAACAGTTCAAAATCTGTGGGACACAACAAAGGCAGTCCTGAGAGGAAAATATATAGCAGTGCAAGCCTTTCTCAAGAAACAAGAAAGGTCTCAAATACACAACCTAACCCTACACCTAAAGGAGCTGGAGAGAGAACAACAAAGAAAGCCTAAACCCAGCAGGAGAAGAGAAATCATAAAGATCAGAGCAGAAATCAATGAAATAGAAACTAAAAAAACAATAGAACAAATCAACAAAACTAGGAGCTGGTTCTTTGAAAGAATTAATAAGATTGATAAGCCCCTGGCCAGACTTATCAAAAAGAAAAGAGAAAGGACGCAAATAAATAAAATCATGAATGAAAGAGGAGAGATCACAACCAACACCAAAGAAATACAAACAATTATAAGAACATACTACGAGCAACTCTATGGCAACAAATTTGACAACCTGGAAGAAATGGATACATTTCTAGAGATGTATAAACTACCACAACTGAACCAGGAAGAAATAGATAACCTGAACAGACCCATAACCAGTAAGGAGATTGAAACAGTCATCAAAAATCTCCAAACAAACAAAAGTCCAGGACCAGACGGCTTCCCAGGGGAATTCTACCAAACATTTAAAGAAGAATTAATTCCTATTCTCCTGAAACTGTTCCAAAAAATAGAAATGGAAGGAAAACTTCCAAACTCATTCTATGAGGCCAGCATCACCTTGATCCCAAAACCAGACAAGGATCCCACCAAAAAAGAGAATTACAGACCGATATCCTTGATGAACACAGATGCGAAAATTCTCACCAAAATACTGGCCAATAGGATCCAACAGTACATTAAAAGGATTATTCACCACGACCAAGTGGGATTTATTCCAGGGCTGCAAGGTTGGTTCAACATCCGCAAATCCATCAATGTGATACAATACATTAATAAAAGAAAGAGTAAGAACCATATGATACTCTCAATAGATGCTGAAAAAGCGTTTGACAAAGTGCAGCATCCCTTCCTGATTAAAACTCTTCAAAGTGTAGGGATAGAAGGCACATACCTCAACATTATCAAAGCCATCTATGAAAAACCCACCGCAAATATCATTCTCAATGGAGAAAAACTGAAAGCTTTTCCGCTAAGGTCAGGAACACGGCAGGGATGTCCGTTATCACCACTGCTGTTCAATATAGTACTAGAAGTCCTAGCCTCAGCAATCAGACAACAAAAAGAAATTAAAGGCATCCAAATCGGCAAAGAAGAAGTCAAACTATCACTCTTTGCAGATGATATGATACTATATGTGGAAAACCCAAAAGGCTCCACTCCAAAACTGCTAGAACTTATACAGGAATTCAGTAAAGTGTCAGGATATAAAGTCAATGCACAGAAATCAGTCGCATTTCTTTACACTAACAACAAGACAGAAGAAAGAGAAATTGAGGAGTCAGTCCCATTTACAATCGTACCCAAAACCATAAGATACCTAGGAATAAATCTAACCAAAGAGGTAAAGAATCTATACTCAGAAAACTATAAAGTACTCATGAAAGAAATTGAGGAAGACACAAAGAAATGGAAAAATATTCCATGCTCATGGATTGGAAGAACAAATATTGTGAAAATGTCTATTTTACCTAAAGCAATCTACACATTTAATGCAATCCCTATCAAAATCCCATCCATTTTTTTTAAAGAAATAGAACAAATAATCCTAAAATTTATATGGAACCAGAAAAGACCTCGAATAGCCAAAGGAATATTGAAAAAGAAAGCCAAAGTCGGTGGTATCACAATTCCAGACTTCAAGCTCTATTACAAAGCTGTCATCATCAAGACAGTATGGTACTGGCACAAAAACAGACATATAGACCAATGGAACAGAATAGAGAGCCCAGAAATAGACCCTCAACTCTATGGTCAACTAATCTTCGACAAAGCAGGAAAGAATATCCAATGGAAAAAAGACAGACTCTTCAACAAATGGTGCTGGGAAAATTGGACAGCCACATGCAGAAAAATGAAATTGGACTATTTCCTTACACCACACACGAAAATAGACTCAAAGTGGATGAAGGACCTCAATGTGCGAAAGGAATCTATCAAAATCCTTGAGGACAATGCAGGCAGCAACCTCTTTGACCTCCACCGCAGCAACTTCTTCCTAGGAACATCGCCAAAGGCAACAGAAGCAAGGGCAAAAATGAACTATTGGGATTTCATCAAGATCAAAAGCTTTTGCACAGCAAAGGAAACAGTTAACAAAACCAAAAGACAACTGACAGAATGGGAGAAGATATTTGCAAACGACATATCAGATAAAGGGCTCGTATCCAAAATCTATAAAGAGCTTATCAAACTCAATACCCAAAGAACAAATAATCCAGTCAAGAAATGGGCAGAGGACATGAACAGACATTTCTGCAAGGAAGACATCCAGATGGCCAACAGACACATGAAAAAATGCTCCACATCACTCGGCATCAGGGAAATACAAATCAAAACCACAATGAGATACCACCTCACACCAGTCAGAATGGCTAAAATTAACAAGTCAAGAAATGACAGATGCTGGCGAGGATGCGGAGAGAGGGGAACCCTCCTACACTGTTGGTGGGAATGCAAGCTGGTGCAACCACTCTGGAAAACAGTGTGGAGGTTCCTCAAAAAACTGAAAATAGAGCTACCCTACGACCCAGCAATTGCACTCCTGGGTATATATCCTAAAGATACAAACGTGGTGCTCCGAAGGGGCACGTGCACCCGAATGTTTATAGCAGCAATGTCCACAATAGCCAAACTGTGGAAAGCGCCTAGATGTCCATCAACAGATGAATGGATAAAGAAGATGTGGTATATATACACAATGGAATACTATGCAGCCATCAAAAGACATGAAATCTTGCCATTTGCGACGACGTGGATGGAACTAGAGGGTATCATGCTTAGCGAAATAAGTCAATCGGAGAAATATAACTATCATATGATCTCTTTGATATGAGGAAGTGGAGATGCAAGGTGGGGGGGTTTGGGGGGAGGTAGGAAAAGAAAAAATGAAAAGATGGGATTGGGAGGGAGACAAACCATAAAAGACTCAATCTCAAGAAACAGACTGAGGGTTGCGGGGGGGAAGGGGGATGGGAGAGGGTGGTGGGGAAATGGACATTGGGGAGGGTATGTGCTATGATGAGTGCTGTGAAATGTGTAAACCAGACGATTCACAGACCTGTACCCCTGGGGATAAAAATACATTATATGTTTATTAAAATAAAAAAAATTAAAAAAAAAAAATAAAAAAATAAAATGCCACTTTACCCAATGTAAAAAAGAAAATGGGCAATGGACCCTCACTGAAAGTGATATTGAGAAAGTACAGATTCAGAACAACTTAGTACTTTTTACTTAAGTTTTAATATATTTTTTTGAGAGCCGACATATGATTTACTAGGTGCTAGTAAAGGAAGTTTAGCTTAAAGCCAGTCTAACTTTGCAGAAATCTGAAATCTGTATCCTCTGGAGAACAGAGGCAAACACCTAAAAAGTTGAAGTGGTTCTTGGGTACATAGGGTGAGGCAAATATGACCATAAATTTTAAAGATTTGTGGACAGGAGCCAATTTGCAAAACCTTTCTGAGTGTTCAGTGATCTTATTAAAATGCAGACTCACACAGTGTTCTATAATGAGATGCATTTAAGCATTAACGTCGTATGCCTCTAAATTTGTTATTCTCATCTGTGAAAGTGTTTAAAATATAAAATTCTGTTTTTTAATTTAATAATTATTTTATGTCCAAGTATTAGTATGTTTGTTATTGATTAACGCTTATATTCATCATCTGTACACTTATTATATTCATACTCTTTGGAGACATGATATTTTATAGGTCTAAGAAATAAATATTTATCTATTATTAATGTATAGCTGCCATTGTATATTTATGATACATGATATTTTTCTTTGCTCTTTTAGAATGATTGATTTTTGTCTCTATGTAACTTTTATAGTTAGATTGAGTGATGATTTTCTCTCTCAGAGGTGTCAGTGCAAACATTTCTAACTGCCCGAGGCAGTCATATGCCACAGCTGGCACCATATTTAAACTACTTCCCCATGTAAGTGCATAATTTTGTTACCTGGTGATAAAGAACAAAAAGCTACAAAAGGAAATTTTGCAAAAAATAGTCTTATTGTCACTTAGCTAATGCTGCAACTCTGTCAGTTAGGCCTTTCAAGGTAGATGAAAACATGTGTTTGCAAATTAAATAACTAAGCAAATTTCATCAAGACTCAGCAAATTTCAGAATGTCATTTCCTAAGGATGCAGCCCCATTCTTGTTAAGCATGGATGATCAGATACCATCTATGATATTTAGTGTCTCCTCAGATATTGAAAATTTTTAAGTCAAAGAAAAAGCAACACTCTTAACTAAGGAAAGGCAAAAAAGATAAGAGGTGAAACCAAAATATTAAAAACATGAAATAATTTTTCAAAAAGATATGTACTGGAGAAAAAAAGACATAAAGATGAGAGAGATGATAAATTAACTTGAGTTGGTGAATCTTTTCATTTTATATTTCAAGGTATAGCTCTGATTTTCTTGTTGCTAAATGATAAGACTTAATAAAATAACGGAAATACTTCTGTCTAGATTAACATGGTATCAATAGTTTAGACCCAGTATGATGATTTAGTTAAAAAAAAAAGAAGAAGAAGAAGAAGAAGACATCTGCTTAAAATGACATATGGGGAATTACCTAAAAAAAAAAAAATCTATTTTTAAAGTTTCATGCTTTTGAAATTACTGCCTATTTCTTAACAACCCCCTCAAAGTATGTTTCTGTTGCAAAGAGAAAAAAATGTGAAAATATTTGTAGTCACACCATGCCAAACTACCATCGAGTATGATGTTTCCTTGCATTCCCAAGGCTCTCTCTACTAGGACACCCAAGGCCTGCTTCCATAGCATTCTTAAGCTTTTCTCCCTTTCAGTCTTTGCAGCTCTGGGTCTCATTCCTTAGATTCCCTGCTTTCTTATTAATTTTTGCTTTTAATGTAAAACAATACCCTCATTCAATGGATATCTGTCTCACTGAGAAAAAAATATCAGCAGACATATCTGTCCCTGTAGAAGCTGGTGGAATGATTTGCAGCTCCTTTTCCCCTCTGTCCTCACCAAATTACGCTAGGTTGGAATCTGCTACTTTTGCTCGTGCATCTTGACCCTACATCTCTCTACAGAGAATTGAACTGTCAGCCTTTGAAATAACAGAATAATTTAGGTGATGAGGTTTTTTTTTTTTTTCCTTTTTCTTTTTCCCTCAGAGGATCATACTGGAAAACCTACTACTTTGTATAGAGATAAACCCCAATTCTAAAAGAATAGTAAGAATAATGACTCTTAAAACAGCATTTATGAGTAAAGTGAGTAGTTCATGTAATAAATTTGAGGTAGAAGTTTCTTTCAGAAATTAGTGGACGACAAGATAATTAAGTTTTCTGGGGAGCAGAAGATTGAGAGAAATAGAACAGTTTCTGATTCTGGATAGACAAAGAAAATTGCTTAAAATAAAGAATTATGATTATTTCCATTAGGGGGATAAGATAATGAATTGGAGGTCACTGAGCAGCATTACTTTTAGGAAATGTTAGTTTTTACTCTGGGTTCTGGGGAAAGACCCAGAATTATAGTCAGTTCACTATGAATGTCCTCCATATTCTCCAGGCCATCAGGGGGGTACATACATACCATATGGGGTAGCCAGGTTACCTCCCAGCTGGTGGTTGATACAGAGTTTCTAGCTGGACCAGCTACTTGGCTGGCTAAAACCAAGAAGCCTAGAAAAGTAAACTTTACAAAACAATGGACTCAATAAGAGTTAATAAGAAGTCAAGGTAATGTCAGCACTTCAAATATTAAGGGAAAACCAACAAATAGTGCAATCAATGCCAAGTTTGAATAAGCTAAGCATTTGAGGCTGGTTGTTTACATCAAGGGAAATTGAACAAAACTTCAGGGATTTTGGTTGCATGGAGCCTGAAACTAATCCAATGCAGGAAACCATATTTAATAAAAATAGTAAAAAATTATGAATATGGAATTAGTTTCAGGGTCTTGGAAGAGGCTCATGGAAATGAAGGGGCCTCAAGCTTACATTTCAGAAACTTCATGTTAAATCCACCTCTGAGTACAGAAATGATGTCCCTTTTGGTTTTAAAGGCACATCATTCCAGAGGGAGTAAGAGCTGTTGTAGGAACAAGGCTAGGAGTTGACTCAAGATGGAGCAGTAGTTCTCACCAGAAGTGAATATTGGAGTCACTTGGGAGACTTTATAATAAAACATTCCTGAGCTCCTTCTCTACAGATTTCCACCAGGTTATTGGTATTATATAGCGCTTCTCCTCCAGGTTGACCTAAAAATGAAGCCAAGATGGAAAGATACTGATAGCTAATAATAATGAGGGTAATGATGATTGTATTGCTACCCTGTATGGAACATCTGCTTTATAGAAGAAGATACCATATCAAACACTTGACAGCCATTATCTTCTTAGTATTCATGACTCCCAGAGTTATATGCATCAACACCATTTTAACCAGAAGGATTCCGAGGATCAAGGAAGAGCCTTGGATCACAGAGCAAACGTGGGATCTAAATTCAGGTGCCAGGATCTAAATTCTAGTCTGGCCAGATCCCTGGCTCTTTTTATTGCCACATATTCTACCTCTGTAGACAACATCTTTGAGGGAACCAGAGAAAGTTCAAGACCACACAGAAGGAGCTAACTGACCACCACTAGAAGAATTTGTAACAACTACCTGCCAATTCCGTTCTTGGAAGTCCAGGAACATGCATACACACACCCATGGAAGCAGAGACAACTACTTCTGAATCTCAAAAGAGTTCTTAGGGAGGCTTAAGTAATCCTTTTCTTTCTTTCTTTCCTTCTTGTCTCTTTTCTTTTCTTTTTTTTTTCTTTTCTCTTTTCTTTTCTTTTCTGTCCTCCTTTTTACCACCACCCCCCAACCCCAACCCCAACACTGAGGGTTAAATTCACCATTTGGAACAGTGACACAAGCCTTCCTCACATCTCTTCTTAGTCACTGGGTCTCCCTTGTTGCTCACAGAGGGTTCCTTGCTTCCCAGGTGATGTCACTATTCCTATCTATAGATTCCTTTTCTATTTCCTATATTAATGCCTTCCATGCCCCTTCTCTTCTCTCCCTGCAACAACTGTAAGCTAATGAAGTGTGTTTTTATATACCTTGTGAATACGTGGATACATGCCTAGCTTCCCTCCTAATTCCTGGCTGAAACTATTGAGCTCTATTATTCAGCTACCAAAAAGCAGGTCTGCACTGTTCTAGATTTCTTATAGCACTTAATTTTAAATTACTAGCTTATGTTTTTAGTAACTCTCTTTTCCCTGATGACTGGACAGTTTCATGTCCTAGGAACTAGATAAGTCCATACCAGGCCCTGGGCAATTTGAGAAGCATAATACCAGCTTGCACCCAGAGTCACCTCTGGCTACCGACCACAGATCCATGTTCCTAGAGCAAGTTTACGCACATTTCCTTTCCAGCTAGGATTTCCATCTAGGATTCTTACTGTAATATTCTTTATATTTTAGAATTTATGTTGTCCATCCAAGCTTCCTAACTTGCCTGGCTATGGAAGAATTCCCATGGTGAATGTGACTTGGTGAATTGCTCTGGTTCTCTTACTCCATGGGTAAATAAGCAGGAGAGATGCAGAGGGAAGGGCATAGGAGGTACAGTCAGAATCCTGGATTCATGTCTGCCTCCAGTGCTTTCCAGGAACTTGGGCAAGTTAGTAGCTCTGCCATCTCCTATATGAAACAGAATGACAATCTAATGCAATTTTTAAATGTAGTCATGTGAAAAATGCTTTTGAAACATGATTGGCATGGGGAGATATCAAATGTATTTTCAAATTTTCCTTTCTTTTTTTTTTTTTTTAAGATTTTATTTATTTATCTGACAGAGATCACAAGTAGGCAGAGAGGCAGGCAGAGAGAGAGGAGAAAGCAGGCTCTCCACGGAGCAGAGAGCCCGATGCGGGGCTCGATCCCAGGACCCCGGGATCATGACCTGAGCCGAAGGCAGAGGCTTTAACCCACTGAGCCACCCAGGCGCCCCCAAATTTTCCTTTCAAAGGAAAGATGTCTACTATTCTGATTCTTTCATGGAAGTCCCCTTTTCCAGAAAATTCTTGTTAAAAAAAGTTTGGTGGTCATGGTTATATTTCTCTTATGTGATTCCATAAAGCCATCAAGAAAAGTCAGTGCATATACACTGGGGGATGAGGTGTAGTTTTAAAGATTCCAGATATTACTAAGTTTTGTCCCTTCTTGCCTGCTGATTTGAGGTCCACGATCAACTCTAATACATAAATCAAGAGTAATCACTAGAAATATCTCAAACTCTCCTTTCTTGTTAGTGTGGCAGTGTAACATTTATTCAGTCAATACTGATTTATACACAGTATTGAATTTTTCCTTTCTGTTCTGAAAATGTGTTCTTTTATTGCTTTCAGGCAATTGATTATATTAAACAACATTTATGTTTTATCCTGTGTAGAGAGTAGAAGCAAAAAAAAAATATATGATACTTTTGTATCAGATAAACAAGTTTTAGGAAAAAACAGAAGGGACAGTAATATACATAGTACATATTCATTTATTTATTGGATCGGCAAACTTACCAAGTTCTTACTCTGTCCCAAATTGTTCAAGGTGCCAAGAGATATAGCAATGAAATCCTAGAGAGAAATCCCTGTCCTCATCTAACATAAAACATGAAGTATAAAACATGAAGATGATTTTTTCTCTTTATATTGCATAATTATTATAATCAGTCAGCATGTATTTGTTGTCTGTTTTATAACATACTTTTATATAATAATTTTTCTAATTAAATATTCCTAGTAAATGTGTGGGGATTGATTATACTTAGTCCATTCTGTATATGTGAAAAGGCCAGCTCTGTGTAGCCTAAGTTCTCTAACAAAACAAGTGGTAGAGTTGACAGTGGACTTACCTGTTCTGATGCTTTTACAACCTCCATTTTATATTCTTTATATTCTTCTTATGCTATAACAGTGTATACCAATCCTAGAGAAAAAGAATGATCGAAATCTATTTTCTTCTTGCTTTGTTATACTACAAGTACAAAAAGTGCAATTATATTCATCCCAATTGATGGATGTAGCTAAATCTAAGCATTTTAGAAGAGGAACAAAACCAGAATTAGTCGTATTAACAAAGCAATCTTACATGTCTGGCAGTAGCTTATATCTTATATGAATTTACTTTTTAAAGTATTCTGTCTTTTAGTGGTCTAGAGACCACAAGAATGTTATGATAACCACACAGGCAATTCAAGTTAAGTTTCAGCCTCGGTCTGTATATTTCTGCTGTTGTTAGTTTTACTAGGAGCATAATCACTGGCTTTTCTTCATATGCAGCTCCTGCAGCCTCCTTCATTGTTGGTTAACATTCAATAAGTATTTATAGACAGATACAGATATTCTTTCAAGGAAATGATGTTGATGATAATGATGGTAATTTAGAGGATTTGGGCATACGACTTTGGGAACAAGGACCACCTTCTAAAAAACATTTTACATTAAAACAATTCTGTATAAAATCTAATAACCTTTTATAAACTATTTCATAGATGCATTTCAGCAGAGAATTTATAGATTGAAGGCAGACATACTTTTCTCTCATCTGTAGGACAGTAGTGACTTTAGTTCTTATTATCAGGAGAAATTACTGAGCAGCTATAACAGATTCTTTTGAATTGATTATGCATAACTAAATGCTAATAACCTAAGTGTTCTTGTGGCCATGCAACCATAAATAACCCTATCTGTACTCTCTAAGAAACATTCTTTAAGAAGGAATGGAAAAATGTCAGTCTGAGGAAACCAGAAACATAATATTCATAATTGACAACTGTGGAAAATGACTTAGGTCTCAAATATACACACTCATATTTCCACGCTAGCCTTCTTCATGTTACCTTTTTGATACCCTAAAAGCCAGTAGCCATTCCACAAATGTATGCAATGGAAGTACAAAAGTCAGGGACACTCACACCGTGATTCCATTCCTCTCTGAGCGGTGGCAATCAATATGAAGGAAAGAACAGTCAAGTCACAGTGAAGAGAATGCATGGGAGGGTTGCTTCAGAAAGGAACATTGTATAGGTTGGTTTTAATTTTTTTTAAAGCTTGTACACTTGGCATATGAGATAACAATTCATTTTAGAAAGGAAAATTATAAACATAATTCTACCATACTAATGCTTTTGCATCATTTTGATTTCCTGGTCTCACTAGCTCCAGGCAACATTTGAGAAGAGATATCGTTCACCTCTGCAACTTTCTTATCATGTTCTTTAAATTATCTTTGTTATCCAGTCAACATTACTTTTTTTTTTTTTAATTTTAGAGTCTCTCCAACAATACCACAGTTCCATAATAATTGCCTATTTAGCTCTTCTCTATTTCTAGTGACTATCATAATGTTTGGCACATAACAGGTGTTCAATAAATGTTTGTGGAATAACTGAGTGAAAATATAGACTTGTGTTCAAACTATTTTCCTTTCCAAGATTCATTTCTTGTCCCCACCTTACCCTCCCAATCTACGCTTGCTTTCTTTCCTGATATAATTTACATACCATAAATTCTGAGATATAATTACATACCATATAATTTACATAACATAAAATTCACCATTTTGAAGTATACGAATCAGTGATTTTTAGTATACTCAAAGAATTTATAATTATGACCACCATCTAATTCTAGAATATTTTCATTCTCTAAAGAGAAACTCCATACCAAGTGACTTCATAGTCATTCCACATTCTCCCCTCCCTTTAGCTCCTTGCAACTGACAGGTCTACTTTCTGTTTCTACAGATTTGCCTATTCTTGACATTTCATGTAAATGGAATCATACAATATGTGGCCTTTTTCTCTCAGGCTTTTTGCATTTAGCATAAAGTTTTCAACATTTATCTGTATTTTAACTTGTATCAGTACTTCATTCCTTTGTATGGGTGAATAGTATTATTTTGTATGAGTATAATACATTTTATTTATTGATTCATTTGTTAATGGAAATTTTATTCACTCATCAGTTGATAGTCATTTGAGTTGTTTCCACTTTGTGGTTACTAAGAATAATGCTGCCATAAATATTTGTGTATAAGATTTTTGAGAACATATGTATTTATTTCTCTTGGGAAGATGCCTAGTTATGGAAATGCTGGGTCATATGATAACTCTTAACTTTTTATGGAGCTGATTTTCCACAGTAGCTGTACCAGTTTGCATTCCCATCAGCAATGTATGGAAGTGCCAAATCTCCACACCCTCATCAAAACCTTTTTCCACCTAAAAAAAAAAAGAAAAAAAACATGTGTATATGCATATATATATATATCTCCATCACAATGGCATGAAGTGATGTCTCTTTGTACTTTTGATTTATATTTCCTTAATGACTAATGATGTTGAGCATCTTTTCTTGTGTTTATTGGCCATTTGTATATTTTACTTGGAGAAATGTCTATTCACATTTTTTTTGCCCATTTTTCAATTGGGTTATTTTTGTATTGTTGAGTTTTAAGTATTCTTTATACATTCTGGGTACTAGACCCTTACCAGATATGTGATTTGCAAATATTTTCTCCCATTCTGAAAGTTGTCTTTGTAGTGTCCTTTGATACACAAAAATTTTTCCTTGTGATGAGGTCCAATTTTTCTGTTTTTTCCTTTGGTGGCTTGTGCTCCTGGTCAGGTTGAAAGAACCATTGCCTCATCCAAGGTCATAAAGATTTATGTCTATAATTTCCTCTATGAGGTTTTTTTTTTTTTTTTAAGATTTTATTTATATATAAGAGAGAGAGAGTGCATGGGGGTGGTGGGGATGAACAGAGGGGAAGTAGAGAAAGAATCCCAAACAGACTTCCTGCTGAGTGCTTTATCTCATTTCCCTGATATTGGGAAATGAGCCAAAATCAAGAGTTCAATGCTTGACCAACTAAGCTACCCAGGCACCCCATCTCTAAGAGTTTTATAGTTTGAGTTATCTTTAGTTCTTTAATTCACTTTGAGTCAATTTTTGTATATGACATAAGGTACATGTCCAAATTCATCTTTTACTTGTGTTATGTCTTATTATCCTAAAAGGTAATGAAAAACACTGGCTTTTGAGTTTAAGTTCTGAGACGTTCCACTAATTAATAAACCTTTCTGAACTTACTTATGTTTCTTGTAAAAAGGAAGCCATAAAATCTACCTCATAGGATTGTTCTGAAATTTAAATGAGATATATTTGTAGTGCCTAGTCATG
Organism: Martes martes; assembly: GCF_963455335.1. Classification (NCBI taxonomy): domain Eukaryota; kingdom Metazoa; phylum Chordata; class Mammalia; order Carnivora; family Mustelidae; genus Martes; species Martes martes. Next base: position 91,552,068 of record NC_137888.1, read on the forward strand.
TAGTGAATTACACAAAGAAATGCAACTATCATTAGTTTTCATGCATATCATGTTATTTTATCATCATCATTATTATTAAACCAAACATTTTGACAAAAATTAAAGTGCTTAAAAATTCATACATGATTAGCAGAGCAAGATGCCAGAGGAGTAGAAGACCTAAATTTCGTCTGGTCCTAGGAATTCATCTAGATAGTTATCAAAACATTCTGAATACCTACAAACTCTATAGGAGATTGAAGAAAAGAGTAGCAACAATTCCATGAACAGAAAAGCAACCACTTTCTGGAAGGTAGGACACGTGGAGAAGTGAATCTGAGGTGATATAAGGGAAGATAGACCCTGGGGAGAGGAAGCCTCCATCAGCTGGCTTCTGGCAGGTAATAGAGCAGTGAGGCACGAAACCAGAACTTTTAGAAGTCTGCTCCACTGAGGGACATCTCTGCAGTGGCTAAGCGGGGGATGGAACCCTCATGGGGCCAGTGTGGTTTCAAGATGCTCAAAGTCACAGAAAGCCTGAGGGTGCCTGAGTGCAGCAGAGCTCCCAGGCATCAGAGCAGGGAAGCTGGCTGCAAAGATGGAGTCAAGGAGTTGGCGCTCAGCTCAAGGTTGCCATAACCTGTGATCTGCGGCACAGTTGGACCACTACTCTTCGAGCAGGGACCACACAATTGGCAGACCTGGGGGGATTTTCTATCCCCACCACCTCAAGAGGAGTGGCACGGGACCACACCACAGGAATCTGCTGGGTTTGGAAACTCCAAACGGGGTTATGTGCCAGAGATAGTAATGCTCGGTCGTAGGGAGGGTGAGCATGGAGTGCTGATGGAGACCAGGGAGTTGGGAGTGATTGATTGCTTTCCTCTGAGGGCTCACTGAGGAGTGGGGCCTACAGCTCTCGGCTCCTCCAGGCCAGAGATTGGGAATCTGCCATTTTTATTCTCATCTTCCAAATCTGTACAGAAAGCTTTCAGGGAACAAAAGCTACTGAGAGCAAACCTGAGCAGATTACTTAGTCTGATCTCTGGCAAGGGCGGTGCAATTCTACCTGGTGGCAAAGACATTTGAGAATCACTGCAACAGGCCCCTCCCCCAGAAGATCAGCAAGAACATTCAGTCAAGACCAAGTTCACCAATCAATGAGAACTGCAAAACTCTAGCACTAGGGAATACAGCACATAGAATTCATGGCTCCCCCCTCCTCCGCCATCATTCTTTAGCCTTTCAAAGTTAAATTTTTTTAATTTTCTTTTCTTTTTTCTTTTTTTTTTTTTGAATTTTTCCTCTTTTCTGTTTTAACCAAAATCTTATTAATACCTTTTTTTATAGTCTTTTTAAATTTTCATTTTCACAGTCATATTCTATCCCTTCATTGTATTTAACCTTATTTTTTGTATATATATAAGTATTTCTTTCTTTAAAATTTTGGGATACATTTTCACCTAACAGACCAAAATATACCCTAAATCTAGTGTATGGCTTTGTTCTAGTCTCCCACCTGATCACATTTCCTCCCTTTTTTTCTTCTTTTAATTTTTTTCTTTCTTTTTTCAACCAACTTCTTTTCCTATCAATTTCTTTTTAAAAATCTTTTTAAATTTTCATCTTTACAGTTATATTCCATCCCTTCATCATATTTACCCTTATTTTTGTAAATATGTTTTTCTTTCTTTACAATTTTGGGAGGCGGTTTCTTCTAACAGACCAAAATATACCTAAAATCTAATATGTGGCTCTGTTCTATTCACCAGCCTGATCATATTCTTTTTTTTTTTTTTCCTTTCTCTTCCCCCTCCAGTCACAGATCTCTCCTGATTTTTTTTAGTGTTTCTGGGGTCATTGTTACCTATTTAGCATTTTGTGCTCTCATTCATCTATTCTTCTCTGGACAAAATAACAAAATGGAAAAACTCATCTCAAAAAAAAGAACAAGAGGCAGTACTGACTGCCAGGGACCTAATCAATATGGACATTAGTAAAATGTCAGAACTAGAGTTCAGAATGACAATTATAAAGAGGGTAGAGGGGCTTGAAAAAAATATATATATACACAAAGGAATATTATGCAGCCATCAAAAACAAACAAACAAACAAAATGATATCTTGCCATTTGCAACAACCTGGATGGAACTAGAGGGTATTATGCTAAGTGAAATAAGTCAATCAGAGAAAGATAATTATCAAATGATCTCACTGATATGAGGAATTTGAGAAATAAGACAGAGGATCATAGGGGAAGGGAGGGAAAAATGAAACAAGACAAAACCAGAGAGGGAGACAAACCATAAGAGATTCTTAATCTCAGGAAAGCAACTGAGCCTGAGGGTTGCTGGAGTAGAGTGGGGTGGGAGGGATGTGGTGACAGGGTGATGGATACTGGGGAGGGCATGTGCTATGGTGAATGCTGTGAATTGTGTAAGACTGATGACTCAGACTTATACCCCTGAAACAAATAATACATTATGTTACTTTTTTAAAAATGAAAAAAAAAATCCATATATGATGAGAAACATTGGGTGTTCTGTTGATTGTTAACTGGCTCCCTCTACAGATAGTTTAAGAGTCTTGGCTTTAATGGAAACCAATAACTAGTGTTCAGAATGTACAGATATTGGAAGTGTGCTTGTGGCTCTCCAAAGATGTTGGTTGTCCTTTTCATTTTAAACATGATCTTAATTAAATCTGTTGGAAACTCTGATTTATATTTTTAATAACCAGAGATATATTAGCTAGAATCAAAATAGTCATGTTTCTTGACTAATCTGTTTCTCAAAATACCCTGCTGGGTTTTGCACATTTTCTTTGGATTAAGTAACATGCACTATCCAGATTTGTAATTATATTTCTATAGAAGAATTCCAAAACCCCTTGCAAACCATGATTCTCTGAGCACAGAAAAGTAAGTTGTAGGCATTATTTTGTCATTAATTTTGGCCTAGTATACAACAAATAATACATTTTATATTGCTAGCTTGTATACATTTTTAATTAAAAAAAAAAGCTTTAACTTTGTGATGTACAGTGCTCTCCTATATTTTCTGATCTGTTCTGCTCTATTCAATTTCATTAACCAATGTCACTAAATTGGTTTTATAACCTGCTAAAATGTTTCAACCTGCAATTGCATAAATACTTCAAGAAATAACCACTTCACTTCTGACCTCCTTTTAGAATCAGACTAAGCAATTACTTGAAACGCTTAAAAAGAGAATTTAAGATCTTTAGTATTTTGGTATTTATAAATCTTTGATAATTTACATTTTTGTGCCAGACCATTTTCTTCAGTAATATGCCCCTCCTCCTTTCACTTTGTTTAAAAACACTCATATACTTTTGTCTAAGAGTACAAAAGCATTTAAATGCCTGTAGAATTGAATTCACTTTAAGTGCAAAAAAGTAATTCCCCTGAATCTATATTATGCTTTTTCGTTTTTTCCTCCATGATTTATATTTATTTTCCTACATTTGATAAGGTTTGCATTTCATATAAAGTTCTTCTTAACGAGTGATTTGTATTGAATGTCATGTTTTAAATGTAAAAAAGAGTATATTATTACAATGAAAAGGAAGCATGTCGAATAAAAGAGCAGACAGACAGGGCTTGATTGATGTTCGGAAGTTATTTTTGCTGTGAACTCCCGTCAGCCTAGAAATCATAAAACAGAAAGGAGGCTTGGTTCAGCTCACACGCCCTTAGGGGATGTATGGAAAAGGATTTAAAATTCTGATAGAGTAACTTCAAAAATGTAGCAGCTGAAATAATTTATTTCACTACAGAGCGACCAACAACTTTTACATTGAAATTATTCTTTTTGAACTTGCACATGTTAACAGGGAGGCTCAGTGGTCTCTGCACCTCAGTGCTAAGGATGCCAAGCTGCATAGTTATGCCTTGCTGCCCCAAACCAGACAATGACTGCTCTGGTCCTTGCTCCATTTTCTCACTGATCATTTCCTGAATAATAGGTAAAAACAACCAAAAGAAGGTTGAAAAAGGAGGCTGAGGGTGGTGAAGTTTTTCATTTCTTCTTTAGGAAAATTTTGCAAAGGTTAGTCTGGAGCATTGTGCAAAAACAACAGAAAAAATATTGGGCTACTTGATAGTTGGGCATTTTTACCCATGATGACTACTACATTTGATTAGTTGTTCAATGGTGTTATTTGATCTGGACAGACCTTGAGGTTATTTTAGAAGAGGAAAGACAAGGGCCATTGCTAGTTGTTGATACATTCTTTTTCATTCTCTGTCTTCTTTACCAAGCTATGCTTGGACATCTCTATGCATCTCTTTGTTCTGAGTGACACTGAGATGACAATCACCAAGGGTAAGAAAATCCTGTCACCTCTGGACAATGTTTCCCAACATGACCCCATCTATGATAGCTGTATGTTTAATTTTGGTTAACTAAGAATATACAGAATAACAATGATGAGGCCAATAAACTGTCAAATGAACTTTCATTGTATTGGTCAAAAGCAACAATATAGATATTTGACAAACAATGTATTTAACTATATATATGTATGAGAGTGTATGACCTGTTATGTATCCAATATTAAAAAAAAATCCAATCTTATTTACACATAGGAATTTCCAGACTCTGCAATCATTCTACTTATTGCCAGTGGTCTGTAACTCAGCAGTTGAAAACCATTGCTCTAAAACTTCAAAGATCACTATTCCAGTCAGATGAGAAAAATGAAGTCCAGAGATATCCTTGAGTTAGTCATTTAAATGGTCAGAAACTAAAACAAGAAAAATAAAGGGAGTATGAATAAAGAACAATGTGTTTATCTAATTCTCCTTTATTGGTATTCATACTTTGAGACAAATGGAAAAAGCCCCAAAGCTTGTTTATTTAGATTCACATTTTCCTGGAATCTAGATTGTATGTGTGTGTGTGTGTGTGTTTTCCAGACGAAACTCATCTTGCTTTAAAGAAACTTGAGAAATATGTTGCTACGAATAGTATTTGTAATTTTAATAAGTGCTTATGCTAATTACCTAAATATGTGATTTATTATTAAAAATTATGAAGGTAGATAATTGGGACCAAAAAGAAAAAAAGATACCATGACAACAATAACAACAAAAACAAATTTTCACAGACACTTCTACCAAAGGTGAAAGAATGAGAATTATAGAATACATTTTTAATTTACATTATTGAAATTTTAGTTACAACTTTTTTTTTAAATTTATGGAGGAAATATTTCAATTCTGAAAAAAGAAGACAGTTTCATAATCAGGTATAGAACTTGAAACCTGGAAAATATTGCTTTGGGGTAGAGGTTAATATTGAATCATCCCATGGTTCATAGTTAATTAGCATTTATCTAATGTTGAATAGAGATAGTCCAACTGAAAAGCGATCTCTAGTTAACAAGCTTTTACAATTGAGGGTAATTTTTGTCCCCCACCAAGGAATCGCTAGATTGCATTTTATGCTAATGAAATTGTTTTTCAGTGGAGCATACAGTGATTTTCATAATTCTAGTCTGGCTGGGATGTTGGGAAAATGGTACATGGCCAGAATAATTAAAATGGGATTTAAGGCCATACTTTGGAAGGCTTTTATTTTTCAAGATGGTTATGTTTGTGGCTGCGGTTACTTCTGAAGTCTCAAAAATTTCAGACCTAAGAGTAAACTTGGTATCAAGGAGAGTTGTGATTTTTTATTCAAATCCCAGCTCTGCTACTACTAGCTCTGTGATCTTGAACAATTTGCTTAAATTTTCTGAGACTCAACTTCTAAAATGTAATATAATGTTATACTTACCTAGCAGTATTTTAAAGAGGGTTTTATATTATATCTAAGGTAACTGTCATGTTATATTCAATAAATCATAATTGCTCTTACTATTATCATCACCAGTATTATTACCAGTATAATTCACATAGTGGTTATTATTCCTATGTTATTTGGCTGGTTCTCCTTTAAAAATATACTGAAAATACCCTCCTTTCTAATGAAAGTGTTAGATTAAATACATCCAACATGAAATGAATGAGTAGTTCTTTGAATGCATTGGTATGATGAGGCCATGGTTATGAAATTTGGAAATGCTGAATCTAATAAACTGCCTCAATTTTTTTAACATGACAGAGCAGATGAGATTTTAGGGAGACCCAGATTGTCACTCACATAGTTATTTTGTCACCATAGAATTTGCCTTTTTTTTTTTAATAAATATTCCTGCTTTGGTAATTGAATATAAAGTAATTGAATATAAAGAAACATCTATACATTCTTCTGAATGTCCCAGTGTCACAGCCAGGACTTTATTAACATTGTCCAGACCACAGTGATGGTTTTCCCATGTATTTTCCAACCTACAGTATTCTTTCCATTGGAAAAATAATGTATTTCCTTTCTACTAAAAAAAGAGCAAGGTACATGAAGATAAAAGGAAGTCCTTGTTTTATGGAAAAAAAAACAACAAAAGCAAAGCTTAGGACAGGATTGGTTGTATATAGTAGGTCTCTCCACAAGATGGCACTCATTCTCCCTCCTTTTTTTTTTAATCAACAAATCTGAATTTATCAATGTTTCATTACACAGTAATAGAACAAATATATTGTTGGATTATGTATCAAATCTAACTGGTTTGAGGTATCTTTAAAATATTTAGTCATATTTCTTATTCTTAGTGGTATAATTTTACCTTTAAGTCTCTGTTTGGATGTGAATACACTATTAAGTCTTAGGAGGACATACTTACCCCCACTCCCACTCCCACATTAACAAACTCATATGAACCTTCTAACAGATTTGTACTGAAATCTGCATGGAGTATAAACTTTTAAAATCACAACTGAAGACTAAAGAGAACCAGAATGTCCCTCCATTTTGTTTTTATCATCACTTTAAATTTGAAGTGGATCTACCTTTCCATTTGAAAGAAAATATCTATGATAATTTTATCTGGACATGAGTCAGAAGCATATTTACCTCTAAAGAGTAAAGGACTCCTTATTCATTTTAATGATGTGAAATGTCACCAATATATTCTTTTCACCTTAGGTTAACTTCAGTTGGAGTCTGTATAATTATTTAATTTTAAAACAGGAAAAAAGCTGATTCATCATTTTTTTAAAGATCAGATGCATAGAAATATATGTTACCTATTAAAATATTAGAGAAAAAAATTAGACTGTTTCATTAAAAACAGATTTTGATCAGAAGTATTAAATAAGCAAAATAAGTAAATAAATAGAATTTAATTGACAATTTCACACTTACATCTTTAGCGTTTGTATCAAATTATATTTCCTGTCTACTGGTTTTCTTTCGAAAGAGTTAGAAGGCATGGAGTGGATGTACTCCAAGTACAGTGTACTTGATTTGTTAATGTGGTGATGATCCCCTACTGAGAAATGCTTACTCTAATATAGTTTCCAATGTCTAGATTTTTTTTTTTTTTTTTTGGTAGACTTCAGAGTAGTTTAAGGTTTCCCTAAGAAAGATTGCTGAAGATCATAGTAAAATTTGGCATGCCTTGATCATGACCACCACTATTATGGAATCTTTACCTCATGTTTTAGGATACCAACACCGTGTTAGAAGCTGATATTGCAGAATGCCTTCCTCCCCATAGCAAAAGTCACACTTGGAAAGAAGGAGGCAGAAAAATTCTGGGAGAGCTCTAAGAAGAGGAAAAAATTACTACAGAGATATTTATATCAGATTGTTCACAGGAAAACAAAGCTAATGCTCAAATTATTTTAATAAAAATAATCACTATTGCTATGATGACTTGTTAAGGACTGGACACTAACCTAAACACTTCATTGTTCACATTTATTAGCTCGTTTAACACTCCCAAAATTCCTAGTGAGACCAAAATCATTATCTCCTTGGTTATAGATACGATGACTAATAACCAGAAAGGTTAAGTGGCTTGGATTTGGAGATAAGATTGAAACCCAGTTGTGTCTTGTTCTAAAGCCTAGGCCTTTAACCATCACACATTCCTGCCTCACTGCCTTGTAAGGGCAGAGAATATTAGAATTTGACTATTGGCTTCAAGCATAAGTAATATTTTTATGAGTACAGGTCAGTTGTTCCATCCTTTCCAATTTTAAGGTCACTGAAAAAAATGCAGTTTCAATGAACTCAGCAGGATTTCAATTTGTCATATAGAAGTACCTGATGCAAAAAAAAAAAAAAAAAAAAGAAGTACCTGATCCTCTAGGTGTGGACACAGTGAACAACCTACAAAAGGGACTGTGTGGACTCTGAATGAGAGGTCTGCAAGAAGCAAGTTGTCATAACTACCTGGCCTAGTTGTACAGCTCGGTCCTCTAAAGGACTTAAGGAACTGCACAGCTATCTCCTTTTAGAGAGTTTGTTATGACTGCAAACACCTTTACGTGAAGGATCTCTCATACATATTGAGCTCAATCAGCACCCTTCCACATTCACTTATCATCTCTGTCAGTATAAAGCCCTAGACCTTTAGCTACTTGGTGTTACCTGACATGACCATTTTTCTCATTAATTATGTTTTCACATTTTCATCAAACTAGGCACCTAGCCTACTTTCATTTGTAATTGTTACCTGAAAGCTTCTCCAGTTGCAATGCCTTAGTTAATTTCGCCATTCATGTACTGTTAGATATTTAGATTTTTCCAATTTTTGCCACTATGAGTGATCATTCACTGTTTCTTTTGGGGGAAGGCAAGGAGGAGTGTTTGAGAGATACATGCTGGTTTCTTTGAAATAAAGTCCCAAAGTAAAATTATTCTATCAAAGGATATTAATAGATTTTAAACTCTTCTTTAAAATTTCAAGATAGCTTTTTAGAAAGGACAACTTTTTAATGACTTTGGCAATGTGTAAATCATAAATCTCAAAATCAGATTCCAAATAAGTGAGTTGGAAAAGCTGCCCCCACCCCCAATCCCACCCACCGGTCCGCCCCAAACGTGACAGAAAAGTGATTGCAGGTGTTGACAGCAGAGGGTGGTGGGGATAACTCACTTGCTTGGGCATAGGCACCATCTAGTGGGACCAGCAGCCTCTGCTCAGCTTGGCTTAGATTTTACCTTGTGAGCATACAGTTGCCATGCTAGCACAGAATTTCCCATTCTTATGGAGGCTCTGGAAATCCAGGTTTTATGGGAAATCTCATAACTTTTAAGGATTGGCAAGAATTTTAAAGTGTTTTTTGAGTATTTTGTGGAGAAAAAAGTTGTTGCTGGTTTGCTCCTGCCCCTGGACAGGCCTCCAGTTGGTGACCTCTGAGGTATATATTCTAATTCCTCAAACTCCTCACATTGAGTTTTATCATCTCTATTCTCTTTGCCATGTCCTTGAGTATGCAATGATACCTTAGTGTTATTTTAGTTATCATTTTCAGTTGTTTATAAAGCTATGTTGCCTATCTCCTCCCTCCCCACTTATAATAGCTCTTTCTTTATTCATGTGAAAGTTTATCTCCTTTATTTATGAGAGGAAGTCTGGGAACTGATGTGAATAACACATTAATTTTATACACTCACAAACGTGTGTATGTACACATGTACATGCACACACATATATATGAAAGTATATTTTAATTAGATGTATGTAACACATGGTCTCATTACGTTGCTTTCTTCTTTTATGTGTTGGTTCAGATGCTGTAGTTTTCCATGTCAGTGCTCATCCATCTTGCCTCTGAGGAGATCCTAATAAACTCCATTTCTTTTGTATCAGGAATTTATCTCTTCTCCATAGCTAGAAAGAGGCTATTTTTTTTTTCTCTCTCTCTCTCTAGTTTTCAATGAAATATTTAATTTTGACTCATCTGGAATTAGTACATTGTGTGATATGAGAAAGGTAATTTTTCTGTACTGATACCGCATCAACTCAATATTATTTATTAAATAGTAATTTATTTCTCTATTGTTGAGGATTCTTATAATCATTTGAATTGATTTTACCAATCTCAATTGTATTTCACTGCTTTGTTTTCTCTGGGTTTGAACTGTTTCTTACTACGTAATTATTGCTTTGTGATTTTCATCTCCGATAGAATAAATCGTACACAGGTATGTCAGACTTCTTTATTATTTAGACAAGGTGATCCACCCATGACCTCTGTTTCCTTTTGCTAGAAAAACAAACAACAAGAAAAGTGTTAACTTCTAAAGCGAACTAATCTGGTCAAGGAGAAATAAGTGTTATCAGTTAGGAATGAATGACAGATTATATAGTATAACATGTTTTGCCAAGTGAGTGGTATCATCTGATGCAATGATGTGATTATCAGTTGTCATAGAGTCATTTTATGAATCTATGAAATTAGGAACTGAAATAGATGGTCCCTGAATTTCCTTAAAATGCGACAGTTCTGTGACTTTTTTTCCCCCTGAAATAACTGCAATCATGTAGATGACCCCAATGTTTGACAACATATTTCCTTTGTGATGCAAAGGCAATCTCTGCTATCTGGAGAACCTTCCCTAAGTGCTACCACAACCTCCCGTGCCCTAATCTCCCACAGCCTCTTCTGCTTCTACTCTTTGTCTACTTGGCATCCTACACATACTATTGCACAGGTCCCGGAACAACACTGTAGGAGAAGAATCATTTATTCAATGAATTCAGTCCACATGAGACCTGTGGAGTGACTCTCACTATTATAGCATTTCCCCCTATAGGGTGGAAGCAAGCATAAGTTTCCAAACCTGGGAAGTTTGAGACTCTGGCATTAGAGGAGTCTGCCGGGGCTGCTTCAGGAGGCAGCTTCATCAGGGCTGGGGCTCAGATGTCTGAGATTGGAGTGAAAGCGAAAACAAGACTCGAAGTGCCCAATAACCATAGTGACACCATGATTCTTTCAGTCATGTGGATTCTTTCGTTATCTTCTTGGTCCAGGATAAACAGCAGGACCTGTACCTACATACAGAATTAGAAACTTAGAATATTTTTGATTCTCTTTTCAGAAAACTGTAGAGGGTATCCTAAAGTTTAAAACAAAGCCACTGCATCTTTGAAACTTTATTTATTTTTCACCACCAGGGATAAACGGCTGTTCTTGTTACAAGACTGTGCTGTACTGAGACTGCAGGAACTATATTTATCTAGACAATGATAATATATAACCTAGTAAATAGAAATGAAATTTTCCCATCTAGCATGTTTTCTGATTACATCTTAAAGAAGAACATTTTGGTAAATATATCTAAAATGAAGGTAGGGATATTTTACAACTGTAAACCATCCTTGCATAGCTGGGATGTAGTCCATTAATTCTCAGAGCTTGAGGCAAGGCTGACAATTCATAAGTGGTAAATCCAGAGAGTTATGAAGATATTAAATCTCACATCTGGTGAGAAAATGTGTTGTTTCACTGGGTTGATTGATGGACACTTTTCCATTACAGTGCAATTTGGGAAATTGCACTGTTAATTGCTGAGGTTTTAGCAAAGCTCTGTAGTTCAATTCCAATTACTTTCATTTTGAAAAACAGAACAGCTGGATGGTAAAATTGCCTGGAGCTGTCACCAAGGGAGGGCACGAGCCAGCAACCCAACCTCTGCCATTCCTGACTTGGATTTTTTCAGAACTGTTAGTCAGTGAAATCAAAGGCTCCAGGTATACGAGGTTTCCTTACCACATACTTTCTTCAGGCTCCAGAGCACGTGAGTTTGCTCACATCTCGGGTCGTGGCCACCCTGTCCTAGGTGTGCTCCCATTGTTACTCATTTGCTTCTCACATCACTGGGGAGAGATGAGAAAAGCAAATTTCATCACACCTTGATCCCTTCCCACAAGGTGATCATTTCCTTGCTTTAGAGTCCAGCAGAGTTGTAAATCTTTGCCTCAGAGATTTCTTTTGCTGTCACATTGACCTTTTGGGCCTCTGGCTATGGGGTAAATTACATGTTTCCACACACACAGTGTCTTTGTCTTTGGCTAAATATAGAAAGAACAAGTCCAGTTGTGGTTTGTAAATGACCTGGTGCTACTAGCCTCTAACTAATAAAACTGGATGATTCAACCCTCATCTCCCACATCGACCCCAGCTCACTGACTGTTTGAGCCAGATATGGATCAGACTTTTTTTTTGGTTAATGTCATATAGGCTCCGGGGGGCTCTGCCTTGGTTGGTGTAACTATGAATGTGAAAGGGGCTTTCCTCAGTCATTTCAGGATAAAGGCCATGAAACAAAACAAGGGCATGGCAAGTCTGACAAAATCGTGATGAGGACAAAGTTGGGGAAGGATTTCAAGGAGAAATATTTGTGAGGAGAAAGAAAGCTTACTTATGCAGATGAGAAATTAAAATGGTGTCTTGCCTTTCCCAAATCTCTTCTTACTATTCTGTATACATTTTTGATATTATAAATTCGGATTAATAAATTTTAATGCCCTTTCAAATCAATAGTCTTGAAATACGTGTTCAACCTATTTGAAAGGTCAGGTTGAGGGCAGATGCCAGGAGAAAAAGGACCTTTCCACTCTGGTGGTTGTCCTAAACAACGCACTCTGGCCAAAGACCTGTATACTACTCAGCTAGACAAATATCTGCCTAAACTACTGTTACCCTGGGGGAAAAGCTATCTGGGAGTTACTCCCTCTCCCTTCCTGAGAGGCCTTGAATAAGTGGCTATGTATGGTCTGTGCCCTAATGTAATTAATAACCTCCCCCCTAGAACTTTCAGAGAGTCTCATGTTGAATCACAAATTTACTTATCAATGTATGTCCTCTGAACCATAGGTATTATGAAATTTCAGTCTCTCTAGATTTCCTGCCATGTTCTTAGCCTTTGTAGAACAGATATCCCCAGAGAGTGACTTATCCCTCAATCAAGCCATGTATAAAATCTCAGACTCATAGAAATTTATGTCTGATGGGGCCCTTAAAACAAACAAAAAACCTCTTGGCAAGTTAAAAGTCTTGACTTATTTTTCAAAACTGAGACATAATGTTGCACATAACCATTGGTTGTTTTCATTTGTCATTATTTCTTACTTTGCCTAACAGATTATAGATCTGTCTTCTGAAATGTTTGAAATACCACTGGTCTGAAGTGTTTTCTTTTCAGTCTGAAGTGTAACTCTCCTTCCTTATATTAACAACCACATTACTTTCACTTTCACTCTTCTCTTGTAGGTCCTCCTTTCCATCTCCTTACCCCGGTGGCTCTGTCCTGCTACCTTTCCATGTGAGCCTTCAGCTCATTCATCTTCTGAAGACTGGACAGAACCCTTTAAGACAAGGTATATCTGGGGTTGGCAGAGGTAAGATTGTTTATGTGTGTGCATCTTTTTTAGTGAACCTAAACTCTGCCAACTGCATTATTCCTGTGCATTTTATCAATGAAGAGCCTGACTCTTCATTATATCCCTCCAAAGCCATTTGTTGAGGATTTTATTGCTTTTGTTTAAGTGTATGCATTAAGTATTTTTCTTCACTGAAATTCATTTATTCCTACCCCTAATAAGGGGGACCATTTATTTAAATTCTAGTTTGTGTTCAATCTTGATCTTCTTCCAGTCTCTGGGATTTAGTTCTCTCCATTCTTTCCCTTTCTAGAACAGCTATTGAACAGAATATTGGACCTTTTTTTTCCCCTTAGAAACTTAGTTATTCCTAGTTCTGTAACCATTTCCCATGTGTGATTTCTGTTTCCCTAGCTATATTTAAAGCTTACTGGGGAGATGGAAACCATGTCTTCATATACCTTTTGGATATCTTACAGAACTGAGCTTCTCATCAAGTACACGGAAAAATTGCATCAATCATCTTGACCAAAGGTATCTGCACCATAGCTGTTTACCATTCTTGGATACAGGACTTCTTTTAGTTAGGGCTTTTTGATTGAAGGCATCAGAAACCACTTCTAACTTACTCAGGCAAAAGTGAGAGTATTGCTGGGATCTGTTGAAAGGTTATGGGGGTTGCCCAGAAAATTGAGGGAAAAATTGATAATCTAGTCTTAGAAATAGCAGAACAGAGGGCAGCCCTAGGGTTCCACATAATTGTTATTAATGGGCAAAATTTTGATCTTTGTTGTTTGAATATTCAAATTCTGGAACTGACCTCAGGTCTTTTGTTCACTTTTTGAACAAAAAAATGGTGGACTTTTGGAATTGGTACTGCCTTCATGATGGGACCAATAAGCAGGAAAAGGCTTCAAAAATCTCTTCCACTATAGCCTTCATCTTTACATGTGCTACTCTAGACTCTACACATCTAAAGGTGCAATGACGTATTATCAGCCCAGTGAGTGTCCTTCATTCCATGCCATTGTTGTTCTTTTATATTTCTTAGCCTGGCAAACACACATGTCCTCTCTATAACTTTAGCATGCTTATATTTATAGATCATTATATGGTTTTTCTACACTTAGAGATAATCTTGTAAGCTGTTATATTCTTATGGTATCTGATGGGTTTCTTTGCAAGTTAAGGGAATGAATAAACATACAAAGTTGCTATCTTTATTTTTTTTTAAAGATTTTATTTATTTGACACAGAGAGAGATCACAAGTAGGCAGAGAAGCAGGAAGAGAGAGAGGGGGGAAGCAAGCTCCCTGCTGAGCGGAGAGCCCGATGTGGCGCTCAATCCAAGGACCTGAGATCATGACCTGAGCTGAAGGCAGAGGCTTAACCCACTGAGCCACCCAGGCGCCCCACAAAGTTGCTATCTTTAATAGAATGCTATTAACCAGAGAAAAAAGATTTCTATGCTTGATTTGAAAACTTGAAGTTATAACATTTTTATATCCCCTTAAGAACACTTTCAAAGTGATATGCTGTCCTATTATTTTTCCCAGCTAAATTTAAAATTTTTTCAAACTGGGTGAAGGTAGATAAACAAAAAAAAAAAAAAGAGAGAGAGAGAGAGAGAGAGAGAAATTTTTCCTGTTTTCAATAGTTCCTCTTCTTGAGTGAGAGTTGCCTCCTCATGCCCACAGATTAGCAGTTTCCAGAGTGCTAATACATAGGGTATGTAGAGCCAAAGGGAACCTCTTGGTGAGCATTAAAGAGAATGGGTCATAGACTCTGAATTCATTATGTCCTACATAGTAACATTGTTGCGTTATCTTTGGACCTTAAAGATATTGTATGAGATATAAAAATAGCTTTTATTAATTAGTCCATGTCATATTGTAAAACATTTCATTGTGATTTATTAATATTTAATATAATAATTTATTATAAAACTTTCAATTTTCCATGAATAATAGACTTAAAATAATTTTTGAATATTAAAGCATGATTTAATTATATTATAACATCGTGCTTTTTTTTGGTAGGACTTATATAATTAAAAAAAAACTTGGTATTACCTTCCTAAAAAAGCTAATATTGACTTTTATTTGTAATGCGATTATGGTCTCTAGAAGTACTTTCATATCTGAGCTATGATGTGAGAAAGACAGGTGATTTAGGATGGGGGCTTTGAATCACATGGTACCTGTCAATCTGGTGTTAGAAATCAACCATGTGGGCAATCAATCAATTGTACTACATAATGTAACCCTAATAAAAACTCTGAACCCTTGAATGTCAGGTGAGCTTCCCTTGTTGGCAACATTCTGTGTACATTGTCATTCCCCATGCCAGGTAAGTAGCGTCTCCTGACTCCATGGGGAGAGAATGATGGAAGCTACGTTGTTTGCTGCTTTCCTGACTGAGCCCTTTGAGCTTCATCCCTTGACTGATACTCATTTGTACCCTTTTGCTGTAATAAACTGTAACCATAGATAGAACTGCTTTCAGTGAGTACTGCGAGCCTTTGTAGAGAATTATCAAAGTGGAAGGTAGTTTTGGAATATCCCAAATGTCCTTGCAATTAGTGTCAGAAGTAAGGACAGTCTGGACACTATATGACTTCTAACTTTGCAGTTGCCTAAGCTCCCAAGAATTGGCCTAAACTCTGACAATAAGGTACTGATCCGCTGGATTTTGAATCAATGTAATATTGAAATCCTGAAGTTATTAATTTTCCAATCCTATCATGTAAGTTATTTTATTAAATAAATGAATTATGGATTCAACTTTGGTATATTTATCCCAGAATTTGCCCCTAATTAGTTATTTTCTATTTATTAAGATTAATGTAGAAACTAGTCAACTGGGACTATAATAGTTAAAAACCTTTTATTTTCTTTTTAAAAACTCTGTTTTATTAGAACTTTTTAAATATAATTAAATGGAAAGAGAAAAAAGGGAATGAAAAGAAAGGGGGAAAAAAGAAAAAAAAATAAAGGAAAAGAAATTCTCATATCTAGTAAAAGTTCAAACAGTATAAAAAATTTAAACTGTAAGTAAATAAACCACCTGCCTTGTTCCTCTGATGGATTTTTTTTTAAGTTTCCTAAAACAAAAATTACTTTTTCCCCCTCTTCTAGTTTTTACATTTATGTTTTTACTAATGTTAAAAGATCGCTTTTTGATTGATTGAGGTCCTCAAGGTTCTGTTGTTTGTATGTGAAATTTCAAGCCACAGATTCACTCACAGTTTCTCATTGTTCTTTCTATTTCCTTATCAGTAATTAGCAGGCCCCACTTCATTTTGTTTCTAATCTCTATTTACATTGCTTCTTTATTACCCTTTTCATGCCTGCCAGCTACCATTTCTTTTGTCTTTTTTGATTTGGTGCCTCTTTTAAAAATATTTGTCCCTCCCTTACCATATCAGTTCAACTACTTGGTTATTGAGTGCCTACTATGTGTGAAACATCACTTCGTATTTTGAGTGTTACATTTGGGAAAAATCCAAATCCTAGGTAATTAGTCTTTTTACTATCCTCTCCATTCTGATATTAGATTTAGAGGGCGTGTGTGCATGTGTGTATGTTGCCAGCCTTTAGAAATGATCATCTCAGCAAATATTGTCATGTCTTACCTATAGAAACTGAGCAAATTAAATGACAGCTAGTTTAAGGCAAAACAGGAACCAGGGTGCAGATCTCTGGACTTCAGTTTACTGCATTGTAATTGCATTTTTTTTCTTTCTACATGTTATTAGCTCAAAACAATCCCTGAACTCAAAACTTTCAAATTGGAGACCCGGCGGGACATCATGTAAATTACCACTCCCCCTGAAATTGCTAATACAAAGCTATATAGTAAAGAAACAAAGGGATGCATAGCTCTAAATATTTAGGTTACTGAGCAGCTCACTTAGGAATTAGGAAAACTTCTTTCTTTTTTTTTTTTTTTTTTTTTTTTTTAAAGATTTTATTTATTTATTTGACAGACAGAGATCATAAGTAGGCAGGGAAGCAGGCAGAGAGAGAGGAGGAAGCAGGCTCCCAGCTGAGCAGAGAGCCCGATGCGGGGCTCGATCCCAGGACCCTGGGATCATGACCCAAGTTGAAGGCAGAGGCTTTAACCCAGTGAGCCACCCAGGCACCCCAGGAAAACTTCTTTCTAATGCTGTGCTAGTTGATCTCTAACAGGCTCTAAGCAGATTCCTCCTTGACAGAATTGAACACTTACCCCGAAACAGCTGTAAAAGATTCATACCTGAACTTGTTTAAATCTGAGTAACTAAGATGACAATTTGCATTCACAATGACAGCAAAATATGGTTCTCTGTGGAAGACAGAGCGGACAAACAAGCTTTCTCTAATGGTGTGTTAATTTAGGCTTCTTTTTCTTTTGATCTACTTCTTTTTATTTTTAACCGATAAATCCAAACCAGATGAGGTGTTCAAGTTGCTGTGACTATCGGACACACCAGTGCTCTCCAGGTTTCAGATCCCATTCCTTCTGAAATAATCATGGGAGGAGGAGCTAGACTCGTACCCCCAGGTGTCTCGGTGTGGGGTAGAGCAGCCTCCTGTCAGCAGAACTGCTTTGGAGGAAGTCTTTTGCTTGTTTGAATTTAAAAATAATCTTTTACATCCTTTTATTCACTAGTAAAATAATAATTGATAGTAAAAATAATAATTAATAATAATTAAAATAATAATTAATAGTTATTAATAATAACATTCAGGGGTATGTACCATATTTATTTTGTAGTTTTGGGTATTTCTGTTACATGAAAATCTATCTTTGACTCAGGCAAATACATACCCTCATTAAGAAGCACAAAGATAGAATATGTGAATTTTGGAGGCCATTAGAAAACAGGTTTCTGGCTTCAGATCGTCTCAGAGCCTTTTGCATATTAATATAGATCGAGAGTCAAAAAGAAGAGACATACTAAGCAACATTTCCCAAATATATTTTACCTTAAAAATTTTTTTCACATAGCTTACTGGAATCTTATGGAATGAGTGTTCCAATGGATACAGTTTGAGAAAAGTTTTTCTAATTCATTCTTACCTCTCCATTTTTATTATGGAAATACATTTTTTTCTTAAAATAATTTTGTTACTTTTTTTTTAAGATTTTATTTATTTGTTTGACAAATAGAGATCACAAGTAGGCAGATAGGCAGGCAGGGTGGGGGTGAAACAGGCCCCCCATCGAGCAGAGAGCCTGATTGCGGGGCTGGATCCCAGGACTCCGGGATCATGACCTGAGCTGAAGGCAGAGGCTTTAACCCACTGAGCCATCCAGGTGCCCCAATTTTGTTACTTTAATAATTAAATACCATAAATATTAATTCTGTTGTGATATCAAAAGACATCTGTTTCTTTTTTCCTCCCAGTTTCTTTCAAAGCTTGCCACAAAACTCTTTACGTTATTTGGGTATAAATCTTTACAAGATCTACTCAGTGTTCGGAAAATAGTGTCATTAGATCACTAGTCTAGAAATTAGAAGAACCTAGGTTCTGACACTTATCAGCTCTGAGATTCCAGCCTTTTTAATCATATAATCTCTCTTTTCCTCAATTGTTTGTTTAAAAATTAGAAGAAAAAAAAAACCCTACAAGACACCACTCCTCCACACACACACAAAAGAAAACAAAGGTAGCACTTGTCTTATGCACTTCACGGCATGTTGCATATTAAATTAGATAATTTGGGCACCTGGGTGGCACAGCTGGTTGAACATCCAACTGCATGTTTCAGCTCAGGTCATGATCTCCTAGTCAGGAGATGGAACCTGTGTCCTGCCCCATGTGCAGCATGGAGTGTGCTTGAGAGTCTCTCTCTCTCTCCCTCTGCCCCTCCCCCTGCCGCACTCACTCTTCTCTCTCTCAAAAAGATAAATCTTCTTTAAAAATTAGATGGTTATACTTACTATATAAACTGGAAAGCATAATAGAAATGTAAGGCGTCATCAGTATTACTACCATTATTATATAACTAATCTCACTTCCGTTTAAGTTTTTGTAAATATTGGATAGAGTTGGTGGGATTTACAGATATGCTGAAACCATTTGAAGTAAGGAAAGAATGATTATTTGAATCAAATGTGAGTTTCTCCCAGTGGTTTTCTCCATCATCTTTTTAAAAGAGCCCTATGTGTTTATATGGGTTAGATAGCTTTAATTTGTTTCTTTTTATTTGCTCTTGGCCATCACAGCTACCATTCCCATGTGAGGATTTTTTGTCTTATAATTTATTTATAAGTGAGATGGCAAAACTGTTTTAGTTTAATGCATTTTTTCTTCAAGTTTCCTGTAAGTAGCATTTATGAGCAATTTCAGATTTATTCTGTTATAATGGCATTTTAAAAAGATTATCCTTAGGCATTATGATGGCTTTAGAATAAACCTAGCTAAAAAAAATTTATCATTGTTGTGAAATGAAAATCTCCTAAATGTCTTTAAATGTAGTCCATCTTTTGGAGACCCTCTGTTTGGAGGCAAGTTTATCTCCTGGGTATATTGAACAACAGTAATTCATGGCGTTTATTCAGCATAGTGTATTTTCAAAGCAATTTGCAATCATCAATTCATTTAACCACCCAGCAATTCCAGCACTGAGAAGCAAGTGTAACCTGACCACCACCTGAGCTGGTATTAGCGCCCCAAATTGCCTCTGTGCTCACATCATCGAGACTTGCATCACCCTTGGAACAAATGAAAAGCTAAATATAAGCTACTCCCCTCTATTTCTTTGTCCATTATTTGCTTATAAGTGGAATAATCTATCGCTACTTCAGTGAGAGCTGTGTCCCCGATAGTCCTTAGAGATGGTTTGCCTGTATAAATATGAAGGCAAGCTGTGTGGTAGGATCCTTTCAGGGAACTTTTTGTATTCACCCTTTAGGGTCCAACTCAGATGTTATTTTATAACTGAAATGTTTGATGAAACTTCTCCTTCTGTCTTCCCACAATTTAATTAATGCCCTCCTCCTGTGTTCTCACAGAATTTTATACATAATTCTGTTATAGCTCTTGCCACAATTTTGGTGTAGCTCCAAGTCTAGACTGGGAGCATTTCTATGGCTTATAATCATGTCTCATTTATCCATCTCTCTTCATCCCTTATCACAGTTCTGGATTATGTAGAAACCCAATCATCTTTAAATCCCATTTTAGAACTTACCTTCTCCTAGTGGCTTTCACTGAGCCATCTACACTTTGCTCTGGTTGATGTAAAGAGTAGAAGGGGCATCCAAATCAGATGGGCTCAGGGCAAGTCTCCCTGGAGACATTAATGTTTTGGCTAGTTTCTCAGAAGGATGAGGTGGTATATTGGTGAAGCAGATAGGAGGGAAGGAATGGAGTATGTAAAAGCTCCAGGACAAGAAACAACATGACTGTGAACACTGAGAAACAAACTGAGAGTATTGGAGGGAGGGGGGGTGGGGGGTTGGGTGAGGCTGGTGGTGGGTATTAAGGAGGGCACGTATTGCATGGAGCACTGGGTGTGGTGCATAAGCAATGAATCTTGGAACACTGAAAAAAAAATTAAAATAAAAAAGATATTCTTAAAAAAAAAGAAAGAAACAGCATGACACATTGGATGGATTATGAATAGTCTTCATAATAGTGGCTATCACAGGCTGGCATCCTTTTCATTACCACCACCGCCATTGTCATCTTACACTTAGAATTTAGTGAGCACTTTCTAGATGCCTAGTACTGTCCTTGGTTGTCTTACGGACTTTATCTCACATGACAATCACAATAGCCATGAAACGTAGGAATGATTAGCATTGTACTTTGTCAGGTGAAAAAAGTCAGATTTAGAGAGACTAAAGACATTCTCAAGTTCCTGTGGTTGGTAAGCAAGGGAGCCAGGATTTGAACCCTGTGGCCTGAGGATTGTGTCTTTCTGTGTTACATTGTGCCACTTGGATAGTATCTCAGGCCTGCTTGCTTCTTGGAATACCCGCTGATTGTGTCGCTTCTTTTTTCTCCTTTGTCTATGAACCCGCAAGAGGTGAGCAGCCCACAGGCTACCTTCAGTGACACTTTTCAGTTCTGTGATTCTGTTCAGAATCCACACATCCTCTGAAAGGCCTCCTGTAGAAGGAGTCGCCATTAACTGCAAATGGAGCTCTGATCACAGGAGGAATGGGGACAGGAGCTGAGACCATTATTCTCTATTCTAAGATGTCTAAAGCAGACCATAACACCTTTTATGTTTTCATTCCTTGCTTTGAGGCCTACACCTTGAAGGCTACCTTTCTTCTCGGGTCCCCCAAATGGTTTTTATACTCAAAATTATAAAAGGCAATGCTATTAGTTCATACTCTCGCTGTTTAAGGAGGCAAAAACTTTTCCAATCTTGAGCACAATTACTTAGGGGGTGTTTAATTTAAAACAAGGCAGAGTGAGCTCTATTGCTTGAGGTTAAAGATGGGATGTGTTCCTTACAGTGCTTTGGACCATGTAGTGACTTATTGCAGAGTCAGCAGGAAACGTCTGAGAGTTGACCGATACAATACAGAGTCACTCACAATTTACATCAATCAAAGAAATCAATGAAATTTGCAAAACTTTGTGGCTCTCAGAAGATTCAGATGTTACATAAGATTCTAGCTAAGAGTGGCTTACTATATTGAAAGGTTCCATTCCATCTTACATCTCAAACATACTGTGTCACAAAATTAATTCAAAGGGCATTTAATTAATATAAAAAGGATATGGAAGTGTGTGATCTGGGGTGGATATATCTATGCATGCATTTCTGTCATTTTCTAGTGTGGTACATATATTGGGAAATTTAGAAACCGTGGTAGGGATCATTTTTTTCCTTTCCTTTTCCTTTTCTTTCATTTTAATTCCCATTCGTTGCTTACATATTCTTGAATAGATCTTCATCCTTTGGCAACTAAAAATAATTATTTATAAATTAATCTTATGTGATTCATCTTATATATAGTTTGTTGAAAATGTATCATTAAAGAATACACATTTCCTTGATCTTGCCCTATAAACTCTTTTCTTAGGTAGTGAAAGTCTAGATTAGAGGGTGTAGGTAATAGCAAGGCACCAACCTTTAGAAGCACTGAAGCTTACAAGGTCCTTTACAAGTGAATTCACTCTTGGTCTTGCAAGATTTTGTAAGCTGCCATCTATTATAAGATGATACTAAACTAAAAATGGGGGGAAATAACAGAGCATTGAATTTGTGGCCTTCTCACATTAAGATAGAAAAGTGATAGAAAACTGATAATTGGTTTTAAAATGTGGTATTGAGTGCTATAAGCTTTGTGGTAGTAACTTGGACATTGTCATTCTGATTAGGTTAACAAAAGCCATCCAGAATAAGACAAAAAATATGGTGGCCTTTCCAAAATACATGAAGGCTCTATGAAATATTAACATTAACTATAAAAGTCATGCTTGGTAGGGATAAAAGAAATGAGTGT
The DNA here is from genome assembly GCF_963455335.1 of Martes martes. Lineage (NCBI taxonomy): Eukaryota > Metazoa > Chordata > Mammalia > Carnivora > Mustelidae > Martes > Martes martes. The sequence continues at coordinate 91,574,743 of NC_137888.1, forward strand.
CTTTCAGATAATGGCATCTGAAGTGTGAGTAATGGAAGTTTCTTAATTGGGGTGGGAAAATCATAATCTTTTATACATCAGGGAAAATTTAATAGAATGGTTGGATTTTAGAAACAATTTAACAAAGGCAATAATGATAAATTACAAAGGAGAAAATATGTTAGATAAATTTGCCAGAACAATTAGGCTTCTGAAAAACTCTCCAAGTAAGCAACTTTGAGTTTGAGTTGAGTTTAATGAGAAAATATAGGATTGGGGGACAAAGGTAAGGAGTAACTCACTGCATGCTTTTACATAAATATTTTATGAATATTAAAGCAATTTTAAGGAAGCATATTAATGCAATTTGTGAGTCTTAAAATTAGTAAAAAAATTTACTATATTTAAGAATTTCCATCTCCCAATCCCTTTCCCATAGTAAATATTTTACTATCTTCATCCATTGTTTTAATAAAATGCTTTTAAATGTGTTGTGCTCTGTTTCAGTTATGAAGTTATAGCTCCTCCCACTACCATCCCAAAATCTAACAGGTTCTGACTGATTCAGTTGGAATTGCTGACCTTTTGTTCCAGGCTCTAGGGGTCTATTTTTTCTCTCAGTCTCTCTCTCTCCATCTCCTTCTCCCTCTTGATTTCTGGGAGAGATATATATATATATATATATATAATATATAAAAAAGAAAAAATTATACATATATAATTTTTCTTTTTATATATTTTTCTATATATAATTTATATATATTATATATAATTTTTTCTTTTTTATATACTTTTTATATATATATAATTTTTTTTTTCTTTTTCAAGACTTCACGGGGTTAAGGGAGTCAGGGAAAAAAATCCTCTCATTCTGCCTTTCCTCATTTTTTTAAAAAGAAGTTCCATAGCTCTTATTCTAATTATCTCCAAATGTAAAGTCATCTAGGCATATTTGAACCATTTTTCATAGTTACTGACCAAGGCATTAAGAATACATTTACATATCTGGTACTTGAATTTAGAATAAAGAACATGTTAGCAATAGATTTAGTACGGTACTTATGTACTAATAAAAATAAATAAACCTAATTTATTCTCTAGAGCTCTTAAAAATGATAGTTTTGGGAAAATTTTCATTGTGCTAAGCTCAATATATTTTTAAACATCACAGACTAACCTTCAAAGGAAGGAACTAATGATTTGAAAATATTTAAAAAAAAAATTTTTTTTTTCATTTAAAAAAATTTTGATAGGGTGCCTTGGTGGTTCAGTCAGTTAAGCACCTGACTCTTGATTTCAGCTTAGATCTTGATCTCAGGGTAATGCGTTCAAGCCCCATGTTGGGCTCCATGCTGGTTGTGGAGCCTATTTAAAAAAAAATTAAAAAAAATAAAAATAAAAATTTGTTGTTGATATTAAAATTAGGCATTCACACCTATAATTCATTCCATCCTTAAAGTTCCCTAATTCTGGCTTTTTTGCCTTCCCTTTTCCTACTACCTTCTCTTTCCATACTTTCACTTGTTTTCAGAGTATAAAACAGTTATAGAGTTCCATTGGCCAATGTGTGACCACCAGATGCTATGAGAAAACATTCCTAAAAGGGTCTCAGAATTAATGCCCAAAGGGTTCAGTTCAGTGCTGATATTTTAGCTCACAGTTCTAGGGAGCTTAAGGTTGGTGAAGGCTTTTTTAAACTTGTGAAGGAATTTAGATGTCTTGAACAAAAGGCAGGTTGACAAAAGAAAAACAGTTAATGCATGCAGAACACATCACACAGGAGAAAACTTTATGAAAAGTAACTCAAAATGGTGACTTAGAACTCGGTTTATATAACATCTTTAACAAAGAACAATAAATCTGTGGAGAAATGACAGGACAAAGGAGAGGGATTTCAGCCTTCCAAGGGTGGCAGACTGGGAAGGTAAATATATGAGAGGGGACTAATGGAGTTAGGTGTGTCTACAGAATCCTCTTGTGCCTTCTCGGTGTTTGTAAGTCTGTCTTCAGTGAAAGGAGAAGTTATATCCTGCCTTTGGGCATGACAGGGGGAGAGTAGAAATTTTTTTCCTGCATTTGTTATCTCTTAATTTTCTTCAGCTCAAAATAATTTTTATGTCCGAGGCAGATCTTAAGGTGATATAGTTTGGTTTCCTTCACATACGTAAGTAAAGCCCTTACTTCAACATTCTTTAGAATAATGCACATTTGCTCATCTTAAATTATTAGAGATTAAGATCCCAAGAACAGGTGATTTCAGAAGTAATTGAAATTCAGAGAGAAAAGATGGCCATTCCCTGAGTCTTTTCCACACTGAATTTTTACAGCATTGATCTCCGCATACTTTGTATGGTAACATCCACTCCCTGCAGCTTTTCTCTCAGTTCATACTCAGAATGAGCAATGGCTAAAAATCAGGCTTCTGGAGTCTAGCCCCAGCAGACTATTAATTAGCTTTGTGGTATGTGCAAAGGCACTTAAACTCTCTGGACTTTAGTTCCTACAAATGTAAAATGACTCTTTCTTCATGACCTTTAAGAGAATTTACAGCTTAAAAGGTCTTTAATTCCATTCATTTTTGGTCTTTAGATATATATTACTATCTCCATTAGGCCATGGCTTCTATATCTGACATCTACAATAGTGCTGGTTATAATTTAGGCACTCAAGAAATTGAATTTATTCAAAGGAAATAAAGTATTAAAGAATACATTCCTGCTATAAGTTAGGGACTAGCCATCATATTTCCTTGTACTCAGTGTTGCATGTATTGTTGGCATATAGAATAGAGTTAACTCTGAAACTGTTTCTGTTGAGACCAGCCTTCTTCAGACTTCAAATTAAGATTGTAGTGAATGCTTTAAGCCTGTGGGCTATATGTCTACACAGATAAAGAATAGACAATAGAGTAGTAGGATTGGAATGAATTTGTACCATGTCCTAATAAGGCAGCAGAAAAAATCTAAACTCCTCTCAGCCCCCAAAAAATCCTCCTAAAAATAAAAAGGTTAATTATAACTCATAGAGAATCTAGGATGATCCACACTTCACCAGAGGATTGCAACACTTACTTCACTTAATTGGAAATGATGTAAATGAAGAATCATTTTCTGGTGAAATAGCAAATGGAACTTGGTTTCTGGTTAAAGGGTTTTTGTTGATAGTTCATTCTTTCTTTCTCTCTCTCTCTCTTTAATCCAGTGCTCCTGAACTCCTCCTGAACACCTCCCACAGCTACGGTTAGGTGTGTAAGAATATTATTAAAAGTACATTTTCAGTGGAGGAAGTCTCTGGAATGTGTTACTGCTAATCTTCTGAGCCATTAGTGGTATTCATATGATAAAATGTTAATGTTTTTCTTCTAATTTAAGTGCATTTCTGAACATACCTCAAAGCCAAGCCATGCTGGGTTGAAATGAGGAATGTGATTGGATTTGATTTTAATAGAACATAACATTGATGGAATTGAGATTGACCTCATTATGATTCTCAATTCCATACTAGATCTTTGCTTTAGGCATTAAAGAGCATATGGTAATAACTTTTTTTTTCTTTTTAAACTTTGCTGTTAAAGATTTAGTGGAAAGATTATCTGGAATACTTTTTATCAAATATCTTATTTAAATAAGAGGGATTCTTTAAAGCATTAGCATTAAAAATTCACAGAACGTATGAAATTAAAAATAGAAAAATCTATTAGGTTATCTTTCCTCTCCCAGAAAGGATTACTTCAGAGAAAAGAAGCTATGAAAATGAAAAATCATAACTGAAACAATTATAATATTAACATTACGGATGAAAGAGGAAAGGATGTATTGGACTGGTTATAGAAATCAACTGAAATAAATATTTCATTCTTTAAAAAATCTTTTACTCCATTTTTATAAATTAAGTTTACATGTCTGAAACATGTACAATTAAGTCATCAGTCCTTTTTGTTGTTTTTAAACTTAAATGATTTGAGGTGTTTTTATCACAAATAAACAGCTAGAATTTAGATATTTGATTGAAAATTCTTAATGCAAATCATCTGCTTAAAGTACCTTGTGAATATTCTCTACCTTTTTTGTTTTTGGATTCTCAACACAAGAATTCTGTTTAAGCACGCATATGTGATTTTTCATTTTGTTATATAATATACACACAGATTGAAATGACTCTAAGTCTTATATATATACTATAAAGAAATTATTAGCAGACTTATTAGTAGAATTGTTCCTGGTTTTATTTTTAAGAACTAATGATCTCTCATCCTACTGAACATGAGGTAGATGGGTGGAGGGAGGAAATACTTGACCTTTTTTCCCCTCTATCCATTTTATTCATTGGCTGGGGTTCTGCAAACTAGACTGACAAAAGATATTGAAAGACACATGCAGTTCATAAACATGTACATTGTGGATACAAAGAATTCAGTAATGAGTAACTCAAAGGGGTGGTTAAAACTTGGGCTTATAATGTCTGCCTTTAGCTCAGGTCATGATCCGAGGGTCTTGGGATTGAGCCCTACACCAGGCTTCCTGCTCAGTGGGGAGTCTGTTTCTCCTTCCCTTTCCCAGTGCCCCTCCCTGCTCATGCTCCTCTTTCTCTCTCTTTCTCTCTCTCTCAAATAAATAAATAAAATCTCCAAAAAAAAGAAAAATTGGGGCTTATATGGCATCTTAATAGAAGAACAATAAAGTTGTAGAGAAGTGTCAAGACAAAGGAAAATTCTTTTGAGTTTCTAGAGGTGACAAATTGTAGGAAGGTAAAACTAATTGTAGGCATGGGCCAGTTAGCAAAGTTTGTTTGTGTAGACTCTCTTGGTGTCATCTTGTCTCCAGTGATAAGGTTGTTACCTCCTTCCTCATATGGAGGTGGGGAACATCTTCACAAGTGGAATTCATATCTTTATGTTCTGCTTTCAGACATATAGGGACAGCATAGAAGAGGCAGAGCCCTTATCCTGTGTTTAGTTTTTCTAAACTGCCTTCAGCACAAAATAATCTTTATGCCAGAGTGGTATATTTTGGAATAGCATACTGTGAACTTCTTCATGGCTAGGCAATAAACTTTAAATTCATCAACTTAGAGTATCACTGATGCTTTCAATTTTAATGATTTATTTTGAATGACTCAGTATCTTTTAGGAAAATGTTCAATTTTTTTTCTTTTCTCAAGATTTTATTTATTTATTTGACAGTCAGAAATCACAAGTAGGCAGAGAAGCAGGCAGAGAGAGAGAGGAGGAAGCAGGCTCCCTGCTGAGCAGAGAGCCCGACATGGGGCTCGATCCCAAGACCCTGGGATCATGACCTGAGCCGAAGCCAGAGGCTTTAACCCGCTGAGCCACCCAGGCACCCCCAAAATGTTCAATCTTTTAGATACTCTCTACCCCAGTGCTGCTCCTCTCCAGCTGGGCATGTATAGTTTTGTTTCTTGTCGTGGGGGTATATCTTATTCAGCAACGGTGGGGCTGGTCTCATCGGCTCATAACCTGTGAGATATGACTATTTCCTGTCTAGACATTTGAATTGGATGCTGGCATCCATGATTGGAATTTGTAGCCCAGTGAAGTGTCAGCTCATCTTGATGTTCAGCATTCTGTAGTCTTTTCACATTTCTTGTTTGATTTCAAAATTGGTCCTACAGATTTAGGTAAAATTGATACTATGGGCCAAGCAGTCTTAGCCCTGGAGAGAGAAAAGATGAGTGAGATACATAAAATAGATGGCTCTGATTTTTAAAATAATATTAATTTTCATACCAGAAAGTTTAAACTTTCTGTGTGCCCATAAGCTTACAGGTCCTAGTAAAGTATGACCAAGCAAGCAACAAGATCCTATAGGTTTAGCCCTACCTATCTTCCCAAACCTGTCTTCCTCACTTTCAGTGATCTGCCAGCCACATTGGCTTCCATTCTATTACTTCATCTTGTCAAACTCCTTCTGAGATATGGCCTTTACTCTTGCTGGCCTCTCAGCCTAGAGTGCTTTTTGCTTGGATGATACCTTTTTATCCTTCATTGTCTCAGCACAAATGTCACCTCCTCAGTGGTCTGTCTTTGATTCATTGCTGTATCCCTAGTACCTAGAATACTGTCTGACATATGTCATAATATAGACTAAGTGAATGAAATTTGAATGAATAGAGTGATATCATTTAGTCTTCATAATAACTTGGTAATGTATACATTGTTATCCCCAGTTCACAATGGGAAAATTGAGTCTCAGGGAGGTTAGGTGACTTGTCTAAATTTATCATATTAGTTTGAAGCAGGAGTGGAATTCTAATTGAGGTCTATATGAATGCAAAGCCCATCTTGGGACACTAAGCCATACTGTCTGCTTCTGTAGTACAAATTATGTCACTTATTTCTAATAGCTTGGTTTATATGCTAATAGATTAATGTGTTGTTGGTTTTATTTTCTCTATGTGCTACTTAGCATAAGCATATTATGCATATAATTTGAGGTAGATTCCCCTCCATACATCTTATGTGAAAACACAACCACATCTGCATATTCATTTTTCATAAAGCCTCATAAAAGGGGCTGTTGAATAGTGATCTTAACAGTAAAGCTGAAAATGTCATATCCACTCAGGTATGGAAATAATTTTCATAAATAATTCAAAGAGATGGAAACATTTTTAGGTAGGAACAACTTTCTGCAACTCTCAAAAATTTGAAGTTTTTTAAAGTGATATTTGGCTTAATGTTCAACTCCAACTGAAAAATGCCGGCATGGTATAATATTTCATTTCCCTGAAGTAAAAGTTCATGTAAAACAATATAGAGTTATTAAGGAATAACCAAAGACTTTGCTGATAAATTAACATAAGTTTCTTTGGTTCTGGACAGAGCTCCAGGTCCTCTTCATGACCATGATTGGACACACGGCTGTTTACTCTCCAGGCCACTGACATATCTGCAGCATAGATGATGGATAACTCCATCAAAAAGATTTTATCACTCTCCTCATAATGGGGGATTTGGGGTGGTCTTTACCTGATACAGTTACTTGAAGTACTTCTGGCTGAATACTTCTTCTCTTTTTTTAATGGATAAGAGAAGAAAAAACACAATTTTTTTTCTCATCAAATTTCCAACCTCTACATGCTTTGCTTCAACTATTTGTGCAACTGCAGATAGAAAAGCTGAGCAGTTGCTAGGTAGCACATTTCTGTAGATCGATCCACAAAAGACAGAATAGAGTGCATTCTGAAGAGGTAAGGACTAGAAAACGAAGCCAAATCAGCAAAACAAAGTAATACAAAAGGCCTGAAGCAAATTAATCATGACAGAAACTATATAAAATCTGGAGAACAAGTTGCTATGCCTTGAACCTTCAATAAATAAATTCATTTTGAATTTTTCTAGAATGGAAGATTTAAGTTCAGTCTGATTCTAGGTGTAAAACTAACTGTCTCAAACATACAAAGTGATTGACTTTGAGAGAGTAATAGCAATAATTGAATACTTTGTTAAGTGTTTTTCAGTTTTAAGAGAGCATTTACTAAAACATTATTGTAGGATCATAAAAGTGACAGAATTTTCTCTTCCTTTGAAAGCAATTTTGTTGTCCCTTATTTAAATGAACGTGAATCCACTAAAATGAAATGCTCATGTTTGGTGAGATTATAATGTTTTGGGCTTAATTTCTGACATAGAAATTTTGACAGTTTTTAATACAAAACTGTTATGTTGATGAAGAAGAGAAATTTTGTCTATTAAAAACAGTCTAATTCTTGCTTTTACTCCATCCATTGCAGTTTCTTAGAATGTTTTCCATTAGTAGAACCAACTTTATTAGTAATCACTTATCCTGGTAACTATCTGTATTGATTGCGTAGTGAAGAACGTTAGATTTGTTTATTTGTTTGATTTTACATCTCTTGGTGAAAAACCAACTTCTAAATTATTAGTGACATGCTTGAGGATTCAAAACATGTCTTTGCAACATCTTGTTTCTTCTGAAACTAGTAACTGGTTGTAATTAGAGATTCTCTTTTGAGTGAGAGATATACAGGCAATTGTTCGTAGAACAAAACTGGTTCATGATAATTATATGCACAAGAAAATGGGTAAAGCTACGAGGTAGAATTGACTGAAATGCTTATTTAAGTAGTGAGGCTAATGGCACGTAATAATATGTGAAAACTCTAAGAAGAATTTTTAGTATTTCTAACGATATAGGAAAGAAAACTGAAGATTTGGGGAGTGTGACTTGAGGTCTCATTGTTTCTTTCAGTAAATGGCTGGGACTATAGAAGACAGAGGAAGGGTTGGGCAATAAATGACTGACTTTGAATTACAGAGGTTTTCCTTAAGAAAAAAAGGAGTGTCTGGATAAGGATAGGATCAAAAGAATAGGGAGACTAGTTTCTTCTCTCACAATAATCCTGTAATTGTTTTTTTCTAAAAATGGAATGGGGCTGAATCAAAAGGTAAAATTCCTTATTTGGGGGAAATGTTGAAACCAATAAACAATGTCTTGGTGAAAGAATTGTAAAAAGAGTTCAAGTGTGAGTGATAGGAATATCTATTTTTAAATATCCTTATAGTATGAAGTTTTATGATTTTGTTAATTTCTTTGTATTCAATTTTTTAAGAAGGGTGCAATTCTGTGAAACACCAGGCTACTCAGCCTAGGTTATAGGATATGAATATGAATTACTTTCTTTCAAAAAGAATAAAGATATATCTCCTATGTTCTCATCTAAAACACAGAATTTAATATTTACAGAATTGAAAAAGAAACTCTATTTTATGTAAGTCATCATTTCAAATTTGAGATTATTTACAGAGTATTATTTTATGTGACCCCACAGTGGGGAATTGTGGTAATACAGGTTAGCTCTGTTAGCCAACTCTTACGAGGACAAAAGTAGAGAACAAATCTGGAACATGGAGTAACATGGAGAAAGGACTACATTTCCCAGTAGAGAGGAATGACTGATGAGGGAGGGGAATTTTCAGATGCTGGTAAAACCATATGCAGAAAGAAAGTAAACTGTTAGGCCAATGTTCCAACTCTTGTGAAGCCAAACATATTCTTCTGTGACAATTGTCATAACACTTCAAATTCAACTCATAATTTACACAATGTTTTAAGCCATTCTAGTATGCATTTACCTTGTGGGACAATGCCTTTGATTTTGTAATAAAAATTGATAGAAAATGAGAATATAACTGAGTTTTCTGAGATAAATTCCATAAAATTGAAGGGTATTTGTTTTATATTGCAGGACTGGATTGTCACATTCCCTAAATATAGTTAAAAGAATTATTTGAGTTAATATATTCCAATTTAATTAAACATAATTGAATAAGACTCAAAGGAAGTAAACTATAAGCTGCTGCCATTTATTTTGAAATTTTTATTTTGAATCATTTCAAGGAAAACTAAGTTGTCACATGAAATATACTATAGCTTGGAAACCTTTTTTCATGATGACCAAAATCCAAGCCTTTGACCCATTAGAAGCAGTTTTGAGTTGACATATCATCCATTGACATCAGAAAATAATCACTACTGCCATGGGCACTTAGAACTGTGTTCTTCCTTTCTTCTTCAGTTTTGTGTATATCTCTGGTCTTAATGAATTGAATGGGTCATATGACAAAGATCATTCCAACCTGATGTTCTAATATTCAGTTCTATTTTATGTTCCTTTTATTGATGATCTGCATCATTTTTTCCCCTTTAATAGAATTTACTCTTTTCTGTGTTAATACTCAGCTCAGTGCTTTAGAAAGTGTTTTCAAAAGGGTGGGATCATATGTGAAATCCTTAAAATTGGGTCCATTTTTTTGTTTGTGTGTGTGTGTTTCTCTTTATTTGTTTGTTTGTTTTTGCTAAGCATAGATAGCCACCTTGCAAATGCACGTTATCAGTTAGTTTTACTGAACACAGCTGGGGACATAAGATGAAAGAATGTGAGTAGAAAAGCACATCCATCACCACTCCAAGGGAATCTGTTACAAACTCATTCCCTCGGTCCCAAGTGACCTCTGCAAACAGAGGAAGCCCTCTTATTCAATAAGATCAAGACTGTAGTTGGCTGGTTAATGGACAGTGGTTAGAGTATGCAAATTCAAATAATACATACAACTAAAGTTAATGATACATACAACTTTAAGCATTTATTTTAAAATAAGACATATAAATATACTTCTGGTGATTCATCTTTTAATGAAGAATTAAGGCTTTTTCTTTGAATGCAGGCCCTCTCTGGAATGTTTTGTGTTATATTTTTAGTATAAACCACATCTATTTTGTCCCTTCTCTATATCCAGTTTCATTTTCTTGAAAAAGAAGTGAAAATGTAAAGATGTTTACAAAATTAAGCAAAAAATCCTTCTGTGTTTTTATGACTTTTTCCCATAGCAAATTCAACAGCAGTTTTTCAACTTTTCACCTTTAGCAAGGCTCCCCAAAACTTTTAAGTAATTCTTTTAAATTTAATACTCAAATTTCATTTTTAAAATAACATACAATCAAATTTATATAATTATAAATATGTTCTAAAAGAAGAACATTATTTTTGTTATGGAGATGTTCCCTTCTCCATTTCCCATACCAAGAAGTAGATAACAATTTAATCAGTGATATAAGATGGTACTGTGAATCTATCTACACAAACAAATCTTACTAACTAGCCTTTATCTATCACTAATTTCCCCATATATTTATCTTCCTACTGTTGGTCATCATTAAAACCAAAGATCCTTTTCCTTCATCTTGTCACTTCTGTACAAAATTCTTTGTTAAGATGCTACATAAGCCCAAGTTATAACCACTTCTTTGAGTTACTCATCACTGAGTTCTCCCACGTGTGTGTTCAATATAGGCATTAACAAATCCTGTATATTTTTCTCTTGTTAATCTGTCTTTTGTCAGTTTCTTTTGAAGTCCCAGCAACTAAACCTAAAAGAGCAGAAGAATTTTTTCCTCCCCCACATAGGCATACAACTCAACTGGTGGGTTAAGAAACTAATGGTGAAGGTACAGAACCAGCAGTAGGTTTGAGGGGGTACATACTCAGGTGACACCTACTCTTTTTTCATCTTCATGTACAACAAAGTCCGAAAACTCATCAGCTGGGTAGAGAAAGTAACCCACTACTAGACCCCATGTCCTGCACACCATGGAGCATAATGCCACACACTTTGCACCCACCCACCCACCCCTTCTTTGTGTACTTTAGTCTTGGAATTCGGAACTCTACCCTGGTAGGAAAGCACTGAAGCATGTGGGGGAAGTGAAACATCCTCGAATGAAACCTGTAGCTATATGGGATGGAGAGGGCAGGGCTGCCTGAAAAACACTGGCTATGGGCATAACAGCAGGGATAGTTTTTGTGCACCTTTTGGTTTTGGAAAAAGGAAAACTTGTAAAGATTGAAAGAATACATTTTATATCTGGATTTTTACAAATAAAGATGGCTATTATAATGTAAAAATAAAACAATTAATAGTGAAAAAGCAGTCAATAGCTTGAGTGTTCAACATGTCATGGATGTCAGTCATTGTGTTTAAAGGAGGAAATGATTATGAGGGATAGTCTGACAAATTACATAAATGGAAATCAGTTAAGAGACTTTCTAGTGCTCTAAATTCTTGATTTTAAACTTCTTAAATGAAGTGACTACATCTTATACGTCCTTATATAACCTATTACCTAGCATAGTGCCTGGCACATAATAGATGCATTTGTTTCTGCATTTGAATTAATACACTTTTGGCAACATAATTATCCCAACAGGAAACTGTTCCTTCTAAGGGTGTGAGTGGTAGTTGTGCTTTGTTTAGTTTTCTCCCATGTTCACTGAGCAATGAGGCAATATTAGCATCCTGTTTGTGTTTCATTTTGATTGCCATTTGGTCAGCTTGAGCCTGAGAAAATTTATGCACAGTGTTTAAGAGGGCCAATTTATGCTGAAAGCTTTGGAATTATCTTAGAGCCATCTTGAATCAAATAGTAGAAATCAAATGAATCAAGTGACATTTGGTATACAGTGTCAAAACATGTTTGGATTACTCTCTTCAATATAAGCATGGAAAAGAGCTCCCATTAGTGGGTCATAGGATTTTTACTAGATATTTGTTTTCTATAAAAATGTACTTGTATTTTATGTAAGTTATACTTGTCTACAGTTTTAAAAGTCAGAGTAATACAAGGCCTAATATTCCTGTTTTAATAAGGTCTCTGCTGATCCAACACTCCCATTTCTTGGTCTCTGTTCCTTAGACCAGACCTAATTTCAACTCTTTCACAACTGTTTCTTCTGATATGTATTTCTGTATTTCTAAATAATATGACCACATTTCTCTTTTCTGATATTACTATTCTAATTATGGTCCATCTTCCTACTATAGAAAATGTGGATTGAGCTCTCTTACTTCTTATCTATCTCCTCTCCACGTTATATATATTTTCTCTCTCCCATCCTCCGAAACTTATGTCACATGTTGTAATTAAATCATTATTTTTTGTGTGGAGCCAGTAATTGCTTTGTTTTTCTTATTTGTTTATTAGTGTTACACTAACACTAATTTAGCACAAACTTTCAGAGAAAACTTATAGATCCCCTTCAGTAAGGTCAATGCAGCAGAGAATCTAACAGTCCTATTTTCTCTTTTGAGATAGTTCTCCTGAGGTCCTCCATCCACTGCTCCAGGGGGGCTTGTTTCCCTTGGCTTTGTGGCACAGTTGTTGCTTAAGATCTCTCTTCATCACTGCTCTGGAAATTCTTTCTGTCTTTCTCTTATATTAAGTTCCCTGTTTTCCAAATCTCCTATTTCTTGTGAGAATACTTTTTAGTAACTATCCAGAAAGACTGATTAAGGGGTAAATTCCTTAAAGCCCTTGTTTTCTCAAAAAAGCTTTCTTGTAACCCCACGGATCATAGGGCTACTTAGAGATTACTAGGTCGAAAACTGTTGCTCCTCACAATTTTTAAGGAAATGCTGCATTCTATTCTTGTCTACCTTCTGGTTTGAGACACCTAATGCCTCTATTGTATCTGACTGGTTATTTTTATTTTTATTTATTTTTATTTTTGTATCTGATTGGTTATTTTTAAAAGCTTTTGTAATTTTTTTTCTTTCTACCTGGTGTTCTGAAATTTTACAATATTGTGTCCTAACGTGGACCTTTTTTCGTTCATTTGTGTTCTGCACTTGGCTGATACTTTTAATACAGAAATGCATGCCTTCAGTACTGGAAAATTATATTCTATTTTCTTGGATCATTCTGTCCTCTGTATTCTCTTTTCTCTTCCTGGAACTCTCATTAATTAGATGTTGATTTCCTGGATTGATTGTCTACTGTATGTAAGTTTTTGGTCTCCTATTTTCTATAATTTTTTTTTAACTTATACACTTTCTGAGAAATTTCTTCAAACTTTACATTGGATTTTTTATTGGACAGTCATTTTAATCGCTAAGAGTTCTTTCCTATTTCTAAATGCTTTTGTTTACAGTTTCCTGATCAAATTACATAGGTGCAATATCTACACATCTTTCCTTCTTTCATGTCTGAAGACACACATACACAAATATGTGCACACACACTCACACACAAATTTAGTTTCTTCTTGCATTGTTTGTTTCCTCCAAGGTTTTTTGTTGTTTTTAGTCCTGATCTTGGTACCAAACAGTACAGAAAAGATTGATGGGAAACTCTGTATGTGTATGTGCATGAAGGAAGCTATCTTGGGCAAAGGAACAGGGACAGAAACCAGCTTTTTTTTTTTTTTTTTTTTTTTGGAGGACATACAAATGTCAGTCAGAATCTCTAGTTCTTTTTTCTTGGTCCATTTGGTTTCTCCAGAAAAGAATGCTCTGCTCTCATTCCATATGGACAAGTATATTTAACCTCTGTTTTCAGTGTATAGTACTTCATCCCCACCCCCAGCTGGTGTCCTTGAATCTTTTCAGTGAATCAACTTCCTGTCTTCAGTGAGGGTGAGGAAAGGGCAATTAATTAGCAGGCTGAGTGGAAAAGTAGGGTCTGAGAGTCTGAATTTTCTCCTATGGACTTAAAAATAATCTTCCTGCTTTTAGTCCCACCCTGCACCCTAGACCTCTTAGGTCTCTGGTAACTAATTCCTAAGCTGAGCGGGGATTGTATATCTGCATGTGGTTTTCATCTGACTGGTAAATACCCTTCCCTTCCCCAGGCAGTGAAATTCCTCTGGCTAACTCAGTACCTCATTTCCTCCCACATTCTTCCTTCCAGAATATCCTGTCTGCTGATGTCCTGGCTCCTATTTTCTCCACACTTCTGTGTTTATAGTTGAGCTCTTTATTTTGATTTTAGTAAAATTTGGGGTGGGAATAGAATAAAGATTGTAAGCTTCTTCTCTCACTAGTACTAAGAAACTAATATTTTCTTTTTAAAAAATCCTAAATATATTGTATCTTAACTGCTATTAATTTAAAGCTATTGCTTTTGAAGTTTGGTTAATATATTTTGACTTTGGATATTAACTTTCCTAAATCTGTACTCTTAAAACCACTATAACCATTTATCATGAATTATTTCCATAATCTGAAAAATAAGCAGTCTGATAGCTACCTTAGAATGTGAACAGTTAATTTGCACACTGTTACTTTTGAATGTACTTTAGATTATGTTCTTAAGTTTATCTTATCTATTCTATAATAAGACATTTTAATGCACATCTGATTTCCTTTCATTCTCACAAGTATTTGCATTTAATGCTTTGTTTTCTTTATCTGATTTACCTTATGAAATATTCCCTTTAGCAGAGATTAGAAGTAGTTTATTGCTTATTTTCTGAGTCAATGAGATTGCATACATGTAAATATTGTAATCGAGTTATATACTTAGAATACATCTGCATACATGCTTGAGTCATTCTCTCTGCTAACATAATTTTCAATGGAAATATATTACTTTCTTTTGCAGATAAAGTGTATTAAGGATATCTTCTTTTTAAATAATGTATGAATTATAAATCTGTGCTTATAAGTTTATGATACCTTCAAGTAGGCAACATTGTCAGTGGAAAAATTATTGTGTGAGTTTGTTTTTATGTTGCTAATAAAAGGAAACTGTGTTAGGTAAGAATACATTAAATAAGTGATAGTTAAAGTTAAACTGGAAACTACTGAATTGTGTTTGTGCTGAAACTGAAACAAAAAGCAGTATTACCCAACATTCCCTGAAGCAACCATGCCAGATAAAGTTTTTATTGAACTTGGCAAGAAAATGACGACAATCTTTTTTTTTTTTTTTTAACAATCATATCTTTAAGTAGAATAAATTGCTGGGAAAACAACAGTTCCACCGCAGTGACATTTTATCTCGTCTTTCTTTTTAACTAGTCACATTTTGGCTTTAGCTAAGCTTCAGTGATGACTTAATTGTCATTTGGTTTAAGTGGGAAGTTCAGTCTATTCTATGTAGGAAGTGTAAACTAAGGATTTTCATTACTTTTCCTCAGCTGAGCTAGTTCAACACAGAAGTGACTTGGATAATCCTGACCCCAGTACTAAATAGTACAGATCCAAAGACAGGGTGATAGCCTAAGTAATGCCCACTACACCCACATTCCAATCCTCCAGACCCTATGAATATGTTACCTTATATGACGGTGACCGAAGGGACTTAGCAGAGGTGATTAAAGATGGGAAGACTAACTGGATTTATCCAGGTGAGCCCAATGATGTAATCACAAGTGTACTTATAATGGGGAAACAGAGGGAGTGGAGACCACACAAGAGAAGGTGATGTGATGATAAGAGCAAAGACAGATTGGATGTGCTGCACTACTGGCTTGGAAGATAGAGGAAGGTGCCATGAACAAAGGAAAGCAAGGAGTGCAGCTCTAGAAGGTGGAAAGGGCCAGGCAAGGACTCTTTTGTAGGGTTCCAGAGGAAATGTGACTCTTCCAACACCTTCACTTTAACTCAGTGAAATTGATTTCAGACTTCTGGCCTCTAATACCTTAAGAGATAAATTTGTATTGTTTAAATGTATTTTATTATAGCAGCATAGAAAAGGAATACAGCAAATTACCCCCCAAATCATTAAAAAAAAAAAATACAAAACCAAAAATAGGAAAAGAAAGCCACAAAGCCTCCATTTCCCTTCAGACATAATCTAGATCCATGCTGAAGGAAGATTTCAATGGAATATTTGCAAAATGGTCCAGCTGCCACTATTTTTGTAGAAAGGTTTTTGAGAAGATTTTTCCATTAGGTGAAATATTTAGTGAAATGGTTTATAAAAGTTATCAGAGGTAGCCAAGCTTGGAAATATCCTTAGGTTCAGCAACAGAACAATTTTGTTTTAATCCTTCCTGGAATTTTTCTTTTTATACCTTGTTCTCTAAGGGAAAGTAGAGTGAATTATATAATTAGTAATTATAGAGGAACTTCAGGCTAATTTGTTTACTGACTTTTTTAGAGATGGCTATGGTAGTTGTTTATTTATTTATTTTCCTACAAGTAATCATGGCAGAACATGAGAAGCAAATGTATGGTATTTATGAAGCTTAATGGGGAGAGACTGAACTGCAAAATGCTTTATGAAGATGTGTTTTAAAATGTGACTTCAAAAATGTTTTAAACAGATGTATATGAAAACAAGGACAGCAGTCATCAGTTCTTTGAGTATTACATAAATCTCCATATCCGTTATCTTTTGGTACATAACGAACCTCCCCAAGATAATAAGTTGATAAGCTAATAAGCTTGAAACCACAGCCATTTATTTGCTCATGATTCTGCAGTTTGGGATTGGCTCAAGTGGTGAGTTCTTTTGCATACCCTGCCAATGATCCTGCTTAGGCTCACTCACGCAGCTGTAGGCATTTGACAACTCAGCCAAGGCCAAGTGAACCAAAAGAATCTTACAAGCCTGGCATTTAATGCAGGCTGTTGGCTGTGGCACCCTCCTCTCTACTGCCTCTTATTTGCTGATAGACTAGACTAGGTATTTTCAGATGATAGTGGAAGCATTCCAAAAGGCCAAAAACAGAAGCTACAGTTCTCTGAAGACAACCTGAGAAGTCACATAGTGGTACTTCCGTCACATTCTCCTTAGTAAAAGCAGATCACGATGCCAGACATGCCCCTTCCTTTTATAAGTCCAGTCCATTTTTAAGGGGTGGAGAACTAGTCCACATCTCAATGGGCAGAGTATAAAGTCACATGGCAAAGGATACAAATATATGTAGTGCAGTTCTCATTAGGAGATACTTGTTCGTCTACCTCATATCTCTAAAGCACATGATCCCCATCTTTTATCTTTATCCCAGCAAGGTGGGTTTTCCTGTGTTTTTTTTTTTTTCTTCCTTAATTAATGATGAATAATGGTGGGAAGTAGTAGGCATGGCAGAAAATTGTGGGAATTTGTTTTGGAAAAACAAGGCACTCGAATATTTGAGGGCATATGTAATGGACATTCGTTTTCTGCTATTGTTTTTTTCACTACTTGCTTTTAAATATGTTGTTTGAATGTAAAAAATACAGAAATCCTCTTCTGTTTGTATATAGAAAATGCTGTGAGGTTGTTCAGATTACTTGATAGAAGTGTATTGGAAACCAGAGTGCTTTGATCTTTCATTCTATGTGCTTGTGAAGGGAAAGTATTAGATGTAGAGTTTGGGGAAATAGGCAGTAACAATGCATGATGGGGCTACCAGGCGATTGCTTTGGGGGAGTGGTTTTCTCACTTGTCTGCACCTTAGACCACCTGGGGAGCTTATGAAAACATTGATGCTTAAGTCCTATCCCAGCCCAATTACATCAGAATTTCTAGGTATCCATATTTTGTAAAAGCTTCCCAGGAGAGTCTAATGTGCAGTCAGGATTTAGGACCACTCACTGCTTTAAGGGTTAGAGATTTGAAGGAATGGTTTGAAATAATGAGGTTTGGGGATATAGTATAGAAAAGGTTGGGTTTGGACAGGGGCCTCCAGCCAGAGCTGATAAATTGGCAGTGCCTCAAAGTGGAAAAATTATTAGCCTTCCTGTTTGATTGGATAGGAGAGGAAGTGTCCTAATTTTCTGATGGGGCTCCTAATTTTTTAATATATTTGTAGAGGGCAAAATAACATTAGTGAAAGGACATTATTTTAAACTAATATAAGTAATTGAAACTCTGATAATAGAATGGCTAGAGATAATAGTGAAAGGATTTTCATATGCCAATTGCTTTTTTATGTTCTCTAAAAGAACAAAATTTATAACTAGAGATTTGTAATTTGCACCCTCTTTCTCCTATGGAATTATTCTTAACTCATTTATAGGTAGAGTTGAAAGTACATTGTTTAAAATTTGGAGAGGCTTTTCAAAAGAGCAAGGGACTATGCTACTTTCCTTAAATTATTCTTAAATATATTATCCCCCAGGAAATGGAAAAACATATTTGCAAGTAATATGCAAACCATTTGTCCAGTTGTATGGTTTTGTATAGGAGAGAATTCTTAGCCACTGTAGTTGGAGAATTTACAAGGCTCTAGAGTAATCTGGGATGGATAGAAATGTAGCCTGTATAATGATGCTGTTGCGATTTTGCTTGTTACTAGCAAAGCTCCTTCCTCACTAATATTTTCCATAGCTAACAGAATAAGTGTTTGTATTTGAGTTACTCAAAAAGACTGAAATAATCGGACTATTCATTAGTTGACCTTCAAAAGTAGCTGATTAAAAACAGCGTCTCGATGGCTCAACACTGTCATCCCAAATCAAGACTTGATTGTGAGTGGGGAGAGTAATCTAAGACTGTACCTGAAGTGAAAGATTAATGTCTCGGACTGGGTGAAACCAAATAGGTAATATTTCTTTTTTTTCTTTTTTTCCTTAAAAAGTAATTACTGGTGGAGTAAAGAATACATTCAGGCATTCAAAGATTTAAGATGACATGAAATCTTCAGAGTTAGAGTTATAAAAGTTGATTTATTCCAAAAGATCCAGAAAAATGGTTCAATGAAGCCATCTCTGTATGTTGAGACTACTTCAGCCCAAGTCTCCAGGATACCAAAACAACAACAACAACAACAACAACGAAAACAGCATTGTGAGGAAAAGGCTATCTAAGGAAAAAAAAAAAAACTTTAAGTTAAGGCTGAGAATTTAAAAATAAAATAAAATAAAATAATCCACTTGATCCTGAAGCTAAATCTAAAATAATCTGCAGCAAAAGGTTTTTTGTTTGTTTGTTTAAGGATTCCTCATCCTTTGAGATGAGGTGTGTGCTGTGTTTATTAAAGATTATGCGACTGATTCTTTCCACATACCATCAGCTCCCTGTGGTGTCTTTATGTGTTATGTGTGTATGGTGGGGGAGGGCCTATATTAAGGCTTGGTTTCTCTGTGTGATGATCACCTGTTCTTAAAAAGGTATGTATCAAACTCTCTAATGTTAGAGGTCCAGAGCATAATGCAGAAACTGATGGGACTGATCTGCATGGAATCTATGCGGTGCAATGAATGGCAATGAAGTGGGGAGGATAGGGCCCCAAGCAAGGCGAGAGATCTGTGCAAGTGTTATATTTCTCAAGAATTATACTGAAACTTAATTCTGATTATGGACAAAGTGTTGTGACCTGAAGTAAAGATGATGAGCAAACAAGAATGAGAAAGACTCTTCTTTTCTGTGATGTGTATGCATAGATGAGCTCGACCAATTTATTTTATTTCCCTAATTGATTTCATGGAGGGCTCTTATTGAGTGAATATGGGAAAAGCAATATTTATACCAAACCTTAGCATAAAGTAAGTATAGCAAATGATTACTAGAGCTCCTCAAGGTAATTATATCAAGGGAATCAATAAAAAACCGTATTGCAGTGTTTACTTCAGTTATGGACCTGTATGTATATGGTTGGAAATTGTTGCAATCTTGCTATAAACTACGCTGAACTTTGCTTTCAAAATAACAAAAAGGTAAATATCTTCTATGTCAACATAAAAATATTTAAAAACTCAGATCTGAGGACACAATACAAAATATTTTGTGTTAGAATATAACTTGGTATGATAATATGACTTCCTATGGCCTGTGCAAAGCTTATCATGTTCTTTCTCTTGATTTTTTTTTCCCTTTAGTTTCCCATCACATTGCGTTTGGAGTACCTGTTTTTCTGTCCTCCGGTCATCACTCTGTATTTACATGTTCTTGGGTTGTCTTGACAATTATTTGGATTTTAGAAACCAGTGTTTTCTGATCTGTTATTTCCAATTTACCATATTTTAAATCAAGCTCATTGTCTACCTTTTTTAAACCTCTTTGTGTTTTCCCTTTTGCTCTCGATCAGTGGTATCACAACCCCATGATCAGATGAACTGGAAACCCAAGTGTCCTCGTGTGTTCTCCCTCCATCTCAACACCCAGGCTTTGTCAACGTTCAATGTTCTTTCCCTTCACTACTACAAATCCAGATTCAGGCCCTTCTCCTTTTCACCCGAATTCTGCCGTGCTTTCTAACTAGTTGCTAGTATTTTACCACTTCCGGTAAAACACATGCATTCTCTGGCATTGTGTTCATGGCCTGTCCCAGTGTGGACTGTGCAATCTTAATCTTCCACCAGTTTTCTGCATCTCTCCCCAGGCCCTCCCTCTTACGAGTTCTCTGGTGGTAGTGAACTTCTAGAAGCTCCTTAAACATTCATATCTCTTGCCTTTACACATCCTTCTCCCTCATTCTATTTTAATTGCTCATTGGTGAGTTCCTTTTCATCTTCTTGTGTCATTAGTTCCACTCTTTCATCCCACATCCCACACATCATGTACTACTGATGATCTGTGCAATTACCCTGTTATGTGGCCTGTGTCCTTTGAGCAAATGCTACCTTGACATGGAACTGCTACAAAGAAGTTAATGTTAGTGAAATGCCAGTTGGGAATTAAAGCATAGTGTTTTGATGGGGAGGGTATGTGATATGGTGAGTGCTGTGAAGTGTGTAAACCTGGCGATTCACAGACCTGTACCCCTGGGACTAATAATACATTATATGTTTATTAAATAAATAAATAAATAAATAAATTCAATTAAAAAAAAAGCATAGTGTTATGAGAAGTCAAGTCCAATGACCTTGTAAAGAACTGGAAACTGTTAACAATGGTACTCTCTCAGTAGTGCAGGCGTAATTGAGGGATATAGTGTCTGGTATAGACAGGAGCTCATGGGGTGTTGGAAGTTGAAGGATGGTGACCCTAGTGTTCCTAGTGGAGGTGGGAGACCCAGACAATATGGGTCTACCTGTCTCAAGTGCAGAAAGGTAAAAGCCAAAGAAGCAAGTATAAGACTGAGTTTTTAGAAAATAAAGGACACTGAAGATCAAAGATAAGATAAAAAATGTGAAAACCGGATTTAAATGTTGGTGCAAGGTTGATGATGAGTTGAAGCTGATCCAGGAATCAGGTAGAAATGGAACTGAGTAGGAGCAGGGAAGGAATGGAGCAAGGGGTTTTCTGGGCCACAGTCCGTATCAGGCATGAAATGTCCTTAGCTTGTCATTATTTATTTATTTATTTATTTATTTATTTTTAGAGGCTACATAAAGCATGAAGCTTGGGCACATTGAACTGACACAGGCCACTGATTTCAGCAACCTCTGGTGTCCCATTTCCAGATTCAGATTAAAATGAGGGCAAATAAATCCTGCTTTGCTATCTCTAAATAATTGGGATTAGAATTGGACTATGGGGCTTATTTTTAAGATATCTTGCACCTCTACTGTGTTACACATCTATGATTTTATTTCTATTTGGTTATTTGATGTGAGCCATAATAGCATTTAGCTAATTTTGAAGTAAGTCATGTCAATATGGTTCTTCTCTGTAACTTAGTTTCTGTTTTCCTTTTAATATTGAAAGATTGTAATACAGAGGGATAGTATCGTAAATTAATAGAAATTACTGAAGTCTTTAGAATTTCTTGAAATTATACAGTATGATTTTTTGAAAGCTCCACATTTTCTAAAATCAAATTTGTCATGTGAAGCTTTAGGTATTATGAAGAAATTCAGTGGACTTACGTTTTGGCAATATACTTTAGATTGTGATTTTATATCTTTTTTTTCTTTTGGTAGCACGTACACATATATGCTAACATGAGAAGGACTATATGGAAGTGTAGGCCTTAAAAATACAATCTGATGATGGAGAAAGTTAGACATTTAAGTCTGGAATGATTGGTATAAAATATATTGGTTGAAACTGTATAGTTAAATTTCTCAAATGATAAGAAATAAGCTGTAAAGAAATATATATAAAATAAATCAAGAGTTATTGAATGTTTATTTGTCACTATAAATTATTTTAGAGACAGTACAGATAATCTGAATGGAAAATTATACGAGAAATATCTTCCTCTGAGCCATTTATACCAGCTCTTTTGTAAAATGTTATTTATCCAATGATTTTGTTGTATCTTCTCTTGCTTTATTCTTTTACCTTTTTCTGCTGATTCCCCTGACTTCAGACATCTTTAAGAATTTCCAGATGCACTCTCCTGGCCCATGAAATCAAGTGTGGGTGAGACCTGGTGCAGAGCAGGAAGGCGACCCATACTTGGTTTCAGAGGCTGCGAGAATTTCTACGGTTTCGTGATGAGAAAATGTCATACCTGTTTATACAGGACTTTCAGAGAACAAAGACTTCTGGGCAACCTAGTTTTATTAAAGACAGGGACAGCTAAGAAGCAGAGGTAAATTCATAATGAATTCCTACACTTCTGGACTTTAGAATTTTTTAGAACTTTTTAAATAACAGAAACCAGGTTGACAGATAAAGATCTAACACCTGTCACTGATTTTTAAAACATTGTACAAATGTGAAGCTTCTACCTCCTTAAGGACACGCCTCCACTCCTCACATTGCTTGAGCTGTGGTGGTCAGTTTGCCCATGGTCCTGGGCTAACTCTTTGGGAGCAAACAGAGATCCAAGTGCAAGAAAAAAGTTTTGGCTGGGGCCCTTGTTTATGCTTTGGCATCTACCTACCCTTTTTCTAACCACATCTTTTCCACATACCCAGTCCCATTCATAGCTGATTGCCTATAGGACCAAATATCCTGAGTTAGCGATCTGCTAGAATTTCACTTTTTTTTTTCTGTGTAAGAAATTGGAATATATATATTGATTGGAATGTATATATATACACAATATGTACACATGTATATGTATGGATAGATACTTGGCTGCTTGCATTGTATGTTTCCTGGTAATTCATTTATAAACTATATTTGTTGAACTGGTATTCGTTAATTTTTGTTTGTCTGTCCTATAGTTTTTAATTTAGCTTAATTTGGCTTGGGGTGAGGCATGGTGGTATTGATAGGGGTTGTCATCCCTTAAGCTATAAGAACCATTTCAAAATTGCTTTTTATTTTTTCAACCAGAATTCTGAAGACCTGGATCCTCAGCATAAAAATTTAAGCTAGAAAAGCAAGTTCTGCCAAGTATATATTATATACCTCCTGGCCATGCAATTTGGTAGGCCTACTTAGAGAAATATGAAGGTCATTTCCAATGAAGACCTATTCTCTATTGCCTTTCTTGACTTTTGTATTTGTAATACATTTTCTATTTACAAATGGTATTCCTTTGTTCCACTTAGGATGGTTTAATCTATAAATATGCACAATAAATAAAAAACATCTCCATTTTGTTGGACTTGGATACTTACAGAAAATTCTTTGCCTGGGCTTTTTCTTGATTGAGAAATGAGTTGGAGCAACTCAGCTCCCTTTGAACTGTCTTCTCAATTAAAGAACCTCTCTTAGATGGTCTAGAGAAATGCTGTCCAGTAGATTTTTCTGCAGTGATGGGAGTGACCTATGATATTTTAGGTCTAATATGGTAGCCAGTAAGCTATGGGACATTTGAAACATGGCTGGGGCAATTGAGGAACTGTTTTGTTTTGTTTTGTTTTGTTTTCCCATTTATACAGCTACATGTGCTTAATAACACTGTATTGGATAACACAGCTCTAGAGTATGGTAGTCATTTAGATCATTTCTTCTAGGCTAAAAATTCACCCAATTCATCTTTTTCAATTCTCTCATGAATGTCATAGGTTTTGATTACTAGCCTAAGCTTATGTATTTTGGAACAATTTCAATTCATCACCATGTGCTTATATAATATACTGTCCACAAAATAGTGAACTAAAATGATTTTCCAATTTTTACACTTATTCGATGGATGTCACTTTATTTTTAATAAAAACACTCATCAGATTTCTGCTGAATGCTAAAAGCTAGCCAATTACCAAACAATGACCACACAGTAATTGACTTTGGCCAGTATTGCATAAACTACTCCCTAAGTTACAAAAGAAAGGATTTGATGCCACTCCTCTTTTCAACAATCTTACAGTATTGCTGGAAAGACAAAACTAGCAGGCATGAAATAATTAAAAATCAATCAGTGCTAAACTCTATTATGCAAAATAGGAGTGTAAAAGAGGGTGAATCAGCGTAACCATAGTAGCCAATCTCTACACTTTAAAGTCTAAAGGATCCTTAGAAATCATGTATTCTGAATTTTGTACATGACAAAATGATAGTTCAGTGGATTTACCCATTTGAGATTTCATAACCAGGCAATGACATGTCCAGAATATTAATGGAAGTTTGTCCTGACCCTCAAACCACTGGTCTTTCCTTACTACTTTGCCTTTAAATCTGCTGTCCAGAGAAGATTGTTTTTAACAATTCACGAAAAAGAAAGCAGAGGTCAAGCAATTATAAAGCAAGTTCCATTCTAAATATCAGTTTTCTCTATCAGAGTGATCCCCCAACTTTAGTTATTCACTTAACACATTCATAAGTTTTGCCATATCCCTCTACCATCTGTACTATTATGTTATTTTATTTGTTTTAAATTTAAATTTATTACAAGGAAAATGGGAAACCAATATAATTTGTTGTAAGTAAAGGTAACTGGGAAATAAATACCTGGAAAATGAAAACTAAACTATGCTATAAATTCCCAGCCAGATACTTTGCCTAAGCCACAGGCCTGTTTTCTTTCTTATAAAGGAGATTAGTGAGTGTTGGAAAAGCATTAGATGTAATAGTCGCACATTATTATAAAAAGCAATCCATTCCTTCACTTCCAGTTTTAAAACTGTGAGATTTACAGGGTCTCATTGCTGAATCTAATACCTTTCATTTCACACCCACACAACCATGGCTGTTTTGTTACTGCTGAAGGAAGAAATTAGCCAAGGACACTTATGTCTGTACCAGCACACAGGCATGTCTGCATGAGTTTGTGTATGTGTGCTGCTTGGTGGCGGAGTTAGTGGTGGCTACTTTTCAAAGTTGTATAATAATTGTGTTAAGTGTTCTGATTTGTTCTCTTGGATGAAAGAAAGCTTGCTTTATCTACTGGTTGTTGCTTTTGCTTTTATTGTGGTCTTTCTCTATAGGGAAAGTAATTACATAATTAAGTAATTTTATTTTTTTAAATGTTAAGTAAATGGAATTTGTATAGATATCTCTTTATCTACAAACATATAATTCTTATCATTCATTATGTAAAAAGAATTACACCAGTCAGGAACCCATAAGTAACTCTGTGGTTTATGGAAGTGGTTTATTACAGGAAAAGATGACATGCGTATTTCTTTTAAAAGTGGAAAGTGTTGTCAAAGTATAGTTAGAATGTCCTAAAAACTTGACTTTCATGCAAGTATTAAGTAAGGATACATTATAGTTGATTAAACTCATTAATGAGAGAACTCTTAGGGGGTAGAGATGGTTCAAAGAGTCTTGGAGGAAGAGAGACTATATAATTGATTGGGAAAGATGTGAAGTTTGCTGTTAGAGAAAATACTGATGAATGTCCAGTAGGGCAATAAAATCATAACCTTTGAGTATATCTTTTCTACCAGAGAGAAATCATTTGTACCTCAACCAGACAAAAAAACTATAAAAGTAATTTGACCAGCTCTGGGCACTTACCAATAGTAAATAGTAAATGAAACAATAGTACATTTCCCAAGCACAGTACTTCTTGTACTTCTTGGAAATCTAGGCTATTTTGCCCCCAGCAGATATTTGGCAAAGGCTGGGGATAGTTTGGGTCTTGGCAACCTTGAGGGTGCAACTAGCATCTAGTGGGTGGAGTTGAATGCTAAACATCTCACAGTGTACAGGACAGCTCCCCTGGCTCCTCTTACACTCCCAGGAAAGGATCATCTAGCCCAAAACCTCAGTGGTGTTCCAATCAAGAAACTCTGCCCTAGAGAATGGAATAACCTTTGTGTAAGCTTTTTAGGATACCGGTGTAACCCTAAAAGGAACCACACTAATTTTTCTTGCCTTCTTTCCAAGTTTTAGATAATTTTTCTTAACAACGCAATTCAGATTTTGTGTGTGTGTGTGTTTTTTGAATACAACTGATTTACATTTTCTGAAAATACCTAGAGGAAATAGCCATTGTGAGCTGATCTAGAGTTCTGCCCTTCACATTTCTTGTCCCTTTCATTCTATGGCTGCTTTCTTACATTTCATATTTTTTATCTTAAAATAAATGGTAAAGAAATGTTAAAACATGCATTATCTGTCACTGTGTCTATTTTAATGAATGCTTCATTCCATTTTCTACAGGACAACATTTTTCTCAGTTGACTATATCTTTTCCTGATTGACACAATTCTTGAAAAAGAAGTAGAGGATGATGCATAATAATGCAGGACAGAAAAGAAGTGCGTATTAGTAAAGCATAGATTCTCCCTATTTCTGACTAAATTTAATCTACAGCTGGGAAGCTAAAGAATACGGACATATTCTCTATAAGGAAAATGGAGCAGAAAGTGTCATACCTTAGTCTTCTTAACACTTCAGTGGATTGAACTGAGTCAGAAATCAAGGGCATTCTTCTACTATACACCTAATTTAGTGAAAGATCAAAAACAATGGAAAATTTGTTCAGAATCTACTTGAAAACCCAGCAGGAGCCATTATCATTTTTGTGTATTAGTTCAGGCTTTTACAAAGTACTAGCTTCATGTGTTTTTTTTTTCTTCTTCGTAACTTAATGTGATTTAATTCATTAATGGATGAGACAGAGATACACAGAGATGAAGATGATAGGGATGAAAACATCCAAGAAACTCTTAGACTAGTACCTAAAGTTGTAATTATGGAAAATATGTAATTTTACAGACTAGTTTTTCACTTAATATTACACTATCAACATTTTTTTCATGTTGCCATATTGTCTTCTTGATTATCATTTTAATGGTGTGATTTAAATGGATTTGTAAACAACTCAAGTTTCCCACAGAAAATATGGCATCATTTATGATTACATCTCTACATCTCTACATCAATTTATGATTACATCCTACCTGAATAGGATCAACACTCTTACACAGGAGTAAAAATCTCTTTAGCACCTGCTACTTGGTAGGTGCTTAGAAGATGCTTGTTCATTTTCTTCAGTTCAAATCCTACAATTTTTATACTGGAAGGAACCTTGAATATTTTAATCAAACAAAGCCTATTTAATTTAACTGAAGTAATGTCGAACTCTACATTTGAATTGAAAAGGTTGGACAAATTCTACCTCTGCCCCTCATTGACTGTTAGATAAGTCACTTTACATCTTAGGGGATATTTCTGTATACAAGTGGGGACAGTTGCACTAGATAATGTGAAACATTACTTTAAGATTTAACATGTTTTGCTTCTATCCAGGATGTCATGCTAACAGAATTAAGATAAAGATCTATGGTCTCTTAAAAAAAAAAAAGAAAAAGAAAAGAAAAGAAACAACAACAACTAATAAAGTGAGTCTTAATCTATCAAATAAGCTCACCATATGAGGAGCCCCAGAATACTATAAAGTAATACACATTCGTTTGGAAACGGAAAAATTAACATCTTAAGAGCCCACCTGTATATTAAGGAGGCCTTTAAATATTTTATGTAGGTTTTCACTATTAATCCTTAGTTATGTTCTCAGTTAGGTAGCATGCTTCTCAGTTTATCTGAAGAAACTGAGGAGGTTACCACATTATCCCAAACAAACCATCAGGTATACTTTACAATATACCATGCCAATATTTAGAAAACTGATGTGTTCAATTTAAAAATATTACTTAAACCTGAAAGTCACAGTATTTTTCCTTACTTCTTTCAAGTTCTAAAAGGACTTTTCGAGAATGATTTTGTGGACTATGCCCATTTTTTAAAAAACTCTTCAAGAAAGTGGAAAATCACTTCTTTTTTATCGCACATGAATTGTCTAACAACTTCATTGAAGGGCTGCATTTGATTTGCTGTTTCTAAGTGCTCTCTTTCAGGGAGCTTGTCTGTGAAGACTTCCTCAACCAACTGAAGATCTTTTATCAGGTTAGAAAATGCTGTTAAATGTTATTTACTGATTAAAAAATAATTACAGGCAGTCTCCATTACACAGAATCATCAATTTGCCATTAGTGCTAGTTGGTGTAAGCTTAGAAAATGCAAAGAGACTGTAAAAATCATTCTTCAGGAAAACGTCAGGGTGTGAAGACTGGGTGGATCTATGAACTGGAAGCTTGGTTGATGTGATGGAAAACATGCCAGAGTTGAGGCCAGTGTTCTACATTCCCAAGAAAGCATCATCCAGCCCCAAATCTCATAACCTGGTGTGTGAGATAACTAATTTCTAGAAGCCGTCTATAACTGAGGGAGATTTGCCAGGTGATCTCCAAAACATTGCATTCTGTCTTCTGCCTCTCCTTGTGAAACTTTCTCTTTCTCTGTCTCTCTATCTCTGCGCTGTTCTGTGTGTAGTGGGCATGGGGGTCCACAGTTCCGTTGGCAAGCTTTCAGTAAATCCTCTGTTTATTGGTCTCCTGTCTGATACAACAAGTCCCAAATCATTTTAGGTTTTTGTCTGGCAACTTTCCTTTCTGTCTAGACTGTTCCCCTTCTGTGACTACTCCAGGTTTTGACTTCCACTCCTTTTTTATGTTTTCTTTATCTGCTCAAAAGAATTTCCACAATTGTAATGAGAGTTCTCATGCAGAGATGGCCCTTTTCTCGTTCTCTCTCTCTCTCTCTCTCTTTTTTTTGTCATAGGTTTTATTAATATTATACATTTCCAGTGATTTCAATGTCTCTTCTGAAGAGAGAGGAGATGAATACATGTAGGGATATGCCATGTTGGAGCCTTGAGGAAATAAGTGGAGAATGGAGATTATTGATAAATTGGGGTAAGAGGCAAATAATGTCACTGGAATGTTCCAAAGGAAATGTGCCTCATGGGTGGTGGGCATGGGAGGAGAGGGGGTTGTCCATAGATGGCTAGGAAGTATCAAGTGGGGAGGGGGCGATTAAGATGAACCATACAAGAATTTTAGACTTTTCTTTTTTTTCACTGTGAACGTCTGGGTGAGATGGTATAGTTATTTGTTAACAGATAATTACTGACAGCCTATTTTGTGTAAACTCCACCCTGGCTGCCCATGCTGTGAAGACCAATAGGTACAGCTTCTGACTTCCATTTGCTCATGGCATTGAGGTAGAGTTAGAGGCTTAAACAAATAGAATAGAAATACCACATGGTAAGTGTTAAAGAGGAGGTATTATAATTTAGAAGTAACTCGTTGCCCAAACTGAAAGAGAAATCTTATAACACATATTCTGGTTAATATTTTATAGAGTAGATGCTAATTATTTTTAAACTAATCAGGGGTTTGAAAAATGTTCATCAAAGAGTGGCTTCTATAATATGTACATAAACTGATCAGGGGTTTGAAAAATATTCATTAGAGAGTCGTTTCTATGATACATCCAATCTAAGATTAATATGTGACACATGATTCCAAGAATCATGTTTTGAGTATCTAATCATAAGACATAGGAGATGTGGAGCTTTAGAAGGGAGAGTTAGTTATGATTGGGATTCATTCTTGTTTTGGAAAATAAATAAAAGGCAATGATGCATCACTATGGACCAACTGTAACAGCTTGAGGCATGGGCAGTGCTGTATGAGTAGGTGTGTTTTAATGCAAAGATAATGTCTTACAAAGGTGGAGGGCACAGGTGTCTCTTGGTTTAGAGGGAGACATGGGTTCTCCAAAAGGTAGGCTCTCCTGAAGTAATCTTAAATGCCGCAACTACTTACATCTAGGCTTTGAAATGATGGGGACTGTAGAATATGGCTACATGTAGATGGGATCTCCCAGGAGGAAGAGGTGACTGAATAAACATACCAATGTTACTAAGTAGGAATTTCTCTGCCTCTTACTATTACATTATCTACTCACACAATTTCCCTTATCCTGTAACAAGAGAGGGGCCACCAAGGGCCATAACCACGTCTCCCATCTTCTTCAAACTCCTTCCAGTGATCAGAAGAATGAAGCCATGAAACAGAAAACATTTACTTTCAGGCACTGCCTTTATTCATTTTTAATAAGGAATTATTAGGAGGCACAAGTCATGCTGTTATTAATTTCAAATTAAAACTCAGACTATGTATGACCTCTTTAAATCAGCTATTTTCCAATTCATTTATTTTGGCTGTAATTATGACTGATTGCTCAATTCTTATTGGAATAGCTATAGTGTGATTTAATTTTAGCTGAGGCTTTTACAGTAATAATTAGGGAATCTTCTCTACAGAAATGTAGAAGAAACTTACTTCTACCTTATAACATTAAGATAACAGACTTGGACACCTCACATACTTCCCCTTACTATATCGTGGAAAATAATTTGACTGTTTATTCTGTGACTATGTCTAGGCAGCTCCAAAATATTGAACTTTGTTCGATTAAAAAAAAAAAAAGAATGAAACATATCAGCCATGATATGTTTCATAATGTCAGTACTTAATTTATTGATATTATATGTTGATATGAACACATAGTCACACATAAGTACATGTAGTCACTTATATTAAGATACCTAGAGATTAGAAGCAAGTATTCCTTAATAAGACTTTTAAAAAAACAAAGGCCTATATCAGGGTCTGTGTTGTGTTCCCATTCTGAAAAACCAGACACCACTTTTTTTTCCTTTTTTTTTTTTTTTTTTGCTTATTGAACCTAGAAGAGAAACTTCATTGATTATTTTTATTATGTTAAAAACCTCAACCTTTCTATTTGACACTGTGCTCTATTTAAACTCATCCTTTATAGTCTGACAGAAATCCATTTTAAATATTGTTTTGGAAGCCAGATTTCTGAAGCTCTCCACTGTTACTAGACCTTATTTTTGTGTGTGTGATGTACTGCACAAATTGTCTATTGATATGAAGCAGGCTGTGGAATGATTTTTCAGCTTTGATCACTAGAATGAATCGATTTTTAACAAGCCCTCGATATGGCAGCAGTTGCTGATGTTGTGTGTCTAACAACTTCATTGAAGGGCTGCATTTGATTTGCTGTTGCTAAGTGCTCTCTTTCAGGGAGCTTGTCTGTGAAGACTTCCTCAACCAACTGAAGATCTTTTATCAGGTTAGAAAATGCTGTTAACTGTTATTTACTGATTAAAAAATAATTACAGGCAGTCTCCATTACACAGAATCATCAATTTGCCATTAGTGCTAGTTGGTGTAAGCTTAGAAAATGCAAATGAAACTCAAAACCAGCTTTCTCACCAAATGGGCTGATTAAAATAAAAAGGTATTTGTTCGCTTTAAATGTGCAAGGTTAGTGGCAGAAACTATTGTGGTGTTACTTTCTCTTAGTGCTTGTTATGTTTTGTGTTCTGCCAGTCGGGTCACTGTTGCCTTCACAGAAAAACCATGAAATTGGAAGTCTCCAGAAATGTCAGCATCCTAGCATAATTGGAAACTTGAAATTATAAACCACTGATTATTTATGTCCCAGTTGCAAGCTACACTGTGGACCAGTATGCTAAGCTGAACAATTAACTATTATCATCGGTTTCCCGAAAATAGCAATATAGATAGCATTTTAAATCTGCAAGAGGATTGTCAGCCCCTTTTCCTTTAATCCTTATTTGATTTCTATTGTCAGTTAAAAAGCCAGACTAAGTAAAATGTCCATATAGACAAAGTCTTTATTTTTTAAAAGCATTCTCATTAATATCACTGCAAGTTGTATTCATCAAAGTACTTTACTCTAATTTTCCTTTTAATCTCTGTTAAGACATTAATGCATTAGGGGGTTTATATGTAAGAGTGTGTATGTGTCGTATTAGCTCTTTGGAGCATAGAAAGGGCTGTTTTTCTAAAAAAGTTTTTTTTGCCTAGTTGTCAGGTATCTTGGTATTATCCTTTCCTTGTTGGATTCCACTAAGAATAGAATGTCCTTTAAATATTTTAACAACATAACCACAGACTATTCATGATTTCCTCCTTTCATTTAAAAATATAGTTTAGCTTTTTTCCTTAATCTTGAGATTTTCATCTTGACCAAAGACTGACAATTTTAAGAGTCTTTTTGACAGCTGTGACTGTCAAGAATAGAATAGAATAAATGATTAAACTGGGTAAATCTAGGAAAACCAAACTGACATAGCAAGGAAAAAAATATATTTCTAGTTTAAGAAATAAATATGTCAAACTAAAATATTACATTTGTCCTTAACCCACTTTCCTGAGAAGCTATCAGCCACCTTATTGCTATGAAAGAATTCAGATCAGAGAGAGAACCAACACTCTGCAGTTTCAGAAGCATAATCATGTCATTGATCAGTATAACAATTCACTGTCCTATTAAAGTAGTTTAAGTTACAGCAAGAGTGAAAAAAAAAAAAACAGACACAATAAATTTTGAGTTTTGTTTTGTGGGCAAATCAAGTGTGAATGGGAATCAGACAGGGGCAAAATTGCTTATAACTTCATACTTACTGTTTGTCTTCTTATCTTTGTGTTTAGTTTTGTTTTGTGTGTTAAATTGACCAGAGTGGGCTAAAAATTTTCCTGTTAAGTATGTAATCAAGTGCCAAATGTGGTAGGTATATGAAGCACTATTTGTGAATATTTTTCTTGTCAGCTTTCATTTGACTCTCTGTTAATAAGACTGATCAAAAGAAACAATTCAATGAATTTCTATGTTTATTCTGTTTCCTTGGGTGGTCTCTGGGTTTCTGTATTCTTTTAGAAACGTGTTCATGTTTCATTCTTAAACATGTAAATATAGAGCAAAATTTAGGGGCTGGTCAAGAGACATGAAGTAGAGTATTTGCTTTTATCTGCCTGTTTATTCTTCAAGTTAGCAGGGCATAAAAGGTCCTCAACAGTCTGGCTCTGGCCCACCTTTTCTGAATGGAACTTTGTTCAGACCCAGAACCATAAATTTACAATGATCATCCATGCAGTTATTAATTATATGAGAGCCATTTATTAAGATCTCTTGGTCCTCCCTAATTTATTCGCCAAATCACAGATGCTTCATGATTTACCACTCACCATTTTTATCAACAACTTAGATTAAAATTAGACACTCCTTTTAAGTCTTTCCTTTTCCCTTCACTCTTCTTTGGGAAAGGAAAAACGCTTTGCCCCAATTGCTGCATTTGAAAACCATCTTTTCTTGGATAATTTTTTTCAGAAAAAAAAAACAAAGTTTC
This sequence comes from Martes martes, assembly GCF_963455335.1. Classification (NCBI taxonomy): domain Eukaryota; kingdom Metazoa; phylum Chordata; class Mammalia; order Carnivora; family Mustelidae; genus Martes; species Martes martes. The sequence goes on from NC_137888.1 coordinate 91,608,235, forward strand.
TATCACTTTTCTAAAATGGCAATTCTATCTTTCCCTCTGAACACATGTTAGAATAAAAGATGCCTGACAGCTGATTAAAAAAGTGACATATATTTTACTTCCTTTCAGATGAAACCTTCTAAAACCGTATTTACTTACCAGGGGCAGTGACAGCCTGTCCGGCAAAAATAATTGATATCTTTTCTGGTTATTGTAGAAGGGGAACAATGAAACAAGAAAGACCTTTCTTGTGCTTTCAGAGATGAAGAAGTTGGAAGAAACTGATTGTCATTGAATTAAGATTTTCTTTTAGGCACATCTTGGCCACCAACACATTCTTACATAGTTGTAGGAACTCTTTGCTTCACTAGCATTAATAATCAGGCTTGGTGTGTGCTGTTTTCCAATATCTTTGCCAGGGAAACATGCATATTCTGCCTCGGAGGTAGGGTAAAAAATACTTTAAAATTAGCAAGTTTATGCACCATTATATATCCATGAAATATTATTCAAGGTAGGTATAGTGCATCTTCAGTAATTTAGATTAATATATGCAGGTATCTTTTCTTCTTCTTTTTTTTTTTTTTAAATTTTATTTATTTATTTATTTATTTATTTATTTTTAAAGATTTTTTTTTTTTAAATTTATTTATTTGACAGACAGAGATCACAAGTAGGCAGAGAGGCAGGCAGAGAGAGAGAGGAGGAAGCAGGCTCCCCGCGGAGCAGAGAGCCCGATGCGGGGCTCGATCCCAGGACCCTGGGATCATGACCTGAGCCGAAGGCAGAGGCTTTAACCCACTGAGCCACCCAGGCGCCCCTTTATTTATTTATTTGATAGACAGAGATCACAAATAGGCAGAGGCAGGCAGGGGGGGCGGGGAAGCAGGCTCCCTGCTGAGCAGAGAGCCTGATGCGGGGCTTGATCCCCGGATGCTGGGATCATGACCTGAGCCGAAGGCAGAGGCTTTAACCCACTGAGCCACCCAGGCGCCCTGCAGATGTCTTTTCTAAATGAAAGCTCATTTATTTTTGGATGAAATTTAAACTGGAATGTTGCTTCTAGTATTTATAAGCCAACTGATCGTAAAGAATTTTGTCACACCTTTCAGGATTTTTACTTTTGACGTATATAAAATAGATATATCTATAGTACCTACATCATAAAGTTGCATGTTGTGAGCTTTATCTGTACAAACAACAGAATGGAAAACAATTTTTTTTCTCTTTCTTTCTTTCTTTCTTTCTTTTTTTCTGAGACAGAGTCTGTCTGTTCTTCACTAAGAAACAAATAAAATCTGTTTGATTTTTTTTTCCCCCCAAAGGACTACAGCCAAGGAGGTTAAATTGTTTTTTTAAGCACCACAAACTTTTTTTTTAAAGATTTTATTTATTTATTCGACAGACAGAGATCACAAGTAGGCAGAGAAGCAGGCAGAGAGAGAGGAGGAAGCAGGCTCCCCGCGGAGCAGAGAGCCCGACGCAAGGCTCGATCCCAGGACCCTGGGATCATGACCTGAGCCAAAGGCAGAGGCTTTAACCCACTGAGCCACCCAGGCGCCCCACCACAAACATTTTTAAGGGAATATTTACAATGTTAATTTCTTAAAGGCTTTGTTATAAATGCTTTTTTCTTCTTGGCACTTCAACCCAGTTCTAGATCAAACAATCATCTGGAGAAGTATTAATGTCTATATTTTCTTGGCTTTTGAAGTGCAATCACAAGTCGGTATTGCTCATTTTAAAACTTGATAGAATGAGGTTATTCTCTGTTCTAGAAACTACAGTTAATCTATGGCGAACCCAGAGAGCAGGAGCTGAGCGACTACTAAATTCCATATTTCCTAGGCACCCTGGAATATCCTTGTTTCTATATTAAAGCATTCTTCTATACACAAATCAGTACATGGCAGATGCCATCTGATTACAGTGTGGTGTGGGGCATCTGTAGAAGTCATGCTTTGTTGACCTAATGGGAGCTCTGTCTTCAGAGAAGTAGAAAATTGGTTGTTTCTGTAGGTTATAAATTTCCAAGCCATTGCTTGCCACCTGAGAGCATTAATCCCATTATATTGGTTGTTTCCATAGTTAAGGAGTGGCTTGTCAGAATGCTAACTGTCCATGTCTCTTCTCCAAGCCATTAGGTAATAAATTGGATATAATGTGTAATTCCTCAGGATTTTTTTATGTAATGAAAGATATTATGTTAAAGTCTGTGCACTAAAATGTTCTTCAGCCATCTCATATAATTTCATGTTTTTTGACCTGCAAAAACTACAAAAATTCTGTTTCCATCAGAGACCCCATTTTGCTGCTAGGTTTACCAGTTTTCTCCCCTTAAGAATGTTTGACTTTGGGGAATCGTACGTAGTTGTTTTTTTTTTTTTTTTTACTTGATTAGACGCACATTTTATTATATCTGTCCTTGAGACTTTTAACACTTAAATAGTAGTTCCATTTTTTTTTTAGTAGTTCCATTTTTGATGAATCATGAGAGATCAGGAATTTTGCTTAAATTTTATATTGTTGAGCCAATAACTTTTTGGTGGACATCACTTATAATCCTGAAGCTTAATACTATAAATCACAAACAATTAATGAAAACATAATAAACATGTACATGCTTTAAAAGATACAGTGTGTTAAAATGTTTCATATTTTCAGCATATTATAATCTGTAAAACACATTCAGTTATATTATTTCACTTATTTTACATTATTGTTTGTCTCATTATGGAATTTGTACTACCTGTCTTATTTGTGGATGGAGAAGATAGAAGTGAGGAGATTAACCCGACCAATGAACGATCACATGCCTGGTTGGGAAAACAAAAACTAGAGAGCAGATAGAGTTGAATATCATCTCTACTACAGTACACTGAAAGTAATGCATAGTTCATCAGAATGGTATTTTATGTAACATATCAAGATTTCTTTCTCAATAATTGTGGCCGTATGTTGCTATCTGATAACATGAATGAATCATGTCACGGAAGAATTTTGCAAATAATATCTGGGCAGTTTTTCCACTGCCAGATTTTCAGGTTTGGAGTCTGCCCTGGTGCAGGTACAGCATTTGGTGTTGCTGTATGAAAAAAAGAAAAAAATGTGAATAAGTACTTCCTGAACAATAACAACAGCCACAAATTTCAACTGAAATGTTAGATGCCTGCACACAAAACATGCTATTTTATGACACAGACCAGAGCAAATTCTAAAGCATCCACCATATTACCAGTTGCAATTCACTTCGTTATTATTATTTTTTTGCTCCCTTAGGAGAACAATGTAACTTCTATCGCTGCAGAGTCCCAAAATAAATTATTGTTGAAAAAAACCACACAGTTTCCAATAAAAATTGCACCACCCTTTTGCATCCCCCTTGTTTTGGTTGAGAATCAAAGAAGAGAAACTGTTCCCAGTGGAGAAGTCACAAAGAAGGCTTTATGTAGAAGCCAACGTTAAAATGATGCCAACAGGCAGATGGAACTCAAGTCTGAATGAGAAAATTCTGAGCCAGGCCTCTCGCTGTGGCTTTAATATAGCCCAGTTGTTCCCTGATTTCACTGTCTTTATTACTGGGATTTCAGTTATTTATGAATTGAATTCCCATGTAGTTATCTTGCTGTTATTGTAAAATGCCACATGATATTTTGTGCTAAGTCAATAAATGCCTCGTGCCACCACTGTATTTACTTTGGGTTTGTAATCTCTGTGCTTTTACCCTTTTTCTGACATTTTCCAAGTCTCTCCCAGCAAATCGGCTGGCCACGGGTAGTGAGTCTTTGCAGCAATTGACAGTCTGCTGCAGCAGGCCTAACCACCAATTCACACCCCAGGGGACTGTCCTCCCCAGGAAGAGATTTGCTATCAGTCATCTGACACTTCAGTTGCTTTAAAAATTACTCCTAGGATTTGGATTTCTTGAAGGTAATTCTTAGGGAAACATGACAAAATATTTGTTATTTGAAGCTTAAGCTTAAAAACAAGGGAAGCAATAAAGTAGGATCATTTCAATTGGAGAAGGAGAGGGAATATCAAGAGGTCATGGGATAAATTTTCTAATTCAGAGGCTTCAAACTTTTGAGCAAGATCTGTAATAAGAAATATGATTTACAATGTGACTTGTATTCATTTAATACTATGACTAAAACCAAAGTTGTATAAGCAATACTTATCCTTGTGACATGGATTGTCAAAGTGTAATCTCTTAAAAACATGATTTTCATACAAAAATAAAATGAACACATGCCAAGATTTCGTTCAGCTCATTAATTTTTGAGGGAATCAGTGAGACATTAAGATTGGTTAACAGATCATTGAGGATCTGGGTATAAATAGGGAATTTAATAGAGATATTAAGGTTGCTAAGTTAGGTATAACACTGGTTAAGGTGTTATAGGACAACCAGTCACAACTTATGAAGCTTTATTTTTTACTGGACAGAGACTATTTGCATATGTACTATACAAAAATTTGTAAGTTTGCATGGACTTTCACTAAATCCAAATCACTAAATGAATAGCAGAGTCAAAGTTTAGTCCCCTAAATAATGATAGGTTGAATCTATTAAAAAAATGTACCTATGTGATGTTGAAAGACCATAGTGCCCAACTTTCTTATTCATTTCTCCCAAATTTGTTTAATTCTTCTTAATAGGCCGCACTCTGATGTTTTCTATTGTGTTCTCTTTCATTTTTAAAACGCTGATATGTCTCACCAAATTATTTTCATATGCTGTTAGTAGGCCATGATTCATCGTAAATAATATCACTCTAATGTACAAATAAGGACACCCCCAAACACCACTAGACAGAGGCAAGTTTCTTTTTCTGTCTTATGAATACAAAGGTCACAAGGAGAAGGAGGGGTTGGGAGTAGAAGGAGGAAAAGGAAGTGTCTACTAACAGATAAACTGAGGTATATTAAAAACCTTAAGACTTCATTTGAGCAAAACATCGTTCTAATAAGGCAGTGGAAAACCAAAAGTGGTTAGGAACACTCCACTAGAAGAGACAGTGGAAGAGACAGTGGAAAGACTTACAGAGAAAGTGTGGAAAGACTTCTTCTTCTTCTTCTTTTTTAAGGAATTACCTAAATGTGCTAGAAACTGGGAAATTCAGGGACAGCACTCTTGTGCAAAGACCAATGGTTGGACAAGGAGCTGGAACACTTGGATTTGTACCTGGCCCTGTGCCAAGTGTGTATACACATTATCTTGTGTAATCCTCTCAGCAGTTCAGTGAGGGGAGATGGCCACAACTTTGCAGATGAAGAAATAATTTCAGAATTGTTAAATAACTTGCACAGGGTCAGAAGGAGTCCTGACTTGAACCTAGAGAAAAAGAAAGAAAGAAAGGAAACTATTTGATTGGCTTTATCTTAAAGTCTACTTGGCTGTTTGTGATTGGTTGTCCTTAGTGTTTTGGTTTCATAATACCTTCTAATACATGAAATCTAAATGTTAACCTATTTGCACATATTTAAGTAGCTGAGATCATAGATACAACATTCCCTACCTGAGTCTAGAGAATTTTGTAATTGCTCCTTTTCTTCTACATACAGTTCTATATTAAAATACTTAAAGATGTGACAGTTATTATTGCTAATAGATCATTGCTGTAAAATGCTCTAAAATTTGTAAGTTAAAGAGCACCATTCTGATAAAATGTACTATTATTATATAAGATTTTCCACCTGTGGAGTTTCTAATTATGCTTTCCATGCATTAAAAAAAAAAAATGCAGCTAGAAAAACTGATAAATGGCCGACAGCTACTTCCCTGCTGATTATACAAAATTTCATTATAGTAGAACATTTAACAATTTAATTCCAGGCTCTCTCAGGAATAGTCTGTTAAATGCCTTGCTTAGGTCTCTTTTTAAGCACCAAATTTTCGGCTTAAATAAAAGGTACATTGAGCTTTTGCCATAAACAAAGTTAAGTCATTAAATTACAAAAGGTGAGCTTGAAGATGACAGGTAAAGATACAAGAAATAAACACAATCAAAACATGTCCAAGAGTTTTCTTCTCCCCTTCTCATTCTTAGAAAGATAATAATTGTTGAGATGGAAATGAGGCAGTTTCACTGAAAGGCTACTCTCCTGATTGCTAAAAGATAAGTCTTAAAGTTCCCATAAATATTTAAAAAAAAATTTGAGGCATAATTATACCTTTTACAGAGTGCTTCAGACAGTTGCGGTAATGGGTCTCTAGAGTTTTCTTTTTTCCACTGCCTCTTCCACCTCCACCTCCTTCCCTGATTCTTCTGATTACATTAGAGAAAAGAGAAGGCTTCATTTAGGCACTAATGTGTCTATTGTACTTTCTGGTTCAACACTAGGCAAATGCTATTCTCCCATATTGTAACTGAAAAAGCAGGCCCCAGATCAGTTGTCTTGGGACTTCTGTAGTCAGGAGAGTGGTGCCAGGGTCTCTGGAGGTAGAGTCTGTATCTGAGGACCAACAACAGTGGAGCCCAGGATGACAGACCAGAGGGTATTTATTCACAGCTTGGAAGCATAAGTCAGAAAGTTTTATAGCCATTATAATTCCAGGAATCTTCCTTTGGTTTTCCATTATGTACCTAAAATCAACACTATGCCTATTATTTCCTGATGCTATGTTTTAGGGATCTAATTCTCTTCCTTTCTAAGGACGCTGGGGGAAGAATAGTTACTTCCCTTATACCTAGGAATATTTTCTTCTTCTGTTCTTGCTCAAATATACTGACCCTCTGCTATTGACCCCTCCTTAGTCAAATTTCTGTTTGACTTTTTATCTCATGCTCTAGCCACAACACACACCACATACCTTCCTGTTCATGCAAAGGGCAGAAGACATTTAGTGTAGAGAGGATCACCGGTTTGGAATCAGTTCAACCTCTTTTTGGATCCTGGTGTTTCTCCTCTGCTTGACCCTGTAGGGAAGGAAAAGGTACTTTTTCTTCTACCTTGTTATGTTCAGGACCTAGGGCAATGCAAATTTAAGTGACAAAAGAAATTATTTAACAGGGGAAATGGTTTATTACGTATGCATATGGAGACTTTCATAGAAAAATAGTGAAGATCCAAAGAAGTGGCTAGAACCTGAGGCTTATGCGACATTTTAACAAAGAATGATAAATTTGTGGAAAAGTGGCAAGATAAAGAAAAGAGGTTTAATGGGAGGCAAACTGTGGGAAGGTAAATTTTTGAGGAAACTGATGGAAGATAAAGGTTATCTCATACCTTCTTACAGACACTCCTTAGTGCCATCTCTGGACTGATAAGAATTTAGAATCATCTGTGGTATAGGTAAATGGTGGGGGTGGGGGGAGAGAGTAGAGAAAAGAGCTTTTTTTGAGTCTGTTGGTTTTTGGTATCTTTTAGCTAAAAATAATGCTTCTGCCAAAATGGTAGATTTTTTATTGGTATATTCTGATCCCCTTCAAACTTGACAATGTTACTCACTTCTTAGATCCTCAACATCATACTCTAAAAGAGAGTAAAACCTTATGTGACGGTTGCAGAAACAGATGCCTCTTACCTCTGCCTGCATTGGGCACTGCTCCCTTTTTGAGGCCTCTAAGAAAAGTGTTTCTTTACTCCTAGTATTCCTGGATTTTACTCTTCATTCTCTTCTTCGTTTTTTTTTTTTTTTTTTGGTCTATTAAGTTACTTCAATATCCTCCAGTTGGAAAATCCTACTTAGAGGTTGGGGTGGGAGAAGGGAAGAAGCTGATGAGGGGTAAAGACAATGAAGTGGTAGGAGACTGAGGAAATGTAAACACTTACCATTTTTGTCCTGCCCCTAAACATGTAGAAGTTATATAGTAACCTTCCCTATAATACCCCGTTTATCCTTCATTCTTTCCATCCAAAATAGTGCAGTTCTGTAAGTCTTTGAAGGTCCATCTCAGACATCATATTTTTATTTAATTTCTTTGAGCTCCTTAGCTGGAAGTACTTTTCTTATCCTAAACTTCCATGGAGTTTTTGTTTGTTTGTTTTGTATTTTATGTCATTTATTTATATATTGTCCTGACTACTTTTCACACTTTAGGATAAGTGGGTATCTCAAGTTTCTTTTTTAATTGACCTGTAGAACAACATCTCTTCCAGTTGCCACACAAGAATTAGATAAATGACTGCACTTACATGACTGAATTTGAGTTGGAAATAGAAATATTTGATTTAATTAATCATTACTGATGGGCAGCATCCTGATACTATTATTCTACCACTAACAAATGTTGTAGGAGGAAAAAAATCCTGAAAGATTAATTCTTTGGGCCCATGTTGACTCTCTTGTTGCCATTGAGACTGCTCATTGTACCAATAATTTAGCAATGTGAGAGATTATTTTTCTTTGGGTTGGTAGCAATTCTGATAACTGCTGATTTAGGCAGAACTCACACCAGGAACTTCACAGTGAAAGCTGCTATGCCATCACTAAATCTGTGAGCCCATTCCTCTTCCAGTTTGAAAGTTTCAAATGAAGCTCTTTTTATTCTTTCACGCTTTATATACATTATGTGTAAAGTCAAAGTAGACCCTCCCCAAATCTGACCTTTTCTCAAAGTTTTTGAAGTTGAATAAAAGTAAATGAGTGACTGGTTTCATTTCAGCTGAATTTCCCATAGAAGGACCAAGGAGAGTTGTGGGTCACGTTTCATGTCATTAGATAAGAAAAAGTCCCTGATAATCTATGACTTAAAAAAAGATAAATTTTGCTGTTACAGCAACTGGTTTGTGTTAAAATGTGATACTTTACTATACATCACTGCTTTCTTTCTTTAAGATTTTTGGTGAATTGTCTTTTTCAAAACACTAAGAACCTGTCTGAACCATAGGATTCAAGGGCATGAAGATTCTTTTAAGCTGAAGGCAATCAAGGTACTGCAGGATCAAGAGAAACTTTTTACCTCCCCCCTAACAATACAGAAGAATCTAAATTTCCCAGAATAATGGTTATACATTTTATCTGAGTGACACAACTCTATGGCAGGGCAAACATCTAGTTACTAAACATCTGTTCTTATTGCCCTGTGAAGTCTATTCCTTCCTTTCAAAGTCCCAGACTCCCACCACCTTCCCTTTAGTTCAGGGTGGCATATATATACCTCATTGCCTGACTGTCTTTGGAATATTCCCTGTACATGCAAAATTATATCTGATTTTCTTCTGTTAGTCTGTCTCATGTTAATTTGATTCTTAGTCCAGCTAGAAGTTCCTTGAGGGGACAGGAAATTCTTGTTCCCAGACAGTAGTTTACTTCTTTAATGACCAAAAGGACAGTGTGCCCTATATATAAGAAAAAAGACAGTTATGCTTTGCTTGGTGAGAAAATAGATACACATTTTTGAAATTAAACTATGATTCAGTTATCTAGAAGATTAGCCAATAAATGCATTTGTGTTACTATAATTGATTCCATTTGCAAATTGGAATTTTGCAAACAAAACTCACTTGCTACTTTCTTGACACCATTCACTCTGCACAGTTATATTCAGATGTATGCTTCAAGGGGAAAAAATGAAAAACATGTCTTTCTTTCACCATCTATCTCTGTCTTACCATAGATTTATGTTTTCATTGTGATTATTCTTTTAAGGGAAGGCAAAGCATGAATGATTTTCCTTGTAACATAAAAAATTCTGATTTAATTGTTTTTAATAGTTGATTCTGGTTTCTGACTTCAATTGTGTTCTTCTTGACAAGCTCCTATTTCCTGATTCCCCTGCTCAGCTTCCCATCCTGTAGCTTGACGGGAAGATATTAAAAGACTGATGAAAAACTGTGTTATGCCTCTAGCACTCTGCATTTTACCTTAACAGTTACTCAATAATTATTTGTTGAATAAGAGCTTAATTTTCCCTTTTATGTAAGACTTGATGTATGGCAGAAGGCAGTAAGCTAGAGATGGTGGCTTGTAGTGTAGGGCTCGTGAAACTGTACACCAAACACCAGTGAGCAGCGAGGAACAGAAAGCAAGGAAAGAAGAGTTTGTGCCCCTGACTGGGAAATCTCAAGAACATCATCTAGCCATCCAGAATCACTGGATTTGTGAGATCTATGAGGTTAAAGAAAACCTTTCCTTTGTTCTTGTCCTCTTCTATCTCATGGATCTCACACAATACCTGGCATGGGGGCATAGAAAAATGCCATTAATGTCTTACTATTAATACAAACAGAGATAACCTTGTCTAAACGCAAAATGGAATTAAATAATTTTCCTTTTAATCTCTGACATACTTTAGGTTAACCCAGAGTATTTTGAAAGATGATTCTCTTTTAAAAGAAGAAAGGCTTATACATATAAAATGTTTATGTATAATACAGAGATATTAAGTCTATCTGAATAATCACTATAGGACCAAATAGTCAAGTTGCTTATTTATTTTTAATCTTGAGTAAGTGGCATAACAATGACTCACACTGTGCAGTGAAATATTTGGTGATACAGACACAGAAGGACTTTTTAAATTTCTATTTTGGGAGCAAAAGTAGGATTCCTAATCAGAGCGGCACCCAATCATTCAATTGATGCCTGTGTATTTAGGGAGAAAAGAAATGAGGAACATGAATAGATTTCCTGAGAGAGTTAGAGTGAACAGTGATTAAGCTTAGAACATAAAATTACCATTTATGATTAGTTCAGTTCAATTAATTCCATCTATCTATCCATCCCTTAATTCATTTATTCAATCAACCAGCATTTATTGAAAAACCTATTTTGTGTCAGGCTCTGGGCAAAGCTCTGGGGATGTAGGGATCAAAGACACCATCAAAGAATTCATGGTCTTGTGGTAAAGACAGAGATGTAATTGCAGTACCCGAGGGCAGCACGAGTTTTATGCTAGGGAATAAGAGGGAGATCTGGAAGCACATAAACCAGGCAAGTGGTACAGGCTGTAATTCACATATAATGTGAAAACCACATAGAAGGCAAGAGAATGAGGTGCCAACAGTGACCAAAACACAGTGCCCTCCAAGACAGGAAATGTTCCTTACCCACAGGAAGATTATAATTCTTATTTCTCTTAGTTTTAATGCATATGTGTATAGGCAATCATCTTTTAAGATTTTTTTTTTTTAAGATTCACTTGTTTATTGGAGGGGGCAGAGGGAAAGGGAGAGAGAGTCTCAAGCAGACTCTTGTGCTGAGTGCAGAGCCTGATGTGGGGATCGATCTTACCACCCTGAGATCATGAACTGAACCAAAACCAAGAGTCAGTTGCTTAGCAGACTTAGCCACCCTGGTACCCCACCTTTGAAGATATTTTAAGCTCTGAATGACTTCACTGAAGTTTCTGGTGATAAACACTGGGTACGTAATCTTAGTTTTTCAATTGTTTATTTGTTCAAAGAGTTCTGGTTTGCACACTACCCTTCCTGTCTGTCAAAGAATTTCATCACTATCATGAGTTTCGCTCATTGCTGTATTCAAATTCATCCAGAAGTCCAAAAGAAAATCTAACCAACTAATGTTAAGTTTTGTAACTGTGACATGTTTGTAAAATTTTTCATATTGTGTATGAAATGCTGTAATCCTGTTTGTCCCAAGAAAACTCTTGCATTTCTGTCTTAATTAAATCTCTCAAACCAAGCAGGTTTCTGCAGGATATAATCCATTCATTCAGGTGTGAAAGGCTAGGACCTATTTACATATTCACAACCCTGATAGCTATGTCTGGGATAAAATAAATTTATTTCTGAGTTGTCTGGGTTCTGCAGATATTGCAATTACTATTGTATATTCAAACTTTCTCCTAAAAGACTCATTTAGGACAGTTCTGGAAAATACTGGAAATGTGAAAATAGATTGTAAACTCTTGGGGCAAAGACCATGTTTTGATATTTATTCTGTTTACTGCTCTGAAGGTTCTGTGTGAGCCTAAAGCTCCTTATAAATATGTAAATAAAAATAAAATGACTGGAGTTAAAAAAAAAGAGACTCTTCTTAGGAAAGGACGTTTATGAAAGAAAATAACCAGATTTAGAAAATGCAATCATTGGGAAAGAGTGTTCTGGATTATATAGCTCTAGTTTTAGTTTTTCTTATACTCATCACAATGGGAATGATATTTGCTTGAAGTTACAGTAATGGTTTTCAGTGAAAGAGGCTACAAGCACACCAGTAATTCAATACATAGCAAGTAGAGTAATTATAGCTCTGAGTTACCTTTTCAGTCACTTGTAGTGAGGAAATAACAGAACACTGAGGAAGGAGAAGAAACAGAGGAGCAGATTCAGAGAAGGATAAAACAGACACACGTTTGAGCTTAGCATATTTGAGGGGAATATCCTGTGGACACTCAGAGGAAAAGTGGTTCGAAAGAGTTCTGGGAATTTCTTTAAAAGTAAAAATATGACTGTATTAAAGGCAAGGCATAGAGATAACCATACAGATGAAAAGAAAGATAAGAAAACCATAGGAGGCTGCCATCTGTAAAGCATAGTCTGTTTTTAAGATCTGAAATGCAAAAAGCAATTATCTGCTGAATAGAACAAAGGCAGATCAGGAAGGACGAGAGTTAGGGAACAGCAGAAGCCTGCGGGGCGGTCAGAGAGGCCAGGACACAAAATGAGTTCCAATTAGAGCAGGTCACCAAGGAGAAGGAAGAAGCCTTTCATAACCCATTTGAAACAAGAACAAGGCAAAAGGAAGTACAGGCTCCCCAGTTAACAAGGAGGGGAAACAAATAACATGACACAGAGAAGCCCTAGGTTTTATATCTGTTTATTTTTAGATTATGACCATGAAAAAAGGCATCTGCAGTAGAGGACTCTGAATACAACCCACAAACAGACTCAGAAATAGTCATTAAAGAAAAGAATAAGCAATTAAAACTTCACTCATTTTAGCTAAATGCAGTAGATTATCTGTAATGATCAGTGAGATGGATGAAAATATTCTTTCTGAACACTTTTTATTCAATTGTTGGGGTTTGGACAAAATTCTACAAATCAGTCTTGAAGAGACTTTTTGAGAAACCTCACCCATTGTTATCAAAGAGCTGGAGATGCAGTCATTGTAACTGATTTTAATGTAGGAGATGCTAGAAATATGTACCTTTTAACCAAAATCTTTCCATTCTTACAAAGAAACTGAACCATTTCTCCCCAACTCAAGCATTCATATCTTAATTAGTGATGAACATAGGCTTTCCATTAGAAAATTAGATGAACTAGCTAAATACCTTTCTGAAAATTACAGAACTTTAAGTTAAATAGGAAATACATTGTTGTTTATCTTTTTTATACTGTTTTTAATTAATACAATACAAAGGATAAGGCTAGTGATAAAGTTTTATATCTAGAAATACAAGAATATCTGAAAATAATATGATGGATGGATGGTCCCTAGTCCCTTCATAATGAACACATTTTATTAAATATTTATTAAGTCTCTCATATGAATATGTCACCAGTTTACTGAGCAACTGAACCTAGTAGAGAGTAATATAAAATGATTTTGTTATCCCAGTCTTCTTCAAGAATACTTTTTATGTCCCCCTTTAGAGCCTCTTAATTTGAGGAGGTAGAAGACTGTGGTGATTAATAGTGAGGACCTGAACTGCCTAGCTCCAGCATTTGTTAGTGGTGTGACTTTGGGAACTTACTTAACTTTAAATGCATCAATTTTCGCATCTATAAAATGGGAGTGATTATAGTACTTCAAAGGAATTTTGAGGAACCATTGAACTATTTTATTAAATCATAGATCCTAGTACATAGGAAACACTCAATAAATGTTAGCTAAATATTATCTCAGTCGAATTCCATATTTTCCAGTCAAGTTCAGTTATTGAAAACTCAATCTAGTACATATTCTTTTAAATTCTAATTGCATCACCTTGCTTCTCTCTAGGTTTGACCCTAGATTTCAGGGAACTGCTTTAAAGAAGAAGGCAAGGTGTCTTTCAATCTTCTCTTAGATTCTAACTCTCCTAGTATAAAGACAAACATTTGGGTTCTTGGGGAGAAGGCAAGGATTCCCATAAGAAAGCCAGACTTGGGGCTACTGCCACATAGAGGGGATTGACACCATAGGTAGTAGCAAGAAATGCAGGAACTGTATGCAAGCACCCCTTGCTTGGCTCTCTCATGGGGCACATATATGTGGTCTTGGGAGAGGTTACTGTGGGTTTTCCCCAAAGCGTATTTCCCTGATATAGATTCTGGCTCCTGCTTGACATCTTTGGTACTATTTCACACTTCCCCTATCTCCTGTTAACTGGGAAACCTCACAGCTGGGGTCTCCTCAAGAGGCAGGCCAGAGTGTTGGGAAGGCACAGCCAAGATGCTGTTTTTTTGTCTCTTGGCAATCACGTTATTGCTGTATAAAATGGTAGAAATGCAAACTGCTCTACCTATGCTCAACCCTCTGCTTATCAATGTTGGGAGCCATTGGGTAGCAAAGCTAATGTGACAATCTCTTAAGAAGTCCCAATTGTTGTCTACGGCCATACCACCCTGAACGCGCCCAATCTTGTCTGATCTCGGAAGCTAAGCAGGGGCGGGCCTGGTTAGTACTTGGATGGGAAGAAGTCCCAATTGTTGGCATTCTTTTTAGAACACAGGACACTAAATATCTATTTAGACTCAGTTTGGGGGCTAGTCACCAATTCCTGGCAATAGGAAAGTCTCCTATCAACTTGCTATAGATATACAGATCCATTAATTTGAGGCCAAGTCTTCTAAGTGTAGTCTTAACTTTAGAGATTGTCTTAATGTTACATTCCCCTCTGCTGTTGCTCAGTAAGGACAGCCCTGTTTAGGTACTGCATATCTGATTTATCACTCTCTACCTATAAGTATCATATGTGAAATTCATTTTTAATGGCATCTTGGGAATTCCCATTAAGAACAAGTGATGCAAAATGACTTATGTGGGTAATTTCAAAGATTACAGTCTATTACAATTTTCTCAGCCCACACATGTGGTTTAACTCCATTAAATATGCTTGAATAGCAGGTATTTTTAAAAAGATATTTATTAGATTTATGTGCAAAAAGGATAAAATTGAGACAGTTCCAATCTGTGGCTCCCCATTCCTGCACTCCTGGTCCCAGATCTCCTCTTATTTATCTGAGTGCTTGGGTGGAAGGCAGTTGATTTTGTTGTAAATGGATCCTCCTGCTTGCTCTTTCCATCCAGTTTTTGTAAGGTGGAACAGACAGTAAGCTGGGATGCTGGCTTATCAAATTAACAGCAGAAATGTAACATCAGCTTGACAGCTCAAGAAATAGGACATATTTTATATTCATAAATTTATAAATTTTATTTATGATAATATATAATATAAAAATATTTATAAATATTACATATTTATAGTGCTCATCCCAGAATTTCATTGGTTTTGGGTAGAGCCAGTTTTTCATTGCTCCCTCACCCCTGGAACTGATAATCTTTGAAACAGGTTGTTTTATCTTCTTTATCGCAAGATTCATGTGGAGGAAAGGAGATCTGACATTATATTATTTGGGAAATTACATTTAATGATTCAGAACTTTTTAAATTGGCCTTGATTCCTTTCCTTTAATTTTTAAACAAGGGGGTAAATACCTGTGAGAAGAAATATCTGATACAAACTGAAATCTGCTTCAGCTTTTGTACTCTAACTGACAAGTTTCCCCAACAAAAAAGAAAACTCTAAATAGCCTTCTCAACAAGACACTGCCATTTCTCTGGTACTTCCCCTTTTAGCTCATTATACCAACTTTTCCTTTGATACTGCATGATAGTCCCTTCTCAGTTAAAGTCTGATGTGAGAAAATTGGAAATATCCCTTTATTCTTATAGGACTGATTTCATTAGAGATCTTTTTATGCATTGGCAATCCAGCCTTGCCATTTTAAGTATGACTCAGAGATAACACTGATGAAATTAAAAGGCAAGTCTAAAACAGTTGTGACTCCCAGAGGCATGGGACTGCTGAGTCATGTCAAGGGACTCCCAATTAGGAATTAAAATTCTTGGTTTCTGCCAGTTCAGAAAGACACTCAACCTCCCTGGACTTCGGCCCAAATGAAGTTTAGTAGCTCTTTTCCATAGCTATTACTTTATCTGGGTCTCAACCAAAAATTAATCTTGTATTTTGTCATTTTGTTTCCAAGTAAAATTCATAATGCTTTAATAATATTTAATATTTATTCAGTATTTACTATGTGCCAGGCATTGTGTTAAATACGTCACATGCATTATCTCACTTAATCCTGCCATACTAGGTAAGTAATATTTTATATTTGAAGAAACTAGTGTAGGGGCCAAGCACAGGCCTCTCCAAAATCAGGTACTTTGGCATACAGATTATGCCAAGCTGAAAACAAAGCCCCCCAAATTAAGGAAGAAACTTTGACCCACACATCCGCCCAGACACCTTACTGCCTTAAAGAATTTAGATAGAGGACCTGTTCCAGGAGGAAAGCTATCACCATAGATATCTACATTATAGTATGATAATGTAGATATATGGTAATAGATAATGGTAATAGATAATATGGTAAGGTAGGTAGGTAAGAACCCAGCAAGGCCTATTTGATCAAAGCCCTCTGTATGCTATGTCCCATTGTTTCTGAATGGCCCAGCAAACTGGTTTACCAAATATTTACTCTTTCTCATCTTCCTATAAATTACATTCCTTCCCTTTGAAGTCAAGGATCCCTACACCATTGTCCTTAGTTCAGAATGACGTATATACCTCATTTTGCCTGACTGTCTTTGGAATTACTATGTCTGTGTGGGTTCCCTGTACATACAAAATTAAAATGGATTTTCTCCTGTTAATCCCTCTCATGTCGATTTAATTCTTACTCCAGCTGGAAGAATCTTGAAGGTAAGATAAATTTTTTTCACCCCCACACTAGAGAAAATACACATTTTTCTCAAAGCCTAAAAGTTTATAAATGTAGCAATGTAGGTCTATTTGGCTTTTGAGTCCACATTTTAAACAGATAGCTAGTATTGCTACTAAAACTACTTTAACTATGTTCCATATCCCTTTATCAATTAGATCATTTATTAGAGAGGGACATGGGCAAAGTTGAAACTTTAATGAAACTTTTCAGCTTTACATTTCAAAACAATCTTTTTCGACTATGTCTCTCCGATAGTCCAGTAAATTCTTCATTTTGTATTTTAATGTTATCTCATGTATCAGAGACTCAGGTTCTCATATAGAACAAGTTTTCAAACTCATGGATGATATTTGTTTAATTTATTCACTTTGACTTCTATTTTATTATGTTTTTTTCTCACTTTTTTTGCTTCAGTTCTGTTCCTATTGACATTTTCTGTTTTCTGCTCTTAGTGACCAAGGACCTGATCTGTTTATCTTTGTTGCTTATAGTTTTTTCACGTGTCAAACTATTATTAGGTTTCTGTGTCAGTTAGTGTTTTAAACAAGTAATTGAAAATTACTACCTGAAAATGATACTTATCCGTTGTTAATGGGGCAATATCAAATGGAAGGAAAATTCTAATAAACTGCCAATTTATCTTTTAGAAAAATTGTATAACCCTTTTATTAGCCAGAAACAAGTATAGACACTACTATTAATAACAAGTGTACCATTCACTATGATCTCACCATGTGCCAAGTGACTCATGTGGAATATTCTACCAAAAGTTGCTGTTACCCTAGGGCTTCTCTTTTTCCTATATAATGTTCCTATTTGTAACACAGCAGCAGCTTTATTGCAAAAGAAGAATCAGATAAATCAGGAGTGGTTTAAACAGACCAGAGAGAAAAAGAAGAAAGAGGAAAAAAAATTCTTTTTGTGAGCATATACTCAACTGGTTAAAGACAAATTTTTCCCTTTCTAGCCCTCCCCAAATAGGGCCCTCCCCGAAATCTTGAGGTCATGCAGAGAAGGTTTGGGCTAATCCAGGTCTGCTAATGTCTAGGCATTTTTCAAACTGCTTTAGGCTATTTCTGCCATCATTTTGTATCAGGGATTTTCTAGAATAGATTCAGATTTTAGGAGGATTTTGTGTGTCTTTTAAACAACTGAATAGGATGTGTGCCTCCTTTTTTTCTTAATGCAAGTTTGTTAGAACATGTTTATAAGTCAAATGAGAGCAGATGTTATAAAAAGGTGGGGGCACACACTGGGAGGTATGCTTGAGAAACGTAGTTAAACAAAATTATCAGTTGTGTTTCTAGCAGGATAACACAAAACTTTGGATATACCACTATGTAAAGGGAATTTATAAGAGTCGGATTCATGAGACTATCCTGTCCTAATATTTAACCACCAAAAACTTTTTCAGAAAGCAACATTGGAGAAAAGGATTTCTAGGAATACTCTATGGAAAAGAAATGTTATTGTAGAAGTAGGCATTTGAGTAGTTTTCACTTGCTTAGGTACAAAATGTCATATTCCCTCAGCTAGCCTAAATTCTTAGTAAGTATTTTCTATGTATTTCTGATAAATGTGGCAACCATTTAAAAAAAAACAAACATTGACAGTACATATAAAGGAACATTAAAATGTTCATACCTTTTACCCAGTAAATTCTACTTTGGGAAATATATCCTAAAGGAAGAATCTAAAATAGAGAACATGATACACAACTTCTTTTGAGTGCAGCATTTTTTAATAACACAGTATAGTACTAGAAACACCTTAAATGCACAAAGATAAGTAACAAAATTATACTATATTAAATGGAATTATAGTCATTAAAATGATAATTATAAAGACTAACAATATGAAAATTCTTTTTTTGTTGTTTTGTTTTTGTTTTGTTTTTTAGCATATAATGTATTGTTTCAGGGGTACAGGTCTGAGCTTCATCAGTCTTACACAATTCATGGCACTCGCCATAGAATATACCCTCCCCAGTGTCCATCACCCAGCCCTACCATTCCTCCCACCCCTAGCAACCCTCAGTTTTTGTTTCCTGAGATTAAGAATCTCTTATGGTTTGTATCCCTCTCTGGTTTCATCTTGTTTATTTTTCCCTCCCTTCCTTTATGATCCTCTGTCTTGTTTCTCAAATTCCTGATATCAGTGAGATCATATGACAATTGTTGTTCTCTGTTTGACTTATTTTGCTTAACATAATACCCACTAGTTTCATCCACCTCATTGCAAATGGCAAGATTTCATTTTTATGTATGAAAATTCTCAAGAAAAAACAGTAACAAGAAAGATACAATATAATATATACAGAATAATTTTATAAACTACAAAAGAAGTAAAGGAAAATTTTCTCAAGGAAAATGCAAAAAAATACTAATAATACTTATGGGGGTTTTTTGGAGCTGGTAGGTTTATTCGTGATTTTCTTTTTTCTATTTTCTAATTCTTTAAAGCAATGTGGTTAGTTTGTATTTATAATAGTACTTCAAAGATATTTTTGCTCAATAAGAGAAAAATTGAGGCAATTACCCTGTTTTTGTGTTCAAACTTTGACTTCTGAATGAGCAAGATTTGTTAATTTTTCTAATGATAAACAAGGCCTGTCCTTTTCATCCAGTGCAGGCAGCCTGCCTGTGAGGTGTTAGAGAATTCCTCCAACAAGCCAATGATACTTCTGCTCAGGGCTTCACTGATAGATGGGGAGATTTCAGTATAAAGTTTCAAACATTTGTGCATACTAAACACGTGGACCTCAGCGTTCTCCTTCTTGTGCTCTCTCTGAGTGATCAGATAATAAAATGCAAAATGAAGAGAAGCTGAGGTAAACATTTCTTTGTTGTTTAATTTACATGAACTTTTTCTTAATCCCCCAAATGAGCTCTTTAGTGTCTAAAGGTATTTCTCACAGAATTTTTAACATCATTATTATTGAAATGAAAGGAGGGAAAATCAATGATAAACATCCTGTAGATGGAACACATTTGATTTCAATTTGGACCAAGTTGTTAGTTATTAAATCCATTGTAAAGCTTTCTGCAACTTATTTAAACTCCTCACCCTCTTGACTACTGAACAAGTGCTTCTGAGTTTCTGATACTTTTTGACAATTTTTCCCCATAGTATATGACTTGTCATTTAAAGATGCACCAGAAACAAAATTTTCAAAATATGTCCATATTCAATTTGACATCAGAAAATTGTCTATTAGTTTGAGTTTCAAAACAGAAGAACAGGACCGAATCATTTTGTAGTAAAACAAAGCTCTCTTGGCTTGTGGTCTTGGCAATATTTGCTTGTATAGACACTTCTCTTTCTTCAAGAGAAAATTGAGGTGACTTAGTAATGTACTTTGGATATACATTTTTACTGTGCTCCTATCAAACTCTCTTCAGCAATTTTTCAGTGACCTTGAGTGTACTTTATAATTCTGAAATCTCCTTGGGGTATGTTTTAAAGGTCAGACGAATTTAATCATATTTACCTCTAGAGAAATAAGGTAAATGATACCCAGCTACAGTATGGAAGACATTCAAGTGCAAATAACTAAGAAAATTTAAACAATTAATTAATGGTTTGTCTTCCATCACAAGTGATCTAGGGGAAGGCCTGTGGGACTGGTAGTGGCTCAAGATTGCCTACAAGTACCCAGGTTCTTAACTTTCCCACTTCTGCATCTACAGAACTTTCGCTCTCATTTCATAATTTTCATCCATGGCTTTAGGATGGCTTTTTCACCTCCAGGAATCTCATCTCCATTCCAGTCTAAAAGATGACTCATAAAGTAGGATGGTCAGTGCCTATGTTAGCTGCCATTCAGCCACACTGACCACCGCAAGCTGCATGAAAGCTTCCAGGTCTCTACACAAGAAAAAAGACAAGGCAGGGCTTAGGGATGAGTGTTGACTGCCTTGTCCCCAGTAACTGCCACATACCTCTCTAGAATACTACCTAAGCCACAAAATCATTACAAACATTTTTCCCAAGCCAAATTAAATGTCTTAGAGGTTAAACACTCAAAGTTATAAATTTGCTCTCGTCCCCTCAAGTATGTTGCCCAATTCTTACTACAATGGTTGCTAGGTGAGGAGGCAGCCAGAACAAAGAAAAGCTGCATGCACAAACAGGGAGCACTCGTTGTTGGTAAATCAAAACTGTAGGATAAAGAAATATTAAACCAACCCTTATGGAAGTATTCAAGTCATGGGGTAGCCTGGGTTTGTTTAAAATATAAATGAGAAGTTCTTTATTGTTATAGTACAATACAAATAATGAGCTTAATGTTGGTTGCTGAGTTCTCAAGAAGAAGGAAACTATGTTGAGTATTTTTTTTTCTAATAAGGAGATGGCAGACGTATTTATTTTCTATGTGTATATAGTAGAAAATGTAACATTATGTAAAGAAGCAAACGCAGACCATCTAAAATCCTTTACTAAGTAGAAACGAGCTTCCAAGACATATAGATTTTGTGAATCTCCACTTCTTTTACCTTTTAATGAGGAAATTAATATAGTGGAGGTGTTAGGGGAAAAAAATCCACCTATGATTACTATCATTTCACACAGAAGATCATTTTAGTGCCCCAAAGAGGAATGACACAATCTTGGACTTAAAATTTTTTTAATCTGAGGGGGGCACCTGGGTGGCTCAGTGGGTTAAAGCCTCTGCCTTCGGCTCAGGTCATGATCCCTGTGTCCTGGGATCGAGCCCCGCATCGGGCTCTCTGCTCAGTGGGGAGCCTGTTTCCTCCTCTCTCTCTCTGCCTGCCTCTCTGCCTACTTGTGATCTCTGTCTGTCAAATAAATAAATCTTTAAAAAAATTTTTTTTTAATCTGAGGAAGAGCTAAACTTCATGGGAAAAAAAATCGTACTTTTTCCCTTAAAAAAAAATATGGTGCAAATAAGCACAAAAACTTGGTCACAGATCATCACCCGTCCAGAGGTGGATGTTTAGGGACAATTGGACTGTCGTGAAGGATTTTGAATATCTGGGATTTGCTTGTTTTTCTTATCTTCTATAAGCATATATGCAATTCATACCTGTTTGGTGGCTGTTGTGTGTTACTAGCCCACTGTCTGTCACATGCATGGTGTAAAGTGTTGTGTGTGGCAAATTACTCCTTTCCATTTGTCTGAAATAATTGCCTTTCTTTTAGGATAAGTCTGAAATAGCAAATAGTATACATGGGCCATCATTGACATGTCTTATGCCAATGGCAAACTTACTATTCAGGGTAATTTTTACTTCTGACACCACAAATGGTATCAGATCTTGTCTTACCACGATGGTTAGGAAGTCACATTCAGATCATTGGAGGCAACACATAAAAATCCCTTTGTCCTTCTTGAAATAGGCATTATCCCCAGAAGACCTTTGTTCAAATGTGCTTGCTATGTGAAAGGGAGACTTATTGACACATCAGTTCAGATTAACCAGCTGTTACGTGGCAGAGAGAAGAGTACCAAGGGAATAAAAATAGAAATCAATTATGTTCTAAAGGCAGTGTGAGGAAAGGGCTGGGAATGGAAGAGAGATTTTCAAGGAGCAACTTGAAACCAACCTCCGGGAGGTGAGGGCACTATCACATTGATTCCATCTGCACTCATACATTTCCCTTCCTCATGTTGGAATGAGCACATTTGCAATGGGTTTACCTGTGCTTGTCATATTCAGGCTGGATTTCCACCAAATATGCTATACAAACTATAAACTCTGGCAAATCTGCTATTGATTGCAGAACATTGATCCATTTGTATCTCTGGGCTTTGATGTGGCTGTTCTTAAGCCTACATGCTTGAGTGTTCCAGGTAATTGCATTTGAATAAAACTAATATAAGAATATTGTGGAAATTCAGAAATACTAGCCATCTCACAAACATTCCCTCCCCCAAGAGTTCATTCCAGAAATACTATTTTATTTTTCCCTACCTCTCACATAAGGTATGAAATTTATTTACTGAAGAAGTAGAAGAAATACGTTGTAAAGCAGCCTTTCCTATACTTCTTTAAGGAGTATTCTTGGGATTAGAATAAACCACAGGGTTAAACAGAACAACTTGAAAGTGTTTAAACTGTGATAGGACAGAGATTAAAATAAACGTTTATTGAATGATAGTTTTGCTTTTAAAAATCAATTTCATTTAAAATAAAAAGTACTATAAGGGCATTAGGGATATGAAAAATAATCACCCATAATCTTACCATTATAATAATACAAATGCTTTAGCATTTTGGTGCATTTCCTTCTAGCCTTTTTTTTTTTTTTTTGTAGTCCTATGCATTGCTAAAATATGTCTGTATGTCACTCATCCAACAAATACTTATTGCCTGAATTCTACATACCAAGTACACTATGCTAGACAATTATGAGAATAGATATTGTTTTCACTTAATGTGATTTTTTATTTATATAGTTGCATGTATGTGGCCTCATAGTTTTTGAAACCTCATTCAACATAAATGTACTCAAATTTATACAATATTATTGGTTATTTATATTATTATTATGTATTGCTTAAAGTGTTTGATTCATACTGACATATTCCTTTCCAAAGTTTAGATACTTATATGCACTTCTACCAGCAACATCTGAAAAAGCAAACATGCTTCCAGTGTACCTTGTCTTGTATTTTAAACTGCCATCTTTTATAGGTTAAAACATTCTATATCATTACTGCATTAATTTGCTTTGTTTGGTTTCTGGTGAGGATGGGGTTTCTAATATGTTTGTTAAGTTTGGAATTGCCTACTTTTGTGAATTGCCTCTATAGAATTTCTTTATCTATTTAGTGATTTTTCTTAATCATTGTGTTTTTTTACTGAGTATGGTGATCTGTTATTTTGATACATTTTTAAATACTACACTTTCTGCTTTCATTTGATCGATGTTTTTATAACATGCAAAAGTTAAAAAAATTTTGTGAGCACAAATTCTTTGATTATTGTCTTTGTGATTTTTCTAACTTTGATTGTAAAAACTCCCCCTCTTCAGAGATTTAATGAATATCCAATTCCAGCTTTTCACTAGCTTGTTTTAAAAAATATTTAACTCTAATCCACTTGGATTGTTTTGGTAAATGGTGTGAGGTGAGGCTCTAAATGGATTTTCCCCAAGATTGCTATCATTTATTCAAACACAAATTATTGAATAATTTACCATTCCCTTGTGATTTGTTATGCTTTATCTATGATTCAAATTTTACAAAGAATATAACTATCTTTGGTCTAAAGCATTGCTTTAAATTTAAAGTTTTAAAAGTCAAGACACTTTTTTAAAAATGCAAAGTACTGTGATACTCATTTCTAATGGAGGATACACTCATGCCAGGCACTTTGATAGCTCTCTGAGGACAGAACACTGAAATTATTATTAGAGTATCATGTGCAGCATATACTTGCATTATTTCTTCTGAAGACAGAACTTTTGGACCAGCATACAAATGACAGGTTAGCCTCAATTGTGTCTAACTGTTTCCAGCAACATTAAGGAGTGATATTATAAGCATGAATATGCACCAATATTTAGCTAGAAGAATGTTGAGAGAAGTATTATTGATAATGTTGAAACATAGAAATAAACTAAACTCCATAAATAGGAAGCTCTTTATATAAATCATGATACACTTCTTAAAACATTATGGAATGGTGTAACCTGGAAGATATTCGTGGAATATTATTAAGTTAATAGAACTAAGTATTTTGTACAAGAGAATGTACAGTGTGATCTCATATTGGTAAAATGATGCGCATATAGTATTATACAATCATATTATTTTCTTTGTCTATAAAGCAGAGGGAAAAATATTTGCAAAACATTTGACATAACTTTAATGAAGATTACCTATTTCCATGTGGATATATTACATGTATACATCAACACTAGGATTTAGCAGCTATCTGCACTGATTTTTCTTTGACTTTCTCTGATTTTTTTTAAGTATAAAAGACAATTGGTACGAGCTGAAATTATTTTGAGGAGATTGGCTTAACAGCATAAATACAGCATATTTCACTTTGTTAGGATACTAGGTTTTTGTTCAGATAGGAAAACAACACTGGCATCAAATGCTACTGTCTTGTTTTTCTTTGTGCTATTAACAAAGTTCAGTTATAAAATTTCAGGAAGCATCCTCTCAAACATACCCGAAACATCATGCCATTAATTTCCTTTTTTTAAGGTTTTATTTATTTATTTGACAGAGAGAGAGACACACAGCAAGAGAGGGAACACAAGCAGGGGGAGTGGGAGAAGGAGAAGCAGACTTCCCGCTGAGCAGGGAGCCCGATTCGGGGCTCAATCCTAGGATCCTGGGATCATGACCTGAGCCAAAGGCAGATGCTTAAGGACAGGGCCACCCAGGTGCCCCCATATCATTAATTTCTAAATTCTGCAGAAGTAAAGGAAGAGGTTCATTCCAATAAAGAAAATCCCAGAGTTAATGTCTATCTTGAGCTATCTATGCAAAATTATTTTTTTGGCACTTTTGCCTTGTTCTTACATCTGAGGAGTTATGTGAGAGATTAGTGGTGACAAGACCAAGCCACTCAGTTAATTCATTTGGCACCCTTTGAAAATTCTATCCTCATAAAAACTGTGTACTGAGTATGGTTTTGCTATTTTGGTCATTAATTGGTTGGCTGACCATTAGGGACATTGATAGTATTCTATTATGTCGGATAAATTTCTGTGTCCTGCTCTTAGAGCAAGCTATTTTAAAAGAGCAGATTAATGGTGCAAAAAAAGCGTAATTAGGCTCCAGAGTTCTCTACAAGTACTACATTTTCCTATGTAAAGAATCCTAGTGAGTGTGAGGAAGAGAATGCATATTTTATTTGGGCCATGTAAGAAATCTTCCTGCTCAGAAGGCTAGCTTTACCTACTGACTAATACAAGACATGACTAAAAAGTAATCAAGGAAATCCCACAGGCCACATGTGAAAATCAGTTTCATCACTTTATAGTCACATCTCATTTTTCCTTTATTTCATGCTGTGCCAATCTCAGAGAGGGCCATGGAATTGGGGACAATAATTGACGCTTTGAATTCAGTACCAGATAGTGATATTAATATTCTCTTTTGTTAACACTGTGGGTACAGGTGATGGTGGCAGGGGGTGGGGAAGCTTACTTTTGTGTAAAGTGTATGAAAGGAAAGGTGGTTATGGTGAAGGTGGGATAAGAAAACCAATAAAATTCATACTATTTCATTTTAAGCGTTGGATATATGCAAAGTGTTATTTAAAATCATTTTGTAACGTGTATGGCACATCCACAGATTCAAAGCAGATACCAGAGCTGCCAGGATCCTCAAGGCCCCCTGCTGCTAGGCTTTAATAATTTATTATCCAGACTGGGCGAAGTCCAAGAGTTTCAGGGGAGGCAAGGGAGCCATCTAGTGAGTGGGGACACTCAGGGACCTTAGGACAGAGACTACTTTCCAACCAGTATGGAAATATATACAGCAATATTTTAACAACCAGTGTGCATATTAGCAACTAAAGTTCTTTCAGTGCATTTATTTGGGGAGTTTGTGTCCAGGATTTCAGATTCTGAAAGAGCTTAGAATTCAAACATTTTCAATTCAAAGAGTTTTCTTCCAGGCATTTCCTGCCATCCCTTCCCTTTGAGTTCAAGGGTTCTGTTCTTTTGGCTGACCTTGGTTGGTCATGTTTCCCAGCTCAGGCCCTAAGAGGGGCAATTATCACTGGCCTGGTGAAACCATCAACAAGATCATTTCCTGTGTGGCTTCTGTCAGAAACAACTGTCAAGGTGCTGACCCTGTGCTGGAGCTAGAGGTCTCCTCCTGTGAACCCCTCCTCTGAGGCTTGATCACCTGTGCTGGAAGCCACCATCAGTGCTTTTCTGACTCACTGAGCAACTCTGAAAGCCATGGAGAGTCCCAGCACTTGGGCCTGACTTGGAGGAAACATGACTCAACACAACAGCTTTTAAATGATCACTTAAAAGTGTCAAGAGACAAAGTTATTCAATAAACAAAAACCCCACTTGTCCTTGGAAGACACTTTCGTCATTTCTTAAACTCGTTAATGATTGGACTTTACATTGTATTTTAGCATGTCTCCCCTCATCCAGTATTTGGATTGCTGACTTTTTGTCACTTTTGGGAGTAGAAAATGTCTGTTTTTGAGTACCATTTGTTTTCTACGGACCTATGTCTGCCTTAACCTTAAATAACTTGCTCTAGAAAGTAAGTTTTCTCTTTGAGAATTTTAACTTTAAGTCACCTGAAACTCATTTTTTTAAAGATTTATTTATTTGAGAGAGAGAGAGAGAGAGCGTGCGTGCAGGGTGGGGGGTACAGAAGGAGAGAGAGAATCCTTAAGCAGACTCCCCACTGAGCACATCCCCCCCCAAACTAATTTTAATGACTTTTTTTGTTAATAAAGCCTTCTCTATTTTTTAACAAAATTGAAAGTATCTTTTATTTTTAAATCTTTATTCAGCATATTATCATTTTTTCCTCCCTTACACAAAGTTCCTATAAGTTTGTCAGGGTAAAGAAGTAGAATTGAGGGACGCCTGGGTGGCTCAGCTGGTTAAGTGACTGCCTTCGGCTCAGGTCATGATCCCAGCATCCTGGGATCGAGTCCCATATCGGGCTCCTTGCTCAGCAGGGAGACTGCTTCTCCCTCTGCCTCTGCCTGCCACTCTGTCTGCCTGTGCTCACTCTCTCTGACAAATAAATAAATAAAACCTTAAAAAAAAAAAAAAAAGAAGTAGAATTGATCCCTAGGTGAGATCATTTATGAACTGATGATTTCACAGAAAGAAAAAGGAAGGCAAAACAAAAGGAAAAGCAAAGATAGTGGTAAGTTCTGCTGAACTTAGTGTAGGAATATGCAAAGTTCTTTGAGAAAAATTATAACAGAAACGGTTTTGATTCGAGTCATAGGGTCTCTTTTTAATTCATGCTTTGGTCCTCCTACAGCTTACCTTCCTGAGGTTTAAAAACTCAGAAATAAGCAAAGAATAGGAATCATTTTCCAAAACCTTTCATAAATGTGACATTGATTCATTGATATACAGCCCATTAGCCTAGAGTTTCATCTCTTCATCTATCATTTCAATTATCTCCTGATTTCCCCAGGGCATTTGATAAATGGGAGACCATTTACATTGGGTTCATTAATGACCTTGGTAAATTTTGAAAATGTACCCCCTATTATATGCATATATGTTTCAAAGCTACCTACTAGTTCTTTGTGCAGCCTAGAGGATAGAATGACATACATACATCTTCATCACTTAGATATAGTTTAAAAATAAATTCTAAAGAATGTGGGGTTTTATGTTCTTATGTCCATAATAACCAGTAATTGTGTATGGGTTAATTGTGTAATAGGTATATAGCAAAAGAGGCAGGAGGGCATTGTTCAAAATAAAGACGGCCCTTTGGGGTTTTTCCCTCTTTAGAGTTTATTCTCCAAAGTGTTCTTCATCAAATACAGTTACAGAACAAGGTTTTTGTCTGTTTATTTCAGCAGTGATATTATTTTGGAACTGTCATTTTCTTACCATGCTGAGTTGAAAAAGAATTTTTTTTCTAAAATCATTTATTGGCCTATCCCAAAATTTACAACAACCAAAGGCAACACACTATACATATATCCCTGTTATTTATCTACATTGATATCTATGTATTTATTTCCCTGTTTGCACTTTATTTGTAGCTGCTTCTTTCTGGGGGTGGGGGTGGGATGATGGAGGAACATGCCAATGGACCCTATGCTTCATTACTCTTACATCCTCAGATGAAGCAGAGATGCTTCCAACAGCCATCACCTGGTTCTCTGGAGTTTCATTTGGTCATCAAGACATTTGAGTTGGAAGGACTTCTGAGAGAAGTAAGTCTGCCAGGAAGGAGCTGCTGGTTATCTCTAGTCCCTTTGAAGATTTAGAGAACCAAATTATGATCTATTGTTTATAAAATTTAAATTACATATATACAACTTCACCAGCCACAGGATCTTCTCTCTCCACGAAGGGATCTGGCTTTCAATTCTTCATGTTAATTGAAATACATCAATTATCTCCATTGAAAAGAAATTTATATTCTTTTAATTAACTGATATCAAAGATGAAAAATCATTCCTGCTTTTCTCATCTCATACTAATTTCCTGGTTAGTTTGGTTATATTGTTTAACACATCTTCAATCAAATAAACTTCTATCCAATTAGGATAAATGTATTCTTATTAAAGAGTCTTCAAAATTATTAGATAAATAAGAGATTTGGGTTGAGAATTTCAGATGACTGGTAATTAAACCAACTTCTGAGAAATGGAAGGTTTTGACATTTTTCTTGAATATAACATTAAGTGTATCACAAAGCAATCATATAATTTTAAAAAATCAATCAATCTACCACTTTATGTCTTTGTGAAAATTAAGATCTTTCAGGTAACACTGGGATATGATATTTATGATTAGAAAGAGGTTAGTTCGATTATGGAGTTATCAACTCCTGACGGTGAGAGTTGGATGTGCTGTGAGGAGAACTCCTTGGGGTTCAGCTCAGACTCCCAGCTATTCAGGGTTACAGCCTACTCTGTTTTGACAGATGGCTCCTTTATGTGCAGGGCTTCTAAGTGGACATGTTGCAGATGTGGAATGTATTTGAAAAGGTCAAAAATCCATTGCTTTATAGCCCTCAGTGGTTAAGTTTTTAGAGCGCAAGGATATATTTTATTTATCTATATATCTTCTGGCACCTAGTGCAGTGCTTAACACATATGAGGAATTTAGTAATTGTTGACAATTGAATGAATGAGTGAAAGAATTAATGAGTTAATGAATGAACACTTTGTTTTACTTAGACGTTACCAGAGCTATTTATAAATCACATGGCAAATACCCAGCATGCAGATAGTAAACAGGAGACTCTCTCAGCGAACCACAGAAGTTAAAGGCCAGAGGAAAAATTGGAAATCTTGACGTTTATATGCAAAATGTCATCTTCGTGCAGGTGACTCAAATCTACTTCTCTAGTCTCTCTTTTTGGGCAGGGATCACCAGAGCACCAGCCAAATGACTAAGATGAGAATTGGGTTCTTCCTTCTTAAGTCTAGAATGGATCAAGCAATTCCACATCAGCTGAAAACTGGGTTCAGGGGGGCTGCATAGCAGAAGAGAAAAGCTGAGGTCCAGATACCAGAAAGAAGAAAATAAATACCAGGGATCAAAGGGTGAAAAAAGAGAAGCCAGGTCGAGAATGCAGAACCATGACTTTTAAGCTTGTTAGACACAAGGGATCACAGTAAAGTAGGTTATTAACAAGCACGGAGGAGGGAAGGGACGGAGTCCTTAACAGTTGCCTCCAATTCCAGCCTGTGGTTGTGTCCCAGTTCAATGAGTTCACTGATGAGGTATGTGAAAAAATCAAGCAGAACTGACAAATTTATTCAAACCTGGTCCTTTACAGATGTGTAGCCTCACATTTCTGATTGCATGCTGGACTTTCTCCCCAGAGTGTTTCTTTGGCACTGCATATTTAACATATCTAAAATGAAAAATCGTTCCTCCTGTATTTATCGTCAGAAAAAAAAATAGCTCAAGACTTAGAAATGGGCAAAAGAGATTACAGAGTATCTTTCCTCTCAGTGGAGTGCTGGGCATTGTCTAAGGGACCCTCTGGGGATTAAATAATTCTATGGAGTATGTACCTTTGATTGACTTGCTGTTGACTGGGTTATTTTAGAACTCTGAAGACGAAGAAGTCAAGTTGTAAAGAACTGGTAGTCATGTAAATGATCTTCTACACAACAGTAGGAAGGAATTTTTGTTCTAAAGACACATAATTGATTATTGCACTATGGAAAAGATGACCCAAATTTTATTGCCCTTTATAATATTAACTAATTTGACATTTATTAGTAAATTAATTTCAAGACTCTTGATTGCCCTTGGTAGGAATGTATGTGTGTTACTTTTTTTTTCAATAATTAATATGTTGAATAAAATCTTAAACCTATTCATTCTTTATTTACAGAAAAGTCATGTTTTTAACTTTACAAAAATTATACTATTCTCCTTGTTGTTAATATTTCTACTATGCTATACACTTGGTACCATCAAGTTTTCTTATTCCATGCCTCTTCGCTAAATAATCAGTTTCTAAGTTAAATACACTTTGCTTCAATTACCGTTTCTGTATCAGTGAGCCAGTTCAGGTCCCAGTTATTTTGTACTTAGGCTGATCCGATGACCCAATCCCCCCCAACTTATCTTTCAAATTTGTCCTCCCTACCATCATAATCCAAACACAAAAGCTGAATCTTTTCACCTGAACTCAGGTCTTCAGGACATTTTCAGCTCACAAACCCTGTTTGACTTCCTATAGGCTAACAAATCAAATTCCCAAGCTTTACCTCCTTAAAAAGAGAGATCCAAGGGGATCCTCTTAACTCTATATCCCCTGACACTTATATTAGTTTGCTGTAACAAAGTAAAAAAAAAAAAAAAAAAAAAAAAAAAAAAAAGGTGGCTTAAATAGCAGAAATTCAATTTCTCACAGTTCTGGAGGCTCCCAGTCCAAAATCAGGCTGTTGGCAAGGTTGGTTTCTTCTGAGGGTTTCTTTTCTTGGCTCATAGATTGTTATTTTATAACCCTGTGTCTTCATGTGGTCTTTCTTCTTGTGTCTGTGTCCTGATCTCTTTTTATAAAGACATTAATTGTATTGGGGTAGAACTTACCCATATGACTTCATTTTACCTTAGTTACCTCGGCATAGGCCCTACCTCTAGGTTAAAATTTCAACATATGAATTTAGGGGGAACACAATTCAGCCTATAACACCTCTATAGGAGGGAATAAGAGAAATGTTTGTTAAATGCTTACCATGTGTTTAACGCTTTCATATACATTAAAAAATAGTTAACTTGTTGTTTTCCTGAACGTATCCTAAGCCAATTTCTACTTGTAATATGTCACCTCTATGGCATTTCGTTTTCCCATACTTTCACATTCTACCTGGTTTTATGATCATTTGTACTTGTGTTTTTTAGTAATAGATACTAATTCCTTAAAGGTAAGATGATTATTGCCTCTTTTAAGGACCCACCTGAGGTGTATGGCCTATTGTCTAGAATATAGATATTTCCCAAATTAAAAATTCAAAGGAAGGAAAGGAAAGTTTGTAAAAGAAAAAGGCAAGGTGACCAAGTTTTGTTTTGTTTTGTTTTTGCAGGAGTTGGGGGAGTTGGGGGAGGATGAGTCAAGAAAAGGAAGTGTAAGAAAGGTGTTAGACAAGAGGTACAAATTCAAGGCCAATCATATACCACTTGTGGAACCTGAAAGTTCTATCACTTTACCTCTTAATTGATGATGTTATCAGTAAATCATACTCCATTTAAATAGTTTCATGCCTTCAGGCAATGGAAAACAATTTTTGATTCAAAATAATTTAAGATTGATCCTCATTCCCGTGTATCACATTGTTTGGGAGATCTGATTTCAGCTAATTTGTCTCCCACAGCCAGCTGGGGTGTGGTTTAAGGGGACACTTTACTGTGTTGTGGCAATATATTCCACAATTCAGCCAATCTGGTCTGATTTTTGAAGCATGAAAACATCTGAAAGTCTCAGCTAATGTGCATTACACGTGTCACATTCCCAAAACTAGGCCTAAGACTTGTGAGGGTGTGATCCATAACTCCATCTACTGCCACCAGACTGTGATATTTATTGCTGTGAAAATTCCCATGACAAATTTGTTTCTGTGGCACATTTACCATTATAAATTGACATGGATCCATAGATGTGATGGCTTCAGACATAGAAACCTCAGGACTTTATTATTTTTTTCAAATCTTAGATTTAGGTTGGCTGTGAAATTTTTAGAAGTTCCTATTTCTTTGGGTTATTAAAAAAAAAAAAATCCAGCAAAGCATTCTTTTAATAGAGTGTATTATTATCAAACCTTTTCTGAAGAAAAGTTTCATCTGATTTCTAAATTTAACAGTATGCACTTATCTCAAAATTTTAGTCACCATCCACTTAACATGTATTTTTCCTCATTATTAAAATATTCCAAATTCTTCCTTTTAGAAGAAATCAGGACTGAATATAATAGTTTGTACAGGGACTGTTTGGGAAGGGAGTATAAATACGATTTCTCATTAAAGTAAAATGTTCTAAATTGAGTATTATGGAGTTAGATGTGTGGCTTTAGTATATGTGGGGTTCTGTGCTATGTCTGAGGGACACAGGGACGAAGAGCCATTATACTGGCTTCAGGAAGCTTACAGTCACCTGAGGAAAGACACAAATGATCATATCCAAGTTAACCACCAGTTCTCAGAAGGGGTGATTTTACCCCTCTCTCAAGCCCCCTCCACAGAACACATTGCCAACTGAGATAGGAATCTGCATCAGGAAGTTCGATATGTACATATAAAACTTTAGTAGAGGATTGGCTGGAGATATGGATGTGACCATCATAACACAACAGGTGTTAAAAAGACTGGTAAGATTATGCAGTATGTATGATGAAGGCATCCGGTGAGGGACACCTGCCTCTAAAAGGAGACAGAGAAAGAGGAATCACAAAGGCAACTAAGAAAAACACTACTAAGATATTATCAAATATTTTTAGAGCCCATACTATGTGCAGAAAACTGTGCTGAGTACTTTACTTACATTTATTCTCATCACTAATTCTCAGCTTTATTGTATAATGTTCAGAGGAGGGATCAAATGTATCAAACGCAACAGAAACCTTCAGTACAGTGAAAGCTAAGGTGTTTATAGATTTGGCAGTTAAGAAGTCATGGCCAGCCTTAGTGAGAGCAGTGTCAGCAGAGGGCTGGAGCTGGCAGCTAGAGTCCAGTGGGTGGGAAGGAAAAGGCTGATGTGGAGGTGGAGATCAAGAAGTTTGCATTAAGAAGAAAGGAAAGAAAATGAGTGTTTCAGTGGGAACAGACTATAGGGAGGACATGGTGGGGGGTTGTTTGTTTTAAGATTTTATTTATTTGAGAGAGAGGAGGAGAGAGAACAGGAGCAGGGGGAGGGGCAGAGGAAGGTAGAGAGGGACAAGCAGACTCCCACTGAGCAGGGAGCCTGACATGGGGCTCAGGGCTTGATACCAGGACCCTGAGAGCGTGATCTGAGCCAAAGGTAGATGCTTAACCAACTGAACCACCCCAGCACCCCTAGAGGGAGGACATTGTTTTAGGATGGAGAGGTGGAAGAAAGTAAGAGTATAAACACTGTTTTAAACTTTGAGGAGAGAGGGAAGGTTTTTGACAAACACCAAGAGGACTGGGAAGTTTGCAAAGATGAGACAGTAAAAGAGACTTGAGAGGCAGTGCCTGGGGCATGGCTGAGATAGGATACCACTTTCTCCAATCCAAAGTCCACTGGAGTCCCTTTTTGGAATTTCTTCCCTCTTACCCAATTTGGATTTCTCTGAAATACTCTTTCAGGAGGACCTTTGAGTGTTGCTATCCTCACTTATCAGGACACCATTCTATGAAATTGAATCAAATGAATCCTCTCCTACCTCCTGCCTTCTCTATTCCTGCAACCCAGGGAGTTCAGTGCCCAAGGGAAAAATGCACGCTGTCGCTGTCGGACTACAGCCTGTTTCTGAGAGATGAGGACTCCCCAAATGAATGGTACATAATTTGCTTATTCTTTGTGATCGTCTTACCACAGCATATTAATGTATATTGAATGTTTCTTTTCATTAATACAATGCTAATATGGGATAATTTTTTCCTCACCCATTATTTTCCTACCTCTGCATCTTAGTCTGAGCAAAAGTATGTTTTCTATATTATGTCTAGTCTGAATCATTTATTTAACCAAAAATATTGAATATCTGCAGTGTACTAGGTCCTAGTTTGTAGGACACATTTGACATGGTTCTGGTCCTTGAAGAGCTCACAGTCAGCAGAAAAAAAACAGATAGATAAATAACCATTTAAAATAGAAAAGAATAAGTGCTGTAATAGATGTAATATACAAAGAGATTATTGAAGCCAATGCAGCAACTACACCTCCCTCCCCCATAAAATAAGTCTTCTACTCAAATACTGAATTACTTTTATTTTTTCAAATGGGCTGTCAAGAATGGAAACACCCCCTTTCTTTGCTTGATGGATTTTTCCCCTCTTTCTTTTTCTTTTTTCTCTCTTTGGTTTTTACCCTGCCAATTCTCTGCATGGGCTCCTTTTATATTCTGAAATCCCAGTTAAGGGACTTTCTCACTGATGATAATGACACAGGTCTGTTTTCACAGCTGTAATCTTGAAGTTTCTTAATAATGCCATATTTTAAACATTATTCTGAAATGCTAGAAGGTTTGAAGGTGCTCAGAAAGTAAACAGTCGGCTCATATAAAAGGGAACAGTTGTAATATAAAACTTTCAACAATTTGTATCAGATCATTGGCACTTCATTGAAAATCTCAAGCTCTTGAAACAACAAAATTTTCCCCCAAGGGGAACAAATTCACTAGACATGCGTATGCATTAGAAACAGATGAAGGTGATGCAGTAAAATTGGAAAGACAATTTCTGAGCTTGTTAGAAGATGGAGACCAAGCATTTGTATTTCTATTGGATTCTTTGGCCTTGGCAAGACTCTTTTTTCCCAGCAGAGCAGATTTTGGGAATTTGCATTTATGTTCATGATCACCTTTGACATCTGAGACTCTGAGGACTTGACATCACATACTATTATTATTATAAGCTGTTAAGCTCAAATTGCTACTTTGGTGTTAACAAGAATGGTGCCACATGGTGAGCATATGCTGTTTGTGAAAGTAAATGGTGCTTTAAGAATGTTTTATTCTCAAAAGGAAGCCTACTAGCAGACAGCTTGTATTCAGACTCTGTGTACGTTCTCATTTGACCATCATAAACAATGTTTAAAGAGTCAAGGTTGTTACTTGAGAATCAGGGAGCTCTTGAACATGTGGGTGGATATATTCTCTGTAAAGCATGATAGACATTTTCCTCTATGTTTATCCTTTTAAAAATGTATGTATTCCACTTCAGGGCTCCATAGATCTTTCAGATGGTATCTTAATAGAGTTTCCTCAGCACAGAAGTGATTTATTTCTTTCAATGGAAGATTTACTTAAATCTACTATTTAGAAATTTAGCATTATTATAACTGGATGTAGAATTCCTTTACCTTGGACAGACTAAAAAAAACCTCCCAAGACTAATTAGGCAATTTAAATGGTGAATAATGCTATTTCCCTATGCGTTTTCGTTGTGAGTTAAAACTGATGAAGATTTAATCTTCTTTTTCACAGTTTCTTTTGTCTGCAAAACTAAAGATCCACTTTTATAAAAGATTTTCCTTTGTTTTGTTTTAAAAAGCGATTTGACACCTGAATAGTAGTGGTAATGAAATTCTCTGTGGGTTAAGCTTCAAGAAAGAAATATTAACATGAAACTAATGAAGTATTAACAAATAAATTGAGTTCATAATAGTAACCATTTCCCTACGTTATATGTGATAATCATAGACTTACGTATGAGTAGTTAGAGCTTTGCATCTGATCATTGATAGCCATCAATGCATTCCTAAAAATAAGGTAACTGGGGAAAACTGTAATAAATAATTTCATCAGAATGAGATTATGAGCCCCTCAGCTATCACAAGCTTCCCCCCCCTTTAAATAATGTATTTTCTTTTAGAAGGATGAAAGTTCTACTGTGTTATAACCTGAAATTTGAGATTAAATATGAATACAACTGAAATCAAATAAGGGATATTTCTTCCCTTCTTATATCTTATATAGGCTCATTCTTCATGGGAAACAGCTGCAGGATACAAACTGCCAGGTTAATTTTCCCTAAAGTTGGCTCTCAACAAATAACTTCTGTGTACAAACAGATAGACGACAATA
Organism: Martes martes; assembly: GCF_963455335.1. NCBI lineage: Eukaryota > Metazoa > Chordata > Mammalia > Carnivora > Mustelidae > Martes > Martes martes. The sequence goes on from NC_137888.1 coordinate 91,644,951, forward strand.
AGAGACAAGCAAAGGGAGTTTAGATCTGATTCATTAATGGGGAGGGGGCATTATTGACAGTATCAGAGCAAAATAGTGATAATATGCAAAATTTTAAGGACAATTAGTCTGGAAATCAACAATAAAATGGGCATTACAGATTGAAAAGATGGAGACAGGGTCCCTGGGTGGCTCAGTTAGTTAAGCAGCTGCCTATGGCTCAGGTCATGATCTCAGGGTCCTTGGGATAGAGCCCCACATCGGGCTCCCTGCTCAGTGGAAAGCCTGCTTCTCCCTCGCCCTCTGCCTGCTGCTCTGCCTACTTGTACTCTCTATCTCTGTGTCAAATAAATAAAACCTTAAAAAAAAAAAAGAAAGAAAAGATGGTGACAAAGTGATGGTATTTCTATCACTTGGAGAACATGGCACCCACTGAGAAACTTTCTTTTTTACCTGAAACAGCTCAAGGCAAATTACAGTGGAGAAAAAGCCACTGGGTTTAAATAAAGAGGCTTGGTGACTTTAAAAATGTATTTTTCAGAAAATTATGGAAACAGCTGTCAGCTTAAAGAGAATTTGAAGAAGTTTCTGGAGACACAAAGAGATGTAATGGGTACAGGGAATGAGGACTGAGGCAGGAAATAGAGAAAAATAGAAAAGTAGCCAGAGAAAGAGGCAGTGTTGTTTTCTAATTTTTTGAAAGCCTGTAAGCAATTCACTGTAATACAGGAGTAATACACCAAGAACATGAATGTATTAACAATGAAATTGGTGACTTCAGGGAGGAGTTCAAATTGCTGACTGTAGAGATCCTAAAATGTCAATTCCTCAACCAAGTAGTTCCCAAGAATAGGGAGTTCACTATTAAATGTGTAGGTATATCTTATATTTGGTGATTCAGCAAATATTTTCATTTCCTGATGATAAATCTGTGAGTGAGTCTCCTTTCTCCCAAGTGACAGGTGTTTTACAAGGGTGTTAAGAGAGGTGAACCAAAAGATCCTTTGATTTCCCTTTCTAAAGGCAGAAAGAAACTGGAAGAAAAACGTGAAGGGAAAATAGAAAGTTCATTAATATTTTCTTGTCAGGTTTTATGGCCATAGTTGTCCCCAGTAGGAGGAGAGTTTATAGTATTAATGGCTATTAGAAATTGGGGTGAAGGGAGAGGAGAGGAGATTGAAGGGAAAGATACAGGTATTCTCTCTGCATACAGAAAAGTGAACTAATTTGCTTACATATCAGTAGCTGATTTTTTATATGAAGAGTTTTTCTGCAAATAACAGCTTTAGATGCTTTGCTTCGAAGACATTCAGGTTGACCAGTCGTTTAAAGAATGAGTTGTTGGATGATTATCTCAGTCTACCTCCATCACTTCACCTAAACAGAACTCTTAGACCACTAGCAGTAATTACTTGGATTTTAGCTTTTAGACACCAGATAGTGGATCATAATCAATAACAGCTCTGTCATTTGGGAGATGAGGCTACAGGTAAAAGGTTAGAGGCAATTTTCTCTTTGCAAACTCCAGAAACTCAAGTCTATCCTCTAGTTGTTAGCTCTCTGTGAGTACGTGTGTGTGCGTGGACACATTTGAGTGTTTATTGTAGGTTGTGTATTCCTTTTTATTAAAGATCATTTAAATTTGGTCTGTAATATGCTAAATTCTAATTGATTATGTTTTTGAGAGGCTCTGGTCCTTAAAGAAAATAAACTAAGCACAGTATATATATTTTTTCCTTTATCACAGATCTTTAATTGAAATTCTTCCCTATTTTAAAAGAATAGAATTTAGTTCATAAACAGCTGAGAGAGTTTATTTTCCCAGTCTTTTCTAGTTATGGAAAACATAATACTTTAAAAGACAAGTATCTATCACAAATCAAAATTGGTGTTTAAACACAAAAGATACATTTGCCAAATTGCTGCTTCTTCCTCATGCTCCTTTAGAGACATATGAGTACATTAAATGGAAATTAATTCTTATCATATGTATGTCTTCTCCCTTTCTCCAAAATTCATTGTTTTTCTTTTCCTCAAATGTGAACGTTTTAGCTTTTATATTTTCTGGCTTTTAGCTCTAGGATCTAAGCTCTTATCCCACTTCACTTCCCACCACACCAACTTTTCTCCACTCCTATTATTATGGTAGTAGAACATTTTTAAATTTCTTCTTTTTGAGAATCTGTTCTCATTGTTGTTGCTCCTGTTGTCTTTGCTTCTGCCCTGTACTTTTGGGCAAACATGCCAGCAAATCTCTTAACAGTTTGTTATAGTCTTACCCTGCTATAACAGGATCAGTGAATGATGCTGTAGTAGGTGCCTAAGACTGAGTGGGGGACAATTAGCCACAGATGGCAGGATCAGAAAAATCAGACAAATGCTGGTGAAGATAAAAAAAAAAATATATATATATATATATATAACATTTGGAATAACCCTGAAAGAATATATATATATATAGAGAGAGAGAGAGAGAGAGCACGTGCACAAAAATCTCAGTGCCATTAAAATGTCATTACACTAAGTGTCTGAAAAAACTAGTGGGCTTTACTCTTTTTTTTTTCTAATTAACATATAATGTGTTATTGGTTTCAGGGGTACAGGTCTGTGAGTCATCAGTCTTACACAATTCACAGCACTTGCCATAGTGCATACCCTCCCCAATGTCCATAACCCAGCCACCCTATACATCCTCCCACCTCCAGCAACCCTCAGTTTGTAATCCTGACTTTTCTGCTACCAGCTAAATGACTGGTGACTTCACTAAAATTCATTTTTCTTTTGGAATACAGGCATACCTTGCAGATACTGCACATTTGGTTCCACACCATCGCAATAAAGTAAATATTGCAATAAAACAAGTCACATGAATTTTTTGGTTTCCCAGTGCATATAAAAGTTATGTTTGCACTATATAGTAGTATATTAAGTGTGCAATAACATTATGTCTAAAAATATGTACATACCTTAGTTAAAAATTCTGTTGCTTAAAATGTTAATCATCTCTGAGCTTTCAGCAAGTCATAACCTTTATATTAAGGTCTTGCCTCAGTGTTGATGGCTGCTGACCGGTCAGTGTGGCAATTTATCAATATAAAACAACAATAAGTTTTGCCACATTGGTTGACTCATCCTTTTATGAATAATTTCTCTATAGTGGGAGATGCTGTTTGATACCATTTTACCCACAGCAGAACTTCTTTCAAAATTAGAGGCAATCCTTCTAAATTGCTGCTTTATCAAATAAGTTTATGTACTATCCTAAATCCTTTGTTGCATTTCAACAGTCTCCACAGCATCTTTATCAGGGGTAGATTCCATGCCCAGAAACCACTTTATTTTCTCATCCATTAAGGAGCAACTTCTCAACCATAAGAGATTCTTAGTCATAGGAAACAAACTGAGGGTTGCTAGAGGGGAAGGAGTAAGTGGTTGGGGTAACTGGGTGATGGACATTTAGGGGGCACATGATATAATGAGCACTGGGTATTGTAGAAGACTGATGAATCGCTGACCTTTACCTCTGAAACTAATAGTACATTGTATATTAATTAATGAATTTAAATTTTAAAAATTTTAAAGAAGAAACATATAAAAAAGAAGCAATTCCTCATTTATTCAAGTTTTATCCTGAAATTGCAGCAATTCAGTTAAATCTTCAGGTTCCACACCTAATTCTCGTTCTTTTTCTATTTATAATGTGTGTGCAGTTATTTCTTCTATTGAAGTCTTGAACCCTTTGACGTCATCCGTGAGGGTTGGAATCTATTTCTTCCAAATTCCTGTTAACTCTGATATTTTGACCTCTTCCCATGAATCACGAATGTTCATAATAGCATCTAGAATGGTGAATCTTTCCTAAAATGTATTCAATTTTCTTTGCCCAGATCCATCAGAGGAATCACTGTCTATGACAGCTATAGTCTTATGAAATGTATTTCTTAAAATATAATACCTGAATGTCGAAATTACTCTTTGGGCTACAGAATGGATATTGCGTTAACAGGCATGACAACAATATCAAATTTGTTGTACATCTCCATCAGAGCTCTTTGGTCACCATATACATTGGCAATGAGGAGTAATATTTTAAAAGTAATCTTTTTTTTTTTTCTCCTGAGCAGTAGATCTCAACAGTGTGGTTAAAATATTCAGTAAATCATGCTGTCAGTAGATGTGCTGTAATCTAGGCTTTCTTGATCCGCTTATACAGCACAGAGAGAGCAGATTTTATTCTTGAGGGTCTTAGGATTTTCAGGATGGTAATGATCATTGCCTTCAATTTAAAATCATCTGCTGCATCCCCTAACATGAGAGACAGCCTGTCTTTGGAAGCATTGAAGTCAGGTGTTGACTTCTTTTCATCTATAATAGCCCTGGATGGTATCTCCTTCCAACTGAAGACTGTTTCATGTCATTGAAAATTTGTTGTTTAGGGACACCTGAGTGCCTCAGTCAGTTACGTGTCTGCCTTTGGCTTAAGTCATGATCCCTGTGTCCTGGGATGGAGTCCCCATTGGGCACCCTGCTCAGCGGGGAGTCTCCTTCTCTCTCTCTCTACTGCCCCTCCCCCATCGTGCTCTCTCTCTCTCTCTCTTCAATGAGTGAATAAATAAAATCTTTTTAAAAATCTGTTATGTAGTGTAGTCACCTTCATTACTTATCTTAGCTACATCTTCTGGATAATTTGCTTCAACTTCTACATTAGCACTTGCTGCATCACCTTGGATTTTTATTATGGAGATGGCTTCTTTTTTAAACTTCATGAACCAACTTTTTCTAACTTTTCTTCTGCAGCTTCCTCAGCTCTCTCAGCCTTTCTAGAATTAAAGAGAGTTAAGACCTTGCTCTGGATTAGGCTTTGGCTTAAGGGAATGTTGCTGCTGGTTTGATCTTTTGTCTAGACTACTCAAACCACCTATCAGCAATAAAGCTGTTTTGTTTTTATTCACTAGTGTGTTCACTATAGCCACACTTCATTTCCTTCAATAATTTTTCCTTTGCATTCACAACTTAGCTAACTGTTTGGTGTGAGAGTCCTAGCATTCTGGCTGTCTCAGCTTTCAGCATGCCTTCCTCACTGAGTTCAATCCTTTCTAGCTTTTGATTTAAAGTGAGAGACATGTGGGGCACCTGGGTGGCTCAGCTGGGCAAACATCTGACTCTTAGTTTCAGCTCAGGCCATGATCTCATGAGTCCTGGGATCAAGCCCTGCATTGGGCTCCATGCTCAGCACAGAGTCCACTTGTCCCTCTCCCTTTGCCCCTCCCCCTGTCTGGGCTTGCTTTCTCTCTCTAAAATAAATAAATAAAATCTTTAAAATAAATTAATAAATACATAAATAAAAACATAAAGTGAGAGACATGCAACTCTTTCTTTCACTTGAGCACTTAGAGACCATCGTAGGGTTATTAATTGGCCTAATTTCAGTATCGTTGTGTCTCAGGGAATAGGGAGGTTTGAGGAGAGGGAGAGAGATGGGTGATTGGCTGGTCAGTGTAGCTATGAAAACACACATTTATTAAGTTCATCATCTTATATGGGCGTGGTTCCTGGAACCATAAAATAGTTACAATGGTGATATCAAAGATCACTGATCACTGATCACCATAATAAATCTAATAATAATGAAAAATTGAAATATTGTGAGAATTATCAAAATGTGACACAGAGACACAAAGTGAACAAATGCTGTTGGAAAAATGACTCCAGTAGGTTTGCTCCATGCAGGATTGCCACGAATCTTCAATTTATAAAAAAGTGTATATCTGCAAAGTGCAATAAAGTGAAGAGCAATAAAATGAGGTGTGTCTAGATCATAACAGCCTGCTAGGATTATGGTAAAGAAAGTATGAATCTTTTTGCAAACAGTGCTTTGAATACCATTTAGTCTTAAATCCATATTATGCTGTATCTGTGGAAGAGAACTAAAGCTAGCTTGAGAAGAGCCATGGGGGATCTGATTTTTTTTTTTTTTCTTCCTTCCTTTATAGTTCAGGCTTTGCAAGGTAGCATTGGAATTTACCCTTAATTTGTTTTGAAATCAGGGTGCTATTTTTTAGGCAGAGTGACAATTTCTACTTACTGCTTTTATTAGCTTGACCTTGCTTCCCAATCCAAGTACTCACTTGTTCTTCACTCTCTAAATAGCAGATTCTTTCAGAAAACAGAGTCTCGTTTTCTCTTACCTTGCAGATGGCCATGGTGTTATTTTTGCCCTTGCTTGTCTTCTAAGTAGAATGGATCGGCCCAATCCATCGTTCTGGTGACCTCATGCTCAACCTGCTTTTGAGCATCCCTCCTTCATTAAGTGGTCTTCTTCAGCCCTCTCAGACTGTCAAGACAGTGAAATTTTGGTCAAGAAAAGCTCTCAAGTTTTTGAAAAAATGTTCTTCACATTTAATGGTTGGTTCCACAGGAGGTACAGGCTTTGTGTCATTTCTTCCACATGTATGCCATATTTCCATAGCTAAAGGTGTGACTGCTGAAAGACTTCAAGATAAAACAGGGTTTTCATTTTCATGCTCATATTTAAATGTCTAGAGGATACCTGTAAAGTGGGTAATTGCAGATTATCACAGAAGTCTCTTACACATTTCAATTGCCATGTTACTGCACAGTAATTTATGTCAACTCTTAAATTATAAACCTTGGTTGTCTCTGTGCTAATTTATCAGCTAACCAAATATGCATTTGCTGTGACATTTAAATTCTTCACATAGGTTTATGTTTCATCATTCCCTTTTTCTGGGGCCCATCCTGGTAGATATGATTTTTAAGAAGTCAAAACAGGTGGTCTGGAAATTTTCACTTTGGCACAAACAAGGCCAGAGTTCATTCGTTCTTAATATTGTTCATGGAAATTTATTGTTTCTCCCTCTGTGATTAATACTTGATATCTAGTTATCTATAGTTAGTTGGTTTTCTCAGGGCCCCCTCAACTGACCAATGTTTTCTGTAACTGCCAGTTTTCCTTGACACTTTTCTCTGGGTTCTCCTCATCTCCCCCCCACCCAGCTCCCTCTATTCCATGCTTATCCAAATTACCAATTTAGCTTACTTTAGTTTAAGTATGTCACAGCTCAGTCAGATTTTCTTATGAGGCCGTTGGGCGAGGAGTTCTAGTCTGTCAGGTTCTACTCTGTCATCCTCAGGCCACAGCCTGACATAGAGGTTCACCCTCCACTTGCTAATCCTTTCAACAGCCATGGTACAGAAGAGTTTGCAGACTGGTAGCTGGTAGGTCCCAACCCAAAGAATTCTTTGTTTGGTCCATATAAATTGTGCTAATATTTAAAGATTGAGAGATTTCCTATGAAACTTGCACCTTCTCTTAACACAGCAAAAAATCTGACATTCAGGCCTGCTTTCTTCTTCTGTACAATCTCACCCTTGCCCACTGCTTATACAGTATAAACAGGTCATTTATAACCGGTGCCTGCTTCACTCATGTATTAGGACAATTTCCTTATCCCAACAGGCATTTGAACACTCGTGTCATGTGCCGAAGTTTAATCAAATAGTGTGGTTTACATGTGTGCTGGTGGGGAGGGGGGGAGGAATGACATCTAATTTCTTTTATGAATAAGTCATGAAAGGGAATTGGGTTATCTGTTTTGATATACAGAGTTCTTCATTAGATGCAGGTGAAAATGGGATATGTTTTCTTCCCCTTTTACAATATGTTTGTAAAAAAATTCATCTTCTATCAAAGAGAAAATTTCTATAGTTTAAAATGCAAGATGATGGACTCCTGAATATCTAAGCAAGATTATCGTACAGGGAAATATATTTGCACTGTATCAGGTCGAGTCTGGAAAAATTATATACAAATGTTAAAGAAGCTACACAAAGTATTAATGTGTGAGGGGCATGTGTGTGTGTGTGTAAACTTCTAATGATTCATACTATTTCTCTCTTTTATTATAATGTAGTCCCCCTTATCCATAGTTTTGCTTTCCCTGGTTTCAGTTACCCACAGTCAATGTTGGCTGGGACGCAGGTGATCCTTCTTCTGTCATATTCTCCAATATGAGAATATGTGCCTTGTAGTGCCTTGTCATTGTAGTGCCCACGTCATTTGCCTAACTTCGTCTCTTCGTGTAGGCATTTTGTCATCTCATATCATCAGGTGAAAGGTGAGGATAGCACAACAAGATATTTTGAGAGAGAGAAGGCGAGACCACCATCATATACCTTTTATTACAGTATCATTGTTATAATTGTTTTACTTTATTAGTTATTGTTGTTATTGTCTTGCTGTGTCAAATTTATGAATTAAACTTACCAGAAGTATGTGTGTATAGAAGAAACATAGTATACCTAGCATAAGTTTTATTACTATCCATGGTTTCAGGCTCCCCTGGGGGCCTTGCAACATATCTTCCATGGATAAGGGGGGACTACTATACTTAAGTGGAGTTTCTAGGGAAAACACAGATACACTGTCATAATGATAAACTATATAGTTTAATCCAACCTCACCAATGATAACTCAGATACCTTTTACAAATGTGCTGCAAGAGGAGCTTTTTCATGTTTGCTCCTAATTCCAGCAGAAACACCTAATTATAGAACAACATTAGTGGCGGGGGGGGGGGGGGAAGAGAGAGAGAGAGAGAGAGACAGATTTGCTTGGGGAAAAAGGCTTTATGAGTAATCAGTGCAAAGCAGAAATCTTCTCTTGCTGAGAATAATGTGGTCCAGCTGAGGTTTCTGTGAGAGTTTGGTTTTGTCTTGTTTGGGTTTTGGTTCTATACTGCCTGGATGACCTCTTATCCATCACTTAATAAGGAAATCAAAAAACAACAAGCTGCAAGACAGACTCTTGTTCAAGATAAACCTTGTGACCTTCTCACAGGTTACTGAATCGTCTATGAGAGTTCAGCTGGCCAAGTGATTTCTTCTACATTGGGACTTATTTTTGCACCAGCAAAGGCTGATGTCACAGGACATGAGAGTACTAGTACTGTTGATGTCCTCATCTTTAGACGATGCAATGGTTGTAATCTATTTCCTTCGGAAGCTCAGATGAAGGATCATGTCTTTAAAACCAAAGGTTTCATATGAAACAGGCCTTATTTTTCCCTATGAGCATATGCATATCTTCCATTAATCTTAAAGAGCTGGGGATGTTCTACAAAGAACAACACAATAAGGTAATAGTACTCAGTATTTCGCTGAAAAAGAAATGGGTTTTCTTTGGGGTGTGGGGAAGAAGTAGAAAAACAAGTAGAAAAAAAGACTTTCATGGAGTAAATGGTTTAGAGGTAAAGCTTATAAAATGAGAATGCTTTAATCCCTTTTGTATTTTCTGAGGAAATGCTGTCTGTGAATCCACAAAATGGCACAAATACAAATATATCACACATGCCTGCTGTGATTAAATTTCTCTAATTACACAACCACACGTGATACGTGGGACTGATGCATCACCTTTTTTTTTCCTTGTAATCATTGTTATATCCGTGCTCTATAATCAACATTCATCACAGCTAATTAGAATTTCTTTGTCTGTTGTTCCTGAGATCTGACTTTCCAAGAGTTCAGCTGAAAAATTCATTTTTAAACATCTCTAGACTCTGGAGCAAAATAATAATAATAAGATATTATTATTATATTATTATTATTATTATTATTATTCTAGAGCAGTGTTATTCACAAATGGCTTTTTGAAATTTTCATGTACTATGATTTTCTTTTTTTATTGAATTTAAATGATCGCTCTTGGTGTAAGAAACAAAACCTCAGGATTTTAAAGGACTCTCCTGTGATTTACAGGTACCTTCCTGTTGGTAAAAGGAACTGTCAGTCTTGCTTGTTTCTATAGATTCTGTGGAATTCTGTATGATACCCAGGGACAGATATATTTTGTTTATTAGATAGCCATTAATGTTGCTTTCTCTGATAAAAGGGATAGAATGCTGTGGATTTCCATCATTTACAAGTTTAAAGCTTATGTTCATTCTCAAGTGCAGTTTTCTTTCAGCAAAAATTTCTAATTGTGGACACTTTAAATGCTAGATTCCAGTGATAGGAAAGCTAGTTAAATTTTAGCTAGCCTATTACAACAAATTTAATCTACTTTCTAGATGTTAATTCAAGGCCAAAGCTTTCAGCTCGCTGCTCTGTTTTCTCATCTGGAAATCCTGCATTTCTTGCAACTGGTCCATAGGGCAATTGTGACCTTTAAAAGTTTGACAGAAGAGTAAACCTAAGTAGAAGTAATTCATTAACCACTGCACCCCACCTTCTTTGTTTTGTATTATCCTAGCTTGTTTTCAACATCTTCCTTCATCTACATTTTCATTGTTGTTTTTTGTACCTGTACTTTGGACTGAGTCATTCCCTAAAAAACAAATCTGTGTTGCTGAGCAGCCACTTTGTTTCCTTCTCCTGAGAAGTTCACAGTACACTGGAGAATCTAGGCCTGTGAACATATAATTACAATAAAACTTGAAGAGATGTATTAAAAAAGAGGTAACTTCAAAGCCACGCTAAGCTGGAAGAAAGAATGAAAAATCAGTGAGACTAAAAGGAAAAGCCCCACAGTAGAGGTGATATTTGAGCTGAAACTTGAAGATACTAATAAAATTAAATAAAATTAATTTAAATTAAATTTTAAAAATTAAATGTAGGGAATGACATTATCTGTGCTAGGAGCTGTTCTAAGCACTTAAACTGTATTAGTTCCTTTAAAACTCAAGAACCCCATGAAGTGACGTGTATTGCAACCATTTAGAGATAAGGAAACTGAGCGAGGCACAGGAGTTAGTGACTTCTCCAATGTCACTGTGGCAGATTTTATTTTCGAAAGATGACCATAAGCAGTATCTCTTTCCATATATATATATATTTTAAAACCTTGCCCCACATTAAGAAGGGAAGTCTAATTCCTTTGAGTCTGGTTGGGTTTGGAATTTGCATAAAACCATCAGAATGTAGCAGAAGTGGTGATGAGGGAGCAGGAGGCTGGCTGAGGACAAAGCAAAAGCTGGCACCTTGCACCCCCTCTCCATCTGCTCCCCTCGGTGATGTGTGTGGCATTCCTCAGGTACCCCTGACTGCCAAAACAAATAGTTAACTTGCTGAGATCACAATCCAGCAAGACAGGAGTCTCCCTTGGTTTACAAATGTCCTAGAGATCTATGAACAAAGAAGTTACATTAGGCAAATAACTCAGTTCCTCAAGCCTTAATGTCACCCTCCCCTCCATAAACAAAACTGAAGGAGGCTGGGGTAGAAAGAAATGTAAGTGAAGTTAAGTTTCTTCTATACCTAAATCTCACTAACAAAGACGCTTGATAGCAGGATTGTGACATTCCACCAGGAATCTCCCAACTATCTTGATGTTAATGGCTTGCCAAAAGACAACATTGATCAAGCCTCTGGTATCCCTGCGCCTTGGAGGCCTCCTTTAGCATATGAAAGCTCCATCGAAACCTCCTTTCCCTCACCTTCCCCCAACCGCAGGGTACATAACCTGCCATCCCTCACAACCCGGGGCAGCAGCTCTTCCTGCCCACGGGTCCTGTCCCCGTGCCACCATTTTGCACCAAAGATGTCTCAAGAATTCTTTCTTGGTCATCGGCTCCGGACCTCAGCCCACCGAACCTCACCCAGGTTCTAGAACTTCATCAGTGGCACTGAATGACTTCAGGGCTAGGTAAGGAAATAAGACACAGCATCCACCTGGATCGCTGGAACATTTGTACCAGAGTCCTGATCTGCCATGTTGTCAGTCATGCCTTGAGGAAACCCAAAGTAGCTCTGACGAGAGACTATCCAGGGAAGATAGAGAGATGCCTGACCAGCCCCCAGCAGCTCCAGTCCCTCTTTGCCCTTCTAGCTCCATTCACACTATCCAACTGCAGCTCATGAGAGATCTGGAGCCAATAATGCTTAGTCCTGCCTCTCCCAAATTCCTGATTCGCCCAGACTGTGAGACAACACAGTAATTGTTGTTTTCAAGCTACCAAATTTTGGACTGATTTGATACATAGCAACTCTATTGGTAGAAGTCACACAGCTAACAAGTAGTGAGCCAGAATTTGAACCCATTTGGACTCCAGAGACACTTTTGTTCTATGCCAGAAAATAAAACTTGAGATTTGTGGACATTTTAAGTAAATACTTAAGTAAAACTTCCATGCTACATGACTGTGTTGCAAAATCTATCCTTCAAATCAGTACTCTGAGGGTAAGGAAATGTTTTCACACAGTTTTTTCTTTAATGGTTGAAAATGAATCAAGGGAAGAATAAGAGAATGTTTAATGGGATAATAAACACATCCACTGCCATAATTGTAAAATTGTAAATTTTTGTAAAATTATAAAAGGTGACTGAGCAGTGATTGAGTAGATATATGTCATATCTGAGTAATGACTTCCAATCATGGTACAATGACTTGGCAGTTTAGATGGGAGGATGGTAGAGGGTGAATTAGATGGTGAATATTTTAATGAGGAAATAATTTCTTAATAGGCAGCTTGGAGTGGAGCAGATAAACTACTCTGGAGTCAGAAACCCTGGATTTCAGTGAGCTTGAATTTCAATCTTATCTTTAGTTAATTTATAACAACTTATTGAATTGTATTTCACATACTAGCCAGTAAGGTTCTCTAGCACGGGAATGGAGGTTTATCTTAAAATAACAATAACAATAATAATAATGATGGGTTTGATCCCTGTATTCTCTGGGCCCAGCATAAAGAAGACATCCAGTAACTATTTACTAAGTAAGTGAATGACTGTACAATACAGTGTTGTTAACTATCATCACTATACTATGCATTGGATCTCTAGAACTCACTCATCTTTTACAACTGAAATTGTACTCTTTGACCAACATCTCATTTGCCACTCCCTTCTCCTGGCAGTCAACCACTATTTTATTCTCTCCTTTAGTGAGTTTGATTATTTTAGATTCCACATAAAAGTGAGATCATGCAGCATTTGTGTTTGTGTGTGTGTCTGGCTTATTTCACTTAACATAATGCCTTCCTGTTTCATCCATGTTGTTGTAAATGGCAGGATTTCCTTCTTTTTTTTTAAGGCTGAATAATATTCCACTGTATATGTAGACCACATTTTCTTTATCCATTTGTTCCACTGGTGAACATTTAGGTTGTTTTCATATCTTGGCTGTTGTGACTGATGTTGTGATAAACATGGGGGTATAGATACCTCTTTGAGATTCAGATTTCATTGCTCTTGGATATATATCCAGAAGTGGGATTGCTAGGTTATATGGTATTTCTCTTATTAATTTGGGGGGAGGGACTTCATACTGTTTCCATAGTGGCTATACTAATTTACATTTCCCCCAACAGTGTACAAGGGTTTCTCTTACTCCACATCTTCCTCAACACTTCAACACTTGTTATCTTTTGTCTTTTTCATAATTGCTATTCTAATGAGTATGAGTGATATCTCATAGTGGTTTCATTTTGCATTTTTCCTAATGATCAGTGGTATCGATGGCTCTTTTACAACCTGTTGGTCATTGTATGTCTTCTTTTGAAAGATTTCTATTTAGGTCCTTTGCCCATTTTTAAAAATTGAGTTATTTTGTTTTTTTTGCTATTGAATTGTACTGGTTCTTATATATTAACTCTAAATCTTATCACACACACACACATATACATGCACAGTAGTAATTATGTAGAAGTGATGGGTAACTTAATTACCTTGATTGTGGTGATCTTGCACTACAGACAAATATATCTCAATAAAGTTATTTAAAGGAGCCATAACTATTATTTTCTTAGAGCTTCACTTGTCTTATTTCTAAAATGTAAATCAATAGTTGAGTTTGCAATCTAGAAATTGTGACACTTGTCATACCTTGGACTGGGGAATTTTCTAGCTCATAGTGGGGCCTGCACTTCACGAATAAATAAATAGCTATACTTAAAATTTATCTTCTTGACACCTTGGAGGATAGATCAATGTTATGTGTAAAACAAACGCTATTAGCACTAATGTGACATCTGTTTCTACCAATGTCCTGTAGTGATGCACAAATGAAGGAGAGTTTGAGAATCCAGCTAAAAGATAGGTTTAGGATATCTCATTTTACTTCAGGGTACAGAGGCTTATGTGATTTCTTAGTACTCTTCTGGGGTAGACATTTCTTAGCCATGGCTACCTCAATTCAGAAGATTAAATTCTATCCTTATTAATAATAAGGCTTTCTCTACTTCCTTGATTTGTGAAATTCACATTTAACTGTGAATGTGAGAATATGATGCAAACATGCAGATGCTAATTATATGAAAGAATATATAATTGGTAATTATAATTATAAATCAAGACTAATTTGTTTTGTTGATAACTTAAGGGAAATGTAGACCAAAAGAGTCAATCAGTTTTTTTTAGTTGTGTTGTACACTTGTCTGTGACTTTTTACCTGTATGGATAAGAGCTGATAATTTAGTAAGACTACATTCTACAAACTTGGAATCTCTCACCATATCATACATGGAGCTATTTTTTGCAGCTGCTTGGTAAGAATAATATATAAATTGCATAGAGAATTTGAAATCAAAGTAATTGCACTTGGACATCTACCTTGCTATGAATTGGAAAAAAAGAGAAAAAAAGAAGCAAAAGAGAACACATTTCATTTGTAGCTAACATTTGAGAAATAATAATAATGGTACTATGTGACTAAATATTTCCATTCATTTCACATGCGATAATTTAATCTTCACAACAAACCAATGAGGCAGGTCTATAGCAATTCCCCTCTTTTTAAAGATGAGAAAACTAAAGAATGGAAATAAAACAAAAGATCTGATATTCAGATTCAGTCCAAACACCAGTCTTGACCATATCACTGTAGTTAGTATGTGATTACTAGTTTTAGTGAGAAAATTGGGGTTAAAAATAGCTCTAGAGGGGCACGTGTGTGGCTCAGTCAGTTAAGTGTCTGATTCTTGATTTTGGCTTAGGTCATGATCTCAGGGTCATGAGATTGGGCTCTTGATTCTGTGAGGAGTCTGCTTGAGATTCTTTCCCTCATTCTCTCCTGCTGCCCCTCCCCCCTCAAATAAATAAATGAATCTTTTTTAAAAAAGCTCTGTAAATTCCCCAAAATATTTCAAACTAATCCTAATTATGAACAGATAAAGGCTATAATAAGAAGGTGATAATTTTAGAGTTATTATTTAAGTTCACTGGTTTACTATAAATTTAATGAGCTATGACATATGGTTAAAGTCACATAATTTAGTTTTAATATTTTTGGCCTTTTTGAAAATTTCTTTAAAAAGTAAATATATCTTTAGGGCACCTGGGTGGCTCAATGGTTTAAAGCTTCTGCCTTCGGCTCAGGTCATGATCCCAGGGTCCTGGGATCGAGCCCCACGTCGGGCTCTCTTGTCCACGGGAAGCCTGCTTCCTCCTCTGTCTGCCTGCCTCTCCGCCTACTTGTAATCTCTGTCTGTCAAATAAATAAATAAAATCTTAAAAAAAAGTAAATATATCTTTATAAATATAGACTGCATTAAATGAGTAGCTTGTTTTTTCCACAGTTCCCTTTGTCAGATGAATTTCTGCTCAATATTTTTAAAAAATTCATTTAGTGGATATATGAGAGAGAAAGTAAAGCATCTGCATTTAATACGTGAGAGAGCATTTACAGTGGGTTTCAAAAGTAATATGGCATTTTCATAGGTATTATCATAGTTTTACTTCTCAATATTTCGATGAAGTATCATCACATTCATTTCCAAATGAGTAAGAGACACAAATGTAAAGTGAATTGCATAATGGTGGAACTAGGTGTCAAACCTAGATTCTCTGAACTAAATTTTATTGCCTTGTAGTTGTTTTCTGCCTTGTACAGTGGCCGTGTAAAGAATGAAGTTATTGGTTCATAACGAATGATCTTCTCTGATATTTTCTCCAGTAGTCTAGCACATTTCTACATTCCTCCTTTCTTTATCTCCATAACCAGTGATGAATAGTATAAGAAAAAACATGGTTAGACCTCAGGAGACTCATAAAGGTCAAGAATTTTGTTTTGAGGTTCATAGTTTGTTCTCTAGTGACTAGGGATTCAATGGATTGCCCAAGCCTTGAAATGAAACCACATGCACCAATTTAAGCAAAATCCAAGAATTAAAATCATGTATAGAGTTATTCCTCTGGTGTTATCTAAACTCTTCAGAATAAATATATTATTATTATCCTTCATGAGTAATTCTATAATCTCAAAATGAGATCATAAAATCCAGAACATTGTTTAAATGCACTTCCTAATTATATTTAGGGCATGTATTAATTTCTCAGAGATATTGATTAATGCCATATCTTACATTAACCTATAGAGAATTACATTAAGCTTGGGACCTACAGAAAAATCGACAGATTTGCTGTGAAAGCTAATTGCAATAAGAAGCTTAGGTCATTCACTTCACAAAGCGTATTGATTTGAAAATCAGTATGATACATAAGATGTGTGTGCACTTTTTGGGTAATTTTCACAAAGCAAACACACAGTCTTTTAAAAACAAAAATATACACACTAAATAGGGTGAAACATTTGGTTTAAAGAAAGATGTGTGTAAAATAAAATACTTCTAATTTTGCTTCTTTACTCTGCACTGTGGCCACCTCTGTTTAGTATTTGCTTTGTTCCTGAAAGCAGTGTAAGCTATTGCTAAAATTGCATAAAAACAGATTAAATGGATCACAGGATTTTAGAATAGGAGAATGTTTTAAGAAAACAATCAACCATAAGGAGCCCAAATTCACAAATTTTGTTTAAAGATAGAAATTAACAGCCTATTTGCGTAGCTAATTTAATAGGCCTTTTATGTGTTTGCAGTTCTGTTTTATTTTGTCCTACAACCAGAAATGCAACACTGCTCTTGCAAACATCATATTTAATTCTTGAAGAGACTGCAGTATGTCATTACAGATGGATTGATAGCCTTGATGATATCATTGAACTTTTGTCATGCCTAACCTGGAAGACTTGCTATATGTCAGAGAATTTTTGTCATTCATCTTGCTTTTGAAAGGCCAAATTTATTTGCAACCTTGAATGACATTGGACACATGAAACAGCCTGAAATCTATCATGCAGTGAGTATCTTATAAAACTGCAATTTAAAATCCTCAGTATTGACTTGGTTTTTAGAACTATCTTCAAAGCCAATGACTTTCAAATTTTTTACTTATAAACACTGATTTTCAGTTGATAACAATAACTTTATATTTTCAAGAGTACATGAGGTCACCATATATGTACCATGCCTTATTATTTGCTTTTTAAAGAAAAGTAGAAAACAACAGAAGCATAAATGTATGTGTATGTTTTATGTTTATTAATATCAATATGTGGTTGACCAGTGAACACGCACTAGTAATGAAGTCTATCCTTTGGTGGAATTATTTGACCAATTAAAAAAAAATTATGTATAAATACAGCAGAGTTGCTTGAAAACAGTGCTATCAGAGAAAAAACAAAATTGTTTTTGAGCTTTCTCTGTTGTAGTACAGGAAATGTGATATATATTACTGTAAATTTATTCCATCCATATTAAAGCTGAATTCATGTTCAACATAAATTAAGCAGGAAAGCCAATTGAGTGCCTACTCTGAACCAGGTTTGAGTTCTCAAGCATGTGATAATAATAGCTAATGATTAGCTAATAAATAATAATAATAGCTGCTGTTTATAGAACTTACTTTATGTTAGAAACTGTGCTAAGTATTTTAAATGTATTATTTAATTTGATTCCCATAGAAGCATTATAAAGTAATTACTTTCTTTTTCTTTAGCGTACAGATGAAAAAACTAAGAACTATGACGTTAGCAACAAACATTTCATAAAGGGGTTTACTCTTATGTTCATTTGTACTCTGGCAGCTGAAGACTTAAGCCAAATAAGAACTACTCTATTCGGAATTGTGTGTCCAAGGAAGTGGCCTGTCCGTTACATTTAACTGTCCTCAAAAGGTTTCTACTTTAGAGGCGCCTGGGTGGCTCAGTGGGTTAAGCCTCTACCTTCGGCTTAGGTCATGATCTCAGGGTCCTGGGATTGAGCCCCGCATCGGGCTCTCTGCTCAGCGGGGAGCCTGCTTCCCTCTCTCTCTCTCTGCCTGTCTCTCTGCCTACTTGTGATCTCTCTCTCTGTCAAATAAATAAATAAATAAAATCTTTAAAAAAAAAATTAAAAAAAAAGGTTTCTACTTTAGACCTAGCAGGAGGTTCTTGGTGTAAAATGTGTGACATCCTTTCCTTTCATCAAATCTTCAGTACATAAGCATGGATCAAATTTTCATAAGAACACATGGTCTCTCATATAACTTCCACTGAGCGTCTTCTAGAATGCTGTCCCTATCATTTGAATGTGAAGATTCCTCCAGAGACAAAAAACACTAGCACGCATTGCTGCTTTCTCAAGTATGGACCATCCAGAGAATTGGATGATACAGCCCTGGCCATGGGAAATGAACTGAATAAAATGCCAACATTCTGTATCACTGAGTATTCTTAAGCTTCTCACAAAACACTTTAAGAAGCAAAATCTTAAAACTTATTCATTTAAAAATTTAAGAATTTAAAAATTATTTCATTTTTTTAAAAACACACTATGTAATTCTAAAACTCAAGTGAATACACTAAAAGTGATGTAATTGTGCACCATGGCAGAGTGTATAAAAAAGAAAGAGAAGTACTAGGAACCTTTTAGCCTTAACTTTAATTTTTTTTGCACTCATTGCACTATTTTTCTCAAAGTATACTTATTACAAAGAAGTTGGAAAACAGGCAAATACAGGACAACAAAACAAAACAAAAAATCATCAACTTCATTGAGAGATAGGTACTTTTAGCATATTTGACTGTGTTCTTACTTTTTTTTCTAATAAGATGTATTGATACTTAAAGGTAAGAAGATAAGTAGATACATATGGGGTTACCACTACATATACACATATATATACATATACATACACACACCCTTAATATGTTGTGACATATGCAGATGTGAATAAATAGTTCCCTGCAATGTGAGTGTTAATTCTTGTATAGTGGTCCTTTGTTTGGATGTATTATAATTTACTAAAATTCTATTATATGATATTTAGTTTCCATTTTTCCTCATCTGATTTTAAGAATACATGAATCACTAAGGACACTTGTAATTATTTCCCTTGGATATATTCTTGAAGTAGAATTACTGAATGGAGAAGTTCCGATTTTTTAAATTTCTTTTTTTAAATTGAAGTATAGTTGACACATAATGATACATTACTTTTAGGTATGAAACAATGATTTGACAAGTCTATATGTTAGGCTGTGCTCAACACAAGTGTAGCTACCATCTGTCACCATACAATGCTATTATAAAACCACTGACTATATTCCCTATACTGTACCTTTTATTCCTGTGACTTATTTATTCCATAACTGAAAGCCCGTATCTCTCTCTCCCCTTACCTATTTTACACATCCCTTGACCCCTGTCCCCTCTGGCAATCACCAGCTTGTTCTCTGTATCTATGCATTTTTTTCTGCTTTGTTTGTTTTGTTATATTGATTCCAAGTATAAGTGAAATCACATGGTATTTATCTTTGTCTGACTTATTTCACTTAACAATATCCTCCCAGTCCATCCATGTTATCACAAAAGGCAATATCTCATTCTTTTTTTATGGTTGAGTTAATTTTCCATTGTATATACATATACCATATCTCCACTATCACTTGAGTTGCTTCCATATGTTGGTTATTATAAATTATTCTGCAACAAACATAGGAGTGTATATACCTTTTCAAGTTGCTACTTTTTTTCCTTTGGGTAAATATCCAGTAGTGGAATTATTGGATCATACAATATTCCTATTTTTAATTTTTTGAGGAACCTCATACTGTTTTCCATAGTGGCTGCACCATTTATATTTCCAACAATACTGTATGAGGGTTCCGTTTTCTTCACATCCTCGCCAATACTTGTTTTTTTTGTTTTGTTTTTGTTTTTGTTTTTTTAATTCTAGCCATTTTGATGACTATGAGGTGATAGCTCATTGTGGTTTTGATTTGCATTTCCCTGATGATGAGTGATGTTGAGCATCTTTACATCTGTCTGTTGGCCATCTGTATGTCTTCTTTGGAAAAATGTGTATTCGGGCTCTCTCCCCATTTTCTTAATGGAATTATTATTATTTTTTTGGTGTTGAATTGTGTAAGTTCTTTAAATATTTTGGGTATTAACCCTTTTTTGTATATATTATTTACAGATATCTTCTCCCATGCAGTAGGATGCCTTTTCATTTTGTTGATAATCTCCCTCCCTGTGCAAAAAGCTTTTTATTTTGGTGTAGTCTCAACAGTTTATTTTTGCTTTTGTTTCCCTTGCCTGAGGAGACATATCTAGAAAAGTGTTGCTGAGGTTGACG
Source organism: Martes martes (assembly GCF_963455335.1). Lineage (NCBI taxonomy): Eukaryota > Metazoa > Chordata > Mammalia > Carnivora > Mustelidae > Martes > Martes martes. The sequence goes on from NC_137888.1 coordinate 91,665,346, forward strand.
TCAAAGAGATTACTGCCTATGTTTTCTTTTAGGAGTTTTATGGTTTCATATCTCACATTTAGGTCTTTAATCCATTTTGAGTTTATTTTGTGCATAGCATAAGATAATTGTCCAGTTTCATTCTTTTACATGTAACTGTCTGGTTTTCCCAACATCATTTATTGAAGAGTGTCTTTTCTCATTATATATTCTTGCCCCCTTTGTTGGAGATTAATTGACCATATAGGCATGGGTTTATTTCTGGGCTCTTTATCCTTCTCCATTGATCTAAGTGTCTTTTTTTTTCTTCTTTGTCAGTATCATACTGTTTGATTATTTTAAATTTGCAGCATATATTGAAATCTGGGACCATGGTATCTCCTACTTTTTTCTTCTTCCTCAAGATTACTTTGGCTATTCGGAATCTTTGTGCTTCCTTATACATTTTAGGATTATTTGTTCTAGTTCTATAGAAAATGCTATTGGAATTTTGATAGGGATTGCATTAAATTTATAGATTGTTTTGGGTAATATGGGCATATTAACCACCATCTGATCTTTGTTGATACTTGAATCAGAAATCATTTCCCAGTTTGTACCCTCACTAGTAAGTATGGTTCATCACTTTTGCCACACCCTAAAAACCCCTATACACATTAGCATTGATTTTAATCTTTGTAACTCTGATAGAGAAAGAATGTTCATTTTATTTTAGTTTTAATTTCTTTGCTTGTCAATTAAGCTTAACAACATTTGACATTTATTAGATATATGTATTTCTGATTTCAATTTATTTTATTTTATTAAAAAATTTCTGTTTGGGGGAGCTCATCTTTATCTTTTGATACATAGTAATTATTTTATATATTAAAGATTTCTCTCCTTTGCCTTATATGTGTCAATTTTTTTTTTCCTCATTTCTTATTGGTCTTTTAATTTTCACCTTTCTGAATGGGAGATTTTAAAGTTTATGTGGGGAAGTCTATCAGCCTTTTCATTTATGCTTTTTACTACTGGTATTATTTTAGGTTCAACGATATAGTGTATTTGTAAAATATCTCTTGCTATTTTATGTCTGTTAAACTTCTTCCTGAGTAGAAGGAAGAGATTTTAGGTCCTTTTTACACCATTTTTGTGCACTAGTCATTTTGACCAACAAAATACCTAATTACCTTTTATTTATTTTCTCCTGCCAATGAGTAAGTCCCATCTTGCTAGTTTGATTATGAGTTTTTGAAAAGGCCAAATTCTGCCTGATATTTATTAATAATGTACATTTACTGTTAGGATTAAGTAAAGTAGACATATATGGAAAGGGATCCTTATACATGACAATCATTATTTTAATATTTCAGGAATTTAAACTAGAAATTTTTTTTAAGATTTTATTTATTTATTTGACAGAGAGAGAGATCACAAGTAGCTAGAGCAGCAGGCAGAGAGAAAGGGGGAAGCAGGCTCCCCGCTGAGCAGAGAGCCCGATGTGGGGCTTGATCCCAGGACTCTGAGATCATGACCTGAGCCGAAGGCAGAGGCTTAACCTACTGAGTCACCCAGGCACCCCCAAACTAGGAATCTTAATTGATTATTTTCTTTCATATTATCTCACAGATATATACTTGTTCACATTCTTTAGGAGTAAAAGGCCTTACCTCAAACTACCCCATAACCAGATATAACAGTCTAGGCAAGGAATGTTCAAATATTTTTAGTAGCAAAAACAACCACTTTATTCAAACAATTTTAAGTTGAGAGCTACCTAATGTGAAAGACAGATTAAAGCAATTTTCTTTTATTGTTTTAGAGGTGACATGCTAGGGTACTGCCCTCCTCCTCCTTATCTCCATCCCTGTACAGGACTTCCTTGAGAGAGATATGTAAAAATTGATGAAGAAAATTTTAGCACTTTCTGAAAAATTCTGTTAAAGTCTTTGTCATCTTATCTAATGACCATTATATTCAAAACTCATGTAACAATTTGCCATAAGAATTTAATGCCAGCAAAAATGCATCCTCCCTAAAAGACAAATATTTTCATCTGAACAGTCACCTGAAAATTATATAAGCTATTGTATTATTCTTTGTTTTTTATTACCTGTCAGAAATCTCAGACCTATTTTTTAAAAGAATGATGGCGTCAGCGATATTATAACAAAAACTAAAACTTTAAAAGACATAATTCCACCACTGTTGTATGTCAAAATATTTAGTTTTTAATTTTTCCAAGATTTCTCCATAAGAATATATGCCTTTAATAGTTGTTATTGAAATGTAGAAATAATTTGTAATCTATTTCAACATAACAGTTTTCCATGTTGTTTTATAGCCATTATAATTACAACTTGTAATGGCTGCAATGAAGTGACATATTTAATGTATTTTGAAATTCCTATATTGGTGAACATTTAGGTTGTTATAAATGGTTTGCTTAATATCTGTATTATCTTCAGTTTTCCTTTTAATGACCTTAGTTTTTTGAATAAATATAATTTTGTATAAGTCCATCAGTTTATAATGAGGTTTTCATGATACTGTGAATGTTAAAGTGTCTAACACAGTCAAATTCTTATGGAATATATTTTTTGATAAATTCTTAAGAGTAGAATTACAAGATTCTTGATATACGATCTATTCCAACACATATCCTCTTTTCAGCAAACTGAGCTTAGAGAATAATATCCAAACTAGTATGTAAACTTACACTCTAGTATTTCTTAGGAATTGAATCTTCACTGATCTTCCTTCTATGATATCCTGTAGCACAAAGCTCAGGACCTATTTATAGAGTCTTGAATTCCTTGTTAATCATTTCATGACTATTAGTCTTGAATACCTGGCTTATTGACTGAGTCAGATTGTTAAGAAAAATAACCAAGTTTGCACTGACCCAATTAATGAGGTTTTCTTTGGACTAATGTAAGGAAAGGTAAGGAAGATCAAGATATAATGTGAATAGGATTTCTTTTACTGGCTATGATGGTGTAAATAGTACCAGACCAATTCTGAAGCTGTGAAAAGCTTAAAACACTGCATATAATATAAAAATCACTCACCTGAAGACAACAGAGAATATCACAGCAGCCAGGAAAGTCAGTGAGGTGACTTTACCTCTGAGGGGTTGATTCATAAGTAACATAATGGGACAAGCTGAAAAGGTGAAAAGAAAGTGGATGCTAATGAGGGGAAAAGGTACACAGAGCTAAGGAGATATAAATTGGAATTCAAATCTATCATGGAAGCCAAAATTTGATGGATCAAGATAGTGAAGAGAATGTATGCCAGTCAAAGTCCAATAAAAGACAGAAACCACAGCAAGTATTTGATCAGGGGGAAAAAGTACTATAGATTATTAATTAAAAACTGAAGATAAAGTACTCAGAGGGATAGAGAATGTTGGAGAATATAGGAATAGCAGATGGTAGGAACAGCCATTATGTCTAGGACTGAAGGAGCCTATCCAAGAAAAGAATGGACTTGGAAGCATTCTTCCCTTGCCTACCCACCAGGTTGAAATTCAGATCTTGGTGAGGGTATGACTATGGCCCACAGGACAGCATAAAGCTTTTCAGAGGGGCTGCTGGCAGAGATAGTGGGCAGGAGTCTGTTGCTGGAGGTAGCAGTGAGCTTCACTGAGAAGCTGCCTGTACTATCTTTTGCACTCTGTACTATCTTTGTAGTTTTTTCTACAAAATCTAAAACTATTCTAAAGTTTTATAAAAGTTTATTTAAAAATTAAAGTAAAAGCATATCAGTTCCTGACAAACAAAATCTGAAAAAACAAAACAAAATAAAAAACAAAACCCAGAAGATCCACATGAAAAGACACTAAAAACAATTTTCAGGCAGAAGGAACATTATTCCAGAAAGAAACACAGAAATGCAGGAAGTAGTAATGAATAGCAGAAATGATAAATATATGGATGTCTAAGTTATTATTTTTAAAATTTGATTTAATTTAATTTTTTTTCATTGTTCCAAAATTCATTGTTTATACACCACATTATTGACTATATAAAATAATAATAAGTGTTATGGGGTCTAAAGATCTGAAATTAAAAACCATGATAACAATAACATAAGAGCAGGAAAAGCATAAATGGAGTTAAAATGTAAGTTTCTAGCATTGCCAGGGAAGTGGTTAAAGTACTAATTTATATTAGAATTTAATAATAGATGTTTTAATATCTAGAATAACTACTCAAAGAATAATAAAGGATGTATAACTGACAATCTAATATAGAGTGCAAATAGAACAGTAAAATAATAAATTTAAGAGGACAAAGTAGTAGAGAGCAAAAGTAACATAAAATATATAGAAATTTAGAAAAATAGTAAAATGATAACTTTAATCCAAATATGTCAGTAATTACATTAAAGTCAATGATATAATACCACAGCTTAAGGATATTGGAATATTTAAAATAACACATATAGACAAATATAAATATATGGATATAGTTTCTTGAATATATGCATATAAAAAAAGTTAAAAGTTTAGAACATAAAATGTCATGCAAACACAAACCAAGAGAAAACTTATAAAGCTATACCAATATCATTAAACCTCAACTTTAATGAAAGAAATATAGCTATATCTAAAGAAGAACATTTTAAAATAACAAAGCATTAATTTCCTAGGAAGATGTAGCAATTCTAAATTTGTATGTCATTTACAATAGAGCTTCAAAATATATAAAACACAACTTGTAGTCATAAAAGGATAAACATAAAATCACATAGATTGTACTATACCGCTTTCACTAACTGATACAATAAACATATTAAAAAGTCCTTAAGGATACAATCATATGAAATACATGATTAATAAACTCGAACTTATTAAATATACATATTTGTACATATTTGAAATATGTATATAAAATATGTCTATTGCATATATATTTAGAGAAAATGTAGCACCTGAGAATTGTGGAATAGATTTTATTTTCCAGTAAACAGAGATTTTTTTTTAACCAAAATTGACCATATACTGGAATATTAAGCAAACCTTAATAAGTTTTGAAGAATTGAAATCATATAAGTTATACTGTGTAGCTGGCCGAATTGATAACAACGTTTTATACAAACAAGATGATTGGAAATGCCACAAATGTTTGAAAAACCTTCAAAATGTACCTCGAAATAACCCAAAGAAGGGTTAATGTAGATTAGGAAATATTTTGAATTGAGTGATGACACATTATAACACAAGAAAACCTGTGGGATGCAGCTAATAATTTATTTTTAGGAAAATTTATATTACTGTGATATGCTCTGTCCAAGAACGCTGCCATCAATTTCTTTCTTTCCTGGACATGGCAATTCCCACATTGTAGGAAGGAATTTCTCCACATCCTAGAATCTCAGCTGGCCTGTGACTACTTTAACCAAAAGATATCTAAGAAACGATCCAATGCACTTCAAAGATTATTCATAAGGAGCTTTGTAGCTTCTGTTTGGATCTCTTAGAAAGTCTTGCTGAGGAATGATAACCACCTTGTAAAATGTCTCTACCTTTAGACCACCATTTAATGAGAAAGTCAAATTTGGGCACGTGGAGAGAGCTATAGATGCCCCACCAACCATGCAAATATTCCAACCATCTCAGCCCCAATCCCAACATATGAGTTAAAAGGTCTTATGTAAGCTTAACCCTGTCATTTGACTGCTACCGTACTTGAAATCCCAAATGAGGACCATCAAACTGAGTCGTCAGTCCTCAGAAATGTGAAACATAACCGTAGATTGCCTTTTTTTTTCTTTCTGCTTTCTTTTTGTTGTTGTTGTTTTTACTTTAATTTTTTTTTGTTTTAGTGTTTCACAATTCATTATTTATGCACCACACCCAGTGCTCCATGCAATACGTGCCCTCCTTAATACCCACACCTAAACTCAGGACTTTGAGATCCAAACCCAAGCTGAGATCAAGAGTCAGACACTTAACTAACTGGGCCACCCAGGTACCCCAGTCAATTGCCTTTTTAAACGAATTTGGGACTGGTTTGTTACCCATTCATAGATAACCAGAAATATTGTAAAAGAAGAAAGTCTAAAAACAAATGATATAAATTTCCTTCTCAACAACTTAGAAGCAGAGCAGTGAAAGAAATCTACAGAAAGTAGAAGGAAGGCAATGATAGAGATCACAGTGCTAACGTAATTAAATGGAAAAATGTAGAATACTGAAAAACCAATAAGGCCAAAAATTTGTTTTTTAAAGATGAAGATAGATAGATAGATACCAAAGCTGATCAAAAATAAAAGAGAAGACACAACTTATTTCAGGAATAAGAAAGGGGACCTCACTACAAATTAGACAGACATTAAAAAGATAGTGTGAGACTATTGTGAACAACTTAACAGCAATATATTTGAACATTTACATGATAGGGACAAATCCCTTGAAACACATAATTTTTCTACATGTTTAAATAAAAATCTGAATATTCTTATATTTACTAAAGAAACAATCTGTAATTAAAAACTGTGCGCACACACACATACACACATACGCATAAGTACACAATCATAATCCCAGGCCCAGATGGAATCACAAATGAACTCTTCCGAACATTTAAGTAAGAAATGACAACAATCTTATACAGATTATCTCAGAGAACAGAAGAAGAGGAAAAACCTTTCCCAGTTGTTTTATGTATCCGGTATGATCTGGATGCCAAAATCTAACAAGGATATTACAAGAAATAAAAAATATAGACAAATCTCTCTCATAAATATAATCTCAAAAATTCTAAACAAAATATTAGCTAACTGAATCCAGAAATATATTAAAAAGGCACTGTATCATGACCACCTCTACTTCAGGGATACAAAAATCAATCAGCTCTATTTATTGCATTAACAGAATGAATAAGAAAAACCATATAACTACCTTTCTAGATTCAGAAAAATTAGTAAATAAAACTATTTATAATACAAATAGTAAAGAAACTAGGGGTAGAAATGATATTTCTTAATCTGATAAAATCTGATAAAACTTATCTATAAAAAAAATCCCAACTATGTACACATCATATTTAACAGTGAAATGTTAAAAAAAACCTATCCTTTAATCTGATAAAACTAATATTAAAAAAACCTCAACTATGTAGACATCATACTTAACAGTGAAATGTTAAAAAAAAAAAATCCTTCTGCATTCAGAAGCAAGGCAAAGACAATCATTACTACCACCGCTATTTAACATCTATCTTACCCACTAGTAAAGTAACCAATAATTTAAGAACTGGACAAATGGACAAAATATTTGAACAAGCACTTCAACAAGATGTTATCTAAATGCCCAATAACATGAAAATGTGCTTAAACTAATTAGTCATCAAGAAAATGTAAATTAGAGATTATAATATGATAATATTATGCACTCTCCCAGAAGAGTAAAAATAAAACAAAACAAAAGAGACTATCCCAGATGTAGAAAGGGATGCATGAGTAGCATCTGGTATCTAATATACCATTGGTGAGAGTATAACTTAGATCCTAACTTCTTTAGAAGACTATGTGGCTGTAACTACCAAAGCCAAGCATATCATACATTTTGACCTAGCAATTCCAGTCCTAGATATATTACTCAACAGAAGTGCACATGTGAGTTCACTGAAGACATGTCTGAGAATGTTTATAAGAGCACTCTTAACCCCCAAATAAGAAAATATCCAATATCTCATCAGCTATGAAATGGGTCAATTAAAATTGTGGTGTATTTATAGAATTGTATAATATACGGGAATGAGAATGAACAAACTGCAAGTGTATGCGACAACATGGGTTTATCTCAGAAGCAGAATGCTGAAAGACACCAGACACAGGGGTACCTGGGTGGCTCAGGAGGTTAAATGTCTGCCTTTAGCTCAGGTCATGATCCCAAGTTCCTGGGATCGAGCCCCATGTTGGGCTCCCTGTTCAGCAGGGAGTCTACTGCTCCCTCTCTCTCTGCCTCCCCCTGCTTGTGCTTGCTCTCTCTCTCTCTTTCTCTGTCTCAAATAAACAAGTAAAGTCTTTTTTTAAAAAAGAAGCCACACAACGCAGACACAAATACAGTATGATTCTGCTTATATAGTTCAAAAAGACAAAACCTGTAACCCCTAGTGATTAAAGATTGGGCTCATTGCTACCTTCAGCCAGGCAGGGTAATGTTCTCTTTAGTGTGGTTGCATTGGTCTATTCTATATCTGAAAAACTCACCCAACAGTAGACTTAGGATTTATAAATTTTTCTGTGTCTATGGCACATTTCAATAAAAAGTCACCTAAAAACAAATAAAAGCGGTCTCAACACCTGCGCAGCCATGCCTCAGACTGCGTAACATCCCGTCAGGAAGCACCACCGCAGCTCACTCTGCCAGTCAGTTCTTCGCTTCTCCAGGATCAGTGCCCCATTCTCATGGTTCCACAGTCAGGACCACTTAGCCCTTCTTTTTCTGTGCTTCTACTTTGTCAGCTTCTTCTGCTCTTTCTGATGAACATATTTTCTTTCTGTCTCTCTCCCATTTTTACCTGCTCCTCCCCACTTCCTTCCTGCCCTCTCTACCCTCTCTCTCTTCCGGCCACACTCATCTCCTGAGGCAAAGATTTAGTAGGTCAGTTAGGGAACGTGGAGGAGAGCAGCCTCTTGTGAGCAGGACACACCACTCTCAAACCTACAGATGTGTTGGGATGCTTATTACATCTAAACCTAATGAAGGGGAGACCTCTGTAAAGATAGGCTCTGGCCACAGGTTTAGAATGGAGTGTGGACATATCCAGTACATGGACACAACCAACACTTCCTTGTTGTCCTCAACCCCACCTGGATTTTAACCATTGGAAACCTTGGAACTATGTTTCCACCTCTACCACACTGCCCAGCACAATGCCAGATATATAGCGGGGTGCTCAATAGTTATTTATTTGAGAAGCCAGTAACAACCTTTACTTAATGGACAAATAGGCAACCTAGTGTTCTGACTCACTGTCTGTGAGTCATCAAATGATGACTTGAATATGAAATTTCTGGACATATATTGTAAGTCTCCAAATTCCGTAAGACTAAACAACTCCTTAGTACACTGTTCAAAAATATTTCAAGTGCCAAAGGCTATGACCTGCCTTTTCCTTTACATCAAAATTAGAGTACATTAGTTCTAATTAAAGTAAGATATTGTAGTGTTATCTCATTTAATCTGAGGTCAAGGAATAAAGTCATTCTGCTATGGTACATTTTTAAGAGAGCCACTGAAGTCTTTTTATGTGTCTGGTTAGAGGAGGCTAATTCTGTTTAAATATTCAATTGCAGATATAAATGAATGTACCATTGACAATGGTGCCTGTCAGAACCAATGCCGTGATACAATTGGCAGTTACTACTGCAAGGTCAAGCTTGCCAGAAGCTGGAGAAAGATGGCAGAGGATGTGAAGGTAACGGTTAGGACTGTCCGCTTACAGATAAGGAAAGAGAGAACATCTATGTAATGCAAAAGAGGGGGTTTGTCTTTTATCCAAAGCCAGTTGAAGTGCCTGTGTTGAATGTTGTCAAGAGCAGAGATCTTCCTCTCATGTCTAGATTACAAAATTGTAACCCTAAGAACACTTCAAGTAGCTTATTATAGGAAACATATGATTATATGCTTTCTTGGTCGTGTCATGTTCTGATTATGGAATTTCAATCGTTCATTTAAATCCCTGGGTAAAGTACATATTTTCGAAAGCATTTCATTTAATTCTAAAGTAAAAATGGTGCTTATCATAAAATACTCATATGTTGGTACAATGGAAATGGAGGGGCACCAAACCAACAACAGGGATAGTATTCTTGGTGCAGAATTAGCTTTTTTCACAAACTTCAATTTGCTGTCTCCTTTTAAAATTAATTCCTGCCTTTCTTTATTTATTAATTCATCATTTGGTTCATTTGACAATCATTGAGTTCCTGCTCTGTAACAGGCATTATTCCATATTCTGCGAATATAAAAATTAATGAGAAATAAATTCTGCCCTGAAGGAGTTTACCGATTAGAGGCAAAGATTGAAACATAAGCCCAAACCTTACAGAATGGTATTCTATGGCATTATAGCATGGAGTTAAATGCACTGGATTCAAAGAGACCTGGATTGGAGTCTCAGTCTCTCACTTAACAGTTTAGGTAGCCCTATGAATTTTATTCAGTCTTGCTAAGACTCTTCTCTCATCTGTATTTGAGATAATGGTACTTTGTAAAATCACAAAAGTTGCCATGGGATTAAATAAGATAATGCGTCTAAAGCATTTAGCATAGTGGGTGGTATATAGTAGGTGTTCAGATGATAACTATGAATTTTACTCCCATTTATAAATTCAGTTACTGCCCATATTGGGAATATAATGGGGGCCAGAGACTGGTCCCTTTTCTTAATTCTCTAAGGAGAGATATTCAACTTAAAAGGAACGCTGTAGGATGTCTTATTTCTATCCTATCTGATTCCCCCCCATCTAGTCATATTACTAAAATGCTAAAGCATTTTTTTAGATCTCTTAGAAGTGTATTTATTCTAACTATGTTTTCTCACTGACTTAACACAAATCCTCCTCATTTTTTACCTGTGACAATGTCTATTTCCGATGGGCCATATGTGAGTAAGTTAGTAGGAGAAAACAAAATAAACAAAGGACATCCAGCTGAAGGCAACTGGGGCTGAGGCTGTGGGTTTGATTGGGACTGCCAAGGCAAGACAAGTTGTAGGTATGAGTAGGTTAGAGGATTTATCAAATTCTCAGGAAGCAGTGTGGCTCAGTCCCTTCTGGCAGGCAGCAACAAGAAAGGCCCCAGGTAAGCAGACAGATATTCAAAGGCAACTGCCTTTGGGCTTTCCTGAAATAGGCCACACCCCAAGCAAGGTCCTCTGCCAGGGAGAGTGTAAATTAATAAAGGCAAGCCCTAAATTTACCCAGGTTCCTTTAAATCTTTATTACTGCTGAGATTATCTGTCAGTGGTGTTCTCGTTATTGATTCAATATCCCAGAACAGGAGGACTGAGGGACCCCATGGTGTCTTAATGAAAAGTGGGACAGTGACTGCTGAAGACAGCATGGACTACATGATGAGAATATTTCTTGTCACCACCCTTCCTTTCCCTGACAGGCAGCAATCTCTTTGTTTCTTTCAGTTGAGTATTGTTATCACCGTCATCCTTATTATAGATATATTTGAAGTGCCCAGCACAGCAATTAGCCGGTGGTAGGTATAACTATTGCAATTATGTTTATAATAACTATTAGGCTAATAAGTCTTGATAAACTTTGTACCCACTAATTCATTTACCTGCAATTATCTCATATTTAATTGAAGTTAGTTGCTCTTCACACAATCGTCAAAACATTTAGAGAAGTGATTTCCACGGTTTTGCTTAACCCATGTCCTTTTGCACAGACTGAGTAAGAGGGAGGTCAGGATTTGTGAGAATCAAGAGTGTGACCCTGAGCTAACATGGACTTCCTACTTAGTGAGATGTAGGCCCGGGGATGGTGGTTTGGAGTGCAACATGCTCCAGAGTAAAGAACCAGCTCACGGTCTTCTTACGTCTCATAATCTTTTCCTATTCATTTCCTTAAATGGCTGGTAGACGTAGTGATGCTAGAGAACCAGCTTGCTGGATTGTAGAACATACAGTGATCTCAGATTCGTTTACATACTTAATTAAATAAAAAATAATAGAGGTCATTTTGAAATTGGGTGCATTCTAAAGCCACTGCAAATGAGCATTTCAATTCATGGGAGTGCACTAATGAGTCATTCATATTTATTTACTGGATGCTAACAGTAAGGGTTGGTTGGTTTCAAAAACCATTGTATTGAATGCTACAGATATAGAATTAATCATTTGAAAACACTTTTTTTTTTTGCATTAATATAAGTTGAATGTAACTTCTTGGAATTGCTTTTTAAAACACAGATCTTTTAGTACTTCATTAATAAATCTTTTCCCATCTTTTATTATTAAAAAATAAAACAAAATAATAAAATAAAATACAGATCAACATAGTAAACATTTGTTGTACTATTAAAATAAATTTGGAGTCTACTTTTTTTTTTTTTAAGATTTTATTTATTTATTTGACAGACAGAGATCACAAGTAGGCAGAGAGGCAGGCAGAGAGAGAGGAGGAAGCAGGCTCCCTGTTGAGCAGAGAGCCCGATGCAGGGCTCGATCCCAGGACCCTGGGATCATGACCTGAGCCGAAGGCAGAGGCTTTAACCCACTGAGCCACCCAGGCACCCCTAAATTTGGAGTCTACTTTTCAATGGAAATGAAACATTTGTAAATGTCCTTGTTAGCTATTCTTGCTTTTTTAATCTTTTCTCTAAAGGTCTATAAACTTGTGGAGAAGGCTTCTGATTAGCTCAGTTACGTGCGATCCCTTTTTCTCATGCATAGCGCTGAACTTAGAGCATGGTTTCTAATTCACATGGCAGGTTGGTTACTAAAGGTGTAAACTGAAAAGGAAAATACAGAGGTGAAAGAACCGCCTACTAGTGGACACCCTGGTATATGGTGTGTGCATGTATATATATGTATGTACAGACACATATACATATAATTGATGAAAGGACATAGAGTTTTTCTTTAATGTGTCAACATGGACTATAATCTTATAGCTTTTCATATATATAATCATCTTTGCGTTTCAGGAAAAAATTCAACTGGATTTAATATTTCATTTGCTATTAAATCCAATTTGCAATTATTTTTAGGATTTTTACATTCATAACCATAAGTGAAATAGGCCAGTAATTTGTGTTTCTCATATGTTTTTTACGGTAGTGATTCTCAACTGGAGTGATTTGTGCCTCAGAGACATTTGGTAATGTCTGAAGACATTAATTTTCACAACTGAGGGTAAAGGGTGGTGTTTGCATCTAGCAGGCAGAGGCCAGGAAACTGCTTAACATCCCCTTGTTCTGTTACTTTGATTATACACTTGTTAGACCCTTGCATTCTCTATCACAGGCTGCTTTCATCTGTTCTATTTTCTTCTCTTTCTTTACTGTCTATGCTCAACTAGTTTACTGAGTTTCAAATATCAATAATTTAACTTTACAGTTTTAAAAATCTTATTTTTCTCCAATCTGTAGAGCTCTTTCTATTGTATGCTCATGTTTATAATTATACCCTTCTCCTTTACTGTTTTACACATAGCTACCTTGTGTGTCTGATTCTAACACCTGTCATTCTTGTTGGGGGGATCTAAATCTATTATTTCTTATTTCTAGGCCTTTAGTTACACTCTCTTTCCTTTCGTGTTGTATATACTTCTAGTATAGAACTCATAAGGGCACTGTACTTATTTACACATTTGTACTGTCTCTTAGATTGGGAATATCTTCTGGGAAAGGGCCATGTCTTATCATGTCTTACCACTTTCTCATCCCCAGTTAACAGGTGTCTAGTACCTAGCAGAATTCCATGAATGCTTACTGAATGAATGAATGGACAGATGAATACCCATCCATTCAAATATAAATGCATGCAGCATACAATCAGTATACCTTTATTCATTTCCTTATCTACAGATTCTTATCATACTGGGTTTGTCACTTAATGTCTGGCTAGTTAAACCATTTGGTTATCAGCAGGTCTTTGTGTAAATATTTGCTGATAACAAGTCTGTTTCATTTGAAAAGGTAAATCACATTTTTACTTCTAGAGGGCAAATTAAAGTCTTGTAGTTTAGTTTGAACTTTCTGAAATTTCTCCATGTGGCTTTTCTAAATTATTGGTGAAGCATTTTATAACTAGTGTGACTCTCTGAGCATAGTAGTCCCATGGAGTCAAAGATTTTTTTTCTAAATAAAATAGTAACTAACACTACCGTATTTTTAATAAAGGGACTGATAATAAACACTGATTAGACATTTGAGATAAATTTACATTTGGCAGAAATAAATGAACATAAAAGTATGTTGTTTAATGAATTGACAGTTAAAATATTTAAAAGTAATTTTGATAATATTTTGAGCCTTTTTTTTCCCTGAAAAACATCAGAAATGATAATATGAATAAGCAAAGAATGTAACTTGGTATGCCATTGTCATAGAATTACAGAATTGTTGTCTCAAAAAGGCTTCTGTAGGTGGGATCCCAGGGAAATTAAATGATTTGAGCAACCTTAAAATGCTAATTGGTGGACAAAGTGACACTAGAAGCCAACATTTCTTATTTCCCTTCTATGATATTGATAGCCAACATGAAGTGGATACAGATCACGTTAATCGGAACCATGGAGTCACAGCACTACGAGAATCCCAGGGACCTTCGACTCACAGAGACTATAACCCACAGACCAGGGAAGTGAAGACCTGGAGGAACTGACTGTTTTCCTCCAAGTTTCAAACTGTTTATAGAGCTGGGATAATCCAGTTCTCCTTTTCCCTACAGCCATTTTACTGGTTAATCTGGTCAGTAAACTTTCATTGGGCAACTGCTGTGTGCTCAGCACTGTGTTGCATTATTTGAGAATACTGGAGTAATAAAATTATTTTGTGATAAAGAAAGTCCAAATAATTTTATTATATGCTTTGAGAGTTCATGCAGGCCACCCCTTGACCAAGCAGCACTTTATCTAAACCAGCTGGTGGTTTATTCTGATTATCAGAGAACTCCGAAGGAGGAGGTTCTGCAAATCTTTTCCATACCCTGTTTAATAACCCTTGCTTCAGGAAAGCCTTCCCGACATGTAACCTATATTCCTTCTATTTAAGTGTAAGTTTAAGCCTTTTGATTTTATTGTCTTCTTAGTTCAGAAAGACCTCGCTAATCAGAATCTTCCCTTACAATAATTCTTCCCACACTTACGACATACCTCTATGCCCCTTCTCAACTTAATAAAGATGTGCACCCAATACCAGAGGCTAGTGGCACTTTAAGAAAAAATATCATATATATATCCATCTACTTATCTATCTATCATCTAATTATCCATCTACCTATCAATCCATCTATCCACCCACATACATAAATGCATACATATTTGGTTTTAAGTTAATAAAATTCACTTGAAGAAATTATTAAGGATTTATCTACATCTGTGCATTGCTTCTCTGCATAGTCATCTATAAGGGGACTTCTGAACTTCTGTAGGTGTTAGGGAGGATATAATGGTAGTAGTAGTACTTGCCTGACTTCCAGGAGTTGACAGTCTATCGGGATGATATAAATGCAGAACAGTTTGAGAAATTTTCCATACAGTCTTTCCTCATAAACTTAAAAAAAAAAAGTATCCTTTTTTAATTTATCAAGACATATTTACAATATGGAAGTCATTAAGTTTAAAAGCTTGAATCAATTGAAATTCTTGGAATTTATCATAGTTGATGCATAATTGTATACCAAGTTTTTTTTTTCCTTTTCATCCATCCACCCATGCATTCATTCATCAAATACGTGTTTGACCCATTCACTGTGGACCATGTTAAACAAAGAGCACGCACTTTGGGTTTGAATATTGACTGACATTATCTAACTCTGAAACTTAGAACAAGTTACTTAATTTCTGTGGGCTTTCCCTTCTTCATTTATATAATCAAAATCACTCTACCTAACCTGATATAGATTGAAAGATTAAATGAGATGTTGTATGAAAACAACTCGGTGGCGGAAAATCCTCCTTTCCCCTACTACGTGACCATAGAAGAAGGATATTCATTAGTCTAACAATCCTGACATCTCTCTGCCTCCTCCTCACTGCCTTCTGATGAAAGAACAAATCATCTCACTGGCAGGTTTGAAGAAGCAAACTGTATGTGTGGGGAAAAAACTGTGGAGTTTAACCTACCTTCCTATCTTCTCTTTAGGACCCCCAAATGCCTGCAGAAAGTGCTTATTCTGGTCTTTTCTGCTATAATGTATGTTTAACAAGGGCACAAGCCCACATGGGGAAGAGTGGGGTTTTTCAGCTATACCTATAACCAGATGAGAGCATTTGCCTAATTCTGCATATGTTTTAGGAAGCCCATTGTTGCTACACCCCTAAATCTTCTTCAGTTTCAACTGTTAGAAAAATAAAGCTGATATTTTATCTACATCTGTGTATGTCGGGTTAGGTCTCAATTAATACAAAAGGAAGACAGGGAACACAAATTTATTATTGTAACTTTTCATATACTAACACCTTGCATTTGCCTAATGCATAATACATGCTCAAGAAATTTTCTTCCTTTCCTTATTTTTAAATTTCCTCCTGTGATATATGTTGCTGAAGATAAAAATATGTGTAAGGTTATCTTTCTGTCTCCAAGGAGCTTCCAGTTCAATAAAAGATTTAAGCTGGATGAACAAACAGCTACAGTAGAAGATAGTAGGAGTAAATACAAGGCAGGTGCAAGCGAAGTGCTATGGGAGTTAACCAGACAAAGAGATAACCCACCACTGAATCAAAACAGGCTGTAAGGAACAGGGGTAGACACTAATCATTCAGTCCTGGGACTGAACAACACTCCTTCCATATCTTTAGTTTCTTTAAAAAATTCCCAATTGGTGTACTGTTGTCAGTTTTTTCTCTTGTTTGACATTGGAAGGCATCTACGATTTTAACAGCAAAGCCAACCCTGCCACACCCACAATCCTTCTTTGTAGAAAGTCTAAGGGTATTCTTAAGTATGTGTGTCTTTTAGACTAGAGAGAAAACAACACGTATAAATCAAATCTGAACTTTGCTATGAAAAGGAAAATCCACTTTTTCTCTTTTTAAGTTAATCTTTTAAACGAAGCCCATCACTTCTCCTCTAATAATTTGGAGAGGTCATTTCAACACCTCAGGTTTCAGCTAACACTACAGTCAAAAGTGTATTTGGTAGTGAGGCAAACTGGAAGAGACTGTAACTGATACAAATTCTCCAAGATGAGCTGGCTCACTTTCCAAATTTCATTAGGGACATACAGATTTATGGCAGTTATAGCTTCACTGGTAGTTCGAAAAGAGAAAGACCAGAGAAAAGAGGTCCCAGAAGTCTGTGGCTGATAAGCAAGGCATCTCTCACAGGGGCCTCATGTTCGTAATATGCCAGGACAAAAATTAACCAACCACAAACCTCCTATTTCAGTAGCTCCTGCCACTTGCAAAAGCAATGAAACAGAAGCAGCCAATCAGGGCAAATTGCCATGTGGAAGTGTCTGGGAATGATGGGCAGCAAGGGACCTTCTTTCCAAAGTTTGGATCACGGCCCTTAAATGTTGCCTTGTATCAAGAACCATAATGTAAGTTTAGTATTCTTTGTTTTAACTGAAGCATAGTTGCTATACAATGTCAACAATGTAATATTAGTTTCAGGTGTACAACCTAATGAGTCAACAATTCTCAGTATTATATATTATGTTTATCACATTAGGTATAGATACTGTCACCATACAACATTATTGCAATATTTTTTACTATATACCCTATGCTGTACTACTTTTCACCCCCATGACTTGTTTATTTTATAACTGGAAGTCTGTGCCTCTTAATTCCCTTCACTTATTTCACCCACATTCCTGCGCCCTCCCCTGTGGCAACCACCAGTTTTCAGTTTGTTCTCTTTATTTATAATTCTGCTTTTGTTTTTTGTTTGTTCATTTGTCTAGTAATGTAACTAATTCCACATGTAAGTGAAATCAGGCAGTATTTGTCTTTCTCTGTCTGATCTGTTTCACCTAGCACAATGCCCTCCTGGTCCACCCATGTTGTCACAAATGACAAAATATCATTCTTTTTTAGAGTTCAGTTAAATTCCTTTGTGTGTGTGTGTGTGTACATGTTTGTGTGTGCATGTGTGTATAATATTATTTATATCCATTTATCTAGCTGTGGACACTTAGGTTGTTTCCATATCTTGACTATTGCAAATAACGCTGCAATAAACACAGGGGTACATATATCTTGAGTTAGTGTTTTCATTTTCTTTGGGTTGTAGTGGAATTACTGGATTATGCAGTGTTTATTCTCTAGCAGTCCTGAATGATAATCTTGCGTACTCTAATCTAGAGTAGTCTTTTTTTTTTCCTCTTCAGGCCTCAATCAGAAGGACTTGAGTTCC
Organism: Martes martes; assembly: GCF_963455335.1. Classification (NCBI taxonomy): domain Eukaryota; kingdom Metazoa; phylum Chordata; class Mammalia; order Carnivora; family Mustelidae; genus Martes; species Martes martes. Next base: position 91,683,371 of record NC_137888.1, read on the forward strand.
CCATGAGCAGTGCCAGGGGAATATTCTTAATTGTAGAGTTTTTTTCCTTTCAGCACTTTGAATATATTATGTCACTTTCTTGTGGCCTGGGAAGTTTCTCCTGAAAAATCAGCTGATACCTCATTGGGGTTTCCCATGAACATAATTAATTATTTCTCTCTTGTTACTCTTAAGATTCTCTTGTTATATTTAATTTTTGATATTTGAATTATTATATGTTTTGTTGTCGACCTCCTTGGGTTCATCTTATTTGGAACTCTCTGTTATTCCTGGACCTGTATCTGGATGTCTGTTTCTTTTTGCAGGTTAGGGATGCCTTTAGGTATTATTTCCTTACATAAGTTTTCTACCCCTTTCTCACTCTGTTCTCTTTCTGAGACCCCTATAATTCAAATGTTAGTATGCTTGATGTTGTCCTAGAGATCCCTCAACCTGTCTTCATTTAATTTTTTTTTTCTCTTTGCTGTTGAGCTTAGGTGCTTTTTTTCGTTACCCTGTCTTCCCTATCACTGATCTGTTGTTCCACATCTTAATCTGCTGTTGAATTGCTGAATTAGTGTATTTTTCATTTCAGTTGTTGAATTATTCAACTCTGATTGGTTTTTTAAAAATTATTTTCAATTTCTTTGTTAAAGTTCTCACTGAGTTAATTCTTTCTTTTCCCAAGTCCAGTAAGGATCTTCATGACCATTATTTTAATGGGTAAGTTGCTTATCTCCATTTCATTTAGTTCTTTTTCTGAAGTTTTGTCGCATTCTCTTGTTTGGAGAATATATCTCTGTCTCTCATTTTTTTTGACTTTCCGTGTTTTTTTCTAGGAATTAAGTCAAACAACTACTTATAGACTTGAAGGAATAGCCTTGTGTAGGGACATCCCAGTATAGACTACATGGGCCTGGCAGCTTTTTCTGGCTATCTGGAGATCTAGTGAGTGTGAGCTGGGGGTCCTGGGGTACTCCACACTGGGGCCATTCTGGTTGGGTGGCTGGAGCTGAAGTGGGCATGAGTCAGGAAGTCCAGGGACTCTCCATGTAGAGGGCACCCTAATGGAACAGCTTCAGCTGAAGTGGGCATAGTCTGGGATTTCCAGGGCATTCTACAGAGCGGTGACTATGGCAGGGCAGCAGCCCAAGTAGGCTCTCTGCACAATCATCTAGACAATCATCTCCCGCTGAAGGAGATACGGGCATGGAGTATCCTGGGATTCTTTGAACCTGGGTCACCTTGGTAAGATGGTAAGATGGCTTGAATTGTCCCGAGTGAGCACTGTCCAGAGGGATGCTGGGTCTGCCTTATGTGGTCTCCTTAGAGGAACAAATGGGGCTGGTGTGGGTTCACTGAAGCAGCAGGCTGGCCTGTTCTCTTCTGTTCTAGCAAGGGAGAACATAAACAGTGGTGCTTGCCTGCCCCTTTGTACCCAGAGTGTTTCACTGCTCCCTCACTATTTGGCAGAGCTTTGGGATTAGTTCCTTTATATTGTAGTTGCTCTTTTACACATTGGCCTTTTTTCCCTATGCCCCAGGGTATCTAGGACCGGTGTGGGCCAAGGGTCTGAGACTCATGGAGGTAGCAGGATGGTTAGGGTGCTCAGAGCCTAGCTGCACTATCAAGGTGGAACAATAGCATAAACCATGGCACTAGCCCATGCCTCTGACCCTCCACTATTTGGTGGAGGGTTAGTTCCTTCATATTTTAGTTGCCCTTTTAAACTACAACTTTTTTCTGTGCCCCAAGGCAGATGAATCTGTTCCCTGTCCCTCAGTACTGTCTCTCCCCAGGGCAGCTTGCATTATCCAGGGTGGTAATCCTTTCATTACCATGTCTCTATCTCTCCTGGTGTTCTCTGTGAGGTCCCTCTATCCTTTGTTGTGCAAAAGCTGTTCAGTCAGCCTTTAGTTCTTTTTCAGGAGGAATTGTTCTGTATGTAGGTATGGACCTGGTGCATCCATGGAAGAGGTGAGTTCAGAGTCTTACTACACCACCATCTTAGACCACCCCCGCCTGACAAGTTTAATGTCCTTAAGAATAAGATATTTTAATTTAATTCACAATTTCTTTGAGTTTTTCTACTCATTTAAAAATAAGCAGATCTCTTTGAAAGATTATATTGCATTTTTCATTTTTCTAAAAAAAAATTCTCCAACTGAAGCACTCTACCCTTAATCACCTCAGATTTGTGTTTTCCCTCCAGATATATATGTCTTTTTTAGATTATAAAATCACACCCACCAAAGGATCAGTATGATCCTGTATTCTCAAGAGTGGCATTTCTGGACTTGTGAAATGTAGATGGTTAGTTCCTATACTTGCAAGACTCATATTATTTTCTATACTATTATAAAAATAGTAATGGGTAATTTAAAATTTTTCTTTTTTTTTTAAACTATATCTCTAAACAAGGAAGACTTTTTATTTTTCAATAAGTACTCATTAAGAGGGACTCTGAATGCATACGTGTAATTTTTAATCAGTAAATAAGCCAGTTAAAATTAACTTGTTATTTTGCTCTTGGATTTCCTGTGTCTGTATTTTTAGTAAGCTTCTGAAGTCTAGAACCCCTTCTGTGTGTACAGGATTTCATAGAAAGAATTAAAGTTATTCATTTCTGAAAACAACCTTATGCTTTAGCTCATAAACCCAAGTTAAGTTTCATTTATTGTTAATCATTCTAGTTTTTAATTTCTTAATAGGCTAAATCAGCACTTCCTTGAATACTGTTGGGATTTTGGAACATAGGTGAGGTTTGATGGGGTGAGGTCTGGAGTCCACAACCAAGAAAGAATTTTTGAGATATCTTGGTGATGAAGTTTTAGAATATAAGTGAGGTTCAGTGGGGTGGAGTCCAGAGCCAAGGACCAAGAAAGAATTCTTGAGACGTCTTTGGTGCAAGATGGTGGTTTATTAAAGCATGAGGACAGGACCCATGGGCAGAACGAGCTGCTGCCCAGGGGTTGTGAGGAGTGGTCCATTATACACTTGCAAGTAGAAGTGGGTCAAGGAGAGCGTAAATCTTTAAGGAATTTTGGAAGCAAGGTTTCCAGGACCTTGAGGGGCTAGCTGTTGTTGGGAAAAGGTCATTTGTTACCGTCTAATAAAACCTTAGTCATGAGATCCTTCAGGTGTATATCAGTGTGCCATATGCTTGGGGATGATTGCCAGCATGTATCTTGGAGGATTTAGCAATAAAGGGAGTTTCCAAAGGAATTTTTATATGTTAAAGTAGACTTACAGGATCCTGGTTGGGGTGGGTGGGGGTCAGTCAGTCAGGCTAGGATTGCCTTTTGCCCTTAGCAAAGTATTAAGGTGACAGCAGTTGAGTCCCTAGAGGAATGTCACTCTGCCCTTTTCAAGGACTTGTCAGTGGGCTCTAGGTAGTAAGGAAGTTTATTAACTTTTCTTCTCCCTTTGTTTCCAACATTATTGGTGCAAAATGGTGGTTTAATTAAAGAACAGGGATAAGACCCATGGGCAGAAAGAGCTGCTACATGGGGGTTATGAGGGATGGCTGATTATATATCATGGGGTTGGGGGAGGTAAGGAAAAGGGAGGTTTCAAAAGGATTTTCATATGTTAAAGAAAACTCAAGGGATACGAGGGGCCTTGCCATTGTCAAGGTTGTTTTTCCCCTTTAGCAAAGCATTAACATGAAGATAGTTGGGAGCTTCCTGGAGGAACATTACACTCTGCCTGCTTCAAGTATCTGTCAATGGGCTGCAGGTTTGAAGAACATTTAATTGTATCTACATTTCCTTCTGGAAGCTAGGTTATTGATAGAAATATAAATTGCTAAGACTTTTATAAACTGAGGGAGACTCTTATCTTGCAGGATTGTGATCTCTATAAGTTAACTGTTTTCCATTTCCTTAGCTTTTGGGCAGCCAGGAGTGAGAGAGCAATGTCACATATATGGGGCAGGGCAGGGGGCGGGTGTTGTGGAGTGTCAGCTTCTGCTTTGTCCTCAGCTTGCCTTCTGTTCCCTCATCAAATATAATTAATATCAACATAAAAGAATGTCATTCATCTTGTTTATTGTCGATACATCTGATGGATATATTCTACTTGCATTGTCAGTAAAATCAAGCACCCATATGAGAGTATGCATATTTATTTTTACATTACATTTTCAATACAGGTGTCTCATTGGTAATAGTATATTCCTAAGAATAGTATATATTGTAAATATGTAAGGTGCTTCATGCTATTACAAACATAAACTTTCATATATTTCAGCATTCCCATATGTAGGAAGGAGATATTTAAAGAATCTTATCCAAAGAATTTTTCTAAACAATGTTGTTCTCTTTTTATCAAGGGAGCAGTTGGGCCTCTGACCTTGTATAAAAGTGTGGGCTTCTGTGATTGTTATCAAAATACTCAGGGTGCTTGATCATAAATTAATTTTTATTTATAGTATGTTTTGCAGACTGAGAAAAGCAGTAGGGCCTTTTGAAAACCCTTTGATAGCGCTCTAGTAATAGACCACCTGACCAAGCTGAGTGGCACAACTCTTTGGAGGAGGCCTTCACTTCTCAGGAGCACACCTATGATGGGGAAGGGAGTTAGCTCTGGTTAGTCTGAGTTTATCACTGGGGTGTATAGGACGTCCATTTCAGGGTGGGGATGGAGAAGAGCGAAACCATGATGCTTTAGGTTTCCCTGTCTGTGTGGGCATGAGGTCAAGGGTAGGAAGGAGGAGAAACAAAAATAATCCTTGACGGGAATGCATTTTATATGTATATTTTATGTTGTAATTAAGTGTATGTTTCTCAGTTATAATGTTCTCTGGTTCCAGCAAGCTTACAGAAGTGTGGTGTTGTAAGTCTTACAGCAACCCCAGCAGTAGCACAACCTCTTGGGTGGAACTCTGCAAAAAATAACTATAACGAAGATCTTTCTCTACTCCGTGTATATTTAAGTTTTTTTTTTTGAGGATGACCAAAATAACTCCCACTAATTCATCCAGAAATGTTGACAATAGTATAGGAAGAAAAAAAGGTGGTTATTGATGAGGGAACAGAAGGAGGGCTGAGGACAAAGCAGAAACTGACACCCGGCAACCTCCCCCCACCCCACTTCTGGGTAGGACATAATGTGACATTCTTAAATTTTTTTTTTTTTTTAATTTATTTATTTGTTAGAGAGAGAGAGAGAGCGAGCACAGGCAGACAGAGTGGTAGGCAGAGGCAGAGGGAGAAGCAGGCTCCCTGCCGAGCAAGGAGCCCGATGTGGGACTCGATCCCAGGACGCTGGGATCATGACCTGAGCCGAAGGCAGCCGCTTAACCAACTGAGCCACCCAGGCGTCCCATAATGTGACATTCTTTAGGAATCTCCCAACTATCTTAATGTTAATACCTTGCTAAAAAGGGAAAAAAAGACCTTGAGAATGGCAAGGCCTCTGGTATCAGGTATCTTTTAGGTGCTCTTTAGCATATGAAAGTTCTATTGAAACCTCCCTTTTCCTTACCTCCCCCCACCCCCTCCTACATAACCTGCCACCCCCACAACCCCAGGCAGCTACTCTTTCTGCCCTCGGGTCCTGTCCCTGTACTTTAATAAACCACCATTTTGCACCAAAGATGTCTCAAGAATTCTTTCTCGGTCATCAGCTCCAAACCTCATCCCACTGAACCTCACCTATATTCTAAAACTTCATCAGGTATAAACTGCCTTTCATTGATAAGAAAACAAGTTGGTTTAAAATAATTTGTTCTGTATCTTTAAACAAATTAAAGGTTAGCTTTTTTATTTAAATCAATGATTATAAAGATGGTATGCCTATAAAATTCAAGGGGCTAAAAGACCTGAACAAGTTATCTATTTATTTTTTTATAATTTCTTCTATTTTAAATAATCATCATATTTTGGAGGCTTGAATGAGCACTGGGAAACATTAAAACTGCAGCTGAGAAAATTAGGTTAATTGTAATTCATTAGATGCTGTCCCTATTAAAAGTGAATTCATTTAATCCCTATTAAAAGCCCTAAGGCATGAGAAAGCAAAATGGCTATGTAAAAGCTTAGTGTTCTTAACAATTAGAAGATACTACAGTTCAGTGTTTCTCAAACTTCAATGTGCATATCAGTCATCTTGGATCTTGTTAAAATGCAAATTCTGGTTCAGCAGGTAAGGGATCAGCCAGAGAATCTGCATTTTTAACAGGCTCCTAGAGGATGTGATAGCCATAGGCTTTTGTTAGACTATTTTTTTCTAGTTCATTTGTCAGATAATTATTAAGTCCTTGCTAATTGAAACGCAGCCTTGGTAAGGAGTTATAAAACGGTGTGATATGATCTGCAGTTCTGGACATTTCTTAGACCATTTTTGAAACACTTAAACACTTTTTAAAACACTTAAACACTTTTTAAAAATCTACTCTGTGTCTCCATTTTTTTATTTTGCACTTTTATGTGAATGAAATAATTCAATATGTGGCCTTTTGTGATTGGCTTCTTTCACTTAGCATAATGTTTTCAAGGTTTTTACATATTATGTATGCTTGTGTCAAAATTTCCTTCCTTTTTAAGGCAGAATAATATTCCATTTTATGAATATACCACTTTTGTTTATCAGTGGTTGGATATTTGGGTTGTCTCCATCTTTAAGCTATTGTGAAAAATACTGCTATAAATATCCATATGCAAATTTTTGTGTGGACATATTTTCGTTTCTCTTGGGTATATATCTATGAGTGGAATTGTTGTATTAAATGGTAACTCTATATTTGATATTTCTGGAGCTTTTAATTGAAATAGATTAATCACATTTAAAAGTATAGTTATATGAGTATGCATATGGATAGATAAGCAGCAAGCAATTGGTTTCATGAAAAGGGTTCCATAGTCAAATAATTTTGAGAAACACTGTATATCAAAACCCTCTTGATGAAAACTGGCAAAGGAGGAATCATTCAACTTTGTTTAACTCAGGTTTCCCAAACATGTTGGGGAAACATGTTTGGAAATCTTCAAAAGTGAAATATTTACAACTCAAGGACTTAGTGTTTTGTAGAAGGCATTTTGAGAAATTGTTTAATTGCACATTCTGAAGGTAGAAAGACCTATTGAATGAATATGAGTATATTCCAGGAACATATGAATGATTTGTTTGAGTTGGACTGAGAATGGCTTCAACTCAAGAGGTAAATTCCATAGGAACAGGGGCAGGAGTGTGGTTTTCAGTGAGAGATATTTGAATAGAGCAATGATAGGATGAAAATGTGATTTCTGAAAGTCGTTCTCTACATCGACATGTAGGATAACGTGAAAATATCAGGAAAACCATTGAGAGTGTCCTGCTATTGGTATCCATAAGAAATATAAGGAAATAAGAATCAGTAAATTGTGATGCACCCAGAGAAGGGGGAAATACCAAAATCTTTGTAAATAAGATGATAAATATTAGAATAAATTATGGATAGCAGAAATGCCAAGTATAATATGATAGGAAAAGTAATGAATAGAGAGATCACATTCTAAACAGATTTATTAGAATATCTATATAAAAATCTCTATCATTATAAAAAAAATTCTAGTCCATTTTTTTCATCCTTTCTCATTTGAAAATCAGTACTTGATTTCTGTGTGTGACCCCACCATAGGTTTTGATGTTGCCATCTGGTAGAGCCTGCTTATTATCTTCATTATAGACAAAGGCTCTTTTTATGCTGATTCCTATTTTTCAACATTAAGTCATAAGTTAACTCAATTTCAAATTAATGAGAAGTCAGATTAAAGATAAAAACTTCCCCTGAATGTTTTTATTAATTATGCTGTTAGGGCACAATATTTAGCACTGCTCAAATCTGCTTGTACATAAGTTCTCTATTTGATGACATGACCTGTCTTTACTTTGTTCCTGCTACCGTTTTTACTGTTTTCCTTTTTGTTGGATGTCACTGGAAAATGGAATTGCCAGATGGTTTGCAAATAGAAATGAGCAATGACAGTTTTTCTTTTAAAGATTCTTTATATACAAGCAAGTTAGCAAACAAACAAAAAAGAATGTTTGGTTTAAGAAAAAGAAAAAAAGAAAAAAAACTTTTTGCTTAAAACACACAGATACACTCAGAATCTCATAGTGATGAGGGAGCAGGAGGCTGGCTGAGGACAAAGCAAAAGCTGGCATCTTGCACCCCCTCTCCATCCGCTCCCCTCGGTGATGTGTGTGGCATTCCTCAGGTACCCCTGACTGCCAAAACAAGTAGTTAACTCACAATCCTGCAAGACAGGAGTCTCCCTTGGTTTACAAATGTCCTAGAGATCTATGAACAAAGAAGTTACGTTATCAATAGCACAAATTCCAGAGGCAAATGACTCGGTTCCTCAGGCCTTGATGTCACCCTCCCCTCCATAAACAAAACTGGGGGAGGCTGGGGTAGAAGGAAATGTAAGTGAAGATAAGTTTCTCACTAACAGAGACAGCTTGATAGCAGGATTGTGACATTTCACCAGGAATCTCCCAACCCTCTTGATGTTAATGGCTTGCCAAAAGACAGCATTGATCAAGCCTCCGGTATCCCTGCATCTTGGAGGCCTTCTTTAACATATGAAAGCGCCGTTCAAACCTCCATTTCCCTCACCTTCCCCCAACCGCAGGGTACATAACCTGCCGTCCCTCACAACCCGGGGCAGCAGCAGCTCTTCCTGCCCACAGGTCCTGTCCCCGTGCTTTAATAAACCACCATTTTGCACCAAAGATGTCTCAAGAATTCTTTCTTGGTCATCGGCTCTGGACCTCAGCCCACCGAACCTCACCCAGGTTCTAGAACTTCATCAATAGTGTTAATTATATACTCTTGTTTATATCAGGAGGAATATGACAAATATGGGTGATAGTTCTCAAATTAGGTAGCAATATGGACCTCTAGGAGCCACGCATTGTCAGTGTAACACACACAAGATGCAGACAGTCCCCTGGTTGACATTCTTTCTTCAGCTATAGAGATTTAAATCTCCATTTATTTCCACAAGTAGTGCTCCCTGATACCAGTAAAGAGTGGCGCTTGTTGCCCACAGCAGCTCCAACAGGATGAAAATTATCAACACAGACACAAGAAATCACTTCAGTGATCACTTCAGATCCATCCACTTGGAACTTAGAATATATCCCTTCTCTTCTCTGGGCCTCAATTTTCTCATCTGTAAAATGAGACATTTGGAAAGGGAAATCTCAAAGGTCATAAATTCCATAATTCACAAAGCATGAACCTACAACTTCAAATGGAATCCAAAAGCTGTTAATTCTGTGAAAGAGGCCAGGAGGAAATTTCTAGAGGTTAATGAGGCATAAAGACTTCTTCCTTGAACCCCACAGCCTTTCTTCACTAGTCCCGAGGCTACATAGAGTAACTAAGGTATCTAGTACGATATGAGATTATATATAATTGGAGGATTGAAAAAGCAAAAGTTAAACAACAACTAAACTGCCTCAGACATTAAAGAAGCCACAGATTCTACTTGCCTTTTAGGCAGAACTTTAGGATAACCTGTTTTTCATTTAGGTCCTATTTCTGTGTCTCTCAAAAATGAAAGTTCTCTGGGATTTCCACAGTTCCAGCAAAGTGTTACCTACCTTATAGTCAATCCATTATTCATACCAGCAGTTAGTCTAGAGGAGATTTTAGACAAGAGAATAAAACACTATATATTTCTTCAAATAACTCTTTGAATTACTCACTTTTATATTGAGAGGAATAGCTGCAGTCTCAATAAATATTTCTGTAAAAATTATATACATATATTAATAAAAAGTGTAAGTTAAGTTCTTTTTGCCCAATAAAATCATTTGCATTTTCTGTGCTGATTCTTAGGAAAGAAATTCTAAATTACAAAGGCATATATGGTTCTTACTCTAACACAAGCATTAATCAAAAATTTTCTTTGTGTTTTCTAGATATATTCCCCATATACTCACATAACTCAATGAACAGTTACACTGGTTAATAAATGTATCAGAAATGAAAGTTAGTGGGACGTCTGGGTGGCTCTGTCAATTAAGTGGCTGCCGTCGGTTCAGATCATAATCCCAGGGTCCTTGGATTGAGTCCTGCATTGGGCTCCTTGCTCAGTGGGGAGCCTGCTTCTCCCTCTGCCTACCACTCCCCACTGCTAGCTCAGTCTCTCTCTGTCTCTCTCTCTGGCAAATAAATAAATAAAAATATTTAACAAAACAAAAAAAAAAAGAAAGCAATTATTGTTTTAAGGGGATGATGCCTTTTAAAAAGTTGCTTTTCATGAATCATTTCTAATGTGTACCTGATATTGGCATAGGTGAGGATTCCAGTGAGGCCAAGCTCAAGAAGTCAGAGGGAGGAAAAAAAAATTAGATGTCTTCTGAAAGTCAACAGAAAATGAATGAAAGTAAAAATAAAAAGAGGTAACTCTGTTCTCTGAGAAATGGGAAGAGCTGACCACAACCTTGTGTTACTCACAAAGCTTGAAAAAGAGTTTGGGCAATCAAAGATGCTTAAACACAGAACTCTAGAAAGAGGACAACCCATGCAAGCATGCCCAGGAGAAATGGAGCCTTAAACCAGCAAACTCTGAGAATCTCATTCCTATGGGCCAATGAGTAAATTAATTTATCCCATTGAATAATAAGTTTCATGTAATTTACTGCATGTGTTAGATCTCTGTGATAGATTATAGTATGGTTCCTGTATCAGCCTGGGTCTGATTAGGAGAGAGAGAAACATATAGTAATTTGAACGTGGAAAGTTTAATGCAAAGAATTGCAAACTATCACAGGAGGTTGAAGGAAATAGGAATTAGACAGTAAGAAATACAGGGAACTCTAAAGAATACAAGAATACAAGATTATTGTATTCTTTACTACTACTACTACCTACTGCTACTACTACTATTACTACTACTACTCTTTACTTTACTACTACCCATGGCTGAACTGGGACACTGAAGAAGAGTCTCCCCAGGACTGAGATCCAGACATTGTTGGGGGAGGGAGGTGGTCATGGTTCACTGGATGGCAGAGAGCCACTGTGGTGCCACACCATCAAAACTTGCTAGAAATATGACCTCTGGGACTTGCCAGAAATCTGCTCTCTAGAGTGCTGGAGAAAACTCTCTATGGGGAGGTGTCTCTTTAGGACCACATCACCCAAAGCGTGTGCAGGGGAAGCTGCTGGTTGTTGGGTATTGCTGACCACCAATCATTTGCAGGAGCCAGAAGATGAGGAAGCTATCTGCACTGTAGGAGTTGGTACAGGAAAAGCTGTGCACAAACGCAGCAATCTAATGCTAGAGAAGCCACCCATGTAATGCTGGACAAACGGCCTTCATTAGCAAAGCTGGTTAGTAGGAAAGCCTGTGCGTTGCAAGAGCTAGATGCTGGTGAAGACTTCTATGCTAAGGGAGCCAGTCTTTGGAGAGGTTGCCTCAGGAACCTGCCTAAGACGGCATGATGGAACAAGAAGAGACACCCCTTATTCTACAATGTCTCTCCTGTACTCTCTACTGGCAAGGAAAGTGAAATTATTTAAATACAGCCCAGTTCTGAACAGAAGTTTTATTTTTAATATTTTTTTGCTTAATTTTTTATTTCATGATCATAAGCTTAACTCTGTAATCCACCTGGACTTGTAGGAGGATATGGAAAACATCGAACCCATAATGGAACCGCAGCAAGAGCATAAAGGTTATAGGGTATTTCAAAAGGGGTATTGGGGTGTTCTCTTGAACTACAAAAGTGGTGAGATAAAACACAGGTCAAATGTATTAGATTTGTCCACAGTCAGCCGTGGTGATCTTCTTGCTGGTCTTGCTATTTCTGGACCCAAAGCTGAGGAGAAGTTTTAAACGTGAATGTGTAGTGCAGTCTCTGCCCTCTTGCATCAAGAAATCAAGTCCCAGACAGAGGCTACTCTTATATCTGAGTCCCGGAACGAGGTATAGAGCTTGATGGAAGCATAGCTAACCTGACACCTCTACGAGAAGAAAAGGCATTGATGTTTATTCAGCCCAGAGATTTTTGGTTGGTTTTTGTTTTTGTTTTTGTTTTCCCCACAATATGCATTTTTCATGCTTGACAAACAACTCCAATTTTGATCTGGTTAATTATGACTATGCTGCATAAACTGTAGTGTAAAGCATTATGTTATTTTCTGATTTTACATATTCACCTGCACTAAGAAGATAGAAATGGAGACAAGACCTGTCCTTGGATTCAAGGAAATACAATTTGATTGTGTCAACCTGAGAAAAGTCTTTGGAGACAGCTAGCTGGTATTTCCCAGATGTCAGCCTTGCTTGGATGTAACCTATATTAGGTTAGAGATGGAAAGGTTATAGTCAACTTTTTTTAATGCAAAGAGTTGCCCTACAACACTATCACTCTTCCGTCTTTGACAGTTTTAATGATTAGCTGTCAAGATTATCATTTACTTCATTTTACTTTATCTTAATCAAATGTTCCCAAATCAGTTGGGGTACTGGGCTGTGGATTATCTTTGGATAAATTATTGTCCTTAACTAGATTTGGTCAACTTCTACACAACTTTCTGTGGAGGAAAAAAAAAATTTTTTTTGAAAACTTCATACTCACATGGACTCAATACATAGACTTACTCTTTACTAATTGATTTATTAGGAGGAAATAATTTTCTAACTCACTATTATCCTATATACCATAACTATAATCGATATCCTGGTACATTGCTATTAAAACTATTATTATATTTGGTAATCTCAAAGAACCTCCCAACCACACACACAAACACACACACAGCAACATACACTGTCATCGGGGACTAGATGTTTCTTTCAAGTTTATTCAGCTGAAAAATAATGCTGCTGCTCAACAACAACAAAAAATTTAAAATCAGAAATAACAATTAACGTGCTATGATTTTATCACTGAACATTTAGAAGCAGAAGTCAAATATTAACATGTAGGTAAAATATATGTATAATTAAGAAAAACTAAATAGCACTAATATTTTTCTTTAGCAGCAAGGAATATTACCTCCTATGGATATTAAAAAAAATGGCTAGAGTTTTCAGACCCTGTTTCTGTAATAATAATCTATCCTAGGACTAATTTAATTTGGGACAGGTAAAGGAAAGACATCATGAAGAGGCAGGAAAAATGCACAAAGTCTCATCTAGGCTCTGCCACAGTACTTGCTTTCACAGTCTCAGCTTTCTTGTATCTAAAATGGGGATAATAACATCTGCCCTACCAAACTGATGGGAATATTGTTTTAAGATTCAAATTAACATGTGTCGGTGAAAAGGATATGTAAATAGTAAAGGTGTTTGCAAATGTGAAAAATCGTTATACTGTGAAACGATATTGATGATATGTTGGAATCTTCCTAAATTCCATTGAACCTAGAACCTAGACAAGAGAGTAAGACTTAACCAGAAGTGTAATCTTCAAAGTATATCCTACTACAGAAAGAAAAACAAGTTATCGGGATAACCTTAAAGGTAAAAGTAGGCAGAAATGTAATGTCTGCTTCTTCTAAAGCTCCTTTCTACTATGGGGAAGTATCATATTCCCCAAAGTCTCATTTAAAAAATGTGGTCCAGCAGTAGAGAAATTTATTGCCAATAAGCTCCCTAATAATTATATAGTATTAACACTAAAATGGGAAAAGACAGAATGATGAAAACTGGGTTAGTGATGAAAATGATGAAAGCTATAGGTAGGGCTTATACTCAGGGAGTGTACTGAGCCTATGCTCGTCTTCTCCCTGAACTTGCCTGGACTCCATTTTTCCAAGCATCTAGCGAACGCTTAGTCTCCTTATTTCTCTGTAGTCCCCCAGCCTTTGTGGCAAACCTTCTATATTAAAACTTCATGTAGTATATTGTATTTACTTGTTAAACTGTCTGTCTCTTCCATCAGATTAGAAGTGCCTTGAAGGTAAGAATCCTGTCTTAATTTTCTAGTATCCCCAACTGATGCTGGATACTGGGCCCTGGCATGTCCAAAGAATGTAAGGGGAAAGGATGAATGGGTACAAAATAGAGTGGAGTAGTAGGAAGATAGACTTTAGTAAGGCTTTAAAATGAAGCATTGCACTTCTTAAATATAAAGGAATCGTTTTCAAGACATAGCATAACACAAATTTCTATTAAAATTTAATAGAAAATTAGTCCAGAGACTTACAGATATTTTTTTAGGATATTCCTGGAAAACATGATTAACTTCTAATGTCTGAGCTTGTATGTTCACATTCACTCATGTCTTAAAAATAGGCTTAAAACAAGTATGATATTCTGCTTAAACAGATAATAATTTTCTTTGAAAAATGAATGTACTTTTATGCTGAAATAGGATGGAGGAAGAGGTGTTATAAAAGTCAGAAGGGTGTGTGTCCACTATATAAAGCTAACAGTTTAGGAATCTTGTCATAATACACTTCAAATGTTAAATAATTATTTTGTAGAAGGAGAGAGAACATTTTAAGTTTGTTTGAATGGAACATATTTTAAATTAGAATATGGCATTACTTTCCATTTTTTTCAGATGTCGTAAAGATAGGTGTGAAACTCCCAAACATTTTCCAGAATTTTTGAGCAAACTTAAATATTAACTATCTGTAAATGGGTCATCTCATTCTTCCTCTTAAGCATGACAAAAGAGTATATATAATCCTTGAATATGCTTACAAGAAATATTAGGAGATACCTTATCTGCCAGGCTGTAGAAATGTGACTTTCAATGGAAATGTTTCATAAGGTAAATCTTACTTTGTCCATTACCTTACCCGCTATATGATATAAATTCCTTGCCTACTAATCACAAATCTCAAGATCTGGGAAATAGAGTTCCCTAGAACAGGCTATATATTTTTTATTGCCATCTCGAATCAAACTGATGCCGTTTTTCATGAGAGGACTAATAAAAGTCACATTCTGTATTGAAACATCCCTGTATTTTATGGACCCATCTGATATACCCTTAATAAAGTTTTAAAACAATCCATAATAGATTTTGCAAGAAGCTCAGATCTGCCGGCACTCTCATTAACAGCCCAATTTGAAGCACTACTTTAGGCATGATTATCTGCAAAATGTTAGTAGGGTTGTTTAATATTAACAGACTAGATGAAGGGACAGGAAGCTCAATTATTCAAAAATCCAGTTAGATTGCAATTTAGAGTAATTTAACAAATAAAATTGCATTTTTTCTTATTTTCGAAGTACAGACTTATGTTTATTTCCTCTAAGATGTGGTTCTTTGAAAATGCCAACACTGCTAAGTGATTCTGCATGAGAAGAAATAGTTGATTAAAATAAAGATACCCCTCAGCTTGTTAAAACATAAATGTATTACAAATGACACCACGCTTATACAGTGTTTGCTCAGTTGACTACACTTTATGAAACAAAAAAACCAGAATCTCTGCCCCACCTAATGATCACAGAAAGGACAAACAATGAGCAGATATAATTGCATGTAATTTTCTTTTACATACAATTGTCTTTTTTATTGACTCCTCTATCTGGGGAAGATATCCTTTGGGTTTCAGACCTGTTCATAAACATATTTACTTACCTAGATTTTCTTGCTTTAATAGATGTTAGCAAATTAAGATTGAGCTAATCATCAAAAAGAACGAGGGAGTTACTTCTGTTGCAATAAAAAATCGTCTTCACTGTATTAATTTTTGTATGTATGTGTGCAAGTGTGTGTGTTAGAACTGGTATTGAAAACATCTGGATGAATTTACTCCCGATTATTAAGAATATGGTCAGAGACTGGGAAGAGAGGAGAGAGCAGTCAAAAAGGGACACTTATTTTCAACTGCTTTTTCCCTGTACTGTTTATATACATATATGTATGTATATATATTTTACTTAGAGTATGTAATATTTTGTAATAAAAACAAAACATTTTTAAAATGGCACTATTCAGTTTCCTTAAACTTTTACATCCAGTAAAAATATTCAATCCAAGAAAACTGATAAAATATAAACTTGTTAAATTTAAAATACACAAATTTTTATTATTAATTACAATGAAAGAAATTCCAAGCCATGATTATTAGACCACTAGCTCTCATAGCTGATTTAGTGACAATAACACAAACAGAAAGAGATTTCATACTCTTACTAATACTCATCCTTCTCCACTACACATATTAATGGAATTTCAGTCAATATTTATTCTTTATTGTACAATTTAGACATCAGAAACCACTTTTGTATAGTTTTGTATTAAATTTAGCAACATATTCATTCTTAGAATGTCAGTTGAGCCATTAAAGCCATTCTGGATCAGGTAGTGAGGTTTGGAATTACAGAATTATAATGAATATTAACAATGTAATCTTGTTCATTTTTATTAGTTTTTAAATCTCATATGTCAAACTCTTAAATCTATTTATTTTAGAATTCTGATCACTTATCCAAAATTATTTTAAATTCCCAAAGACCATTAGGCCATATGTAGGGCAAAGTTACAAACGCATCGTATTTTAAGTCATTTCTCCTCTGGCTTTCATTGGCTGTCCTCATTGTTTCATCCCTGATGATTACCTAATCCTACATGAGACAAGGAGGACAAAATGAGATAAATTAACATCCTAGGCTCCTGGGTACAATTCTGTAAATGACAGTTTTTCCTGCCCTGCAGAGACAATCTAGCTTTCTTGGAAGAATCACTTATTTGACTCATAGAAAGCAGTGTGCTCCCCTGCCTCACTATGAAAAGTAATAATTACAAGACGTGTTTTACACTTTGATGTGTCTGTTTGGTTTTTGGATATTGCTCCTGGGTGATTATACTAACTGTTATAATTCAAACAGGAGCTTATATGATATCTTTATATGACAAGTAGTACCTAGTCTTTGCCCATGATTCATTCCCACTTGTTGTGCTCACAGTACTTTTTTCTTTTTTTTTTTTTAAGATTTTATTTATTTACTTGAGAGAGAGAATGAGCTGGAGAGAGAGAGAGGGAGAGAGAATAGAGAGCAGACTCCACTCTGAGCATGGAGCCCAACAGTGGGCTGGAGCCCACAACCAAGAGATCATGACCTGAGCCCAGACGAAAGTCAACTGCTTAACCGGCTGCACCACTCAGGCGCCCCTGTTCACAGTATTTTCTGTGAACAGGATCTGCAATCTTTTTTATTTAATTGTCTTACTCAGTTAATGCTAATTTCAATTAACTATTTTCAATATTAAGGGAGTCAGAAACATTCCCTTTTAGGTTAGTAACACCTTTTCAGGATAATTTGCAGATTTATTTTTATATCCAGGTTTTTGGTTTTTTTTTTTTAAGACTTTATTTATTTGGAGCGCCTGGGCGGCTCAGTGGGTTAAAGCCTCTGCCTTCGGCTCATGTCATGATCCCAGGGTCCTGGGATCGAGCCCCGCATTGGGCTCTCTGCTCAGCCGGGAGCCTGCTTCCCCTTCTCTCTCTGCCTGCCTCTCTGCTTACTTGTGGTCTCTGTCAAATAAATAAATAAAATCTTAAAAAAAAAAAAGATTTTATTTATTCATTTGAGAGAGACAAAGCACAAGCAGGGGAGAGGCAGAGGGAGAGAGAGAAGCAGACTCCCTCCTGAGTTGGGAGCCCAGCCTGGGGCTCAGTCACAGGACCCTGGGATCATGACCCTAGCCGAAGGCAGACACCTAACCATCTGAGCCACCCAGGTGCCCCTGTTATTTTTTTTCTAAAGACAGAGAAGAATAATTTAGAATCATTTAGGAGAATCCATCAGATGAGTTATAATTTGGAAACACTCATTATAGACATTATTAGACCACTAGCTCTCATAGTAGATTTAGTGACAATAACACAAACAGAAAGGGATTTCATACTTTTGCTAATACTCATCCTTCTCCATTATACAAATCCTTCTCCATTATACAAATTTTCTAAGAATCTCCTGATTTAATGAGCTTATTGTTTTTAATGAAGGCAACTTATTAAGGACATTATTAGATATATATTTATTTTATTAACATTCATTATATAAATATATTTATACATACATAAGGTGATTTTGATTAATGCATACCAAAATTTAGTTGAGAAAATATAATCCATATTTTCTTCCTCTTTGGTAAGTAAGCAATCTGAAATATGTTCACAATAAAATAATTTTAGAGATTTATTGGCATAAAATCCTACCTTTGTACAGTAAGGTCAACATGATGGTAGGTTAAGCATCCCCAGGTGGCCACTGGGAATTTCCCGGTCTGGTTGAGGACAGAAAACTCTTCTGGTTCTGGCTGAGATTTGGTGCACTAGCTGACAATTGTGTACCCCCCTTAAAAATCAATAGAGAAAACTCTTGGCCCATGGCTGGGTGAAACTTCTAGGATAGGTGCAATGATTCTAAGAGTGTCCTTATAGATGACTGTCCAAGCATACTGGTCCTGTTGAGTGTTGGGGTCACATTAAGATAATCATCACATTTATTACCCGAACTAGGACACTTTAGAGAATAAAGGGTATAGGGGTACTTAAATAACTAAAATTTTATAGTTATAACTATGAAAACATAAAAAAACAGTACATTCCATAAAATAAATATGTGCAATTTATAATATGTAATAAATGAAAGTACTGTGTAGCAAAGACATTCATACTACTCTCTCTAAGCCCTACATACAGTAGGACGTAAAAGCCTTTTGTGAATGAGCCTATCATTTCCTGGGTTATCCACTGACCCTGTCAACTGAGAG
The DNA here is from genome assembly GCF_963455335.1 of Martes martes. NCBI lineage: Eukaryota > Metazoa > Chordata > Mammalia > Carnivora > Mustelidae > Martes > Martes martes. Next base: position 91,702,040 of record NC_137888.1, read on the forward strand.
CCAGTTGCGGCAAAAGGACTATTGGAGCCAATCTTCTCCAGAATTTAAAGAACTAGGTGACCATAGTTGATGTGTGGGTTACATCTCTATCCCACAGAGTTGTTGGGAGGGTGAAATTGGATGGGACGATATGTGGGAATGCCTTCTACCCTGCCAATCTAGGCACCCAAACATGTTAGCCTCCTTCCCCTTCCTTTATCACCACTCACAGCACACTCATACAAAATTCACGCAACACTCACTTCACCTTATCTTTACCTTTGTCTGTTAGACTCAAAGCTTCTTGAGGGTAGCCCTGTTTTCATACATCTTTATTTCTATCCAGAACCCAGGACACTGTTGGATCATAAAAAATACATGTTGGCTAATTGAATGTTTCTGACTCTGCCCAAAGAAGAGCCTGCTTTTCTGCTAATCTTGTTTAAAAATGGAGAACTAATGTATAGTAGAGGATGACAATTCACTGGAATTATTGAGCTTGAGGGCACAAAATGTTAAAGGCATATGACTTTCTTGGGTCAGATTGACAAGGCCAGCTTCTCATCTATCATTTGGTTTCCTGAGTAGATCTACTCCCTAGGCACACAATTCATTGTGAAGAACAGTTCAGGTTTTTAAACTACTAATATATCCATAAATAGGCATACATTTGAACTGATATGCCCTTTGTCTCTCAGGCCCTCAATGTGAACTAATACATTCAAACCTCTGAATCTGCCATGCTGAGGGTCAGAGCATGAACCAAAAAGATCAGGGAAACAGTTTCTCTGAGCCCAATCTCACCTGAGTCTCCCAGACATTCCAACTATGCTCGTTTATACCCTTTCATGAGTTGAAATAACAATGCTGTGGTGTGTCTACTTTTTCAAGGAGATCATTAGTCTATGCTAAATTTCATTTTTTGTTTTCAGTTATTTTCCCCCTAAATTTTTACAATAGTGTAAATTAACATTTATTGCTGAATAACACTTTGTAATTTATATGACTTATTATTTAAGTAGAAGGTATTATTATTCCTATTTCCAGTTGTGAGGAAAATGGAGCTAGAAAGATTAAAAGATTTGCTTGTGATCAGTAAATGGTGGAACTAGCCTTTTTTTTTTTTAACCCCAAATCTAACACTCTTTCTACAATGCCAACTGCCACGATATACATCTTGCAAAGATATTTATAATCTCTCTAATGAAGAATTTAAGTTGAAAATATATTAGCCAATATTCCAGAAATGTTTCCTTTAATAAATACAAGAAAAATTTTATAATAATTTAGTGAGTACTCATTCCATTGCATTTACCTTATGTAATTGTTGTCTATTTTTTAGAAGTATGACCTAGATCCTAGGTTTATTGGACATTTTTAAAATCATGTTCCAAACTAAGTTCAAGTCTATTTAAAATTTTCTAGGCTGCTTTGATTTGTTTCTGGGTCATGGCTGATGTTTGCAGACACTCTGAATCTGGAATCATTGAAAGGTTTTATTAATGAATCCTTCTCAAGCTGTTCATCAGTGAAAATAGCACAAATGCATATGGATGTTAGTCCCTGTGTAGCAAACTATGTCATCATGCCTAGCTTCCAAGAGGACCTGAGAAGTTTGGCACCACCCACACCCATTCCTTGGGGGACCTGTTTTAATGCTGTGTAGTTTTCCTATATACAGACATATGTGCGAAAGCTGCACACTATAGGAATTAAGGGGACCATTAGGTCTAGAACAATAGATCAGAGGAATATTAATATTAATCAAAGGCAAACAGAAATTATCATATATTTTGATAACTGATTTTTTTTTTTCCTTTAGATCTTACTTGCTACTTTGAATCTGTATATAGAGGAATCTTGGCCTGTGCTCTGGGGAAGAACAATAGCTTCTTTGTTTCCTCATTTTCTCTCCTTTCTTTGCTTTGTGATTTTGTAATTTTGTTTTCCTTTATAAAATATTTTTTTTGAGAGATAATGAGAGCCCACATGCATGTGAGCAGGAATTGTGGGGGGAGGGAGTAGGGTGGGCAGGGTAGAATCCCAAGGGGGAGGGAGGTAGAGAATCTTAAGCAGACTCAATCTCACCACCCCCAAGATCAGGACCTGAGCTGAAACCAAGAATCTGATGCTCAACCAACTGAGCCATCCAGACACCCCACTTTATAAAATATTCTTAAAACTGTGGATCACAATATACATTGTTATATCTTTTCTTTCTTCTTACAAATGTCCTTTCTTATAAATATTTTACTATCTATATATTTTACAGAATACTTAAAATAGAGATTTTCAAAGATTATATGGCAAATTCTCATAGTAAACTCCTTTATCCTTTCCAGAGATTTAGTAGTGGTAAATAAGATATGTTTTTAAAATTAAGTAAGAATGGGATGCCTGGGTGGCTCAGTCAGTTAAATATCTGCCTTCAGCTCAGGTCATGACCCCAGGGTCCTGGGATCCAGTCCCAAATCGGGCTCCTTGCTCAGTGGGGAGTCTGCTTCTCCCTCTGCCTGCTGTTCCCTCTGTTTGTGCTCTCTCTCTCTGACAAATTAATAAGTAAACTTTTAAAAAAAAAATTAAGTGAGAAAAGTCAAACTAAAAAAAAATTAAAAGGCAAATTTTTCATTTTAACAAAAAAGAAACAGAATTACAGAGTTGTAAACAGGTGTGGATGGAGTTGGTTGAAGCTGAAGACCTTTGGGATACCAAATCTGGAAACAGACAAGACACCAAGAATTGAAGGTAGAGACTGAGATAACCTGGGGAGTGTATCCATTTGCTAGGGCTGCCATAGCAAAGTACCACAAATTGGGGGCTTTAAATGACAGAAATATATTGTGTCACATTTTTGATGGCTAGCTGTCTGAGATTAAGGTGTCTGTTGGGCCATGCTTCCTCTGAAGGTGCCAGGGAAGTATCTCTTCTAAGTGTGCCTCCTAACTTGTCATACTTTGCTGGCAATAGCTGGTGTTTGCTGGCTTGTAGAAGCATCACGCCAGTCTGCCTTCTTCATCACATGGATTTCCCTGTATGGGTGTCTTTCTCTTCATGAAGCACTCTTTTCATAAAGATACCAGTCATACTGGATTAGATGCCCATCCTACTCCAGTATGACCTCATCTTGGCTTGACTAATTATACCTGCAATGACTCTATCACATTCTGAGGTACTGAGGGTTAGGACGTCAACACATAAATTTTAGGGAGACACAACTCAACCTTTAACACTAGGGTATCAAGGCCAAACTCCTGGCCAGAAACCAGGGGCTAGGAAAGAATTTCCCTACTTTTGAAAAGCGGCTGACTCATGCTCCTTGTTCTAATTTACATACCTCAGATAGTGGAAACAGAACTAGGTCAAGGAACATGCTTGTATAGAGACTGTCTATGATAGCCCCACCCCAGGAATGCGTGTGTCCTAATGCAATACTGCACAAGTGAGCTATGGAGAAGAATGAATTCAGAGAGATGGCAGAGAAAGTAAAATGCTTTCATGCAAACTGAAGTTGCCAACTACAATTCTAAAACACATAGAAAAAAGTCAGTGGTGAGGAAAACAGCTAAAAAATTTTAACAATTAGAAGATGAATATAGTATCACCAGCAAACAAATAACATACTAGTTACAAGTGGCTTTTAAATAAGTTTTTGTTTAAACATTTTATTTATTTATTTGACAGAGATTGCACGTAGGCAGAGAGGTAGGCAGAGAGAGAGGGTGGGGAAACAAGCTCCTTGCTGAGCAGAGAGCCTGATGCCCGGCTCAATCCCAGGACCTTGGGATCATGACCTGAGCTGAAGGCAGAGGCTTTAACCCACTGAGCCACCCAGGTGCCCCTTGAATAAGTTTGTTCAAGATCCTCAAAAGGAAAAGAAAGGAATACTAAAAGAAAATAGTGAAACCCAAACTGGCAGATGTGAATCCAAAAAAAGAAGTCATAAAATAAAAGTCATAGAAATCGTGGATATAGTCATAGATATACTTAAGAATCAAAAGATAGTGATAAAGACTTCATTTTGCACGTAATTAAATGACATGAAGAGATGAAACATATGAAAGAATATCGTATATATAATCATATATATAATCACACACACATATATATGTTATATTTAAAATTTCAAAAATATATATATTAGGAGTCTCAGAAATATGGGAGAAATGATAGAGAAGTAATGTTTGAAGAGATGATGACTAAAAAATTGTTTTTCTAGAATTAGAGAAAAATATACAATTTGATTTACATTATAGTGAAGCTTCAGAACATCAAGGGTAAGGAGAAAATTCTAAAAGCAACAAGATAAAAAAGACAGATTACCCAAAATGACAGATGATTTGTCATAGTACAGTCTAGAAGAAAATAGAGCAAGATCTTCAAAATGGTGAAGAATATACAGTCAATCTTCATTATTTGTGAATTCACCTACTCACTAAAGTTTATTTTTAACCCCCAAATCAATACTCACAGTGCTTTCATAGTCACTTTTGGACATGAACAGAGTCACCCAATGCACATGTTCCCACCTGAGGTTAAACAAAGCAACATTCTGCCTTCTTGCTTTAGCTTTCACACTGTAAACTAGTGTTCTTTTTTCTCAGCCTATGTAATGCCATGTTTTTTTTATATATTTGTGGTTTCTGCTCATGATTGTGCTATTTAAAATGATCCATGTATATATATATAACATATGTATATTAAATATAGTGTTTTAAATATAAACCTACACAAAACAACATTATATATTGATAGGTTGGTGAAAATGTTGTGACCAGAGGCTTACAGAAACCTAATCCTATATTCCCCCTTGGAATAATAATTAAATCTCATCTAGGAAACCCAAAGAAACTATATTCTTCATAAACTTATATAGGTCATCACATCTTTAACAAGAAACCAAACCAGGGACACCTGGGTGGCTCAGCTGGTTGAGTGTCTGACTCTGGATTTCGACTCAGGTCATGACCTCAGGGTCAAGAGGTAGAGAGCCCTACATGGGACTCCATGCGCAGTGGGGAGTCTGCTTGAGATTTTCTCCTTCTTCCTGTGCCCCTCTCCTTGTTCATGCTCATTCTCTTTCTCTCTCTAAATAAATAAACTCTTTAAAAAAAAAAAGAAAAGAAACTGAACCAAAGAATAACTTATCACAGGGACACTATATTAATCTGCTTGTGTTGTCTACTGTTCAAGTCTTTTTGGATTCAGATTTTTCTCCCTACATTGTACTATGTGTCCTGAAGAACTCATCTATTAAAAAAAAGTCTCATTTTTTTTTCATTGACCTAGGGCAGGCATCATTTTTTTAAATTGTTGTTTTAAGGTTTTTGTGTACTTGAAATTTCAAAGAAATTATCTTAATAGAAAACATTTGCCATATTTCTTTTAGGCTGTTTATGCCTTCACTGGTTTTTGTTTTTTGTTTTTTGTTTTTTTACTTCCATATAGAATTAAGACTTCTGCAAAACCCAGAGAGAGGACATTTGTTTAGCTGCTAACAAGAAGCAGCTGTTTTCCACGGGAGATCAATCATTATTTTCTGTATTTCTTACTCAATAACCTTATTTTTAACATGTGTCATGCCCTGCTGAGGGAATGTTCAGGGGGCCTGTCATGTAACAGAACTGGACACAGCTTGAATTTTGAAACAGCAGAACTTCAACTGAAAAAAAAGAGTCTAACATTTTCTTCTTTAATGATTTTACCATTATAATAATAATGGATTTTACAGATACAAATAGAATGTAGTGGAACTCTACTTGTTGGAAGGAAATTCTGTGTGTTAAGTGGGGATAGGGCAGATTTCAGGAGAAGGTCTAAGTTTTCTTTTTTACTTCAAGCTCTTCGGTTGTTGTTGCTTCTGTGCTCTCCTCACATAATTCTTTCACCTTTATCAACATCTTTTAGAGCCCCAGGGGTCTCTACCTTCTCAAAAGCAGAATAATGGAAGGATATGATATCGCTGATTTAATTCCTAGTATTACTGGAAGTAAACTCTCATGGAGACTTTTATTTAATTTTTATCGGTTTGTCTTTGGTTAAAGGGATTTCAGACATTCTGAGGTAGGAGAGAGAGAGAATCTGGAAGAATCCTCCTGAAACCCCTTAATAATAATGAAAATAGTAAAAATAATATTAGAAGCTAACATTTATTGACTTCTCACTATGTACCAGGATCTATGCTGTCGACTACCTTAATCCTCAAGACAATCCTATGCGTGAGGCCTTATTCTGAAGCTCCATTTTTACACGTAATAAAAGCTTCTTGGGTTTAGGCACCCAGCAGCCTCAGCATCATCCTGGAGGTTGTTGGAAATGCAAATTTTCAGGCCCCAGTTAAAATCTGTTTTAACAAATCCTCCAGGTAAATTGAATACCATAAAGGTTGAGAACCACGGCTCTGAACTCTGTCTTTTCAGTGGAACTTCACATAGGATCTTTATTGCTTTGTATTAGAGAGCAGAGGGCTGTGCCATGTTTGTTTGTGTTCCAGACCCTAAAAATGTGCTTGCTTCAGTCTCGTGGGTGGGTCAGTCAGTTCAGTGTCCAACTCTTGGTGTTGGCTCAGGTCATGATCTCAGGGTCACGCATAGAGCCCCTCATGGGGCTCCACACTCAGCATGGAATCTGCGTAAGATTCCTTCCCTCTCCCTCTCCCTCCCCCTCTGCTCCTCCTCCCAGTCATTTGTGTTATCTCTAGAATAAGTAAATAAATAAACAAACAAACAAACAAATAAATGTCTTTTTAAAAAATGTGCTTGATTCATGAGAGGTGCTCAGTAAAGGCACAATGCGTAGCTGTGAATAAATGATTTATTTTGTGTAGCTCTGTTGAGGGTAACAAGGTGATCTGCTAATCCACAAACCCTCTTTAACCAGGTCTGTTTTCTTTTTGGTGGGAAGATCTGTAATTTATTTCCAGCACACATTAGGCTATGGAGAGACCAGGTCCAGTGTGCAGTGATGGGGTGTTCACTTAGGAACTGGAGCATTCTTCTTAAGACTTCCACATCTGAGCAGGGCATCTGATTCATTGTGTTCGTATTTCGACAGGATGGGAATAGGAAGTGGAGGGGAAAGGGTACTCTGGGTACTCGGGGAGTCAGAAATAAGAGTAACTATGCAGACATGTTGTGAACGCATAAAACAAATAAGCATCAAAACCTGAAATACTTATCTAAAGCAACATGAGCAGCCACATTATAAATCAGGTGATAATTAATAAAATAATTTATGCAGATACCTATTAAAGATATTGAGGGGCGCCTGGGTGGTTCAGTCAGTTAAACATCTGCCTTCGGCTCAGGTCATGATCCCGGGGTCCTGGGATTGAGCCCCACATCGAGCTCCCTGCTCAGCAGAGAGTCTGCTTTTCCTTGTCTCTCTGCCCCTTCCCTGCTTGTGCTCTCTCTCTCTCAAATAAATAAATAAAATCTTAAAAAAAAAAAAAAAAAAGGTGTTGAGTGTAGTATTGTGACCAGAGCACTAGAATCAGAATTAGCAGATCAGGACTCCAGTCTCCAGTCTACATTACTTGCCATTTGCTAATGGATGGATGATTTAAGTTCCTCAAGCCTCTGTTTCTTTCTTTCTTTCTTTCTTTCTTTCTTTCTTTCTTTCTTTCTTTCTTTCTTTTTTTCTTTCTTTTTTAAAAGAGTTTATTTATTTATTTGTCAGAGAGAGAGAGAGAGTGAGTGCACAAGCAGGCAGAGGCAGAGAGAGAAACAGGCTCCCTGCAGAGCAAGAAGCCTGATGTGGGTCTCTATCCCAGGACCCCAGGATCATAACCTGAGCTGAAGGTAGCGGCTTAACCAACTGAGCCACCCAGGTGTTCCAAGCCTCTGTTTCTTCATCTGTAAAAAAAATTCTGTTTACCTTTTAAGTTTATTAAGAGACTCAGAAAGCATACACAGGTTTATATAGGTCTTTCTGCTATAACATGAGATCCTAAAATAATCACACCTCTAAAAGTAATGCAACTATAAAAATATGAAGGGCATACTACTAAAAGCAAATGCAACTTTATAACCAAAGCTTTATCTAAAACAACCATGCTAATAAAAATACTACTGTGGTTCAAAAGACAAATTAAAATCATTCAAAAGAAATTCTGTAGTAAATATAGGACCTTACCTTAGCAAGGTGTGTGTGTGTGAGACAGAGACAAAGAAAGCAGGAAAGAATACAGCTTGATAGAGAATAAGAAAAGGTTGGAGCTTTTGAATTAGACGACCAGTCTAAGTACACCAAACACATATGCCTCTAAAAGCAAGCATGTGTGGGGCGCCTGGGTGGTTCAGTCAGTTAAGCATGTGACTTTGGTTCAGGTCCTGATCTCAGGGACTGAGCCCTGTGTTGGGCTCCCTGCTCAGTGGGGAGTCTGCTTGTCCCTCTCCCCCTGCTAGGATTTCTCTGTCTCTCTCCAGTAAATAAATATAATCTTAAAGAAAACAAAAGAGCAAGCATGTGGCCAACCTAAGTTGAGAGGAAAAATATGGAGTGAGTAGGCATTGTTTTTAGTTCCATAATTTGCAACACTTTGTGTATTTCAGGTATATAGTATACATTTAGCAGCTGGTATGTGGTGAGACCAAAAAAGAAAAACAAAAACGAAAAACTAATATGCTGGAAGAAATTAGACTCTGAACCATTGCATTAAATTGATCTAATTCTCTTATTTACCAACATTCTTATCAGCTAATTCTCATTCTAGGAACACTTGTAACAAAATAGGCTGCATTTGAAAGTATTGTAAAGCATGGTAAAAAGTAGGCTAGTTTTATTAGCATTGTTTTATCTGGATTTATAAATAAAGGCCCGAAATAATCAAAATTATCAGTGTAATCAAGTTTTCTATGAATTTTTCATTAACTCTTTGACAACATGCAAATGGTAGGGTGCTGAGTGACTTACGGAATATTAGCCGACCATTTGTGGTCTTTGAATTCTATCCCGAGTGATTAGGATGTATTTTGGAGAACGCAATCAGTTAATGTACTTTTGTTTATAAAAGTTCTACAGCAATACCAAGATAATCTCAGTATCTCCAGCAATTAGTCATTTGGAATAAGCAAGACTTCTACAGGTATTTTTATGTTTAGGTACAAACTCTTTTTAATTAAATGGAAACTTCAAAACTCAAATTATTGGAAATAAAAACAATCCATTACAATAGTAATGACAGTAATGCAATTCTTGTTGCCATGGCCTCGGAATTCAAGAAAGTAAGAAAGGGCTTCTCCACCTGATCCTTCGTCCCATCTGCCCTCCCCTCCCTGTATGCAGGCACCCCCTTCCCTGGGTTTTGGACCCCCTTGCTTCATAAAATAGTTGCCACACTGCAAGTTTTCTAAGTCTCCATACCTGAAGGGAATTTTATTGGACTTCAAAGTTTGGAAAGGATTCAGGACAACATTGAAAAGGAGGAAGAGGCAGGAGCAGCCTGAGAAGGATATGGGAAGAAGTTGCTGGGGACCTGGGGAGGAGATGGACGCGTTAATGTCTCTGGTGAGAGCCGCGTCATGCCGCATGACAGCAGGATGTCTAGGAACATGTTGGAGCCAGAAGAAAATGGCCTCTAGGTGCAAAGGCTCCCAGTCTTAACAAAAGGGCCCACCCCATTCCCAGACGTGGCACATGAGTGGCCGAGATGCTGTCCCCCCAGAGCTCTTGAGAGCCCTGCCTGTGAGTGGTTGCTGGGGACCAAAAGGTGGGGCCGTTTCCCAGAACTTATGCTGCCCTGAGGAGAAACCTCTTTCTCCAACGAAAAGATGGAGAAAGAATTTCTTGCCTGATAGAGATCAGTGCAGATTTTATTTCGTTTAACAAAGCGAGTAAAAATGGACAGGTACTGTGTCTTGTGGCGTGGAATAAAGTAAGTATCTAACACAAATGAAAAACACCCCTCCTTGGATTCTTCATCAGTGCGTGGATTGACTTAACTTTGCCTCTCTGTGAATGTAACTTACATACACATATATTTACTTTTACAAAACAACATAACCCAAAACTTTTTATGAGTATTGGGTCTGCTTTTTATAGTTATTCTATGTCTTCATCACTTTTACTACATGTCTCTCTGATTTCTGGTCTGTTCCTCTCAGTTAGCTATGGACTTTTAGACAATAAAGTTCGTTAGAAGTATAAATAACAGACTGGAATATTAAGCAGTAATTTTGAAAATATATTACATGTTGAGAAAATGTTTATGATGCACTGTTCAGTGAAAAAAGCAGAATACAGATATATGCAGCATGATTTGAATTTTATATTAAAAAGAAAATGTAGCAGATAACTAGAACCACAGGGTTAAAATGGAATTAGGAAACTAATTAGCTGGTGATGGGGCTGTGCCAGTTTCAGGTACAGGTATTGGCATGAGATGGAGAACTTTAACCCCCCCCACTCCTTCTTGGGGGGAAAAAAATGGGGGAGAAAGTTTCCTGCAAGAATATCTTGAAGGAAGATCCAAGGAAATGGGGGAATGACTTGGGGTTCACCTACTACCTGATGCATAGATATATATACAAAGAGATTGAAAAATAAATAAAGCAGATATTGAAGTACACATTGATACAGATAGGGATATGGGGTCTGGGAAAGAAATTCATAAAGATAGAAGTACAGATACAATAGACATGTGAGACTATAAAGAAATACACCAGAATGTTACCATTCTCCTTCCCAATAGTGGTTTTATAGGATATTTAATTTCCTTTTAAAAAATTCTTTTCTGTAATGTCCACCTTGTCTACAATAATAGTGTATTACTTTTGTCATCATAAAAATAGTTAAATGTTTATGCATGAGATAAGCTTGAGTAGGCACAGAGTAAGGTCCTATTTCTTTAGATAAAGAATATTGTGTAAAGCTCTAGGTTTTAAAATTCTGATTTTTATTTTTTGAAGAGAAGGTTCTACTGTGTCACCCTTGATAAGGATATTAGTCCCAGTTGACGCACAATGACATATGCATTAAATGTATTTTTTGCTTTTCACTAATGGGGGGCATAGGGTTACTTATATTTTTTCTTTTATTATCAAAATATACCTGTTTATGAAAGCTGCTTAAGGACACAAAATAGTAAATACCTTTTTTACAATAATTTCTTGTGAGTAATTCTTTTAGGTTTCATCCTGGAATCCAACCTGTAATCATGAGCTTCTTCACTTCTCTGTTTTCTCATTGAGCTCATTGATAGACATGTTTTAAAAGAGGGGGTAAATTTTAGAATGAGTTTTACCAACGACATCAGAAAGAATCATGTCAACTAGAAACCAACCCTACATTTATCAGCTAAAGTAGTTTTTGTCTTTCATTTTATGGGGGGAGGTGGGAATAGAAGAGAAGAAAAGAAAATTAACCCTTTCTGCAGTCCCTTAACATTTCTGGAAACGAGTATATAAAGTCTTATTATCTCCATCCCTTAGGGATATTGTCAGAGTTTTTAATAAAGTATTCTAAGATGTTTGTATAAGATGCTAATGAGCATGCTAAACTGTATTCACTGTATTGCCAACAATTTGCTTCTCCCTTTCTATGTTCGGAAATGTTTTTAAGAGCAATTGCTACATTTCTCCTTTTTTCCTCATATTAATTGAGAAGGAGTTATGTTTAAGGTCTTGAACATTGTGAGATTGGTATGAGGAAATAAACAAGAGTTTTTTAATATGCAAGTTGCTTCTAATTGAAAGAAAAGCTTTCAAAAATTGGTAATAAAAAGATTCAGCATATTACTTTCAAGATGACATTTTGATAATGTGTGATTTAAATTGGAAAGATGTGCATTAAATTTCTGTGAAAATATTCATGAGAATATTAGACATACATTTTGATGTAAGAATATTTAAAAGTATTCTGAAATATTTTTCTGGGCTCATATATATTTCTGAATAATTAAATTTGTTAAGCCCTATTATTAGATTTTTAATAAAGAAAATGGCACCAAATATTCAAATTTTCTTTCAAATAATATATTTTAAAAATAAATCTTTAATATCCTTATTCTATGTTTTTTGTACTTTTACCAAATGTTATTATTCTTATTTCAATAATTTTTGAGACAGTCTTGAATACATTGTGTTCAGAGTTGATTACAATTAAAGTTAAACTTTTCTAATGGGTGATTTACATAAAACAATTACCAGGTATTTGTAGTAAGTCAAAATAATGGTGATTGTAATAAAGAAAACAATAGAGTTCGTTTCTCTTTGGAATGTAAATTAATAACTAGATGAAATTGAGGAAAAGTACCTCTCCCTTATATGACTTTCTATTACACTAGAGAATCACATCTTTAGTTCAATGTGTATTCACAGTTTATAATATTTTGAATTCTCTCTTCAAAAAAAGACTTTTCTTAGGAAAGTTTTAATACGCTGCATTTTAAGTATCTTGGCTGTGGAAGCTAAATATTAATGTTTTGTATCCTCCAAATAACCTCACACAGCATTACTACTAATACCTATCTTACTGATTGAGTTAACCAGAGATTTATGTTACTACTATGTTCAAAAAACATATTAAAAAAATCTAGTTTTCAGTGTTACTTATGTCTATTAAAAATAGTCTTTTCTAGGGGTGTGTGGATGGCTCAGTCAGTTAGGTTAAGCACCTTCCTTCAGCTCACGTCATGATCTCAGTGTCCTGGGATCCAGAGCCCCATGTCAGTCTCCCAGCAGAGGGGAGTCTGCTTCTCCCTCCCCCCCACCCGCCCTCCGCTTCTCTGCCCCCAGCTCACTCTCTCATGCATGCTTTCTCTTTCAAATAAATAAATAAAATCTTTAAAATAATAATAATAATCTTTCCTAGATATATATAAAACAATATACATGTCTTTTGGTTAAGACTTCATCACTCTTTTGCTATGTTTTATCTTTAGTTCCAATGTCTGTGGGGCTTTGCTCAGGTTCTTAAATGCAGCCTTCCACTTTAATGAACTTGGTACTCATTTTCAAATGTATATCATTTTCCATTTAACAAACATCTAGTTTTTTATTATACTTGCATCTCTCTTTATTATAAATATATTTTGTTTTCACCTCATGAGAGCCTTCCAAAGGAAACAATAGGTTTCCCTAATAAACTCCTTCTTAAAAATTATAATAAAACATTTCATCAAAATATGACATGTTTGGAGGTACATTAAATGTTCAGAGAAACATGAAAATAAAAATTATTTCCAACATTAATATTTTTACCATATTTTTCTTGAAGAATTTTTTTCTTGTGAATTATTCTGTTTCAAATTTGATTTCTGGCCTGGTTTTTCAATAAACTGTCACCAGATATGTTCCCAGGAGCAGATTCAGAGGGAGATTAATGTGCATGAAATTTTTTTTTTTTTTAAATTTTGGAGAGAGAGTGAATGAAGGACAGAGTACAAGCTGGAGGGAGAGACAGAGGGAGAAGAAGAAGCAAACTCCCCAGTGAGCAAGGACCCCAATGTGAGGCCTGATCTCAGGACCCTGATCATGACCTGAGCCGAAGGCAGATGCTTAACTGACTGAGCGACCCAGATGCCCTGTGTGCATGAATTTTATTAGAGGGCACTTTTAGGTTCCATAACTGTGGAAAGGAAAGGAAGGAAACAGGAAGAAAATGAGCTGGGACATAGTCACATAAAACTGCGTTGGATCTCATGGGAAGTTCTGAAGCTGAGATGGCCCTTTAAAGTTTGCTGACTTGGGGCCAGGGGTGGGGCTTTTTCACTCTGCATGCCCCAGTCGTTGGATTGGGTTGGCCCCAAAAGAGGACACATCCTTGGATAAAGAAGCTGTCTTCCACAGAGGCAGTTTCCCAACAGGGTGACAGCTGAAGGCTGTCTACTGGCAGTACTGCTGCCACCTGAGGTCCGAGTCCTTCATTCCTGAAGGGGGTCTGGGCAGCATAGCAGTGTCCACCACACTCGTGGATCACAAGCAGAGTTGGACATGTGCACCGACTTTACATCAAGCTGTTTCGAGCTGGGGCACACTCTTAGCCCTGGCACACAAAATCATGGAGCAGATGCTGCTTTCTTCTCCTACCTCTTTGCCTCCCTGACATTTTAGCTTTCTTTGCATATTTAGAAGACCAACCCATGGTGTGCTTTGTTTTCTGAGTTTTTGTGTATGAAAAACCAACATGAAGATTGCAGATAGATTTAACTGACAATGTGTCTGTTATATTGTTCCCTATGTGTAGTTCCTCCAAAATATTTGGTAGATCTCAATATAGTTTCTCTTTTGACCTTGTTTAATTTGAACGGACACTTTTAATTAAAGCCTGCAAAATTTCTAAATGTGCCATATGGTTTGCATAAAAGATTCAGAATAGAAGGAAGGGTAATTATTGTCTGTGGAATAGCTAAAAGAATGTTCAACTCGCCAACTATCAAATGTAATTCAGATGCAAGAGACAAACTGAAGGAACAGTAATCAGTTTTGAATTCCATTTTCTGGTCTTTTAATTTTCTGTAGAATTTGTGGCTAAACCCTTAATAAAGTAGTAGAGAGTCACTCCCCCCCACATACAAGTTAAATGTTTTATCATGATCAGATGTAGCTTACTCTGCCATGTATATGTAGCAACTAGTTGGGAATACATTAAACCTTGAAAGAAGAGCATTTGTTCTCTGATTATATCAAAATTTTGAAAAATCTTAAATGTGTGGCAAATATTGATGCTCTTTTCCTTAAGTTCAGATTTTGAAATACCAGCAATAGATCTTGCTTGTAATCTAGCTTAAGTTAATGAAGAAATTAAAGGAAACCCTAGGAAAGGCATAGTTGTAATTATGATACTACATATAGAATATGAAAGATGTCCAGTCTTTGATAAATAGAGATTAGAGGCCAGATGCCATTGGGGATTTCAGTTAACAGTTTTGGAGACATAATGCATGCAATTAAAAAAATATATAGAAATGATTCATTTTTATCATAATATGTATAAATAATAAAAAGAAAGTGAACTCTCTCTTTAGTAGTTCTTCCTACCCTTCATCCTGAAGCTTACTTTTAGATTTTACCATAGGTCTGTGTATATCCTTAGTGGTCTTCTTATAAGCGTTTATTAAAAACACAGACATATATACATCTGCATAAAAAATCTGTGTATGCATTCGAAGATCCTAAAAATTTGCATAAATGTATATGCATATATATATGCACTGTATGCAGACATCTGTATTGACCCATGTATATTCAGGAACTTTCTCACTTACTTACTGTTATGACAGACATATTTTTATGCCAGCACATTTAAATAGACTTATTATTTAAAAACTGTTGCATAGTATTCCACTAGGGTTGACTTAGCAATTTCACTTAACCAGTTTGAAGCATGTAATAAGTGTTCTTTGAAGATATTTTTGATTTATTATAGTTCATTTATTTTATTAAATAGGTGGATCATTTTGAATTATTTTATTTCCTTCAAGATAAAATTATTATCTTTTTTCTTTATTTTTTTGATGCTTCAATTTTGCAATACTTAAAATAATTTATTTAGATATTTTTTAAGACCAAGATATTAATTGTAAAATAAATCTATTATGCTTTAAAAATACTTTTAAATCCTTCTCTTCCGTATGTTCCTTTTTTCTGGAACAGCCTCTTCTGTGCTTTTTTCTTTTTTGAGAATGTAAGTTCCTCTACAGCATTATGTAATATGTAATAGCAAATGCCAGATTCTTCATAAGTACGTGCAATACTCTAAATTAAAGTCTACTTCCAAATAAAGTTTATATTTGGGGTTAAACTTTCCATTTTTGAGACATGCATTATAAAACCCTGACCTACTACAGCACATTCTTCCAATTTCTAATCAATGTCCATTCAACCAGAGCAATAACTGCTTCATAAGCTAAATTAGAGTGCCTTCTTATAGCTGATAATTCTTGGTACAGCCTCTTGAGCATCAAGTACGAATTTCAAGAGAATCCGTCCCTAGACACATTCAGCGTTATCAGCCTGAATCCAGACAGTTTTGCTTCCTTTTGAATGTTACTAGCCTGTACTTTCCATCTCTTTCATTTATGCTCCCTTTGTGAATCCACAAAATCACGTTCAGAACACTAGTGGAAGAAAGAGCACAGGGGCAGAAAGCATGTTTTCATTACTAAAGCACTTCAGCCCCTACACATTTCTCTTTCTTGTTCAATTCTCATTGCGAACCTCATCTGTGTCTTATTTGCCTGTAGTCAGACACTCAAATGATAAACCTGAAACTGTATTTTCCTTACACCATCACATCAGGTGCTAACAGAGTTCTCCCTTTTCAAATCAGATCCACTCTCTAAAATGAATGACTTAAATCTAAGGCTATTTTGTGACACTTACTGGAATGTTCCTAACATTGGTCAACTGTATTCTTGGCATGAATCTTTTTTATTGAAGATTTGTCTTTTGATAAGTGAATTGTTTTATTAAATCTTTTTTAATGTTAAGCAAATTATCTTGTTTCTACATGAGTACATTATGTATGTTATCATTCATTTATTTAATTAACAAATCTCTCTTGGCTATCTACTATGCCCAAGATACTGTGCTAAGCACAAGGGGTCATGACTATAGGGAGTATTGTATGAAGGAGAAAGAACACTAGATTTAGCATTAGAACTTATGGGTGTAAGTTCTGGCTTTGCCATCTAGTTGCTCTCAGACCTTGGCCAAATTACTTAGCCTATTTCAGCTTCAGTTTCTAAACACACCTCTAGTGGGGCCAATAATATATTTTTCATGGGACTCACAGGACTTAAATAAATGCTAAGTTACTTTATCTTCAATTAATGCAAACGATAGCTATGAAAAATTTTCCATGTCTTCCACCCTTAATGAGCTTATATTTTAATGCAGAATATAAAAATATTCTTCTGGCTGATGGTTACCTGGGATTGCCTAGGAGCCAAAGAAAACAGCATGTCATGTTCCTAGCACTTTGGACCTTTTTGTAGATGTTAATAATATTGACAATCTCCCCTCTCAGTTCTCTCTCCTACATTGCATTCACTGTCCTGGCACTTAAATGGCTGTCTCTCATGTCCCTAAGTACTTCCTCCCAGTCCTGGACATTTTTCAAGGCAAGGTATGTTCAGAAGAGAAAAGGGCAGGGAAAAAAAAATCTATCTATCTATCTATCTATCTATCTATCTATCTATAGTAGTTTTCCAGGGAACTAAATCATTTCCAGTTGTAGGAATCAAGGAAATATTTTTGAAGGATGAGGAATTTCAGCCAGGACTTGGAGGATGGTAGAATTTCAGCCTGGGGGAAATGAAGACATCACTCTCAGTTCAGGGATCAGAATAATCTGGGAGCTAGGAAGCTAACTAGGAGTTAGCATGGAACTAGCAAGGAGCCTCTACAATACTGAGTGACACAATATGGTAAGGACCTTGAAGACATAAAACAAAGTAATGAGTTGTAAGTCTAGAAAGGAGAGCTGAAGTTGCAGGGGAGCTGACCTAGACTCAGATGTCAAGAGGTCGCAATCCATCCTGTAAGTATTAGGACCACATTGAAAATTTTGGAAATTGCCATTATACTAGTAACTCCCAGCAAATAACCAGTAACTTTCAGAGATTAGTTTATAAAACTCTCTTACATAAGGGATAATTTTTAAGGATTAATTTTTTGAGGGAATAGCAGAAGTACAGTTCTGCCTGTACATCTAATTTACATGACTAAACTGAATATTTCGCCTCAGTCTAAAGGATCTGCATTTGAGTTGCCTCATTGATTTTGAGATTCCTGAAGGACTTTTCCTTAAATAAAAGAGTACTCCAAAGAAATCTCTTTTAGGAAAAAGGCAAGGTTGATCCCAATGGAGCATCCCAGTCTCCGCCCTCAAAAGCATACACTACTTAGAGGCCCAGAAAATGGAGTATTCCAACTTCAGCTATGTTAAGACTTCTGCCGGTCATTCTGTTTACTCCTATGTGGTGAGCAATCAGGTAGAGGACAGACAATGCCCAGGACTGGGAAGGAGTTCTCAGGGACATGTGTGAGAATCACTAGAGTGCCAGGACAGTGACTATAAGGTAAGAAAGGGAACTGAGAGGAGAGGCTGTACTGCCAGATGAGCAGATGGCCATGAAGCAGAGATCCCTAGCTTTTGGAGTTGAGAAGAAGCAGAATGGCAGAAAGAGGGGGTTGCAAACACAGGGGAATAATAACCAAATGGTAAGGGAGAGAGGAAGAGTTAAGCTGAAGAGAACAATTGATGTCATGAAGGCTGATGGATGGGAATGGAATCGGATTAAGGGTGTCATGTAGAGAAATTAACTTTAGAACCCATAGGAAGAAGAGGCAGGGGGTGGAAATAGGAGGTATTTTGTGATATAAAGAGGGAGGTCAAAGGAACTATCATCAGCTAGCTCAAGATTCACAATAAGATCAAGAGGGAGCAGCTCTTGGAACCCAAGAATTGTACAGAGCGACCTACATAATTCCCAGGCCCAGGTGCAAAAATGAAAATGTGTGGCTTTTATTCAAAAAGCAGAAAAAGATGTTGTTATAAGTACTGAAATTTAAAACTTATTTTTCTTTAGTGGTCCCTGTCTCATCCTGTCATGGTGTTTTTTTATTTGTTATTGTGCTCCTTGGGTGTGGGGGTACTAGGGGAAATGCAAATACTCATTGGTGGCCCATAGTCCTGTCTTGCAGCTCAGCATGGGCATGCCTGAGCACTGACACAGTGCACTGGCTGGTGGCAGGAAAGCGTGTCTCCTTCCTATCAGCGCATACCCTTACCCACAATGAATGGATGAACCCCGAGGATTCTCTGTGCTTAGACTCATTCAGTACTGGATTAGGGCTAACCTCTGCAAAGTTGCCCTCCAGATGGGCTGTGTTGCTGCTGGTCTGATGTGGATTACAGCTGCTGCTATAACCTGCTGAGATGGCATGGAGACTTTCACCACACCTTGATCCTCTCCCAATCCATGTTCAAACCCCCACAAAGGTGTGAGGGCAGCAGAGAGTTGCAGTGATAACTGGGTATAGGCAGGATAGGGATGCTTAGCAGTTTAGAAGACCCATCCTATAAGAAAGGGAGGTGGTAAAAGATGCAAAGATGTGTGTGAGCTGAAGCTCCAAATTCCTGGTTCATGCTGCAATATCACACCTAACTTCATTTACAAAACACAAGTCCTAAGATAAAATGATTAAATATTTCAAGATGGTGAACATAGAGCACTAAACTCTAAACATAGAGCCTTCTGAGCTAGGGCCCTCTGTCATTGTCTTGATCACATACCCATGAAGCTACCTCTAAGTGTGTATGTGTATGCATGTGTGTGTGTGATATAAAAACAGAGAATCAACATGAGCTGAGTGTGTTGTGAGAATTCTTTCAGCAAGGCTATCCTTTTTTGGTGTCTTTGGAGGTCAAGCAAGTTAAGTGGATGGCAGGGCCTAATTATGATGTTCATGAACCCAAGGCATGTTTGCATTAATGGCACCTTTCATCTATAAAAAAAAATTTAAGGTATATTTTATGACTGCATTGATGTAAAGTTGATATATTAGTATTATATATTAAAATATTTTCTTTAACTTAAAAGGTAAGATATTAAAACATTTATGTGTGTCTCTAAAAGTATTGTGGGTACTAGGCACTTTGCCTAATGGATAAGTTGGCCCTGATGGATGATAGGTGTTATTTAGAACAGGCACTGTAGACATGGGATGGGATCGGGGGAAGGGATTTTAGAGAGTCAGTGGGAAGGGACAATGTAATATTCCAGCTGGTTGGAGAGAGGTACAGGAAGTCTGTAGTGAATGAGGAACTGTTAGATGAGGGTCTGAAGCTACAGAGAAAGGAGAAGGAAGTATCAAGAGCAATGAGGTAATAAACAGATGGAAGCCAGGAGTCAGGTTGGGAAATAGCATAGGTCTTACAGTGTTGAAACTATCAAAAAACAAAAAGGTTCAGTCGTGGGTCACAAAATGTGTATTTTTATGTTTTACTTATCTGCTTTGCTCTGTATATCAACGTAATAAGTCATCAGTGTGTCATTCTCTAAGAAATAAATGCTGGGAGAAAGAGTTTTTTAGATTGTTCTTAATTTTAAGAAGGAAATATCCCTAAATTATATTCTCTCAGTTCTAGTTTATTTAGTTGTGGTTAACAAAAGAAATGAGAAAAGGAATATTGTTTTGCTTCAGTTGGGCTTTTAAACATAATCAGTGTACCACTTTTTGTGAACAGTAACTTCAGTGTGTGAATTCAAGACATTTGTACTTTATCTACAAGTGTTAATGTTTCTGAGATAATTTTAAGCAATATAATATTTGATTATATATGAGCTATTTTATAATAATAGAAGTCACATTTAACTAC
This sequence comes from Martes martes, assembly GCF_963455335.1. Classification (NCBI taxonomy): domain Eukaryota; kingdom Metazoa; phylum Chordata; class Mammalia; order Carnivora; family Mustelidae; genus Martes; species Martes martes. The sequence goes on from NC_137888.1 coordinate 91,722,341, forward strand.
AGGTTAAGTGACTACATTAAAAGGGAATACAATTATTTTAATGGATTTCTAATTAAATGCTTAAATCTTGGATAGTCTAGAGGTGTACTTTAAATTAAATTGATCTTTCTTAGAAGTTTGGTTGAAACTGTTGGCAAAGAGGGAAAAAAACTAAAAGGAAAAAGGTTCTGTTTTTACTTATTAAGTATCACACTGAAAATGATAAATAGTATCTGCTTTGGTAACCATCAGACAAGGAAGGAAAGGTATAGAGAAAGAACAGGAGAATGCAGTGTCATAATGGGCAAAAAAACATAGGCAGATAGTTTGCCCAAAAAGGGGTATAACTTATAAACAAACACACAATGTTTATTCTTAAAAGTAATAAGATATAAATTAAAGATAAGTACCAATTTTGCTAAACAAAGTACCAAAATGTTGCACTGTTTCATTTGCACTATTTTGTTTATAAAATTTTTTATGTTTTAAAATAACTTTCTCGGGGCGCCTGGGTGGCTCAGTGGGTTAAGCCGCTGCCTTCGGCTCAGGTCATGATCTCGGGGTCCTGGGATCGAGTCCCACATCGGGCTCTCTGCTCAGCAGGGAGCCTGCTTCCCTCTCTCTCTCTCTGCCTGCCTCTCTGTCTACTGTGATCTCTCTCTGTCAAATAAATAAATAAAATCTTTAAAAAAAAAAAAAAAAAAAAAAAAAAAAAATAAAATAACTTTCTCTGTGGGAAAAAATATATTTTTTTCCTTCCAAATGTTTTATAATGTGGTAAGGCCACATAAGTATAAAAGGACAAGGGGTAGAAGAAGTAGGAGGAAAGAAAGACATAAAAAAGATAATATTCTCTATAGATGGACATGTTTAATCAGAGTCTGAATAGCCATCTGTTAAAAATATTGAAGAAGGGACTCCTACAGTGTGTAGGAGTTTAAACTAGTTTATCTTTTGCGGTCCTTTCAAATTCTACAATTGGATAAATCAGTTATTTTTAGCATTTTAATAAAAATTTTTACTAGGAAAGAAACAGAGGTGAAATTAGAAGTGACACACAATTCAACATATTCTCAAAAATATAACACAAACTCAAGCTTTATAATATAAATAGAGTGCAACTTCAAGCATTGTATAGAAAAGGTAGTGCTTCTTCCCTGGTAGCTTGAGCAAAAGTCCTTGGTAAGGTGTTAATTTTACCTGGTTTGGGTCACCTTCCTTGATCTAATCATTGAGCCTAGGGAAATGGAGCCTCAGGTTGTCTCAGCCAGGGCTCAACGCCCACCCAACAATTTGGTGGTGATCATGGAGCAGAGGGGTGGCAACAGCATTCACTCTATCTCAGCTCACAAGAGAGGACCTCTATAGTCAGGAAGAAGAGAGGAAGAAAAATCTTTTGCAGAGAAAATTATTACCAGAGCTCTCCAAACTCAAAACATCAATTCATCATTATTACAGTTTCTATCAAAGTCCCATGCATGGTATAAATTGTAGGGTTTCTGCATGTTATAAAACAGCCTGTTTATTTTAGCAAATTCCATCCCTTAGGTTGAGATGTGGAGAGAAAGTCAACTAAAGGAGGTAGTTGTAATAGAAAGGAGAGAGATTGGTTTCTGAGCTCTTTTTCTGAGTCTTAATTCCCAGATTCTAGATCTTCTCATCTTGTTTCCCCAGCTACCTAGTGACCAAGAGCTGTCTAAGGCCCTATATCAGCCACACTCTTAGTTTCTCTGCTTGCTGTTACAATGTGTCTGTCTCTCCCTCTCTCACTTCCATAAGAGATCTTTTTTTTTTTTTTAAAGATTTTTAGATTTATTTATTTGACAGAGGGAGACACAGCGAGAGAGGGAACACAAGCAGAGGGAGTGGGAGAGGGAGAAGCAGGCTTCTTGCCGAGCAGGGAGCACAATATGGGGCTGTACCCCAGGACCCTGGAAGCATGACCTGAGCTGAAGGCAGACACTTAAGGACTGAGCCACCCAGGGATCCCTCCTTAAGAGATCTTAATCAAAAGCCACTCTGAGTTAAGAATGCTAGCCTCACATTTACTTTCCCAGGACAGTTTTCCTCTTGACTCCTATAGTCAATGGGAAAGAGAGGATTTGGGCTTGGAGAAGCTCTCTCACTCACTTGTGCACTCTCATGCATACACTCTCTTTCTCTCTCTCTCTCTCACTCTTTCTCCAAACTGAACCCACTGTGAATTCTGTCCTGTATCCCAACACCTGGGAAAAGATGCACCTTTCAAGCAGTGGCCTCTAGAGTATACAGAGCTCCATGTGCTCATCTCCCATTTGAGATCTTCAAAAAGGTCTTTGAATAATTTCTACATCAACCCAGTTATCTCAGTCAGGCTAGAAGTTAGCCAACCATTATTCCTTACCTGCCTTTGATTTCCAAAGCCTATCTTGGTTCTCCAGTCTCTTTGGGACCTTTTCTACCTATCTAGATGTGTCTATTCACCATTTGCTTGGGAAAAACTCAGCACCTTCTGCATGCTAGAGCTATGTGAGACCTAGAGGAAAAAGAGGAAGTGGATCTGGTCACTGTAGAAAAGACAAAAATCCCTGGAGACCATACCATTCATTCTTCAAAGAAGTAAACTGAGAGTTTGACTCAAGGTTTCTGTTTTTCTAACCTAATGCTCAGAGTGAAGACTTATCCACCCTGGAAATAACATCTTTAGTTCTCAGCCCACTGAGAGTTTGGTTCTTCCTTAAAAACTGAAAAGAATCAATGTATATGGTCTATGAGTTGAATTGGATGTAGAGAAAATTAGCTAAGCAGAACCAACCACATGAATTTTTATTGAGGTTCAGTTTTACTTTCTTTTTCATTGATACTAACCCGATGAAGTACAAAAATAATTTTGCATCTTGTTAAGTATATGTCAAAGTGATGTTTGTAGTAAGCTCTGTGTACATGCTTTATTGTCATTGCTTGCTGTTCCCTCACTCAGAGAGACTGTTATGACAATATTGTATTATAATATACTAGAGCCTTGTCATACTGTGGTCCTCAGGGATGATATTGGGTCATGTTATAGATGAGGCAGCTATATAATAGACCCATGAAAGCATAACCTTGACAGCTCTGTTTTCAATAGCAAAGAATAGGCTATTCTGGTCTTGGAAAAATTTTAAAGAAATAGACATCTCCAGAAGGCTAACTTGCTATCCACATTCTGCACTATAACAGAAAGACCTTACAGTTTGCAGATATACTTTTTTCAATCCCTGTTTTATCTGATTTTCAGCAGCATTGATATTGTTGTTCATTCCCTTTTGAAGAGACTCCCCCTGGGCACCTGGGTGGCTCAGTCCACTAAGCATCAACCTTCAGCTCCAGTCATGATCCCAGGGTCCTGGGATCGAGTTCCACATCAGTCTCCCTGTTCAGTGGGGAGTGTGCTTCTCCCTCTCCTTCTACCCCTCCCCCTTGCTCGTGTGCTCTCTGCCTCACACACACTCTCTTTCACTCAAATAAATAAATAAATAAAGTCATTTAAAAAATAAAAAACAAGAAGACTCCTCTTTAGGAGCATTGTCCTACTACTTAGGATTCTGCACTGCCCTGTTCCTTTCCACATTCTTTCTCCTCCTTCCTCTACAAATTCAGTTATCCACTACTCACTTATTCCCCATTTTTCATTTTTCAACAAATACTTATTGTGCATATGCTATGGGCCAGGCGCTGACATAGATACTGGAGGCACATTGATAAGCAAAGCACCTCATTTTTGTCCTCTAGGAGCTAACAATATATTAAAATTGTTGGTTCCTTGGACTGGGTATTTGTGTCCTCAGTGTTCTTTAAAATCATACCAAGGCACACTAGCATGACATCTTTTCCTTTGTCTCTTTTGCGCTAAAGCAAAAGATCAGATTGTCACATCCAGGCTCAAGCAGAGAGGTTTACCAAGCATCATGCTTCATTAATAGTTTCAAGACTATAAGCAATCAACAAGCATAGTGGAAAGAGGAAGAAGACAGGAAAATCCTCTGTGGTTTCTCATGTCCTTCCACTCTGTAACATATACTCTTTCCCTAACCCAGAGTAACAGATGATTATGGGTGTGATTTCTGTTCTGTGTACTATTAAGAACTGTGCAGGATCTGGGATTTTACCTTACTTTTACACTAACAAGTTAACCTATTACTGGATGCTGACAGAAGACATGAGGCTTCTGGGTCAGAAACAGAAGACTTGATTACTTCTGGCAAAAGCAGTAGTCAAAGCTTCATTTGTGTCAACTTGTGTCTCCCCTTTATTCCACAGCACTGACACAAGGGCTTATTATAAATGCTTGTACATGCAACTGATTGCATTATACAAAGGAAACACTGACCTTGAGGATGTCCACCACTTTCATAGTTAGTGGAAACAAGCCTGCTCATTTTCTCAAGAGAGATATTAACTCACCTCTCTGTGCAATACAGCCCTGAAAAATATTTTGTGTAAAGAAAGTGATCAGGCATAAAATGTATAGGGATGGTCAAGGCCCATGGCTGATTGTTTCTCTCAACATATATCTTCTCTTGGAATGTGCAGATGTGATTTGAGATTCTCAATAGTTTAAGAATTTCCTCTCTCTTACATTTTTAATGCAGCCCTTTTTATTGGCTAATTCCTATCAGTATTTAAGTTACTGCAAGTCTCTTCTACTGTAAACACCCTCTGCTTCTACCACACTCTCCTGTCCAACTACAAAACCCTTTCCTTAGTAGGTACATTTCTTGCAATACATCTTTTAACTCACTTTCTTCCTTTCTTTGTCTCCCCCTTCTTCTTCAGTCCAACACACTCTAATATGGGATATGTATCCACTACTCCATTGAAACAGTTTTCTGTGTCTCAGCTTCCTCCCCTGTAGGTAGGGGTAATAACAGTATCTACTTCACAGGGCATTTTGAGTCATAAATATGTTAATATATGTAAAGAGTTTAGAGCAGTGCATGACAAATAGTAAGTGTTCAGTAATTGTTAGGTGGATTATTATTATTATTAGCATCCTCCTCTTCCTCCTCAGTGTCATCAGTGAAATTCTTCTTGCTAAATTCAATGAGTATGGCAGTTCCTACTTGACATCTGTGTGTTGACCACATTTCCTTCTTTTACCCCTCCCTTCTTTGGTTTCCATGATGCCAATCTCTTGGTTTTCCTCCTACCTCTCTGTATGGCCTTCTTGGTCGCTGTAGGGGACACTTTGTGTGTCCTAAAATAGCCTGCCTTAAATGTTTATATTCTCCAGTGTTCTCTATTAGAGTCCCTTTGCCTTTCTTATCTATATGATTTTGTTTAGTGCTCTTGTCTACTCCTGTGTCTTGAATTACTATATATATGGAAATGCCCAATACTTTGTACCTCATTCATTTACATGTTTAACAGATACTTACAAAGCATATTCTATGTGTCAAACATGGATTACTGTTGTGAGCAAAACTTGGCAGTGTTCCTACTCTCATGGACTTAGTCATTAATGAGCAACACAGATGATGAAACCATTAAAGACAGTATCATCTTCAACCTCTCTGGTACTATCACATGTATCATGACTTTACACAGGCAGTTTGATAAACTCTTAATATTTGTTATAATAATGAACCAAAATTGTGACAAGCCCCAAATTCATTAGAATCTTGATAGAATATAATGATTCCAGTAAATGCTATAAGGAAGAGCTACATGACTTTTTCTGACCCTTGATGAAATATAGATTAAGACATGTTGCTGAGGGGCGCCTGGGTGGCTCAGCAGGTTAGGCCTCTGCCTTTGGCTCAGGTTGTGATCCCAGGGTCCTGGGATAGAGCCCTGCATCGGGTTCTCTGCTCAGCAGGGAGCCTGCTTCCCCCCCACCCCGCCCCCGCCTGCCTCTCTGCCTACTTGTGATCTCTCTCTGTCAAATAAATAAATAAAATCTTAAAAAAAAAAAAAAGACATGTTGCTGATTAGAGGACAGTAAATCTTTTTGATAAGTGTGTGCTGAGTCTGAGCTGCACTTGGTGACTTCCTCCTGCATACCATCTTTACAGTATACATGAATCAGTTAGTACGATTTTGTTTATAAACAATAGAATTGTGCAACTCAAAATTTTAAATAATAAAAAGGGGTTATTGGATCACTTAACTGAGAAGTCTAGTGATAGGGAGGACTTCAGGCATAGTTCAATCAGGGTCTCAACTGAGGTTCTCTTAAGTCCTTCAGTTCTGTCCTGCTTGTTGGCTTTATTTTAGTGTAGTTTCTTTCACAGGAGCAAAATGGCTCACATCCACACGTTATAATTTCTAAAGCAAGAAGACATCTATGTCCCAGGACTCCCAACCCACATGTTGAGCTTCATAATGACTGGATCACATCTGAACAAAATTCATTCAATAGAGAAAGTTCATTCAAGAGAAAGCTGTATGCTAATGAAGAGATAGTCTTGTTCAATCACTATGGCAAATGGAGATAAGATAACGTGAAGTAGAATCTACCTTGGATTTGAGAGAGGAGTTGTGTTCATCAATCTCACATAAACTATATGCCTTTTCTAAAATAGAAGAGATAATATTCCCCAAAGGAAAATCTGGAATTGTCTAGTATAAGTGAGGAAGATAAAAACAGATGATATCCCTAACTATCAGTAAATATTCACCTCAGACACAGTTCAAATTTATTCATTTGCAAACTTAGAAGTTATTCTGTGCCCTGGATTTTCAGAGCTACTTGTTAATGGTCAAAACAAATGTCAAGCATCCTATTGCAAGGGTAAAGAGAGGTAAGTCCAATTCTAAGAATTCCCGTAGATGAACGTGGAGGGACAAAAAGACTAAATGCTGTGCATGGCTCTCAAGTCACACATTCATTCATTCATTCATTCATACAACATTTGTAGAATATCGACTCTATGCCAGAAAAGCCTAATACAACAGAATCTCTGACCTTAAGGAGTTCATTCAATCAGGCACTACAGAATTACAAGTGAATAGTTAGAAGTTTTGATATACTGTAGTATATCAGAGTGAATGTATTATGGTAGAACAGAGTGAAAATAAAGCCACATGGAAAATCTAGTGGAATCTTCACTACACCCTTCAATATTTCCTCCAAACCTAACACTTCTACAATGTAATCTCCATCATAAAGCAATCGAGGAACAACCATTTCCAATCAACAGCTTCCTGAGAGTAATATATTAAAAGGAAAATGGAAGAATAATTTATCTTATCCTGGTTGTACACTCTAAGAAAATAATATGAAACAATTTTGGTTGTTTGGAAACAAAAGTGGATCATTGTTGTCTCAGGGAGCTTTTATGTGCAAAATATATTCGATAATGATGTGAATTCTTTTAAGCTATTATATTCTGTGACCATCTAGGGAAATCGTTTTGGGAATAAATACAGCAGAAATATTTAGAGAAAGGACACTAAAAGGAAAAATAGCAGACATAGTTGACTCTTTTTGACATTCTTTTATAGTATAAAAATCATGAAATCTGTGGTCCATATCACAGAGATAATGCTGAAAAAATTCTAATCACTTTATCATTATTCCCAGCAGTGTCCCAGAGTTCCAATTCTAAGGGCAGGGCTTTCTTTAAGCATCTAACATGATGACAGAACTCAGAGAATTTTTGGAGAAATAGTTTCTTCACATGAAGTATACTTGATAATAACATTTTAATGTAATATTGACATTTCTGGTTTTTAACTCTGTTGGGCAGAATTTTGATGGAAAAGAAAATCACTTGTGATGGTTTCAGCATGAGTGTCTAATATCATGGCAATTTAACCCGGTTTTATCTTATATCAGAGGTATTCCATCAGAAAAGAACTGAAGTGCCCTTCATGTTTATACAAGCAAGTAATTTCTTATAACAAATGGTGCTAAAATCACCCAAATTACTAACTATTATTGAAAGAATATTGTGGGAAATATTGGTGGTTTATTTTCAGAGGTTTTTAGTAGATAATTAACATATAAATCATTAAAATAAAAATATAGAACACATGAAAATACATAAATATGTATTATATAATACATAGAAAAACATATGTATAATTTTGGTCAGAGTATTGATTTGTCCACTTGAACTGAATTGGTCTGCTTTGGCCAAACAATTGAGAAGTTGAACCAAATCATGACATTTGTGATCCATGTGACATTTACATGAACAGAGGACTGTCTACACTCTTGCTTCTCAGAGTATATTCTACAGGCCAGCAGCATCAGAATTGCCTTGGATCTAGGTAGAAATGCAGAATCTCAGCCCCTCAGCTCCGGATCTCCTGAATTAGCATATGTATTTTAACTAGGTCCTAGGTGCTTAAAGCATTAACTACATCAGGGGATCTCAACTCTGGCTACACATTAGGATCACTTAGGGTGCTTTTAAAATGTTTTATTCCCAGGTCTTAACCAGACCAATTAAATGAGCCTCTTTAAGGGTTGAAGAAATACTCAGGGCTCACCAAGTGATTCTAGCATGCTGCCAGGGACGAGAACTATTAGTTGCACAATACCCAATCAGTATGTTCAATGTATTCTGAAAAGGCATAAAAGAAAAAGGAAGTCAAACCAATTACTTTGTATTTGGTACCACTCTAGAAATGATTGATCTTTTTTTTAACTGTTAATAAGTTTGCTTAGCTCCTGTGTGAACACAGCCTATTATGTCTCAACCTGCCTAGAAGTGTATTGTATTGTAAATCAAGAAGAGGAACACTTTGCCAAATTAATTAAAAGGAGTTTTAGGTTTGTTTTTCAACTTTACTTCCTTTTGTCAACCTTACTCTCCAGCCTGACAGATCTGAATGCTGAATCTCAGACACTGTGCACATTCAAACCAGTGCACCTTGGATTACCTACCATCTTCCACATGCTCTTAACTGTTCAGTGTTTACCCTCTAACATTCCCTTATTCCTCTAGCCCCAAATGGATTTTTTTTCCTCTGAATTCCCATGTCCTGTATTATTTCTGTCTTGCACTCTCACTTTATAGTCTTACATTGTTAGCTCCACTGTTTAGTGGAATAAAATTGCCTACTGTTTATAGTCTACATGTAATCTCAGTCATTAGCAATCTATTTCAAAATCTTATGCATGACTAGGGAAGGCAAAAAGAAATCATAGCATAGTACATATGACAATCACTATTATCCCACTGTATAGATGAGCAAATGTCATTTCAGAGACCAAGGTGACAGGCCAGCAAGTTTCAACACTAAGATATTTTCCCCAAAATTATTTAACTCAAAATCCAGGGACAGTCTGGTTGTGTGTGTGTGTGTGTGTGTGTGTGTGTGTGTGTGTGTGTGTGTTAATAACTTGTAGTACTTTAGTTATAGCTTTGGGGCAGATTTAGAATATCAATACATCAAAACATATGGAAAGAAGACTCGCTCTCAGAATTGATGTCCATTCTTATCTTTGGAATAAACTCAATGATTATTCTTTTTTACATTAATTTGGTTTCTTCTGTCAGAAAATTAATGAAGCTTGATGAGGAGGGCAAAGGTAGGTGGTCATATTACACTTCCTTAAAATTACTTTTTAATGCTAAATGAAACAAGCTGGAGAGAGAAAGACAAATGTCTTATGACTGCACTTACATGTGCAATCTAAAAGACAAAACAAATGAACAAACAAAAAGTAAAAACAGACCCATAAATACGAGAGAACAAATTGATAGTTGCCAGAGGAGTGGAAAATGGGGAGATGGACAAAATGGGTAGAGTGGATTGGGAGATACAGGCTTCTAGTTTTGGAATGAATAAGACACAAGAATAAGAGGTACAGAATAGGGAATATAGTCAAGAGTGTTAGAAGAGCATTGAATGGTGATAGGTGGTAACTACACTTGTGGGGATCATGGCACAAGATATAGACTTAGCCTTTCAGCATGTTGTATAAGTGAAACTAGTGTAGCATTGTATGTCAACTATAATTGAATTAAAAAGAATTTTAAAAATTACATTTTATTATACCAGTAATACCAAAATAACTTTCTCTTATACAAAATTAGAACATTGGAGATGTGGATAAAATCTCTTTATCTAACACCCTCCCACACACACATCCTGCACTCCACTCAATCTAGATGACTTTCTTCCAACCTCAAAAGTAATCATTTTTATTTGTTCACACACTTTAGGATATTTTTATGTACTTAATACATATGTATGGTATATCATAATAACTTTTATAGAAAATTTTTATGCTTTTATAATATAAAACATATGACTCTTGAGAATTAAGGGCTTTATTTGTAGATCTAAAGTTAAAGACCTGGAAAGGGTAGCTAATTCAGTGGTTAACAGAATTAAAATTCAAAATTTTATCTCAACCCCTGTGGAATAATATCCTAAAGCTAGAAAGATAAAATTTTAGCTAGCGTGAATGTAAAAGCCGTATATAAAGTACAAATAACAAAAGGAGAATTCTGAATCATTGATTTATATGAAAAAGACATAGATTTGTTTATCACGACTCACAATTTAATAAAAATTCTGATACTTTGAAAAGTTAGTAGTTCTTATCTCTAAAATAAGATTCCCTTTAAAATATCAGAAGTTATTGCAGAATAGCTAAATTTAGAAGGAAAATACTACATTGTATAAAATGTGGATTTTTTTTTCTTTCTCTCTCTCACACACTGATACACAGCAAAGCCAAATGAGAGAAAACTCTTTTGTTTCCCTCAAGTCAAGGTCTATAGTTTTTACTACAGTACAAAACATTCATTACAGGTCAGATGGTTTTAGTATGAAAAAGTCCTATGATGAGGTATTGCAATAGTATTCCTTGCCAATGTTGATGTCTTCCCAAGTAAGGATCCTTCCCTGTGGAATTAATCTCACTTGACGTAAAGCTAATTGTACATCATTCTAACATATTTTAGTGACAAATATTCCTACCCAACATTCTGACATCATGGGATATTTTCATGGGATGTCAGGGATATTTTCTTCCTGAGACACATGCTTTCCTATGTTAAATCTCCACCTCTGCCTGATTTTTACTTTGACACTTGCCAAAAGACATAGATTCCAAGTTTAAAAAAAAATTCTCCAAAAAAAAAAGTTAGAAGCCTTTTTTCCTGGAAAGTTTTCCCCACATTTGTGGGTATCTTCTCTTCATAATTTTAGATACATAAGTTCTGATTTACATAGGGTATAAGGAAAGAGAGATTCTGGGAGGTGAATTTATTTTCCTTTCCTAAAGAAAGGTGAATATTACATGATTTTTATCATGACCTTGACTGATCATTAGACATAGGTGACCATGAGTCTTGATCAGTTTTTGTTTTTTTCTAAAATTAAACTTCACATAAACATGCTAAGTATTTCAGAAAAATGGAACCCTGAGTGAAAAGAAAGAAGTTTGAATCAATGGAGCAAATGTATTGGTGTATTTTTAAGACCTCCAAACCATGATTTTATTTGAATTTATCTATCTTTGCCTTGATGTCCACCATAGCACATGAGAAGGAGATTCAAGGTCTTAACTCTATTATTGGCTTTATTCAGCAGCATCAGACCAATAATAGGTGTTTATCTACCAGCGTGTGCTGCTCCAGATAGAATAGCTCATTGAAATTCTCCCCTCCGGTTTTCCTTCCCCAAGGAAATATCTATATCTCAGATCTGTCTAATTAACTAGTATGTGAAGAATAGAAAACTGTGAGACAATCCCTATGCTCATCGTTGCTGGGCTTTAAAAAGCTCAATAAGGTTTCTATCTACATTCTCTTGTTTACACTGTGGAGCAAAATGGATCAAACAAGCAAAGATTTGTGGCAACAGAGACAGTGCCTTTGTGCAATATAACACATACTGTGTATCAAAGAAATATTGTGCCACTTCTCTGAAGCTGACATTGGAATGACATTGTAATCCTGGCCATCTGTCTTTCTCCTCTAGATGTCGATGAATGTGTGGTGGTGAATGGAGGCTGCCAGCAGTGCTATATTAACACTCTGGGCACCTTCCACTGTGAATGTGATACGGGATATGGACTCCATGCTGATGAACGCACCTGCATAAGTGAGTAAATATTAGAACCAGCTTGAAGCCGTTTTCAATGAAAATCGACCTGCCCATGTAGGGGCAGGAAGGAAAGGTTTTCCTATTGTAAAAATATCTATAGAAGCTGATGGTTTTCAAGTACAAATCTGTCTTTTAGAATAAAAAAAATATATTTCGCTCTTAAAAGACTAAAAGACAAAAAAAAGTGGAAAGAAATATAGAAATTAACATTCATAAGCAAAACTTGAATCCCTAAATGTGACTATTTCCATAGAATATAATTTCTGCCATATGCAGTGAAATATAAATTTGCTAGTTATTGCTAACAATAAAGCAGCACAGGGCCACAATGAAGAGAGGATGCTGAACTATTACAATCACTAGCGACAAGGTTCACTCATTTCGGATTGGACTCAGAACTGGGCTCATGATTGTAACAGCAAAAATTATAACAGATTATAGGTCAAGGATTTTAGGGTCACTCAAGAATAGTTAAAACTACACACATTAAATATGAGGTTACTATAATTTGTTGTACATCAAAGTGTTCTTAGATATCAGTTTTGGGTGCTTGGGTTCTTATTTTCAATCCTCTTTGTGCATTACTGAATTTTATAAATTTTCTAAAATAAGTATGTGCACAGAAAATATAGAATATTAACTCTTAAAATACTGTCCTCCCTGTATGATTTATATATGCTCTTTTTTTGTTGTTTTAACTAAAGTAATTTACATAAAAGTTTTTTTTTTTAATTGAACAATGATCTCCAGATGGAATCATGCACATTCTAATTTCACCTCAAGGTCTCTTTTAAAAATATTTGTTATATTGGGGCGCCTGGCTGGCTCAGTAGATTAAGCCTCTGCCTTCGGCTCAGGTCATGATCTCAGGGTCCTGGGATTGAGTCCCGTATTGAGCAGGGAGCCTGCTTCCCCCCTTCTCTCTCTCTGTCTGCCTCTCTGCCTACTTGTGATCTCTCTCTGTCAAATAAATAAATAAATTCTTAAAAAATAATTATATTAAAAAAGTAGCATTTTGTTCAGCACAATTTAATTGCTGGTTTAACTTACATCAGGCTTGTTCACTAGTCCATTTGCTAAAAAATATTAGTATTTTATAGGCATTTTGTAATTATGAAACTTGAAATAGGTATCAGTGCATTTCAGCTAGTTTCATAACATGTACTCCGTCTTTCCTTTTCTGGACATGTCTTATAGGAAATGAGAAAAGACCAAGGGAAACAGGTACAGATGTTGTACTCATAGGTCTGATTTTGATGTGAGAAAATGGGGTCCTGAGAGCAAAAAAAAATGACTTTGCCAAAGTTGAGTGAAAATACAGATAGAAGTCATACCCTAGCAACCAGGAAACTCAATATCGTGATTATTTCTACAGCAGGCGCAAGTGGTGGGACAGCAGCACATGCATATTTATGTCATCCAAATAACCCCTTCTTTTTGCAGGATTACTGGTTTTAGCAAGAGGAATCCCTTTCCCATCCATATCCAGAATCCCCTAAGGTCTTCAGGGTAACATCCTTAAACTGCTGCTCTAATTTCTCTCAGTCACAAAATGTTTAGGAGCAGTGGGATTATTGATACATACAGATGAGGTATTTTTCATTAATGACTGAACTGGTGAATTTTTATATCTGATAAAAAGTATTTTGCAAACGCATGATTTTATTTATTTTTTTAATTTCTTTTCAGTGTTCCAGAGTTCATTGTGTATGCACCATACCCAGTGCTCCATGCAACACGTGACCTCCACAATACCCACCACCAGGCTCACCCTACCTCCCACTCCCCTCCCCTCCAAAACCCTCAGTTAGTTCCTCAGAGTCTACAGTCTCTCATGGTTCATCTCCTCCTCCAATTTACCCCCACTCACTTCTCCTCTCCATCTCCCCATGTCCTCCATGTTATTTCTCATGCTCCACAAGTAAGTGAAACCATATGACAATTTACTCTCTGCTTCACCTATTTCACTTAGCATAATCTCTTCCAGTCTTGCCCATGTTGGTACAAAAGTTGGGTATTTATCCTTTCTGATGGAGGCACAATACCCCATAGTATATATGGACCACATCTTCTTTATCCATTCGTCGGCTGAAGCACATCTTGGTTCTTTCCACAGTTTGCGACTGTGGCCATTGCTGCTATGAACATTGGGATACAGATGGCCCTTCTTTTCACTACATCTGTATCTTTGGGGTAAATACCCAGTAGTGCAATTGCAGAGTCATAGGGAAGCTCTATTTTTAATTTCTTAAGGAATCTCCACACTGTTTTCCAAAGTGGCTGCACCAACTTGCATTCCTACCAGCAGTATAAGAGGGTTCCCCTTTCTCCACATCGTCTCCAATACATGTTGTTTACTGTCTTGTTAATTTTGGCCATTCGAACTGGTGTAAGGTGGTATCTCAATGTGGTTTTGATTTGAATCTCCCTGATGGCTAGTGATGAAGAACATTTTTTCATGTGTCTGTTAGTCATTTGTATGTCTTCATTGGAGAAGTATCTGTTCATGTCTTCTGCCCATTTTTTGACATGATTATCTGTTTTGTATGTGTTGAGTTTGAGAAGTTCTTTATAGCAAAGACATGATTTATATTAATCTATGATATCTGGTCTTTATGAAAAGGCCAAGTAAACAGTTTAATAACCAAGTAAATTAAATACACAGGTGTAATTTTCTAAGTTCTGGTATTTAATAGCTATTTCTTAGTAAAATCATTAAGTGTTTTCCTTATTCTTCACAACCAGTGCCCTTGAAATTTTTAATTTTTTGTTGTAATGACTTCAGGTCAAAAATGGATAAGGATGTTGTGTTTTATTTTTTCTATTTCTATGTCTTAAAAGCCAATCCCTACTGTGCAGATATATGGACACCATGGTAATAGCTTATTTACATTTTCTTATGCTTATCTTCTCCTGCAGAATTTCAGCATATATACATATGTATATATATGTGTGTGTGTGTGTGTGTGTGTGTATACATATATATATATATATATACACACATACATATAATATGGCACAAATTAAGCTGATAAGAAATATGGATTTCATGGCTATAATCTTTTTAAAACATTAACTCCTTGGATGTTACTCTACAGAAGACACTGGACTGAGACCAGAACTTGATCTTGGTGGAAATCCTGATGCCTCTCTCACATACACAGAAGGGTCTTAACAATCTCAGTTGACACAACTACAGCATTCCTGTTAAAATGAGCTCAAGAAGAATTTAAGCACTTTGTGTTTAAAGACTAATAATGTGAGCTTGAGGATAAGAACTATTTGCTTATTTGTTTTGAAAAAAAAAAAAAAAGCTTTACTGTAGAGAACTGAGTTTGATATTGGTTTGTATTTTGGGTTATATTGTAGGAAAGATTTGATATTTTTAAAAAACAAGAAAATTAAATTTGCTCCCTTTCCCTTTGGGATTTTTTTTACCTGACAGGGGACGGAAAATGGTGGTTGGTGCTTGCTGCAAAATTGTAGTAGACAGAAATTCATCATGACTCATGTTAGAGTCATAGGACAAAAGATGGTGTTATGGAATTTTATGATTCCACTACTTTGGAGTACTTAAAATTGCCTCTATTTCTTCCTTTCTCCCTCCCTTCTTTTCCTTCCTTTGCCCCACTCTGCCCATCAGTCATAGTGTGGCTTTTTGAATTATAGCTTCTGGAGCTCTTTGGATTTTCTCTTAATCACAGCTACAGTAAAGTAAACTCCCTGCACCCCTAAATATTTACAGAGTTTCAGATGATTTCATTTTTTTAAGGGCCCCTTCTCTAGGGATTATGCACTTGTGGTGATATATGGCCAGCAGTAACAAGTCAGG
Organism: Martes martes; assembly: GCF_963455335.1. Lineage (NCBI taxonomy): Eukaryota > Metazoa > Chordata > Mammalia > Carnivora > Mustelidae > Martes > Martes martes. The sequence goes on from NC_137888.1 coordinate 91,738,185, forward strand.
CTCTGCCAGAATGATAAAGTCGCATGAAATGCTCTGAGAGAACGGGTCTATCATAGTTGGCTGCTGTGGCAAGAAGTATGAGTGTATGGGCCACTTGGCTCCTTTTAAAGGGTTCTTCTACTGCTGATAAAATGTGATCCCAGCGAAACTGGGGAACTTAGCCCCAGTGGACTTCAGTTTGAGCTTCTGAATTTGTCTCTAAATTCTTAGAATGCATATATTATTCTGGGGGCTAGAGCTTATTATTTTCATCAGATTCCTATAGGTGTCTGTGACAACTCAAAATATTCCACATGTGTTTTTGTCCTTATGATGGCAGTTCTTTAGAAGGTATATACATGGGAGGATATTATGACACTGACATGCCATGGTACTATCTCACGGTACTGTCATACAGTCATACAGTCTAAAGCAAAGCCGACTGTTTTTCGATAGCTTCCTTTATGATAGGATTTCAAGCCAGAGACCTGGATCCCTGTCCTTGAGTAGCATACTTGCTGACCAGCTGTGACCTCTCCTCAGAGACAGCATCAGAAAAGCCAGTCTGAGATGTCCCACATGGGAAGAGGACCACAGGTGAGACCAGCAATGCCTGGTTGGTAGAAGGGCACAGACACAGCATTGGAAAGCAGACAAAAATGGAATTCTTGACAGATTTGATTTGCTCTTCAAAGTCTCCATTAAAACAGGTATTATCAAGCAACACACATACTCTAAAATTTTTCTTTGCTTGGAAAACCAATGCTTAAAAAATGGAAACTTTTAGCAATCATCTTTTGTAGCAATCATCAGATAGATGTGTTGATGTTCTTACCACTCCACCATTAACTCTGTCCATGGATTAGGGACAGGAGCACACTGGAAATCCAAATTGGCATGTGGACTTCTATGGATCATGTAATTTCTCTGCACCCTCGTTTCCTTATGTGTAAAATCTGAAAATTGGACAAAATGGCCTTAAAGTTACTGCATCTCTAATGTTTAAATTTTATGGAGTTTTAAAAATTACTAATTCATAACAAATCATCTGCTAACCTATATTTTTTAAAACTCTACTGAACTATGTATAATAACTGCTCTACAGAGCTCTAATTTTACTTAAAACGTGTTTAAAGAACTTAGACTTCAGAAAGTCCAAGTATAGAAACAGGGTAAGAATTTTATATCCAGTATAATAAAAATGAGTATGTAGCTTAAGTGTTTTTATTGAAAAAATTATACATTAGTCCTTTTTGAAAATACTGTTTTTTATAATTACATCTGAGAAGAATCTGAGAAATAATCTAGCTCAATCTCCTATCTTAAAGATCACTTCCCTCTGTCTCCCCCATAAGAGAATAAGCTAGAAGGTGGCCATCTGAAGCCAAGAAGAGAGCTCTCACCAGAAACCGAAACCTTCTGGAACCTGGTCTTGGACTTTCAAATTACATTTCTGTTGGCTAAACCACACAATCAGTGGTATTTTGTAATGGTACCTGAGCAAACAAATATACTCATTGTTCTCCTTTATTCACCTCTTCTCTGATTTATCTCCATTCTTCTCTTCTATTTTTAGACATAAGTCAATACCTGCAAAATACCTGGCAAATATTTATTAAATGTTAGCTATTATTCTAAAAGAACATTAAAAAATACAAGGACTTTACCCAGGTGGATTTGCTTATTGGGAAAAACTCAAGCTCATTGTAGTAGTTCTAGCTTTTGGACTTTTGCCGGAATATTCCCTATTACAAAATATATTACCCTTCAATAGCTTTTAATTAGTGGTTTGCTCATTGTTGAGAGACAGACTTTAGTAAATATTACTAAATATAAGTGGTAATGATAATGTAACTAAACTTCTATTGCTAGTGGATATTTTTTAGCAGCCAGGGGCTAGATACCAAAATAATTTATATTACCCAAGTTTTCTGTATTTAACTGTATAATTTACATTTTAAGTGACTCGTAAGGTTTTAGCTATAATTTGGTATACCTCACAAAATCTTTCATAAATTTCCATTTTTAATAGCAACCTGGCAAAACACACTCTGCTCAAATCTGCATTCATAATCATGTCCTTCCCCTGATATATTTGTTGAAATCTCCCTTTCCAGAGGGGCGAAATAATTAAATGATAGGAAGTTTTAATGCTCCCATAGTTCTCTTACCTCTCTTTCATGCCTTCAGCACATAGGTTTATTAACATCTACACTCACAAATAAACAAATGGAATCACTGATGTCTCCACAAAGATCGATAACATTTTAATTATTTTAGTTTTTAACACAAGAATTCTTCATTTGTCATTGTTAGGAATGGTCAGAATCTGTTTTGGTTCAATGGCCCCTTTTTAGTCTCACTACATGAGAGGGGAATAGAAAGAAAGAAGAAACAGAATGGGAAAGCAGCAAACCAAAGATTTTTTTCCATGTGAATAAGTGTGTGACTGAGTAAGAGGTCCTATTTTTAATTCCAAACAAACAGAAGTTAGGTGGCAAGAAGAGGAGGAAAGGACAACCCAGAAGCTTGATTAAATAAAGATAACCTTAGTAAAATTTTGAGCTTGAATAAATTTTCTTCTATCAGATTTTTATGAGTTTCACATTTCAAATTAATGCTAAACTTGGAAAGAAAAAAAAAAGACCAAGAAAGCCATTAGATGTGGTGGTCTTTGCACAATGATTCTTTTGTTTTGATCTCATTTTTCTGATCAGTAATGTCTAGGTTTTATACGATAGAAGGAGTAGAAGATTCTTTCCAGGGAATGCAAAGAGATTGCCCTAAAATTGGAGATGAAAGAGGTTGAAGACTTTCATTGTAACTACCTTTCAATTAGTTGCATTATTTATGAAGACAAATTAGAAACAGAATTCATTTCAGATGACAGCTGATGTCTTGAAAAGGGGTATGTCAGGTTAAAAAAATTGTTTAGTTTGTCAGGTTGATGGCATCTCTCAGTCATTATCAGATTCCTCGCCCTCGCAATATTAATCACTTTTGTGTGGTAGAAGATAAATTTAATTCCCAAAAATTGAGTTTAAGGAACATTCCCCTCTGCCCTCCTCATTCCCATTCTGTAGCCTGGGTAAAAATCACGAACCTCCCAAGTTTTCATCCATGTTGTTATTAACCCAATTCAAAAACTTTTTCCAACTACTTGGATTTCAGGAATACATTTAGAAACTTCCCTTTTTTTCTACAGTTTTTCCACAGTTTGAAGACTTGGGAAGGTAAGACTGACAATTTTAGACAGAGGCAGACTGAGGTCTAAATTCTATAGCATCACATGAGAGTTGTGTGATCTTGGCCCAGTTTCTTAGTTTCTCTGATCTTCAGGGTCTGTATCATTTCTATCTCTGTCTCTCTATCTGTGCCTATACCTAATAAAACCAGGATAATAATTCACAAAAATCAATATTATACATTGAACAAAGACACATACTTTATAAAAAGGAAAGTATGTAACACACTAGAATGGCTGCCCATGGGGACTGGAGGAGACTGAGAATGAACTCTAGGGTTAAAAGTGAACATATCAAACAAGGATGTCCCTCCAAGGACTAGGGGGTGGATGAGAATTTTCCTTGAACTGAGCATTATGGTGAGCTCTACCTTCTATATCCAAGGTTAAAACAAAACAGAACAAGACAATGAAATGTTAGAACAGTGGCCTTAATACTTGCTGGTTGTCTTTCCTTTCCTTCTTTCTCTCTGTATGGAAAGTATCTTCTCATGTTTTCCTTCAGAATAATCTCTAGGATTTTTTTCTAGTTACATTTGTGAAATATTTTTAAAGGTTATTTTTTATAATAGATATTGTATCAAATAAAAATAAATAATTGTGTTTTCGTGTGTTTTCTAAACAATTTCATAGTGCATTACAGAATACCTGCTGTAGAGGATGAACTTAGATAAGAAGAGATTAAAGTAGTACCTGACACATAGTGGATGGCCAATAAATGGTGGCTTGAATCAATAACTGATGATTGTGTGTGTACTCTTACATTATTTTCCCACAATCAGAGTACCGGTCCAGCACACAGAGATACTGAGAATGGGAGATTTGGGACTAGGTGCAACTAGAAGTACAAGAATCTAGCTTTAAATTATTCACTTTTGAAACAATAGCATGGGATTTAGGATTGTGAGAAAAATAATGCTAATCTGAAAACAGCATATCTTGGAAAAAATTACTCTTTGCAGCATAACAGTATGAACTCTATGACATAGTTATCCCATATACAAGCTGGGTAACTGATGTAGTCACCTGTGAGTAAGTGTTTCTTCATATGAAGGGGGTGGTAAGGGAAAGATACAAGATAGGTGAAATCTTTAATGCAGAGCCTGAAATGGAGCAAGCACTCAATAAATATTAACTAACATTTATATTACTTTCATACTTGTCATTGACTATTGTTACAGGACTACAAAAAAATATGGAGGGTCCAACACTATAGGTATAAACTCACTTTGGTGATCAGATATCTTCCACTGAACATCTTTGTTGCTGGGTTTTTAGTAAATGTACATTCAGTGAATCTTTTAAGACCTGTTTTACTTTTTTAATTTTTAATGCCTTTGGAGTTTTAAAGCAATATTCACGACTATATTTTCACTCTATGGTAAAATTTCCCATTCTCATTTATCATCACTAGATTGATGATTTATATCTCCCTCGTTCCAAAAGCACCGGGGACAAGCTTCAAGGAAGCTTATACATTTTTACAGGGTAGGAAGTAGAAAAAGACATTAAACCAAATAGTACTGCTTCCATCTAAAAGAGGCAGAAGGATTAAGTGCTTGCAAATACTAGATATGAGCATAAAACTTAAATCCAAATCTAGCATCCTAGTATAGTTTTCTAGCTGCTTCAAGAAAAGAGACAAATGGTTTCAGAGTGTGTGCATTCTCTAATAACGATCATAGAGACATTTTTTTAATTCAATGATTTCAAAAACTATTACTGAATATATGTCTTGTATTTTGCAGAGAAAATATATGTCTTGTATTTCGCAGAGAAAAACCTTCATCTAAGGGACCTTCAGCTTTTCCATCCAACTTTGGTATTAACTCTCTGCTCTGTCTGCTTTCCTCTTCACTCAGAGAAAAAGTGCCCTGCTGTTATTTCAGGCTAATGCCGTCCTGCACTCTCCTTAGAACTTTGCTCCTGATATTACATCTTTCTTTCTCCCCTCTTTCATCAACCTCTTTCTCTCCATCTTAACACCACCTTAACACCAGACTCCTCCCTAAACCTAGTTTTGCCAGACTTATCCATGAATTACCCACTCTTAGGTTCAAGGAATTCTTGTCAGTTACTTTGCTTAATATCTTGAAAATAATGACCCCTCTTTCCTTCTGGTCATTCTGTCTCCTTGGTTTGTAGGACACAACTTTCTGTTGATTCTCTTCCATCTCTGTGATGACTCTTTAACTTCTTTCATATGGTCTCTTCCCTCTGCCCACCTTTGAAAACTCTGATGATCTTCAGAGTTCTGACTTTGGTCTTTCTCTACTTTCTCCCATGTTCTTTTCCACTTACAAAACTTTATGTACTACAGTCAGCTAGAAGTGAATGATGTCCAAATCAATATTACTATGTCAGATCACTTTCTTTGTTCCCTTGACCTATAGATCCGGCTACTGCGTGAGGCCTTCCTTAAGGATGCCCCTAGTATCTCAACCCTAGTAGACCTAAAACTAAATATATCTTCCTTTCTGCCCTGGACTCCTCCACTTTCCTCTTCTCTTGTATTTCCCCTTCAGGCCACCCATTCTTCAGGCCAGTCTAGTACTCTGGAGTTGCTCATGTCTCATCTTTCTCTAATTCGACACATCGAGTTCTCCAGTAAGACCAGTGGGCAAAATCTCCATAATATCCTCCCAAAGATACTGTTTTCATTCAGGTCCTCATAATCTCTTACAGAAAAGCTTATTATAATGGCTTCTTAAATGGTATCATCCTCCCTACTTGCCCCATTGAATCCATTATCCCAAATACTGCCAAGACATCTCAAGAAAATATAATTTTAAGCAATTATTTTATCATCTTTCAAACCATTTACTAGGGACGCCTGGGTGGCTCAGTGGGTTAAGCCGCTGCCTTCGGCTCGGGTCATGATCTTAGGGTCCTGGTATTGAGTCCTGCATCGGGCTCCTTGCTCAGCAGGGAGCCTGCTTTTCTCTCTGCCTCTACCTGCCTCTCTGCCTACTTGCGCACTCTCTCTCTCTGACAAATAAATAAAATCTTTAAAAACATAAAATAAAATAAAATAAAACCATTTACTGTCTCCATGTAGCTTTCAGAATTAATTCAGACTTTTTACTGTGGCTTACAAAATGCTTCACAATCTAATTCTTTGCTACTTCTTTCTTACCTGACTTATTTCTACTCCATAATTCATACTCCAGGCTTAGACACACTGAACATTTGCTGCTCCTCAGGTGTACCAGAAGTTTCCACATCCCTCTACCTTTTTCTTAGTGTCAGACACTTCCTGCTTCTGCACGTGCTTGTCCCTGGGTTTGACTGCCAGTCCACACTTTCTCCTTTCTCCTCATATTTGCTCCTCTCCACCTCTCTTCGCCTAACTTTTGCTTGTCTTTCAAGACAAAATTTGGAATCACCTCTTCTGGAAAGACGTCCCAGGTCTATTTTCATACCTGTAAACCAAATTTGTCACCTATTTTATAAGATTTTAAAGATTCTTTTAGTGATGAGACACAACATAAAGACAATCAGATAGATGAAAGGAAAAACACTTGATTATTTACAGCTACAAATGAGAGAAGGTACCACTTAAGGCTTCATGGATTATATGCACGACAGGGTAACAGCAAGCTCGGAACTCTAAGAGGTAGCCTATTTATGACAAGTGGGACAAGATTAGGTTAAATGCACTGTCTTCCTGGGATTGAGTATTTTGAATAATTTCACAAACACAAAGAAGAAGGGGTCATTCTGGGTGCTAAGTATTTGGGAAACTCTAGCAGTTGGGTATGTGTGCCTCATAAAGAAAGAAGTTGGGGTGAGGTCTTAGAAAGTGTCTGTGAAGAGGAACTGAGAGTTTTGAGCCCTTACTTAAAAACTGGGTCAATATAACACTGTGAATATTATATTATACCACCACATAGAGCCAAAGGCACATCTCTAACATAGAACCTCTCACAATGGATTAGAAAGGTTTCTCTTCTTGTCTCCCTCTCCCACTAGGCTTTAATCTCTTTTGTGTCATCAATACCTAGCATGTAACTGAAACAAAGTGTTCAATTTTATTAAATGACTCTATACACATTCAGGGTTTAACATATAAAGATGCTTGCAATAAATTATGCTTTGTTTAGAAGTAGGAACATTTTGGTTTTTTATGATCTCCTTCTCTTTATAGATAAGAAGAATTACATAAATGCATGGCTCTGGCTCCTAGGAAACCCAGCACTATGTTAAAGTCTTAATTGCAGGCACTCTCTTTAACCTATATTCCTAGTTTAGCTATCTCTACCCCATTTCATAACATGGTCCTTTGTTTGGCTGCAATGGTTATTTTTGTATTTCCCTCCCTCCTTTTAAACCTTAGCTTTAGTGGTTCTATTATAGATGTGTTTTAGACTGTACATCGCTTCAAATTGTCTTTAGAAGTATATGGAATATAAAGGTAATAAAACTAACTAAATTCAAGCCTAGATTTATCACCTGGATCCCTGAAAAAAACATCATGGACAATATCTTAAACCCTAGATGTAACAAAGATGTGAACCTGCCATTCAGTTGGATGGTTTGGATATTGGTTCTCAGCAATTCCAGGTCTCACTGTCAGCTCCAAGGCCTGAGGTAGATGGTACCTGTTGGGAAGACAAAGACTGGCCTCCATACCAGCAGAATGGGAAGACTACCTAGGGTTTCACCAAGCCTAGAGCCTGATGCTGAGCAGCCACTTCATAAAGACAAGATATATCTTGTATATGGATATTAATAGGAGTCAAGGGCAAAGCTGCAGTGAGGACCCAGTGCCACTTCCAATCAGAGGATAAGAGCAAGGGTCAGACACAAAACCTGCAACAGGGCTAGGGTCACTTTCTGGAAGTTCAGGTTGAATACCAAATCATAGGTAGGTATACATACTGGTCCTGAGAATTGGAATTCTGAAGGCAAGTTGAAGATTGTGCCCATAAATCTGGGTCCAATTTAAGATTAAAATTGGGGCCACTGATAAGAAGGTAGGCAGAAAAGGAGCTTGAACTCTGACCTTGAAAACTTTAAGGAGCATCTCTTTAGTAGACATAAAACAATAGTGTAACCATTGACCTAATAATCAAGACCAAATGTTTCCTACCTCTGCAGGCTTGCTGGTTTGGGTAGATTGAGATTACCGGATTGGAGCATTCCCAGAGAAAGTCAGTTCTCAGAGTTTGGTCTTTTGTGTTGATGTGTCACCATGAGGCTGAACAAGCATCTTCCAAGTACTCTGTTTTCAGACACAGTAATTAATCCAGAGATTCAAACTCTAGAATCTAGGAAGTTTAGAGTAATTTTGATTGTGACCATTAGTATTAATAGTTACTATGTTTTTAAAAACACTATCTCCAATCCTCACAACAACCTTAAGAGGGAGATATTGATATTCTCATTTTAAAGATACTGAAACTGGGATTCAAAGGTTAATATTATAGCTTTGAAATCACAGACTTGGATTTGCAGCCTTATAGATTACTTCTCTGTAATAAGTAAACATCATGGGGAAGTATACTGAGGCTGCTTTATACTTCTTGAAGGGGAACAAGAGGACAAGTAGACAGTTGCGTACATCTGCCGTTATAACCTTTGTTAAACTTCTCTTTTCCAGGCTATGTGATGTGGTAGTTTAGAGTCTTATTTCAGCCCAAGTTTGGGAATTTTCTCTGTGTTCTCTCTTGGAAAATGAAAAGTTGGCTCATTCTGTAGATACCCCACACTGGATGGTCGGGGCCGTTGTGGGTTGGCCTTCTGTCTGGGAAGGAATACAAGTCAGCCTCTTAAGCTTTCATAACAGAATGTCAACCTTGTCTCCCCAGCGTCTGGTATCTAAATCTATGGCTCTCACTTCAATTGACAATATACAAATTCTGCACTACAGGCCTGTGTTGGAGGATCTGACTGTGAACTGAATGGGAGCCAATATTCATCCAAATCTCCCTTAAGACATCTGATATACAGAGTGCACAGCAGAAAGATCATAAGCTTTGGCACCACAAAGCTCTAAGTTAGAATCTCAGCTTTGCACCAACTAGCAGTGCGAACGTGGGCACGTTGTTAAATGATAACGATGGCTCATATTTATGGAGTGCTTGTTATCTACTGGGGCACAGTGTTAAGCACTCTCCATTCACTGTTTCATTCAAACCTCATAAAATCCTGTGAGGTGGGTGCTAGTATGACTATTTTAGCAATATGGGGGCGGGGGGTGAAAGGTAGAAAGACTAAGCCACTTGAGGGAGGCCACTCAGTTTGTATCACAGATAGATGCAAAATATGCCATTTGGGCATAGCTGATCAATTAAATCCAGCTGTGTTAAAATAAACAAAAATCTCTATTCAAATGTAAAGAATTTGGATTTTATTGTTAAAACATTTTAAGGAAGGAAAACTAACCAATTAAAATTTAAAATGTTCCCATAACAGTGTTGTATGGAAAATGGGTTAGGCACATGCAGAATCAGAAAGAACCTGTCAAGAGATTATTGCCTTAAGGCTGGACTGGTGAGAAATCCTGTCACTTTGGATTAATGACAGTCAAGAGACTGAATGCCAGGAAGCTGCAGTCCTTTTTCCCATGAATACTCAGCCATGTGAATTCTATTTTACAAAAAATAATATCATATAGACCATATAAAATTTTGTAGTTTGATTTTTCACAGTTTGAAAATTAGTTGTGTCAAAGTCAATATAATCATTTGAACATACATTATAAGTGCATGAGTATTTGGATCGAATTCTAACATTTGACTATATTATTTAGTAATAATCCAATGACTTATAATAAAGTAAGGGGGGGGAAAAAGGAGTTCCAAGACTTATTCTAGTTTGAGATTGTTTAAAATTTGATTCGAAGGTTTTATATTGTATGGTTTCATATTTACTAGAAGACTTTGTCATGTTGGTCCCTACCAAATGAAATTCATAGATTATAAACCAATAGCAACAAGAGTGCCTTTGCCTGTTCTGCTCTGCCATAATCTCAGTGCCCACATTAATTTATTTTAAAAGAGAATGTAGTATATGACTCAAACTTTTAATAATTGCAGTGGAAAGGTTTGATTGATTTTCTGCCTCTAGCATTTTCTATATTGTATGTTGGAAAAAAATGTTCAAGATTTCAATATTTCTCTTGCATTCAGGGGAAAAATGCAAATTTGTTTTTATACCAAGCCGATTAATTAGTCCTCTTTTGTCTGGGGAGAATGCCCTGATTCCTACAAATCACATTTTTAAAATTCTTTAAACTTAAAAACAGTCTAGTCTCAACCTGGCTTTATTTCAAAAAAAAAAAAAAAAAAGATTTAATAAGCTTCCTTATTTCTCATTATAACTTTTATGAGACCTGGTGGTTTAAGAACTACACTATTTCATCTCTTGTATTTCCATGAAACTAGCGATGCTTTCCCTAAGTGCCATATCCCATACAAACCAGAATAATGGAATAAAACTAGAAACAAAACATTGTGTATTAGGTCTCTTCAGCCCCACTTTAAATGTCAAAACAGACTGTCCTGCTTTGTTACAGTTATTTAACTTGTATGGAATCATCCAACTACAGAATTTAAGATACGAAAGAATAGGTTTCCTCCATTCCAGTGACTGACACATTTGTTAACCCTTTTCCTTGTAGAAAGCATAAATTAATAAGCGCAGAGTCTCAAATTCATTGGAAGCACAAATTATGAGATCAAGAATAATTGATATTCCATGTGACCCATTAAAACAGGTTTCATTTAATGCAATATGGCTTAAAACTGTATCTCTTTTAAGTAGGCTAACCTGAATATAGGCACCCTTTTTTGCACTTGACAGCAAAACTGAGCAATTCCCTCAGCCATTCCGATCAGAGGACCTTGAACTGAGAGCACATGTTTAATGATGCCCGGACTAGCTATTGATTAAACACTGACAATGTTCAGAGGAATTGAGAATCAAAAAGCCTCCCCCATGGCCAGCTCTACCATGCTCACTTCTTAATAGATGGCAAAGGAGGGTTCTAAATGAGAGCTGCTGCCCTGCTTGTCCTCAGAACTCCACAGGCAGTGGGATTAATTTCTGCTTCGCAGTCCTTTGGAACTACCGTGTCTAAAATGTCCAGAAATGAATATAGATGGCCCTCCTTTTCTATTTCCTTGTTCCTCCTTTTTGAAGAAAAAAAAAGTCTTATATGAATTTAGAACATAGAATGATACCACTTTAAATGCACAATGAATGAAAGCTCACCATTACTTAATATATTAAAAAAAAGACAAATCCTAAGGAGAGAATTCAGGCTGAATAATAAGTCTCCAAATCAGGCAAGCAGACAACAACAACAAAACTTAAAAAAAAAGAGAGAGAGAAAATAGAAGAGAGAAAAAGGATTCGAAGCCGGGACTGATATTCCCACTGCCATTGCTCTGTTGAGTTGATTAGTTTCCAGAGGCTCAGATATTTTTAGGATATTCTTTTGTCTGGGTAGGGGATTGTGACCCAGAACTGTGAAGTAAGGCTGTTTCTATACTTTAAAAAAATGTGATTTTCAATGATGGAACCACCCAGCTGTTTTACCTTCAACAAACATTAATGGAACCCCTAGAGGGTGCCAGGAACATTGCTTGGTGCTTTCCCTTTTAAAGTTATTTAATCCCTTCAACAATCCTGTGAAATATTCATTATAATCTTTTTAAAGATGTGAAAACTGAAGCTTGGAGGAATTAAATAAATCTCCTACTATCAAACAATCAGTAAATAAGAGAGACTGAAGTCATGCTGCTAGAAATTGTCAGAGCAAGGATTAAAATCCAGATATTTTGAATAATATTCTATTGAGCTAATTACCATATAATACCTTACTTAGTTTTATAATACACTTAATGAGAGGTTGTGAGGAAAGCTCAGATATTTTTTTTTTAATTGTTGTTTGTTCTTTTACTTTTTCCCTCCCTGATTTCGTAAGGATTACATCCTTAGGGTCAGAATAATAAAAAAAAAAAAAAAAAAGTGGAAGTGCAAAAAAGCATAAATAAAGAGTGAATAGGCAACAACAACCCACCACTCAGAAGCAACCATGCTAACATTTGAGTTCTTTCATTCCGGTCTTTTATTTGCATGTGTTTTCCTCTTCGTATTTGAGACCACGCTACTTTTTGTGATAGATTCATGTAACAGCCCACATATTACACCCATACACCCCTACATCTCAATCTGTTTTAAGCTAAAACTATTCGTAAAATGCACTTTAATTGGGGCAAATACCTTTTGATATATGTGAACAAGCATCTATATCATGGAATCTTTTTTCTCTTCCAGATAATGTTGATGTTCATATTTATTTGCATATAAAATATCTAGTTACCTTATTGTTTTATTTCAGGCAGGAGGATTGAAGTATAAAAGAAATTTAAAAAGCATATTTTAAAAAATTCTTGATACCTATTGTCAAAATGTTTTCCAAATTTTAAGACAATTTGTTAATCTGTTACCACTACATTAGAGTTCCTGTCTTATTCTTCCTGGCACAAAATTTTATTCTCTTTCAGTGTTTACTAATTAAATAAAACCATGCAGATCATTTTACTTCTTTCATTAAGTTCAGATTCTAAAACTAAATGTGTCATTTGTATTTCCTTTTATGAGTTTGCTGCTAAGATACTTTGCTAACATTTTTAAATTGTGAATTTCATCTTTAAAAAAATATGTATTACTTTATAAGACAAACTTAACAACCATTTGTCATCCTTATTACGAATACATTGTCCTATTTTTTTCTGAGTATAAAAGCAACGTGAATATATAGCAACTTAGACTACATATATATGAAAAAAAAAAGGAAGACTGTAGGGATGTCTGGATGGCTTAGTCGGTTAAGTGTCTCCCTTGGGCTCAGGTCATGATCCCAGGGTCCTGGGATCGAGTCCCACATTGGGCCCCCTGCTTTGTGGGAAGCCTGCTTCTTTCTCTGCCTGCTGCTCCCCCCTGCTTCTGCGCTTGCTTTCTCTCTCTCTGACAAATAAATAAATAAATAAAATTTTTTAAAGGGAAGAATGTAAAAAAGTATCACCACCACCACCCAGAATTAAACTGTTTTGATATTTTCATTGTACTAGGTGGGACTGTGAGTACTGAGGCCTGGACATACCTTGGGCCAGAACTAGAGACAGAGGTAATGAAGAGCCTATGTACTTCCAGCACTTTTGCTGTCTATCTCTCTATCTATTCATTATCAGTCAATCATCTGTATGGTTTTAGGAGTTTTTAGACTAGGACTCTCTGCCCTTCCTTCTTAGCAGATGGGACCATACCTCAGTTCTTTGAATGGAATGAAATGGGAAGCAGGGAACTTCAAGGGAAAGACTCATTTAAGATTCCAGCACTTTGTACTTCCTAATTCTAACAAGGCCATGCTTCTGTGGCCCTGATGTAGGTGGTACCTACCCGTGGGATTCTTCCTAGCACCTCAGAGCTAGTGTAGAAGAAATTCTTCACAGAGGGAATATGAACCACAAAGATTTTCTAAGCAGGGACATCCAAGCAACTGTTCCAATGGAGAAAAATGTCTGACCTTACCTGGTTGCAGTCCGGACAACAAATTAAGGGCCTACGGTAAGATTAGTTCATTATATTGTTAAACTTTGGGACAGTCGTAGATAATTATTTCCAAGGTGTTATGTAGAATTGTGTAGATTTTTAGAAGTGCCTAAAAGCATTGATATTAAAGAGGAAATTCTGAAGAGAACAATTAGGAAAGCATGATTGTCAGCTTTCAAAAAGACCGGTAAAAATGATGCAGAATTCCCTATTTTTAATGTAGACAGGAGAATAATTGCTTAAGAGAGGTACACCAGTCTTGAGGAGACAGTGTCCTCAGTCTGCCCATCCCATCTTTTTCCCACAAGGAGGGAAAAATGACAAGTTGGGAGGCTTGGCTGTGAAGTTTTTGTTTTGGTTTGGTTTTTTAACATTTCATTTATTTATTTATTTATCAGAGAGAAAGAGTGCACACAAGCCAGGAAAGTGTCAGGCAGAAGGAGAAGCAGACTCCTCTCTGAGCAAGGAGGCTGGCATGGGACTAGATTCCAAGACCCTGAGATTACGACCTGAGGCAAAGGCAGACACTTAGCCGACTGACAGAGCCACCCAGGTGTCCAGGCCGTAAGTGAATTTACACTTCTTTTTCTTTTCTAAAAGAAACAAAGTCAAAGTTTATATGAATCTTAGAAATTCTTTTTTAAATTTTAGCATATATTTTCTATGCCATTATATATTTAAGCAAGTGACTGATAATAGATTTCATGATAAATTATTTCTTTAATGATTTACCTGTTAGTGACTTAGTGACCATTTTTGTGTTTCCTGTCTTTTAGTATATGAACACCATCACTGATGAACACATTTATAGTCAAGCCTATGAATATCTCCAGAATTATTTCCTTAGGACGAATTAACATGCATAGAATGACTATATCAAAAATTATGTTTACTATCAATTTATCCTCCAGGAAATACCAATTTAAATTTCTATCAGCAGTATTTTGGGAAAAAATGTCCTTTTTCTTTACGCCCAAGCAAAACTTACACATTACCTTTTATCATTTTTCCCCATATGATACGTGTCATACGTGTCATACATTGGGTCCCCCCCAAAAGCAGACTTTAGGATTTTTGTTTTAGAGCAACACAAATGAGTGGTTAGGGAAGCAGGATAAGGCAATGAAGGAAATTGAAGTGCAATTCAGTTACAACAAAGGTTTACCAATCTTTAGAGAGATAGAATATTCCTTCAAAATTATCTAGTCTTGAGGCTAGGGTTCTGGGACTTGATACCCTTGTAACAATTTGTATGCTGCACAGGATGGAGCATGACCTTGGATGAGGAGGTTCTCTTTAGTTGAGGGCAACTATTTTGGAGAACAACTTGGCCATGAGCAGTACACAGCCAACATGGCCAGCAGTTGAAGAATGAGTGTGGTTCTAAAGGGGAAAACTGGGCAGTGTTGCTGGAGCTTCTACTGCAGTCCGTGCTTTGTACCACTCAGATCTACTTGCTTTGTATAATAATTTATAGGAACAGCTTCTCCAGGATTCTGATTATTTTGTTCCCCAGGAAAATTTGCAAGAGTAAGGTTAATGAAATGACTACAGTCTTTTTCACTGCTGGTCTTGAGGCTGAAACTGAGACTCAACATCCTTTTTCTCATTACAATTCTAGATTTCTTTTACTCTACTTCCATTACCAACTGTCATTGGTATGGCTTTCTGGGAAACAGACTCTGAGATGTGCATAGAGGACATTTGTCGAAGGGTGCTCTTGGGAACAACACAGGTGACAGGTGAGGGAAAGACAACTGGGCAGATGGATGAGTAAAACTGAGATGCAGTTGCTTCGGGCATTTCTGTGGGAACATCAGAGTTGGAATAGCTTTTCATATTGGCTCCACCTTTGCACAAGGCAGCGGGACTTTATTATTCTTGAATCCAACCAATCTATAGGTGCAGGCTCCTCTGGAGTAGGGGATGTGGCCTTCGGCAAGGTGTCTCTCTTCAGTCAATGACACTTCTAGAGAGGGATTCCACTGAAATCTGCCATTTGCTAACACTCCCAGCAGCTGAGGAATGGGTATTTCAGTCCCCAAATGGAATTTGGGCACCACACTATGGTACCCCCTACAGCAGCTTAAATGGCATCTCATGATTATAGTGATTTGTATTATTTGATACGTCTATTTAACATATGCATTCCTTCTTTTTGAACTGCCTGCATATTTCTTTCTTCTATTTTTCTATGTAGATAATACTTTGTTAATTTGTTTTTTTTTTCCTGTTGCATATGTTGCAAATACTTCCAGTTTTTTGATTCTTATTTTTCGATACATCCATGTTTAAATTTTATATAGCACAATGAATTTATCTTTTTCTTTTGCATTTCTTTCTTCCATCTGGGTTTTAAGAGTCTTTTATCTAGCTTACAGAGAAATACAGATAATTTTATGTAGTAGTTTTATAGTTTTATTTTGTTATATTTAAATATTTCACTTACTTGGAATTTATTTTGGTGTATGGTATAGGCTTAAATTATGTGTGTTTTCCAGATAATTCAACAATTACCCCAGCACCATGTTTGAGTGATTCTTTTCCTCTTCAATGAATTTAAGATTTCTATGTAATATGTTAAGTATATTAAGTTTTTTTATACCAGGATTGTCTATACAATATTCTTTTCATCAATCAATCTGCTTATACTTACATCAAAAAATTGCCTAAATTATTATAGTTTTATAGTTATGGCTTACCACTCAGTTGAACTCACCCACCAGAGTGAACATATGATTGATACATAAGTAGGTGATCATGGTTATTTTAGATACCTGAACCTTTACTTTCTTTTCTTTTCTTTCTTTTTTTTTTTTTTTAAAGGTTTTATTTATTTGTTTGACAGACAGAGATCACAAGTAGGCAGAGAGGCAGGCAGAGAGAGGAGGAAGCAGGCTCCCCACGGAGCAGAGAGTCCGATGCGGGGCTCGATCCCGGGACTCTCCTGAGCCAAAGGCAGAGGCTTTAACCCACTGAGCCACCCAGGCGCCCCACTTTCTTTTCTTATATAAACACGTTTGTATTTCTTTCCTTTTGACCATTAGTCTATGCATTTTACCACTTGACAAATGTTTAAATGTAGTTTGAAAGTATCACGCTCTTGTCTTTTCTCCTCTTCTTTTTTTACAGTTAATTTTTGAAAACATTGAGCTGCATGTTTCTTTTAAAATTCCTTATATTTTCTATTTCATGTTTCACCACATGAAAAAATAAATATTTATTAAGGTTTGAAGAATGAGATGATCACTTCCTTTCTGTATCAATTCCTTGTTTCTTGATTTCTCTAAGTTACAAATTATGTCTAGAATACCTCACAATGAGGTAGGAGAATATGAAAAAATCTAAAATATAGTAAAATGACATATAAATATGCATTTTTCCTCTCCTTTCTTTTCCCCTAAAGAAATGACATTGATAAGTCTTTCAATATCTAGGCTAGGTTTACTTTCAAGGAAGTTATAAATTTGGAGATCTCTGAACATGCTTGAAAATTTTGGAACTCATAGAATGAAAAAGCTTAGTAGTCATTCCTTTTTTAAAAAAAATTGTTTCTATTCATTCTAGATATGGAACTGAGGGAAGAACTGTCTATGTAATTTACAAGAACAAGTACAAAAATGAATACGCAGGGTCTGTTGTTCAAAACATACTAAGAATTTCAAGGTAATGAAAACCATGTGTGGGACCATTTTGCAACGCATAGGTTTAACATCCACAAAGCTTGCTGAACCCACCCCATAACCAGGCAGCGGTGTGACAGCAAGGAGGACACTGGCAGCCATGCTTCCTTCCCTGGTGGAGCTCACAGGGTCGATGTAGATGAAAGCAGAGAAGTGCCAGTTCATTTTCTCGAATCGTGTTCTATTATCTTCTCTAATTCAGAATTGGTTTGCAAAATTTGACTGCTTTACACTTAGCCCCAATTCTCAGGATAGTTTTTCAGCTGCCACCTCCTTGGAAAATCACTTAGCAGAATTTGCTAAACAACCTCTGTGTATAGGACACCCTACTATGAGCTGGGTAGAGATAAAATTAGTGGCTTATTTTCATCATGTTTTTAAGGAATTTATTTTATTTATGATGGAGAGAGATGGCAAGAGAGAGAGCACAAGCACAGGGGAGCTGGAGAGGGAGAAGCAGGCTCCCCGCTGAGCAGGGAGCCCGATGCAGGACTTGATCCCAGGACACTAGGATCAAGACCTGAGCCGAAGGCAGATGCTAATGACTGAGCCACCCGGTCGCCCCTTATTTTTATCATTAAAAAATCATTCACAATAAAGCAGTATAAAGGCTCATTCTTTGCAGAGGGTATTTTCCTATCTATGCTGAGCATAGTATGTACTATGATTTGTAGCAGCAGCTGGAAATTTTCTTCTCATTAATCTGACTCCCTGAAAGGATATTGTCCTCCAAATGTGAGAAGCACTGTCACTAAGGAAGAAACATATCTTATTAGAATAAGAATCTTGTAGTTAATGACTGTGCAGTTTGTCTTGATTTGGAGACTAATATATATGTGCTAGTTTTCTTTTGGGGAAGGGGATAATATCAAAATATATTAGCCAGAGACCCTCAGGAGTAGGTAAAAAATAGGCAGAAATAGATTTCCTTTAGCAACAGATTCCTCAGCATGCTAGTTATGTTCAAACAAGCACTGGATTTTTTGACATCTGTTTTATTTTGTTTCTTGCCTTTTCCAGTGTTCAAGCTGTCAGCTCTTGCTCTGTTAGCAATGGGGGCTATGAGCTGGAATGTGTTCTGATCACTGATGAACACTATAAGCCCTGAGCCCTGGTGCCTTCCACACCACCAGCTGAAATGAGACAGCAAACACTGAGAGAGAAAGTCACAGTGAGCATATATTACCTGCTGCAAAGGAACAACATGTTGAGAGCAATAAAACTTTTTCCAGCACTATGTACCATTATGCAAGATTGTGTGTTTGAAACAATCTTTTTTTTTTTTTTTATCCCTATAATCTACTTCACATGTTCCTTTCCATAAACAGCTGTTGCCTCTTTTGTCTCAGGAACCATTTGTGGCTCTAGGTTCCTATTCACTCTCTTTTAAGGAAGGGCAGCCAGCTGTAGCGATATGATTCATGGTGATGAGCCGTGACAGAATTCAAGAACATAAAGTGATATTAAGTGTCCCATTGAGTTTATAAGAAATCCCAAACAAAGATTTCTGGAAAATGCTTAAACGCACAAATAAAGCAAGAGGGGTAAAGATTTTTATTCTCCATTGTGCATTTTGTTACTGTGTCTCAATAAGAAATAGTCTACAGACTCAATAGAAAAAAAAAAAATATATATATATATGTACACAGTCATAATAGTATTTTGTTTTAATAAAAAGCACATCTACTCTCATTTATTTTTATTTAATAAATTAAAATTCTCTTAAAAGACTTGCATGCTAACTTCAATTCATTCAGTAGTGGTGCCAAAGTGAGGTTCCCATAATTTTTACCCATTCCCTAATTTTACTCCTCAAATGCTAAGTATCTTCTTTAAGGCAGGCAATACATTTTTCTCAGTACTAGGTAAAATGTAAATAAAACTATCCTTTAAAACTTTCATATTTTTATTAACCTCTAGCACACAATCTAAATATAAACTGTGTCCTTGCTTCTGTGAAAATGCAATTCTGGGACCACAGCTTCTCATTCCCCAGTTGGATATAGCTGTTTGTCCCAAGTTAACTCTTTCAGGTTTTTTTTTTTTTTCCTTTCTAACTTCTTAATGGTTTTTGTTTCGGTTTTTCCCCTTTCTGGTCTCCTCGTCACCATATCTCAAAGTTGGCAGCAAATCTCTCCTTATGAACCTCCCTTGGAATCTTCATACTGTACTACAACTCCTGTATCACCAAACCTTCTCTGTCAAAGACATGAACTTCCTTCATATTCTAGGGGTTCCTGGATTAGGGATATTTCTTAGGATACTTGAAGTTATGCTAAGGAATGACAACATTTCATGCACCCTAGAATTTACTTTCCTGAGCAAAAGACTAGTGAGCAATTGGAATTGAGTTTAATACTGCAAGGTGGTAGGGTAAGGCAAAGACTGCTGTTGCATACTGAAAGAAAAATACCTTAGCTATTTTAACGCAATTGACAAAGAACACTGTCCTTTGCAACTGAAGTCACACATGTTTTCTCTGTACAGCCATACATGTTTTGAGTTGTGGGTGATTTGGGGAAAATCAGTCGGCGTAGTCAATAGAGAATAGCAGGTGACATTTTGCTGGGCACCAATGAAGGTGGGTCTGAATTTACAAGTGCAAGTTCATGGTCTTTTGGTTCTTAATGTTCATCACCTGTAAGGTCCACTGTTTGCCAGCAATGAATTAGTAATGACTGGCAATTTTGAAAGTAAAAGAGGAAGAAAATTATTAACATATTAAGATTTGTCGCTTTTAGAAATATGTGGATGAACCAAAGTGATGTGTTATGTAACATAGACAAATTTCCCAAAACTGTGATTTTGCTATACTTGGGATGAAATCAAAGACAGAGTCGTTTTCCTCTGATAGCATGGTACATTTCATAAAAAATTCCAATAGTTCCAAACAAAAACTGCCTACCACTAACTATTAACATTAGCGATTACTCTGCTTAATTAAATTTTGTATTGACATAAACAGATTCTCTGTGTACAGCCATCTAATCCTAATCCAACAAAAGATGGGAAGACTTTTCTTCATTTGTTCAACAAACATCTGTGAATCATCTCCTTTTTGTTTGGCGCTGTGCAGGAGAGTGATTTTTCTTTTCCTGGAAGGCTTTCATTATAAACACAGTTGAAAGACTGGTTCATCTGTAAATTGAAGTTTGGTAGCAGCACCTCTTTTCCTAGAAGTAGACCATGGAATGCTGAATAAACTGGGCAGGGAAGTAGGGACTTCATCTAACATTCGACTTAGACTATCTCCTTGTGGTTTAAATACTTTATTTCAAGTTAATATTTAGGACTTTGCTGTTATACATATTTTTTTCTACCAAAAGCTATTGGGATTAATTTAGATCATATTTACTTCTGTTTCCATTTACAAAGTCAGATGGCTAAGGTTTCATTGATTTAATCACATTGACTTGTCCTATTTTTAATAGAAGTCTAAAGCCACGTAATTGTGCATGTGTAAGGGAGATAACTTTAATGTTAAGCCCCAGGGGATGATTTGCAGTTTACCTGCATTTTTATCCAAAACCGCCCACAAAAAAATCATGTGTCAGTTGCAGTGCTCACAGACACAGGGCTGTGATTTTGCTGACAATGTGACAATGTGTCACTGTCCAAAGTAGTAGAGAGAAAGCAACAAGGATGTGATTAAAAAAAAAAAAATTAAGTCTTAGACACCAGAAGTGCTTTTTACCAAACAGTTTAGTGTCGCCAAAGGGGTGTGGAAAAAATCACGGTTAAAGATAACTAAGGGAAACCAACTCTAAAGGTCTCAGATGACTATTTGGTAGCAGAGTGAACAACTTGAGAGTAAGAGCCTCACCAGCTGGCCTCCATTCCACACACAAAAGCACTGGCTTCAGAGGGACTTGTGTAAGGTTTGACTGCTTCACCAGCAAAGCCCTTCCAGTGTTTTATGAAATGGGCATTTTATCTCTTCATTCCTGGAGGTGGAATAAAGCATAGTAAGGAAAGCAGTAAACAGGTTTCTTTTTTCTCTAGATCTCATGTGTTTTCTGTGTTATCAATTACTGACTTTGCCTTTCATTGTTCCTCAGTTTCTCCTTACCAGCTTGTCCTAAAATTTCTCCATTAACTGAAAGCAAGAAACTAACTATAGAGATCTCCAAGCAGAAGGAAAGATAGATAAAGAGAGCTAGAATGAAACAGAGAACAGGGTTGGCATGATAGACTTACATTCCCCTGGAGCTGACACATGGCTGCCAGAACCCAAGAGCAAGAAAGATAGCAGTCACCAGTTTCAGCCACATGGTCCTTTAAGGCCTTTATTCCCCTTTCCCAAACATGCAACACAAACCTCCCCATAGACCCTCTAAATAATTTTTACACTATACTTCCCTCCATTCAACTATTATTTAAAGTAGGTATTTCTGACTTTCATGTTCCCACCCTTGTTTTGCACTTTTCTTCTTTCTTTATTAAGCAAATGATAAATATTTGCTGAAGATAAACTATAAAATGCCAGTAGGTGAAAAAGAAAAAATAAATTCCCCCTTTAAACCGACACCTCAACCACAGTAGTTACTGGTTTCACATTATTATTATTATTGTTGCTATCATTTTTATTATTTTCAGTTAGCCACTGTATAGTACATCATTAGTTTTGGTTGTAGTCTTCAATGATTCACTAGTTGCATATAACACCCGGTGCTCACCACAACAAGCGCCCTCCTTAATACCCATCACCTAGTTACCCCATCTCCCACCCTTCTCCCCTCTGCAACCCTCACTTTGTTTCCCAGAGTCCAGAATATCTCATGGTTTGTCTCCCTTTCTCATTTCTTCCCCTTCAGTTTTCCCTCCCTTCCCTTGTGGTCCTCCACACTATTCCTTATACTCTACATGTGAATGAAACCATATGTAATTATCTTTCCCTGCTTGACTTATTCCCCTTAGCATAATCTCCTTTAGTTCTATTCATGTTGATGCAAATGGGGGGTATTCATCCTTTCTGATGGCTGTGTAATATTCCATTGTATATATGGACTATATCTTCTTTATCCATTCATCTGTTGAAGGGCATCTCAGCTCCTTCCACAGACTGGCTATTGTAGACATTGCAGCTATGAACCTTGGGATGCATGTGTCCTTTGTTTTCACTACATCTGTATTTTAGGGGTAAATACCTGGTAGCGCAGTTCCTGGGATATAGGGTAGCTCTATTTTTAATGTCTTGAGAAACTTCTGTACTGTTTTCCAGAGTTGTTTCACTTTTATTATATTATGGGTTCTTCCAGAAAATATATGTACTTTTTTGGTTTTGTTTTGCTTTTATCAATTCTGGTATCATATTGATTGTATGGATTTGTAACCTAACCTATTTCTTTTTTCCCTATTTGAATTACTTGCTATCTTATGAAACCCTATTTGTTCTGTGTCAGTTAGATCTACTGCATAATTTCTTTTTCTTTTTTTTTTGTCTTTTTAATCCTCTTTTTTAAAAATTTTAAATTTTTTAATAAACATATAATGTATTATTAGCCCCATACTGCATAATTTCTAATAGCTGCATAATGTCCCATTCAGTGATTATAGCAAAATATCCTTACTCATTTTCCTGCTACCAAATAACAAGATTTCTTTTTTTTTTTCCCAAAATAATGCTGTAGTGAATAATCTTTTGTTTTTACAAGCATCTTCAATTATTTTCTTAGGCTAAATTCTTGAAAATGTAATTATGCAATTATAAGACAGTGATATGTAGTCAAACTGGAATCATGAAGCCATATTTCATTCTACTAAGACTATCAGAGGACCATTTATTCTCAGTCTCACCATTTGATGTGTCCAGCAGTACCTGATTATTGTTCCTTTTTACTTGTTACTTTTTTATACAGGAGGCTGAAATCTGTATGTACTCCTTGGTCTTTTGAATATATTCTATACTATATTGCTTCTTTATGCCATTTTGCCATTTTTCTATGGGTATGTATCTTTTTGTTGATCTATAGGAGCTTATTATATATTGTGGATATTAATAAACCCCTTAGAAGTTAATATATATTCCAATATTTTTCCAATTTATCATTTTTTACACAGCTTATGGAAGTTCTTGCCATTTTGAAATATTTTCTTTTATGGAATGTATTTTCCTTTGTGTTTTGCCTCCAAATAGAATTTTACTCTGAAATATTTCATATTCACCAAAATATGAATTTTAAAATATGGAAAGCTTTAATAATAAACTTTAAATATGTGAAAACTGTATTTCTGGAGGATAAAAGTATAGGTTTGTCCTAATATTTTGTGTATATTTAGTGTTCCAGTGTATGGATTGCTATGAGCTATTTATACTCACAACACTTCTAACACTAAATATGTGGGTTTTCCACACCAAGCAATTCTCAAATTCTCTTAAGACATCAATTGGGTGTCCCACAAGTCAACTCAATCATAACATTAACTATCTGGCATTAGCAGAGACTCCACAGATTTAAGGACCCAGTCCCAAAAGACGGCCTCTAGTTCCAATGCCAACTGCATGTCCCAGGCTTCCTGTACTACTGGCCAACTGATTATAAATTGGGATTTCCTAGAATCCTCTCCCCATGTTTAATAATTTGGCTGAATCTCTCATATAACTGAGGAAGACACTTTGGTTACTATGACCAATTCATTATAAAGGATATAACTCCATAATACCCAAATGGAAGAGATGTTTAGGGCAAGGTATTGGGGACAAGGGGCACAAAGTTTCCCTGTACCCTATGACAATGCCACCCTCCCAACAGCTCAATGTGTTCACCAACTGAATCTCCCCACACCCCATCATTTTAGGGGACTTTATGGAGATTTTATTATATAAGCAATATGGATTAGATTCTTGGCCATTGTTGATTAACTCAGTCTTCAGCTCCTCTTCACTGCTTCCCTCCCTTGAGTACAGGGGTGGGGGTGTTGAGGGAGGGAAAGTTCCAACCCTCTAATCACATGGTTGGTTCCTCTGGCAACAGGCTCCCATCCTGAAGCTATCTAGGGACTCACCAAGAGTAACCTCATTAGCATAAACTCAGGTATGACTGAAAGGGGATTATTATGAATAAAAAAAGATGCTTCTCTCATCTCTGTTACTCAGAAAATTCTAAGGATTTTAAAAGTTTCTTGTTCTAGGAGCCAGAGGTTGAAGACCAAATATATATTTCTTGTTATATCCAATATCACAATTACCATAGTTTATTTGACTGGTTCCTGATAAATGGAAAATTCACTTAATATCCTGGCACATAATCTCTGGGCATTTATATTATTTCCTTAGGATACATTTCTAAATATGGAATAGAGTGTAAAATATGTACAGTTTTTTAGGCTTTTTTTTTTTTTTACGATTTTATTTATTTATTTCATAGACAGAGATCACAGAGAAGCAGGCAGAGAGAGAGGAAGAAGCAGGCTCCCTGCTGAGCAGAGAGCCTGATATGGGGTTCTATCCCAGGACCCTGGGATCATGACCGGAGCTGAAGGCAGAGGCTTTAGCCCACTGAGCCACCCAGGCGCCCCCAGTTTTTTAGGCTTTTGATACAACTTACTAATCTGTCTTCAAGAAAAGGGAACCCATTTAACTTATTTTCATCAGTAAATAAGAGACCCATTTCTTTCACATCCACCAATACAGGATATTGTCATTCTTGTTTATTTTGCATATAGATAGACAAAAATAATTTTATCAAATTGTAATTGTATGTGTGAAGTTTTGGTAAGGAGAGTGGAAGAACCAACTTTTAGGAAGTCTTAGAGGTCAAGTTGAGTTTAGAATTAATGTAGGAAAAAAACAAAGAAGACCGTATCTGTTGTTAGCTTGAAAATGATACAATAAAGTTGATATTTTAGGAAAATCACTTTAATGATTAAGAAATCTGTTGTAATAATTCAGGTGTAATTAGGTAAATTTCAGCAATGAAGTGACAGGAGGAATTATAGCTGAGTTGAAGAATGAACTAGACAATGTGATGAGAGATTAAACATTAAGAGATCATTTCAGGGTTTCCTTTTGGCGAGTCAGGAAATGATAGTAGTACTATGACAACAGGGAAGTTAGTAGGAAAGAGGTTAAGAGACTGCTGAGTTTAAGATAATAGGGCATGAGGGAGGTGGGGGGAATGTCTGCATGGTAGACACATTGTGGTTTAAATAGGGCAAGAACTCAAGAATATCTCCATGATATGCTTGCATTTCTGGCATTGCAAACCGAAGTGTAATAGAAATGGGCTAATGGACTGAATTTTCCAAAAGTTAGAACATAAGTTTGTGCTAATTTGTTGAGAGGTTGGAGAGTAAAAACATAGCTGAACAGCCTTTGTGAGACCTTGAATCATAGAAATCATATAGTCTATCATATGTTGATAGACCATAGAATCATAGACTTGCAGTTGGCATTGGAACTAGACTCTTAGAGATTACGTAGTTCAGTAATTTCCAAATTAAGTGTTCCTAGAAATTTACCTGAATTTAAGAAGTTGGAGACTTTGAAAAATGTGACTCAAGGAAGATACTGTTTGTGTGTGTGTATACACACACAAAAGTGTACATGTGTGTGCACATGTGTGTGAAGAGGAGGATATGGGTATGGAGCTATTCCAGGATTTTCATCTGCTATTACAGAGAAACTCCACTTTTTAAGCATTGAGTAGATCAGGATTTTACGTAAGATTTTGTTTAAAATGGGTTATGGTGGCCTTAAAAGATTTAAGACTAGTAATCCCACATTTATAAATGGGAAAAAATGGAGTCTCAGAGAGATTAAATAACTTGTTGAAACTCATCTATTTGTTCATTCATTCAGTGACTATTCAGTGAGTGCCTGCTTTGGGCCAGGAACTGACATAAGCCCTGGAAGTACAGCAGTGAACAAGACCAAAGGGTCAAGGGGAGGAAACAGACACTGGTCATAACCACCACACAAGCTGGTATAGAAATGCTTAATAAGATGACTTAGGAAGCAACAGGTCCTGGATCAGCAGTGTCTCAGCTCAGACATTCTTCCAGTGTTGTATCCCCTGCCTTTCACCGTGGTAGTGGACCTGTCCCGACACTGAAATGACCTCTAAAACTGAACTGAAAATAAAAATAATCCAAAGAAAGCATGAAAAGTTAAGGAATTTAATCAGGGCCTAACATATTCAACTCAAGTTAAAACCACTCTATTCCAGATCATTTGAAACAATTGTTCCATACTTCAGTGGTAGTGATCTTAATGTTGAAATTACACCTTTTGTGTTTTCAGCAGACATTGACTTTTTGGTCCTCCTGTCATCAACCTCAAATTCTATTACCTTATATTGGATACACTGGGTCCCCCTCCACACTTCTCCTCTCCCCATGGTCTTTTGGTGTCGTTAGCATCTCTTGCCTCAGGAACTATTGACATACTGATAGCAGCAACTTCTACTGAGGTCCTTTTAACTTTGTCATGGATCGATATATGCCATGCAATTTATTTTATTGTTATGGCTTTACACTTTCTCTCATAAAAGCAGTGTATATTCATTGAAGAAAGTTTGGGGAAACTGAGTAATAAAATAACACAGAAGAAAAACAATAGAAACCATCTATATCACATAGAGAAGTAACAATTTTTAGTAAATCTTTTCACATCTTTTATTTGCATAGATAAACACACTTTTACAAAATATCTTTAGAAACTAGGATTGTACCTGTTATTATATAATTTGCTTTATTAAAATATTTTAAAGCATTCTTTAACATCATAATTCAATTTTCTATATATGATTTTTTATTTTTTATTTTTTTTTAAAGATTTTATTTATTTATTTGTTAGAGAGAGTGAGCACAAGCAGGCAGAGAAGCAGGCAAAGGCAAAGGGAGAAGCAGACTCCCTGCTGAGCAAGGAGCCCGATGTGGGACTCGATCCCAGGACCCTGGGATCATGACCTGAGCCGAAGGCAGCCGCTTAACCAACTGAGCCACCCAGGCGTCCCTATATATGATTTTTTAATGACTGTACTATAATAATAGCTTATATTTATTTAGAATATCCTTTGTGTCAGTTACTTTTGGAAAATAAATTTATGTGCATTGTCTCATTTAAGTTCACAACAACCATATAAAGTAGACACTGTTGCCATCCTTATTTTACAAAAGAGGAAATGGAGCACAGTACAGGTTGGATAATTAGCCCAAGATTTCATAGCAAGGAAATAGCAGAAACAGGATTTGAATATAGGGACTGAAATCCTGGAACCCAAGATTTTTTCAAGCTGACTCTATAATGCATAGCATACCATTGTTTCTTTATAATTGCACTATTACAATTTGCTAATGCTGGACATGTAGATTTTCACTTTTTAACTATTTTGAAGAAGATGATAATAAATATTCCTACAGATAAATGTTTACTCCCATACATGATCATGTCCATAAGATAAATTTCACTGATTAAATTGATATGATCTAAGAGTTATTTGTACAATTCATGACATCAAATTTTTATGCAAGCTTAAACAAAAAACTGGAAGCAATAGAATACTAAATTCAAACCTGTTCTTACCTTAATGTTATGAAATATTTTAGAAGTTTAAAAGTTGCTTCATATGAATTCAGATTTGACAGATTTTTTTTTTAAGATTTTATTTATTTACTTGACAGAGATCACAAGTAGACAGAGAGGCAGGCAGAGAGAGAGGAAGGGAAGCAGGCTCCTTGCCGAGCAGAGAGCCCGATGTGGGGCTCAATCCCAGGACCCTGAGATCATGACCCGAGCCGAAGACAGAGGCTTAACCCACTGAACCACCGAGCTGCCCCAGATTTGACAAAATTTTTAAGATGCAAGTGTCTTGCATATATAATGACCACTCAGCAACAGCTTGATGACTGATTAGGCCAAATCTGGAAAGTGTCTTGTGTTTCCTATTTTTGTGATACTTGACTTAAGGAACTGTTTGCTTGAATCTTTGATAATTACATCTAGAAGCTGAATAAATGACATATTGGGAGATTAAAGTCAAAATGGTCTTTATTTGGCTTATTTACCTTTTGCAAATACTTTAAGGAATTTTAGCTACCATTGCTTTAATAGAATTTCTAAGTGTGCCTGTTTTCAATAGTGGTATGTCTGGAAATACCTTTATACATGGAAATTATTGATGGCAGATATTAAGCTACAGTAGCACTTTGGAAACAATTTGAGTTTTTTGTATTTTAACATTTCCCCAACCAAAAATTAGAATAAAAGTTCTAGCATCTGTATATATACTTGAAAATTTAACTTCCCTAGTATCCTTAGTGGTAAACCAGTATGCCAACATTCTCCCTGCACCATTAAAAGGAAAGCTCTTGTGAAACAATTTCCATGTTTAGGAAGGGCCAAGCAATAAAGATCCATGGTCATTGTTTTTCTCACTTTTGAAATGATCTAATGTTCTTGAATTCTCCAAATTACTCCTGCACATCACTTGCCTCCACCATCCACCCAATAAGTGTCCTTGTTTTAAAAGTTGCTTGCAACACTGGGAATGAATTTTCCCCAGCAAGCACTGCACTGAGTCATTGGCGTTGGTGGTCACACACTACTCAGTTTTAAATAACAGATCCTCAACTGTTGCTGCTGCCATTGTTCTCCATCTCCCGCCTGCCTATATCTATGCACCACAATTGTGGATTGAGTTCAAAATTCTCAAACCTATTTTTTCTCATATGTAACACCATGTTATCACAGAAGCAATAAAACCCAGTAGTATAAAGGACGATGGGGTCAGATAGGTTTGGGTGGGAGTCCCGGCTTCCTCATTTACTGTGATGATGAACAGTTCTTAAACTCACAGGTATTCCTCATCTAGGTATTCCTCATCTATGATTTGGACATAATAATCATACATATGTCATAAGGTTGTGAATAAAGATTAAATAAATTATTCATGGAAAGAGCTTAATCAGTTGCCTGAATCACAAAAAAATTGCTAGAACCCTAAAGCAGAGATGGATACATTTTCAGCTGCAGGGTTACAAAACTATTTCTTGACATTGCGAGGACTGGAATTCAGAGTTATCGATGGCACCATATCCTGCACCCCACACTACATATGCTCCATCCAGGGCAAGCTTCCCAGACCTCTCCTTGCTGGCTGGCCACTTAGTGTTTGCTTACTGAGACTTGGACCTCAATTCCTGTACATCCTCAGAATTCTCCTCAATGCATTTCCCCTGTGTTCCAGGAACAAAAGTCCCATTTCCACTTTAGCTCTTCTGTTCTCTGTATTCTCTGTAGTCATTGCTGTTTGACTCCAGTTGTGTCTTTATTGCTTATCTTTTGAAGCCCTCATCATCTGGGTGCATCACTCTTTATAACCTGTCTTTGTAAGCATCCCATCTCTACAGCTATCATGAAAGAGTCCAAACCTCTTTTCCTTCAGTGTAGTGAAGGAGTAATGAAACAGGTTCTGAATCCAGTCCCCCGGGTTTGAAGCAGTCTTTTTCCACAAATCCCAGTTCTGTCACTTTTTAGCTTTGGGTCTTTAAATACATTTCCTGCCTCAGTTTCCTTATCTATAAAATGGATGTTTCAATTTCACCTACCTCATTAAGTTGTTGTGGAGATTAAATGCATAAATGCATTTGAAGTGCTTACAACAGTGCCTGGAGCATACTAAGCACTATATAATAAACATGTATGATTTCAATAACCATTTATCCATAATTATTATCATTTTTAAAGATTTCCAAATGTAGCTTAGTGATCTCTTCCAAATTCAACTCTTTGTTCCTTGCTATCATCCAGTAATTTTCCTTATATTACTCGAATGATGTGTTGAATATGAGAGAAGTATCTCAAACTATGCTTAGCACAAAGGAAGCACTCAAAAAAGAAAAAAAAAAAAAAAGCCAGCCCTTTATGTTGACCCTCAAACTCTTCAGTATTTGACCTAATTTTCCCTTGACCTTGACTCTCTTTTGGAAAGTCCCTTTCTTGGATTTTGAGACTCCATTCTTTCTTACTTCTGATTTTTTTCTAATATGTGATCTTCTCTTTCTACATCTTTTCCCACATTGCCTATTTGTTCATCTCCCCGCTGGAGTAAGACCCTTGAGGGCAGTGGGTACACCGTATTTATTTCTCTGTCCCAGTATCTTAAACATGGTAGGAATGAGGTAAATCTTTGCTGACTTTAGTATTTGTCTGGATAGTACTTTAAGTCCCTACATAAAGATTTTCTCATCTTTTAAATTCCAGTCAGGTTTAGCTATACACAAGCCTGCATATAGTCTTGCTTTTCATACCACTCACAATTGTTTTACTTCAAATATCTTAAATTGTAAAATGTCTCTTTCTGATGTTTAGCTTGTTATTCTTTTATCCATTTCAATTTCTCTTTTTTACTATATTCATACTAGAAATGCCCAACATTTATTGAGTGCCTATGATACTCCAGATACTGAATTGGCTGCTTTATACACATTATTTCACTTAGTATTTACAACAATCCCACGAAATAGTTGTTTTCTTGCTTGTTTTACAGATAAGGGACTTAAGGCTCCTAGAAGTCAAGTGATTGTTCCAAGATCACAGAACTACTGGCCTTGGCAGTGACAGGTTATAAATTCATGTCTCTTTGATCTTTTCTCTATGCCATTTTTAATGTTTAACATATTAAATGTCAACATGAATAGTCTAGGCAATAATTATTATAGCAATTCTGAGGAATAGGATTTTTTTTAATAATATACTTAACTTAAAAATGTTTAATTTCTCAGTCCATTGGTATTCTTGTAGCATCTATTAATACTTCACAAAACAGATAGCCTCCAAGTACCTCAGAGACTGTGGCATTTGACTACCAGACCTCTTGTCAGAGCTGGCTGCAATTGTGCTGGAAATTGGGTCTCCAGCTGGGCTGGACTGCAGTTAGGAAACATGATTGTAGATGGTGAACTGCCACTGCTGGGATGTGAACCAGACATGAATGTTAAGCAATAGTGTCCACAATTTGCAACCCAGGAACTGCCAAATTGACAGCTAGACTAAACTATAGCAGCATAGGAAGAGGTGGCTAGTTTCTTCATTCAGTCAATACAAAGTCTTATATTGCACTTTGATCAATACAATCTCACTGTCCCATAAACCGAGACGCTGTCAATTATGAATCTCAGTTAGATTCTTAGTGAGCATTTCATGTCTGAGTGCCCTTGCAAGCCTCATAATGACCTTAACTCTAGTTGGTTTGGATTAGCCTTTCAAGTGCACATGCAGTTTATTAAGCATGTAGAAACTCCAACGGCAGTCGTACTTCTCCCCATGAACTAAATAGATTCCTTGAGTTTTATCTAGGACTTAGATGAAAGGGATCCATAATGCTGTGCTAGAAATAAGTCTTGACTCTCTGAGGGACTTGAGCAGTTAGAGTGAATCTATGAAATGAATAATATTAGTAATGAGCAAAACTTGAAAAGAAAACCTAAAGGTTTGGGGGGATATTCTACCTCTCTTTAAAGATCATGTACCAAATGATTGTTTTATCTCATTTTTGCTTTGAGGATTTATTTCTTTCAGGCTTGGGATAGTCATTTGGTATTTCACGGGATGGAAAATCTGCTTACCTTCCTCCTCATCCTCTCAGACGTTGCATTGTTATTCATTTCTTTGATGCAAGGGGTGTTTTTTAAAGCTCCTATTATATGCCAGGCACTGGAGTTGGAAATTAAGAACTCGATACAGAAACAGTTCCCTGCCCTCAAGAAGCTCATGATCTAATGAGGAGATACACATGCATAAATAAAGAGTGTAGCAGCAAAGCGGTAAAAATGAGCGTAATATATGGCAGGAACCCCAGTGAATAGCACATAATCCAGCCTAAAGGGGTTCAGAGAAAGCTTTTAAGAGATAACACCTCAGTTAAATTTTGGGAGGAGAGTAGGAATGAGTCTAGAGAAGGGAGGTGTCAAGGTCCCAGACATCTTCTACATTATAGGATTACTGAACTATTAGCCTATTATAATTCAAATAGCAACAATTAAGGAAGATATTAGCATTTTAGAGTGGATTTTTTTATTGCCATATATCCAACTAATTTTTTTATTTGGGACTTTTTTTTAAATTTTTAAAGATTTTATCTATTTATTTGACAGACAGAGACACAGCGAGAGAGGAAAAACAAGCAGGGAGAGTGGGAGAAGGAGAAGCAGGTTTCCCTCTGAGCAGGAAGCTGGATGTGGGGCTCTATCCCAGGACTCTGGGATCATGACCTGAGGCGAAGGCAGACACTTAACGACTGAGCCACTCAGGCACTCTAGGGACATATATCTTGGATCAGAACTTTTTCCTAGTAAAATGTCACTAAACCCTCATACATGAAGATGTGATTGTTCAGCCACATGAATGCTTTCTTAAATATGAGTATATCAACCTTCCAAGTAGAATCACTTTCTTTCAAGTAACTTTGAAAAGTCAAGAAGTGAGAATCTAGGTAGAGGTAAAATCAAGGGACTCTGACTAATGAATACCTTTAACAAATACCCTGGGGCCAATGGGGAGGAACATGGAGGTTACCAACATATATTTTTGAGAAAATGATTTTGGG
Organism: Martes martes; assembly: GCF_963455335.1. NCBI lineage: Eukaryota > Metazoa > Chordata > Mammalia > Carnivora > Mustelidae > Martes > Martes martes. Next base: position 91,771,202 of record NC_137888.1, read on the forward strand.
ACAGTGTTACATGGCTGTTTGGGGAGGTAGTCATGCTAAAAACAAAACTACCCATATATGTTCCATGGCATTTTTTTTTTTTTTTTTAGTTTGACAGATAGAGAGAGATCACAAGTAGGCAGAAGCAGGCAGAGAGAGAGGGGGAAGCCGACTCCCCATTGTGCCGAGAGCCTGATGCGGGGCTTGATCCCAGGACCCTGAGATCATGACCTCGGCGGAAGGCAGAGGCCCAACCCACTGAGCTGCCCAGGCGCCCCTTCCATGGCATTTTTAATCTGCCTTTAACCATCAAAAGATTGGTCACTGGAAAACCTGAAGAACTGTAGTATACCATCTCTAAGGGAGAAAAAATTCTGGGCTTAAGCTGGAAATTTGTGCCACTGGTTATAATAAAATAACATTTAGCTGCCTCAGTGTACAATTGTCCAGGTTTGAAAAGAGGTTTTTCTTGAGTTCAGAGGTGTAAAATGGCTTATATAGTTCAAAGGTAGGAATATGTTTAATTTAGCAAATAAGTCAAGACTATATCTCTGACAATTTCATCAACACATATTTTGGAAAACAGAAGTATATGACAAAGTCTCACTAGAAGTTAATATAACCAAAGTTCTGAATTTTTAAATCATATTTTTATCTCATATTTGTTAAAAACATAAATAAGATTTTAAATTGTATTGGGAATACATACATTTTTTTTTCACTTAAGCACCTTCCAAAATTGTGACTAATAATCAAGTCCTTAAAATGATTTTCAGCCAGAGTTTGAGATGTTCAAGATAAATTACCATGTATTATTTTAAACTGCTGCTAAACTAACATATTTAGTGAAATCCATGCCAACTCATCCATCTAAATTACCTTCTTATTTATGTTCTCCAAGTTACATAGGAAGTGAAAAAGAAATAGCAATTTCTTTTGAGTTTGAAATGTCTTAACTGTGTATAAGCATGCAAAATACTGAAGGATTTAAGATTGCAAAGTCAGTGAAAGATTTTATCCTATGTGCTTTCAGGGCTACCATTTTGAAGCATTATTTAATAAAATGCACATATTTTAATAATCTTTAATAAAGAGGAAAGAATTATTGAACCAAGAATCAGTAGACCTGGGATTTTACTTTTGATCCTACCACTTATCCACTCAAAATCTTCAGTGTCTTACTATTGAACTTAAATTCCCAAACCCTTACCATGGACCACAGTGTTTTACACATAAGACAAAGAAGTTTCCTTATTGTTCTTTGAGTATGCTGTATCTTTTCTATCTCAATGTCTCAAGACCTCTGCCCCATATTCTCTTTTCCAGTCAGGCTCTCCTCTTCAGCTACTCTCTCTTACATCATCTTGTTTACTTCCTTCATTACTCACAGTAATCTGTGATGTTTTTTTTTTTATTTTTTGCTTACTCATAAGCTGTCTATCTCATCTGCTGGAAGGAATGTTCTGTGAGGACAGGAACTTGGTCCTATTCAATCTTATTCATCAAGAATCTACCACCATGGATCTATTGAGTGTCATTCAAGGTAACGTGATTTAATAGCAACTTACAGACCAATACTTGAAACCAAATTTTTAATAGTTATATTCTCTTTCCATCAAACTACAGTTTTTGAAGCAGCTTCTATATAGATTATAGACAGATGGTTATATCAAGTTATATGAGTCAGGTCTCTGCTTCCAAGGAATTGTAAATTATTCAAAGAAATAAAATGTGTCCTGTTATTGATCTCTTAAAGTTAAGATAGGTTATTATAAGGACTGAATGTATGGAATCATCCATCACTTCCCATATTTGTCCTATGAAACACTAATTTATTGAATTTATTTACAATAAAAAGAATGTCATGGGCAAACAAGCATGGGAAACCTAAATACTCTATCATCTTTTGGATGACCTTAGTCCATTATAGCATATTAAAAGCTCTGAGAAATTCAATCAGAAAACAGCTTTGCTGAATAAGCATTCACAAGCTTATTTGGTGTTGGAAACTTTTATCATATAACATTTATCATCCCCCAAAACTACTACAGTAAGGAACCCTGTTTGGAAAAAAACTGTCTTTTCAATAATGAAACTGTCATTGTGATCACTGGTAAAGATTTCATGGAGGAGGTAGTCCCTAGAACTGAGTCTTAGAAAAAGAAAAAGTCTTAGTCAATCAGGCAGTCAGGATAATGAATGTCTGGGCAAGCAGAGCAAGATATAAGGAAGGTTGTAACCACTGCTTTCTTATGAAAGAAAGTAAGCATGTTATTTATTCACACTCTTCTTTAAAACACTAACATTCATTTGTTAAGCAAGTATGTTTGGATGGCTTAAAATAGATGAATAAATAAGATCTGGTATTTGCTATGAATGGGGCTCAAAATCCATTGGGATATATACAAAGAATGGAGTACTCCTATCAGTTTATTTGTCTTTAATATAGACCACAACCAAACAAAAATAGTCCTCTTTTTTTGTTATTATTATTTTTTTAAACTCAACATTTTAGAGGTACAATTTATATTTAATAAAATATAACAACTTAAATATTACACATTTAAATGTACACTACATCTAACTACTACCACAATAAAGATGTGACTATTTCTATCTCTCCAAAAGTTTTATTTCTTTTCCTAGTTAATCTACTCTTACAATTACTCTATCTTCAGTCTTAGCAACCAATGATCTGTTTTCTTTCAACATAGTTTAGATTTGTGTTTTCTAGAGTATTGTATAAAATGAATAATTCAGCATGTAATTTTCTTTGTATTCTTTTAAAGCTTAGCCTAATGATTTTGAAATTCATCTATGTTTTTGTGTATATTGGCAGCACATTCACTTTTATTACTGCAGAGTAGTTTATTACAAAGTAAATACCTAGGACTAGAATTGTTGGGCCATATAGTAAGTGCATATTTAATCTTATAAAATGTTGGCAAATTATCTTCCAGAGTTATGCAACTTTATATTTCCACACATGAGTATTCTAGGTGTTCTGCTGTCTTGTTAAAACTCAGAACTGTTAGTCAAGACAATATGTAGAATTTCTGAATCTATCTTAAATTAAGGTTATTTTTCTATGGTTTTATTTTTTGTAGTGTTTGTCTAGCACAGAGTAATTCTGGCTTAGTAAAGTGAGTTCAGAAACATTCTTTCCTGTCTACTTTCGTCAAGAGTTTGTATAGAATTACTGTAATTTCTTATTTAAACATCTAGGACGATTCACCAGTGAAGCTCTTTGGCTAGAATTTTCTTTGAGGAAAAATTTTTTTTGTTTTTATTTATTTATTTTTAAAGACTTTATTTATTTATTTGACAGACAGAGACCACAAGTAGGCAGAGAGGCAGGCAGAGAGAGAGAGAGAGGGGAAGCAGGCTCCCCACTGAGCAGAGAGCCCGATATGGGGCTGGATCCCAGGACCCTGGGATCATGACCGGAGCCGAAGGCAGAGGCTTTAATCCACTGAGCCACCCAGGTGCCCCTGAGGAAAAATTTTTATTTATTAATATAATTTTCAATAGTGCCATAATAAGGCTATTTAAGCTTTCCATTACTTCTTGAGTCAGTTTTGACATACTGCAATGTGCTATTCAAGATGTTCACCTATTTCATATAAACTGTCAAATATATTTGGAAAAATTAATCATAATATCCCCTTATTAATTTGTGTCATATCTCTTATTCTTGCTTAATTTAGAGGTTTGTCAAGTTCTTTGACTTTTAAAATCCAACTTTTCCTTTTATTGATTGTCTCTATTGTTTATGTTTATTTCAGTGGTTTCACTTTATTATTTTTTCCTCTAATTATTTTAGTTTAACTTGCTCTTCCTTTTTTAGTTTCCAAACTTTAGACCTACTTCTTTTCCCATATGAGTACTGAAAGCTATATGTTCCTTTACACAGTGCTTTAGTTTCCCCTTACACATTGATAATGTTTATAGTCACTTAAAAATATTTTCTAATTCCTTTGAGTCATGGATAATAAAATTGCATCATTAAATTTCTGTACATTTGAGTAAATTCCAAATGTTATTTTGTATTCTAATTTAAGTCCATTTTGATTAGACAATATACTTTGTGTATCTGTAGTCATTTTATATTTATTGAAACTTGGTTTGGGCTCAGAATATTTTGTCTTGTTAAATGTTCTCTATATACTCAAAAAATGTATATTTGACAATGATTGACTGAAATTGTTATAAATGTCAGTTTAAGTTATTTGGCAGTTGTTAAGTCATGCCTACAGGCCTATTACTATTCTTTTACCTATCCTATCTACTATTGGTAGAGGAATATTAAAATCTCCAACTATATGTATGAGTGTATCTACTCCTTTCAGTTATATCAATTTATGCTTCATGTATTTTGAAGCTCTGTTGTTAGTTACACACAGATTTAAAATGGCTTTGTGCTTTCTTGAAAAATTGATTACCTGATTAGAATGAAATGTCTCTTGTCATACTAATGTACTTTGTCTGCAATCACTTTGTGCAAAACTAATGCAGCCACTAAAGTTTTTTGGTTAATATTATCATAGTATATATTTTTACCCCTTTAAAATATATATCTTACTCTTTATAATTAATGTATTTATTTTAGATAGCACGTAGTTGTGTCTTGCTTTTTCCCAAGTCTGAAAAGCCCAATCTTTTTTGTTGTTGTCGTTAAAGATTTTATTTATTTGTTTGTTTTAGAAAGAGGGAGAGCGGGGGAGGAGCAGAGGGAAAAGGAGAGAGAGAACCTCAAGCAGACTCTATGCTTAGTGTGGAACCTAATGCAAGGCTTAGTCTCATGATCCTGAGATCATGACCTGAGCTAAAATTAAGAGTTGGATATTTAACTGACTGAGCCACCCAGCCAATCCTTATTTTCTCATATGAATATTTAGAGAAATTGTATTTATTGTAATTTTCTTTTTTGTAATTTTCTTTTTTTTCAGTGTTCCAAGATTCATTGTTTATGCACCACGCCCAGTGTAATTTTCAATATGGATTTTAATCTGTGAGAATGTTACTTGTTTTCTATTTGTCTCACTTATTCTTTATTCCCTTCTCCTCTTTTCTAACTTCTTGGTTAATTAAAGATTTTTATATCTCATTTTAGCTCTGATATTGCTTTATTTGTTATACCCCCTTAAAAAATTATTATTCTAGGATTTACAATACTTATTATTAACTTATCACAGTCTGCCTTGAAAATATTATTTACTGCTTGATGTATAATGTTAGAACCTCACAACAATATACTTGCATTTCCTGATGTTTCACTGCTTAGTAGAATTGTCATATATAAAACATATAGCTACATTGCTACTATGTTGTTTGCTTTAACCTATACAGATATATATTAGATATACTTTTAAATGACAAAAGCTATCTTTATTTTTGTCCACACGTGTACGTACAATGCCTTGCTTTCTTTATTCAATTGTGTAGGTTCGCATTTCCATTTGCTGTCATTTACCTTCTACCTGAATGACTTCTTTCAACATTTCTTGAGTTTTGATCTGTAGTGATGAGTACTTTCAGCTTACTCCTTTTTTTCTGAAAATGTCTTTATGCTTTCTCCATTTATGTCATATCCACTTTGGCTATGTGCTTCTATTTTTGTTTGTTGGTTTGTTTTTATTTTCCCTCAGCTTTTTAAAAATGTTTCACTGTCTTCTGTCTTGTATGGTTTCCAACAAGGCATATGGAGTTATTTTTTATCTTTTCTTCTTTTGGTAATATAGTTTTGTCCTTTGGACTCTTAAATTTTTCTCTTTATCATTGATTTGCATCAATTTGATCATAATGTATTATGGTTCAGTTTTCTTTGTGTTTATCCTGCTGGGTTCATTTAGACTCCTGGGTATATGGGTCGAGTTTACATGAAATTTCAAAAATGTTTGGTCACTATTTTTTCAAATTTTTTTTGTATTCTTTCTTTTCTTCTGAGATTCCGGTTATATGACATGTTCTTTTCAATATTTTCCCACTGGTCCTGAAACTGTTGATTTTGTTTTCATATGGCTTTGCTTTCTTTCACTAAAGTGTGTGTATGTGTGTGTGTGTGTGTGTGTGAGAGAGTGTGTGAGTGACTGGCCTCTCCTCCCAACAGATGCCCTGTTCCAGGCCCTGGTCAACCAGGCCTTCCAGCCCTTTGGAGCTCAGCTCATTCCAAACCACCTACATACCCTCCAGAGTGAAGAGAGTCCACACCCAAAAATCATTTTGACATGACAGCTTTATACTGGTGACTCTATCGGTCCTCATTTAGACTTGGTGCCTGATGGCGTCAAAGCCTTCTTCAACAATCAAGGCTCTTGGGTGTCTCTCTCTCTCTCTTTCTTCCTAAACAATGTTTATTGAATGAAAGTTATATGAGTAAAGTCAATTCTCTAGTCTTGTTTTTTATAAGAGGTGATTTAGATTGAAGTTCAGCCAAAATATTCATTTATTTAACAGATTTGTTTTGGGGGGGTTGTTTGTTTTTTACCTTTGGTCCTTTTTTCTTTTGATATAAGTTGAGATTCACATAAAATTTTAAAAGATCATATGGAGAGATATCATATAGCTGTATCTAGTTTCCTACAATGGTGACATTTAAAAAATTATAATACAATATCACAATAAAGATATTGGTATTGATACAGTCAAGACACAGAACATTTTCATCACTGCAAGGATCCCTCATGTTCCCTATTATTAGCCACATTTCCCTTCCACACCTATCCCCTTCTTAACCACATGCAACTACTAATATGTTCTCCATTTTATCATGCTGACATTTCAAGAATGTTATAGAAAAAAATCAAAGAGTATATAACCATTATGGATTGGCTTTCTTCATTCAACATATTTCTCTGAAGATTCATCCAAGTTATTGCATGTAACAGTAGTTCATAGAATTCTAAGATATGGATATCCTTGAACGTTTCCATCTGGATTGATTCCAGTTTTTAGAGGTTATTAACAAAGGTTATATTTTCTAAAAGTGTTTTAAAGATAGTATTATGTTTTATATTTACATCTGTGATCCAGTTTTAGTTAATTTTTGTGTAAGACATGGGATTTAAACCAGCTCTTTGTTTCAATAATATTTTCTATTTTTTTCTGTTTTCAATTTCATTGCTTTCTGTTCTAATCCTTATTATTATCTTCATTCTACTTACTTTGGGTTTATTTTGCTCTTATTCTAAATTCTTGGGGTGGGAGCTTTTAACTTTTTCTGATATATTTTTTCTGATATATTTTGTTATAGGTTTGTCCCCCAATTTTAAAAAATATTTTATTTATTTATTTGACAGAGAAAGAGTGCATGTAAGAGAGAGCACAAACGGGGTTGGGGAGGAGGGCAGAGGGAGAGAGAGAAAGAGACTCCTCACTGAGCAGGGAGCCTGATGCCAAGCTTGATCCCAGAACTCTGGGATCATGACCAGAGCCGAAGGCAGATGCTTAACCAACTGAGCCATCCAGGTGCCCCTGTTCCAAATTTTTATGCTGAATTTTCATTCTTATTCAGTCTGATGCTTTTTTATTTTTCCTTGGGACTTTCTCTTTGACCCATAGATTACATAGAAGAAAAGACTTGTTGAGTTTTCATGTGTTTAGAGATTTTCCTATGATCTCTGTTATCGATTTGTCAGTTGATTGTTTTGTGGTCAGAGAATACCTTATATTGAATTTCAATCTAGAAAATTTTTGAGGTTTGTTTTATAGCTTAAGATGTAATCGATGCTGGTATATGTTTTTTGGGCACTCAAAAAGAATAAGTATTCTGCTGTTGAGCAGAGCGTTATAAAAGTGTCAAATAGATCTTGTGGGTTGATGCTGTTCTTGACTTCTATCTTTGAAGGTTTTCTGTCTAGTTGTTCCATTATTAATTGGTGAAAGTGTGGTGACATTTCCAACTCTAACTGTGCATTTGTCTGTTTCTCCTTCATGTCCGTCAGATTTTGCTTCACATATTTTATAATTCTGTTGTTTGATGCATATATATCTAGTATTATGTCTTCTTGGTGGATTGACCCTTTTATTATTACATATTGTCCCTTCCACTTCTGGAAAATTTCTTTGCATTGAGGTAGACTTTATCTGACATTAATATGGCCACTCCTACTTTCTTTGGTCAGTTTTTGCATGCTATATATATTTTCCATTATTTTACTTTAGATCTGTCTATATCATTATATTTGAAGTGAGTTTCATGTAGACATTATATAGTTGGTTTATTTTTTTAGCCCATTATTCAAATCTGGACCTTTTAATTGGTATAGAAGGCCATTTACATTTATGTAATTATTGTTATTGTTTATCTCATTTCTTTTTTATGTTTATTGTTTTGGGGTTTTTAAAATTTTTCTATATTGTTTTCCTGTAGTTACTTTAACATTTTTTAGAATTCCATTTTGTTTTATTCATAGCAGTTTTGAGGGAATATCTTTACATAGCTTTTCACAGGTTTACTGGTTCCTCTAGTTATTACATTCTGTATAACTAACTTACCTACTGATCCCATAATTTTACCAGTTCAAGTGAAGTGTAGAACCCTTAAAAATCCTTTCTCTTTACTTTTCTCCACTTATGTATAATTTTTCAAATATTTTCTCTGTGTTCATTTAGAACCACATTAGACAATATTATAATTTTTGCTTCATCCATTTAGTGTTATTTAGAAGACTCAAGAGGGAAAGGAAAGTTTATTGGATTTTTTTCTTACTTTTGCTCTCTTTCTCCTTGATATTTTATAATTGATTTCTTTTTAATCATTTCTATTTAGAAAACTTCCTTTAGATGTTAAGTTAGGGTAATAAATTCTCTTTGTTTTTCTTTATCTGAGAATGACTCATTTTCCCCTTCATTTCTAAAGAGTAATTTTGCTGCATATAAGATTCTGGGTTGTTTTCTTTCATTAGGTGAAAAATGTTTTCACTTTCTCCTAGCCGTCCTGATCTCTGATGAAATATCTATTACTTTACATTTTTCTTAACAAATAAAGTGTTATTTCTCTCTCATTGCTTGAAAGATTTTTCTTGTATCTTTACTTTTCAGAAGTTTGATTAGAATGTGTCTTGGTGTGGACTTCTTTGAGTTTAATTTGCTTGGGCTCTACTTAGTTCCTTCGATCTATAGATTTGTATCTTTTGAAAGATTTGGGAAATTTTCAGCTTTCTCTTTGAACACATTTTCAGCCCCACCTTGTTTCTTTTAGCCTCCAAGATATTGACACTGGCACAATATTTTACATTTGTTATAGTTCTGTAGGTCTGTAAGACTCCATTCTTTTTGTTTCTTTCTTTTCTCTCTTTTTAAATTTTTTTTTTCTAGTCTATTGTTTCTTTTGTTCAGTTGGGTGATTTCTATTGCTCTATCTTCCAATTCACTGATTCTTTTCTCTGTCCTCTCCATTCTAATATTTAGCCTATCTATTGAGATTTTCTTTCTCTCTCTCTTTTTTTTAAAGATTTTATTTATTTATTTGACAGAGAGACAGATCACAAGTAGACAGAGAGGCAGGCAGAGAGAGAGGGAAGCAGACTTCTGCCAAGCAGAGAGCCCAATGCGGGGCTCGATCCCAGGACCGTGAGACCATGACCTAAGCCGAAGGCAGAGGCTTAACTAACTGAGCCAACCAGGTGCTCAGGTTTTCAGTTGTTGTCTTCTTCAGTTCTCAAATTTCTATTAGGTTCTCCTTCAAATTTTCTATTTCTTTGCTGAGACTCTATTATTTCATTTGTTTCAAACATGTTTGTAATTGCTCATTAAAATAATTTTAGTTGGCTTGTTTAAAATCTTAGATAATTCTAACATCTCTAAAATCTTGGTGTTAGCACTTATTGATGCATTTTTTCAATCTTTTTGAGATCTTCCTAGTTCTTGGTATAATGAGTAATTTTCTACTGGAACTTGGAAATCTTGCATATTATGTTATTAGACTCTGGATCTTATAAAAACCTTATATTTAGATGCTTTCCTTTGACACTACTCTGGAAGGGCAAAGAGGGTGGAGGAAAACCACTTTTTTTTTTTTTAAAGATTTTATTTATTTATTTGTCAGAGAGAGAGAGAGAGAGCATAGGCAGAGGCAGAGGGAGAAGCAGGCTCCCCACCAAGCAAGGAGCCCGATGTGGGACTTGATCCCAGGACGCTGGAATCATGACCCGAGCCGAAGGCAGCTGCCTAACCAACTGAGCCACCCAGGCATCCCAGGAAAACCACTTTTACTGCTCACTGTGAGTAGAAGTCCAAGTGTACCACCACTTGACTTCTAATGACTCACAAGTAGGAAGTGTATGCCTCCTTACTTCTGTGCAGGATTGAATTCTAGCTCTCTACTGGTACCACTTGGCCAGGAGGTGTAGGTATGCCTTTTTACTCTTCCCACATGGCTTTCATAGACATCATGATAGGGTGGCCTCATTATCAGATTGTGGTGGAAATCTTGACTCTCTGATATGTCTCCTCTGACATCACCCCAGTGAGAAGGGGAAAAGAAATACCCAATTACAGCCTGTTGAGGGGGAAAGTCTAGATTCTCCCTTCAGTCAATGGTGTCATAGACAGGGATTTTTTTTCTGTGGTGTCTGGCTATAGCATGACAGTCATTTTCTGAAAGTTTTCTGTCTTGTTAAATGGTCTTTTTCCTAATCCTTTGACTAGAGAATCTCCTTCCAAAATTTGAATTATTTGCTATCCTCTGCTTAATATTGCTCAACTGGTCACCAGACTTCTTTATTTAAATTGCTTAGTCCTTTTTTTTCTGTCTGCTCTTCATTTTGGATAATTTATACTGCCAAGTTTTTAGTTCAATAATTTTCTAATTATGTAAATACCATTTAGTGAACTTTCCATTTTGGATTTTATATCCCTCTGCTCTAGAAGTTCCCTTTGGTAGTTTTTTTATGCCTTCTATTGTTCTCCTCATTAAATGCATATTTTTCTTTAAATCATGAGGCATATTAAATTTATTTATAGTGCTATTTTAATGTTCTTATCTGCTGATTTCATCATCTGTGTTATTTCTGTTTTTATTAAATGAATTTTCTCCTGAATATGGGTCATATTTGATTAGACTTTCACATGTTTATTAACCTTTTATGGGATTTTGGACATTATTCATTTTACATTGTTGAATGTTCGCTTTTGTTCTCCTTTAAAAAGTATTGTGCTTTCTTTCTGGATGCCAAGCTAAGTTACTCGCAGATCAGTTTGATCTGTCAAATGCTGTTTTGAATGTTTGTTAGGGTAAATCTAGAATAAACTTTACTCTGGGGTTAAATTGGTTCTACTATTGAGTCATGGTCCTTCGGGGATCTTTACTGAAGCTGCAATATGTTAAACAATATTTCCCCACTCTGGCTGCTAAGAACTGATTCCTGGCCCTCTGTATGCTTTGGGAACTATTTGGCTTACAGCTTCCTTAATTCTTCTTTGTTCTTGCCTGGCCTCATGGAGATTTACCCTATCTAGATATGCAATAATATTTAGTCAAAGATTCAAGAGGATCAGTGTACAGATTTCTGGAGTGTTTTGTGTTTTCGTTTTTGTTTTTTCTCTCTATCTAACACTCTCTTCCCCACCTCTGTCTGCCCCTTCTAGCACTCCACAAATTCTAATTTACTTGATAATCATGAGCTCTGATTTGTCTCTTTAATTTAGCAGGATCATTGAGCTCTCTTTTGGTTTCTATTTCTGTGCTGTAACCCAGAAATGGTCTCCAGCAAAACCCAAAACAATAATTTAGCTTACTTTTTTTCTCTTCACTCAGGGTTGCCATTCTTGTGCTGTTTATTGTCCAATATCTACAGTTGTTTCATGTATTTTTACTCTAGTTTTTTTTAGTTGTTTATGGTAGAAGATAAACCCAATCATGGTTACTCTTTCATGATCATGAGCCAAATTTGAATAGGTCCCATTTAAGTGCTACTCTAAAAGGGTACTCTAAAAGGGTACAAAAAAAAATCATAAATTTGACTGGAAATATTACCTGTGTCCCACATGCTACTTTTAAATGTCCTTTTATGTCCTGCAGTTGAAAATAAAAGTTGTAAGTTTTACCAAATTCTACATTATAGAAGTTTTACTTTATAGTTCTTCCATGCTTAATTCAAGTGGCTTAAGACTACTGTTACAATCAGTCCCTGAAACAAAAGGGACCTCTGATAGTAGTAAGACTTACTATAGGGAGGTTATATCTAGTCAATTTCTGGAGGAGTAAACCTTCTTATTTGGACACCTAGGCATCAAGAAGGCACTCGGGCAATAGATGATTAAAGTACATTTAGAAAAGAGGTTCCCAGAGACAGTGGCTAATGAGAAGAACATATCGAAGATCACTGCAATTTACTTTGTAATTTTGTTATCTGGTGGGAATGACCCCTCATTTTCCAGAGTTCCGAGAAGTTATCTATTCCATTGCCCTGAGAGTTGGTAGTGGGTGATATAGATTAAATAAATTAAATTTCTGTTACTAATGTAGCTACATAGTATCTTAACTTGTGACAAAACATACAGATGCAATAAAGAAAACAAAACCAAAAATGTCTATCAAATTTTATCTTGTGTGACGTTGGGGGACACGCTGATTCTGCAGTGTGTCTTACTCAAATGTAAGAGTTTCTTAGAAAGCTCATACTGGTAAGAAGTAACATAAGGAGAAAACATGGAAGTGTGAAAAAAGAAGGAAGGTAAAGATTTGTATATAAATTAATGAAGTAGATGATAGAGAAACAAGAAAGAAATTTAATAAAACCAAAAGTTGTTTTTAAAAAAAGGTCAACACAGTTGACAAACTTTTGGCTAGATTGGCAAAGGAAAAAAGAGAGAAGACTCAAACGACTAAGATCAAAAGTGTAAGATGTCTGTTCATGCCACTTCTATTCAACATTATACTGTAGGTTCTACAGAAGGTTCATTACAGCCTGGAAGATCTGACCTGCATTCCATCTCCATGACAGCTATGGTTAAGACTCTCCCATGTTGCTTCAGCCTGACTTCTCCTCACACTGTGGTTGTTTATCCAAAAGCAAAAATAACCCAGAGGAGGTTTTTGCCTTTTAGGTTGCCCAAGGGGGTGGAAAGGGTTGAGAGAGAAGGAGAAAATGAAAAAGGGTATGATATATAGATTTAGTGCTGACTCTGTTGAACTTTGGGTATCAGAGGGCAGAAACCATGATTTTGAGAAGAGTGAATTAAAGTAATTCTTCTTTTGGCTCTGATCCATGTTTATGTTTGTTTAGATTTTGGAGTTGAAATCACAAAATGGGAAATTTTTTGTGGAATTAGTCCCATCTGAAAGTGAGAAAAGACTTTCCAGAGTCCTTACCATCTTTATATAAGAAACCCCATGGTCCCAGTTCCCTCTTTACTTTCTCCACCTTTCCACTTTGTATATCTTTCTGAAGTTAATGAATTATAAACTATCACTGTTTAATTGCTTTCAGAGATGGACCCCTGCACAGGTGGGAATGGATGTGCCCACATCTGTTAGACTGAGAATGGTATGACCAGGTGTGTCTGTTGCCCAGGGTACCAGTTGTCTAACGACAAAAAGGCCTGTGGAGGTAGGAGGTTGAAACTGATGGCTTAATTGTGTAATTGTTTGATATTTTGTGGTAATTCAGTTTTGAATAGTCAGAACAGCTAGGAGAAAGGTGTTTTCATTTATGCTTTAAAAAGAACATTTATATTCTTATTTGATTGTTCTGAAAGGTATTTTTGTGAAACTATGAAAACGCAGTGAAATTTTTAGTTACCAAAAAAATGGTCTGGTATAATTTCAGAATTAATGCTTTTTGTTTTCTGTTTCTCATTATGAAGTGAATTCCAGAATTAATATTCAAAATCTTCCATAACTACACAGGAGTTTTTTTTTTATTATAGCCTACAGAAGGTGGGGGATAACCTTTGAAATGCAAGTATGTGCAAATGAGTGTTCTCAGAAGTTAGAAATAATTAAAACCAAAAAGAAAGAAACTATAAATACAAGGTTACATATTTCTTTTTCCTAGAAATAGCAAAACAGACATACTTCAATTCAAAGATGAAAGTGACAAATTACTCCATAACCAGAGCTAATAACTGAAATCATTCCTGTGGGACAGTCTTTGTTTTATTAACTTCAGAGAAATCACAGAATCCTTCATTTTTATCATGACATTTTCATGAAATGAGAAACAGTTTATTTGGATTAATTATGAAAATACCAAAATATTTCCTGACTTATGAGATGGATAAACACTTTGAGAAACTGAAAAAGAATTAGATATAGAAATTACTGTTTAGGGGCACCTGGGTGGCTCAGTTGTTAAGCGTCTGCCTTTGGCCTACGTCATGATCCGGGGTCCTGGAATGGAGCCCCACATCAGGCTCCCTGCTCTGTAGGAATCTTGCCTCTCCCACTCCCACTCCCCTGGCTTGTGTTCCCTCTCTCCCTCTCTCTCTGTCAAACAAATAAATAAAATCCTCAAAAAAAATTACTGTTTAGTTGTTTCTTTTTTTCTTTAAACCAAAACTAAGTTACAATCTACTGTTGATTGTGTTCATATACTTATCTGACAGAGAACATTTCTGCTTTGGTCCTCTGTTCACATAGCATTTGCTTAACTTTTCTGGCACCAGAATAGGATCTTACCAAATATTTGTGGAAAATTGACAAATATATACATACATATAGATACATGTGGAGATGACATGCAGAGGAAGTATGAGTCAGGAAAAATGATGTTGAGACCTAGCGACATGAAGGGAGGGAGCAGAGACTACCTGAGTTATAGAAAGAAGTTGCACTGAATGGAACTGGCTCTCAGTGTCAGGAGAGAGAGGGCATTCTTGTTTAAATGGCACTGCCCCTATGGCATTCAGCTAGAGCATACGCCATGGATTGCTAATATGAAGACCCCAAGTCTCCCTTGTCCACATATCCTGTGTACCTTAAATCAGGGAGACACTATTTTTGGTTAAGAATGTGATATATATGACTGGGGCACCTGGGGGGCTCAATTGACTCAGTGTCTAACTCTTAGTTTCAGCTCAGATGATCTTATGGGACATGAGATGGAGCTCCACATGGGGCTCTGTGCTCAGGGTGAGTCTGCTTAAAGATTCTCTCCTTTACCCCTCCCTCCACTTATGTGTGTATGTGTCTTTTCTCTCAAATAGATAAATAAATAAATCTTTAAAAGGAAAGGAGAATGTGATGTATATTTCCAAAGACAAATTACAATGACTTCTACCTATATTTTTTTTTTAAAGATTTTATTTATTTGACAGAGAGAGATCACAAGTAGGCAGAGAGGCAGGCAGAGAGAGAGAAGGAAGCAGACTCCCTGCTGAGCAGAGAGCCCAATGTGGGGCTCGATTCCAGGACCCTGGGATCATGACCGGAGCCAAAGGCAGAGGCTTAACCCACTGAGCCACCCAGGCGCCCCCTACCTGTATTATTAGGGGAAAGATAGAGTATATTTTTTAGTTATTTCCTTTTCTTTCTCCCGATTAATAAATATTAGTAGGTTCTCATAGATAGAAGCATTTGAGAGCATTAGACCAACATTTAAATTGATATCATTAGCAGCTGGTTTACTTGCAAATATGGTACCTATGTGGTATTTTACTGTGATGCTTGATGTCTAGGGTTGAAAGAAAGAGAATACTTCAGATAATTTTTATAGTTTACAGATAAATCTTAATTTGAGCTCTGAAGACATAGCTGCTGTATATCTTTTTTCTACAGATATGAATAAGCATGCTGAAGGGCCGGCTCCCTGCAGCCATCGCTATGTGAACACAATGGGTTCTTTCATGTGTGCCTTCCACCCTGGCTTTGAGCTGGAAGCTGATGGAAAGCAGAGTTCCAGTAAGTGGCAGCAAAAGCAGCCCACTGAATGTGTAGCATTTTATAAGTATTAAACAAGAATAATAAAAAAAAGAACCATATTGAATAAGTTATCAAAGCAGAAGCTCCTGAAAATGTTTTCCACTGGGGGTGGGGTAAGAGTGGGATCTTAGTCAATTATCATATATATGGTTTCACTTACTTGTGGAGCATAAGAAATAACACAGAGGACATTGGGAGAAGGAGAGGAGAAGGGAGTTGGGGAAATTGGAGGGGGAGACAAACCATGAGAAACTGTGGACTCTGAGAAACAAACTGAGGGTTTTGGAAGGGGGGGGGTTGGGGGGGAAGGGTGAGTGGTGATGGGTATTAAGGAGGGCAAGTATTGCGTGGAGCTCTGGGTGTGTTGCATAAACAATGAATCTTGGAACACTGAAAAAATAAAATTAAAAAAAAAAAAAGGAATAAACAGATCCAGTAAGCTTGTGGGGGAAAAAAAAAAGAGAGTGGGATCTTAGAAGTCTAACACCCTCATTGTAGTTTGAGGAAACAAGGGCCCAGAGTTGATAGAAAATGTTCGGCATAATAAACCACTATGTAGATAGCAAGGACTGTCTCAGGTCTTGTGACTTGGGGCTCTTTTGGACCCACAGCTATCCTTTGTGAAGAGTCTGCCTACCTTCATCACCTCTGTTATGCAATATTTATCGAACACTAATAGCTCCAGTGTAAAACTCAAGGAGTCTTGTAGTATCACGCCGGACACATTGGATACTCTAATGCGTACGTTTCCTGTCAGCCCTTCTCCCTTTCCCGTTTCTGTTCATTTCCAGCACGCCTCTTCTCACTGCATTCATACGCTCCTTCTCACCGCATTCTCTTTCACTGGCTCATCCCTCTACCCCTTTCCTTCTTTTTTCTCAAAACAAAATGGTCCTTGTCATCTAGTCTTTCCTCACCTAGCCTCAGTTATGCAATTTAATATATCTCTTATAAAAAGAGCTATATATATTAAATTTTATAAATATATTAAATATATAATAATATATATAAATATATTAAATATATAATATATAAATATATTAAAATTTTACTATGCTGAATTATTAGCTGCTATTAGTAACTATTACAGCTATTTTGTTTTCATGTCTTTTCCACTGGTCCACTGCTTAAACTTTAGATAAATAATACACTCCATGCTTTACTAAGTTTAAAACTGTCTGATACAAATTCCTTCTAATTCTATGTTCTCAACTTCAGTATTTCCCAAATGCTTCTTCTTCCCTCTGTTTTCAAATGACAGAATTTTTTTTTTCTTATTTCTTTGGCTGATTTCTCCACTTCTGCTTCTCATGTAATCATGGTATGTCAACAATACCTTTTATTTCATCTTTAGACCCCACCTTTCTCTTAGTGACTTCTTACCTTCTTTCTCTACTTCATGTTTATAACTTAGAGGCAAATTGTTGTGTTAAAACACAACCATGTTAACTAGTTTTACTTTAAATTCAGGACCATAAATTTGAAATGATTATGCAGCATGACTGGACCAATCTATACTATCAGAATAGGTCTATTTCCATCCTCAACAAAATGAATGCTAACACCTTCTCTTTCTCTTCCAAATTTTTATACCTCCCCCCTTTTGCCTTTATTCTCACCTTGTTTCATACATCATCAAGGAAGAGGATGCAAACTACCAGTCAAGTTAACAATTGACTGAAAATACCCCCACAGAATCTCATGAAAAGATTTCACCAACAATAATATCAAGGACATGATCCTAGGACTACCAAAGGCCATCTTCTCTACTATACTTCAGATTCCATTCTCTCTTATTGTCTCAATATCTTTGCTATTGATTGCAGTTATTTAATGGATCATTCTCATCAGCATGTCAACTTGGTCCAGTATCTCCTATCTTTAAAGTACCCTCCTATGAGCCTACTCCCTACTGCAGTTTCACTCTGATCCCCTTCACATCAAAATTTTTCATCACTTACCCACTGTTCCCTCCTCCTCTTGCCCTCTCTCATTGTCCCTGACTAATGAGATCTCCCTCTCTACCCAACCATAATCACATGTAACTTCCAGTTGCCAGACAGCTTATCAATATCTCTGGTTTTTATCTTAGGTAACCTCTCAGCAGCATTCAACACAGTGGATTAACCCCTGTTTTTCTTGAAACACTTTCCTTCTCATTCATGTTTTCACATTTTCCTGGTTTTCCTCTCTATCCCTGACCCCTCTCTCAATGTCCAACTTATATTTCATTTCTCTTGTTCCTTTAACTACATGTGAATATATCAAAATGTACTCAACATCTCCACTTGCTTGACTGATAGACACAACAAACTTGGCAGGCCCCAAACAGAATTGTTGATTTCCAGTTTTAGTTCCAAAGATGCTCTTCCCAGTTCACACCTTAGCAAACTATAAATTCAATGTCAAAGACAAAAACTCAAAGACACAAAATTAGTAAGTGCCAGCACTGGGACTTGAACTGGGGTTTTTAGGCTCCAAACACACTGTACTTTTAACTGTCTCATGTATTTGTCTATGTTGTATATCTACTTATCAATTTAATCAAGGAAGAAGAATAATGATAGTGATAGAATAAACAATTGTGTGTTCTTCTCTAAGCTTTCTCATGAAGAGACATTCTTAAGGTCACTGAATTCTTCATTCTCCTCCATTGTACAAAATGCTATGTTTCTTTAATGCTTCGGTTGTTAATGTAGCTTTGAGGCCTGATGGTATATTTTTATTGCTTAAAGACAAGGCAGTTTTGCTATGCTGATATTTGTCTTTTAAAGAGCAAACTAAATAAGACAGGGGAGAAGAATTAACTACTAATTAGGATACAACTACTAAGTGAATCTTTTCTCTCAGTGCCCTGAGGAGTCCTTTCAAGCAGAAATGTGGATGGGTTTTTGTTTCTTATTAATATTTTGACTTTTCAATGCAGCCAGGGGTTTAGGAGATGAGTATACTTTACAAGTGTCTTTACAAATCTCTTGCAATCTGACTGTGCATTTTCAGTTATCATGAAAGAGGGGGCCATTATTGCTAATGACTTATGAGGTACAGGCTTTCTGCAGAATTTACTTGGGAAAGCAATTTGCCCCAGAGTTGAATACATTTGGTAGAAGTATATTTTTACATTTATTTCCCTTATGTGAATATTTGGCTAAGTTCTTTATGTAGCTCTCACCAGACCTCAATATTTACTAACTGACATAGAAAACTTTCTTGGTGAAAACTGGTGTTTTGAGCTGTTTCAAAACCTGTAGGTGGAGTAAGTGTTTTCAGAACATGTTGATGTTTAAGAATGAATTATGTGTCCTTCAGATAAAAGTACATTCTAGGAAAAGATTGTCCTACCTTTTCCCTAGGAAAACAATATTTTGGTCTTATATAATTTCTCCTCAGAGGCTCTCAAAACACTGTATAACATAAACATTAAATCTTCGTGGAGTGCTATAAATGAACTGTTACTATTCTGTGATTAGAAATGGGAAGATTACAGATCCAGCATGGTTAAGCTTTCCCCCAAATTACCAAGCAGTATATAGTTGAACTTAAATTCTATACATATTTAACATATATTTAATATGTTGAGTAGTAATGATTACTACTGCGAGAAACTAAAAGGATCATTTTTTAAAGTTTTTTAAAAAATATATATATTTTTAAAATAAGATGGTTGAAGAATTATTTACACCTGTATCAAGAGCACAAAATCTCAGCTTACTTCTAGTGGGCAATTATAGATTGTAAGTATGCACTTTTTAGTCCCATGCATTTTTTAATAAGGTTACAACAGTGTAATTTATATTTAAATTAAATTACCACCAGCAGTTCTAGAACTACATTGTCCACAGGAAATAACAAAAATATGACCCAAAATTTAAAATGTCTCCCTAAAGAGTATATGTTAACATATTGTAAAAATATCAGTTCTCTTCATTATTTCAATCTTTCCTTTAGCTTTCTAATTTTCCTCTGTACTAAAGTAGCTGTTTCTAAGCCCAAAGGGGTTCTTATTTTCAATAATAAGTTGATTAGCATAATCCTTCTTTTGTTTATTCAATCACTTAAAACCCATTTTAGAACATCTGTTATGAGTTCGGTAATGCAAGATGATGATGGCACAGGAGGAGGAGCACAATGACAGGGAATGGCCCTGTGTGCTCTGGGAGCACATAAGACAGCTGCCTACTGTAGAGTAGAGGCTGGGGATCAGGGAGGATCTGTGCTATTACTGTACAGGAACTATGGCAGATATCTAGACAGTTTGAATGGTAATACAGACCTTCAAGGAGCGCCACAATCACAAGTACCCTCGCCTTGTTCTTTACTGTCTTTCTTCTTCAGGTGTTAAGAATATAAAGAAAGAACCAATGTGGACACTCATTAAGAAGAGGTTTGTCCAAGCAACACAAATGAAGAACAATAGTGGTCAATGGTGAAAATAGCAGAGCACCCAAATTCCATATTTTTTAAAGATTTTATTTATTTATTTGAGAAGAGAGAGAGCAGGGGGAAGAGCAGAGGGAAAGGGACAAGCAGACTCTGTACTCAGAGCGCAGAGCCCGATGCCGGCACTGGATCTCACAACCCTGACATCATGACCTGAGCTGAAATCAAGAGTTGGATGCTCAACCAACTGGGCCACCCAGGCAACCCCCAATTCCATATTTTAACATTGATTCAAAGCATTCTTTATTTCTCATTTCCTCATAAGAATATGATGGATTATAGTGCCTGTGTGCTCAGGACAATTGGTATCCATATGATGAGACCTAAGTCCCCCCAAATGCTTCCAATTAGTAGCATGTACTGGGATCAGCAAATTGTTTTTCAAAGTAATCGTATGTTTATATAGTAAGTGGTGCTCATGTGCATCAAAACTGATTAGCACATCAGCATGATACTAGTTACATATGATCAGCTCTTTCATTGCTTTTGTGTTCCCACTTTTGTTCTAAAGCTATTTTTAACAGTATTTTCATGTACTTATAGCCTCTAAAAAGGACAGATAATAACATACCATTAGCTGGAGAACAGATGTGTCAATTGGCATACAACCTATTTGCGTTCTGATCATTGATTCAATATGCATACTTTTTAATATCCTAGAAATACTATGAATTCCCAGAGGTAACTGTCTTTTAACAAGAGTGTAATAACCACTGGTGGACTCATTACTTTTCTGTATCACTTCATCAGTTTAACATTATTTACAGGTTTATTAGTATTTCGATATGGTATAGTCATTTACAATGACTAAGAGCTCTTATACTTTTATTTTTATATGTGTAGAGTGTTGATAAATTTCCAATGAAGTTTGTCATCCTCTTAACAGAGAATGTACCCATTATTGACAGATATTCAGGTTTCTCTGTTGTTATGCTAATCAGTCTCTTTTGTTTGTTTTGGAAAGGGTTTGTATTGGAAATTGTCAATAGCTGTGAAAAGAACAATCACGGTTGTTCCCATCATTGTGAGTGTACTTGGGCAGGGGGTGGGGGGAATTGTTCCTGCAACCATAGACACCAGCTTGATTCAGATGAGAAAGCAGGCATAGATAATGTATGGTAAATGTCATCTTCACAGTTTGCCCAGGATTCATTTAGCCCTTTCCTCTCTAATACATACTTAGAACTGTAATATGAAAACTGCAAGAAGTAAATGGAATGGTATCTCTGGCTACTGGACAAATGCAAAAGAAAGATTACTGGACAGAAGACATCATTACCTTTAGACAGTTACCTTGAAGTTAAAGGAGATTTGAAACACGCTAACAAAATATATGGATTTAATAGTTTATGTCAGGAAAATAATGCAAGGCCTACCAAACTATTTAATGTAATTTGTAATTCAAACAACACACATACCCTACTCTACCTCAAGCAGAAACTAAACAATATGCATTGATTTTTAACTTGGTGATGATTTGGGTGCATGTTCAACTTTGATATGGCAAGTAGCTACATTCCAAAAGAAAACTTTAAAAGATGTTATTCTTTGGAAATCCCAATTCAAACCCATTCTTAGTGTATAACTTTTCCAACATATTATTAGAACTTTCATCATATGGGAAACTAAGAATAAACTCCACCCTAACATTGTTCCATATGAAATGTTTAATCTAGAGCTTCTGAGAAAAAAGAATATCTGCTAAAAATAGGGATAGATTGTATTACCATGTATTTTGGTTCAGAGAGAACCTATAAGCCCTTAAAGCGATTTGCCATTATTCAGGAATTCTGATACCATATTAGCTTGTTTTCTTTTTGGATACTTTAAGTCACCATTCTTAAAAATCATAATATGATTATTGAAAAATGTCTTTGACCATTTCATACTACTCAATATGGCTAGAGACTAATTGAAGTATCATAAAAGAAGAGGTGAATTTCAGAGGTCTAAGTATTTGGGATCTTTTTTTTTTCTTTCCTTCTTTTTTTTTTTTTTTTTTTTGCACTATAATGTGACAGAGTGAGCTTAAAGTGATTTTGAAGTATTCTGGCTTCATAAATTATTTAACCAAAACAATGTCGTTATATGTATTTCTTGATCCAACATTGTTTTCTGCATTTTTCCCGGTCTATGGTGGTTAACTTAAGGAAACCAGTTGCTTCCCTTGCCTATTTTTATGTAATGAAAAATAGATTTATATTTTCCTATCTTGCTAATGTTTTTATCTCTGAAAAATATAAAGGGCTTTCTTCTTTCCTCCCTCCTTCACTCCCTTTCTTCCTTCTTACCTATCTTCCTATTTTGACTATTGAATAAGAGAAACTGGAATTTTGCTAAACCTCTGCAACTTACAATCTGGTCTTTCCTTATTCTTTAAAAAGTACAATTCAGTAAAGCTTTTATTTATAGCTAAAAAAAAAAAAAAGAACATCTGCCAGGGTCAAAATGTGGAGTAGTGCATATTTATGATATTTCAGCAGTCAACATGATGTTACGTTGTTTATGGCTCAAGTTTATTTCACTTCCAACAATAAATAATACACATTCCTGAAGTCCAAATATTCACTACAGTAAAGGCAATGATTTGTTCAGTGTACATATGCATAATTTGTTTATTTGCCTGAGAACAGATTAAAGCCATGGATACTTTGTAAAAACATTCATGCATAAAGGAAATTAAATAATTTTTAGCTTATTTCAAGATTAACTTTTTAAAATATATTTGAATATACAAATAAATGTGAAAATCAGTCATCCAATCTGCAAATGTTCAGCCTTACCCAAATGCAAATTTTATTAGGGCTAAAACCTAGAGATGTGTTAATATAATTTGAAAGGCAACTTTCTAAAATGTGAGCATCTGACCAGCAACAAGCTCACTACATTTAACAATTGGCAATTATTAGAAAATATTTGTTTAAGATTTATTTATTTATTTATTTATTTATTTTAGAAAGAGCACATAAGCAGGGGGAGGGACAGAGGGAGAGAATCTCAAGAAGACTCCCCCACCCCCACCCCTACCCCTGGGGCCCCCAGTGCAGTGCCTGATCCCATAACCCTGAGAACATGACCTGAGTCGAAATCAAGAGTTGGCCACTTAACTGACTGAGCCACCCAGGCACCCCTAGAAAAAAAATTTTTTTTTTTAATTTCTAACCTTTGGAGCTTTATTCAGTGGTTATATATGAAGAACAAATATAGAAACTCAAGTTCTTTTATGGTTTACTTTTGATGCATTTCTGAAATTAGAGCTAAAATGTCAAATTGTTTTGCTTGGTTACAATTGATGTTCTGTTTTCTATTAGGGCTCAATTTTTATGTACAGGTGAACTTCTCTGTTACATTGCAATATCTGGCATATTGACCTATGTAGGAAAGAATAAGGATGAGGAAAATCAAAAGGGAAAAATAAGCAAGCAAAATCTCACCAAATAAAATTTAAAAAAATCAAGAAATTTGGAAAACAGGTGATGCAAAAGTTGAAGAGAAAAGGCTTTTTAAGAAAGGCTTATGAGGTAGAGAGGATGGGGTTTCAGGTGAGTTCCAGACTGAGGGTCTTATAGATTAGACAAGCTAGAAATAACCCCTAGAGGAATGATAATAGAAGAAGAATCCGAAATGGATCATAAAATGATAGTCAGACTGAGGAACTAATTTTCCAGTTATATGATGTGGTTTTGCTCCTTGCTAGTTGAGAACAGGGAATACTGAGACCGAGATGTTTAAAGGCTCTGGTGGTACCTAAGAAGACTAAAAAAATCTTGAAATTGGAAAAAAAAAAAAAAAACAAAACCCTAAAGGACAATGTTTTAGATGAAATGAAACTGAGTTTTTAAGAAGAGTTTTGGTTCCCTGTATCCATGCTCCTTAATTCAAAGGACAAAGGAAGGTTTAATATTTTTTTAAAAAGGCTAAAATACCACCTAGAATTTTGTGAGCAGCACTACTTATGACATTTGGCAGAGGAAGAGTGTTTTATGTCCAAATGACCCTCATTTAGATATTTTATGGTGACCCTTCACCTTGGCTGATTGATTGCATTTTTCTCTCTCTCTTTTTTCTTATCTGCATTTCTTACACTGGTACCCTTTCCAAGGTTAATTGAGACACTGAACTTTTATATCTGCGGCTGCTCATGTAGTTACAGAACAGTGAAATTTAGTAAAGTCAGGGCTGCAGGCTACCCAATTTAACAGCTCAACAAACAAAGGGAGTCAAACTGAACCAAGGATAGCCAAAAATCCTGACCATACAACCCTAAGTGTCTACCTAAGGAAAAAGGGGGCAAAGAGTCTGTCCCTACTCCTTAGCCAATTATGTTAGAAATGATCACCACAAAATTATTTTGTAGCTATAAGCTTTCAATTTGACATCTTCTGGTGCAAGTTTATTTTCCTCCAGGCAATTATGTCTTAGGAAACATTCAGGATTGTAGAATTTTAGAATAGTGGTGTCAAAGGAGACTTAAAGACCATCACTTAGAAAATTGTTTATCTGATAGGACATGCCGGGGTAATGGTGTCACTGGTGGTGATAAAAACCCCCAGACCCCATTCATCCATCTAGTCAAAGCATCATGAAAGAGTTCAAGCAAATGCCCTGAAATATTCTGTCATTTAAAATATGATATTTACAGTTATTTCCTGCCCTCTGTCTGAATTGCAGTTACCCCTTCTCTTGCCAATCTCTTGGATTCCTTTTGCTTGGGAATGCTCTTTCTTCTAAAGTTCTAGAAGAGCTAACACGTTATGAAGGCTAAGACTACCTCCTCTTTGCAGCTATGAAATGCTCACTAAATGGAATTTTTTGACTCTTCTAAAGTTGTTTTTGTTCTTCAGGTTCTCTGTTGATTCAGTCAGATTGCTTTTTAAACTGGGAAAATAGCAGATACCTCTTTTCTTGTGCTTATAAATGCATTTGGAGATTATTTACATATTTTAAAAATAAACAAGCATAGGAGAAGCATGCAAGAAACATAAACCCAAATGTGGGCCTCAATCTTTTTGTGTTATAGTTTCTTTGATGTTTGTACTGCGTAGCCTGAGAAACAGTAAATGATTAGTAGAACAGTTGTAACTTGAAGTGAGGCTTATGGGCACTTCTCTTGGTTGGTTCAACTCCTCTCTCTTAAATAACAGAAATGTCCTTGTTCTCTGCAGACCCTGATGAATGTGAGAGTGGAGAAGCCTGTACCCAACTCTGCATCAACTATTTAGGACGCTATAAATGTCGATGTCAGGAGCGCTTTACCAGTTCTGATGGTGGCAGAAGTGATGGTAAATTCCTGAGATCTAACATGAAATCATTATGTGATGGGCCAATCCATGCAGGAAAAATATCTGAGGCCAAGGGTTAGGGGAGGAAAGGGAAGATTCTGACAATAAAGGCACTTGGATTTTATGTGGTTCTGCCATTTAGTATTGTGTGAACTTGGGTGACCCTAACTGGTCTGAGCCTCAGGTCCTCATCAGTAAAGTGAAGACAATAATAGGATTAGTGGGTAAATCAAGTAAAGTAATAAATGTAAAGTGCCTAGTACGGTGATTGACATCAAGAAATCACTCCACCAAAAGTAGTTATTATTATCATAATATTCATTGCCCATAGTCCTTTTTACCTAATTTAATATATATAGACAAGTGAGAGATTTGGGCAAGCCATAGCGCACTGCCATAGGAATCACTCAGGGCAAACTTCACTGGAATTAAAGTTGGTTCCTGAAAGTCATTTTAATTAAGGAGTCCTAGTAAAAGGATTGCCAATTCATGAGCCACAGTCCAAATCCATACTGGAATCCTTTACATATCTGATACTAATCTAGCTAATGTAAGTTTTAAGATGAATCATTTTATAATCTTCTAACTTATTTGTTAAAATTGGTTCACTTACCTTTCAGATGATTTCTTAATCATATAATAATATATGTGATTTAGATGTATGTGTATGATATATGATAATATGTATGATATATGCATGTATGTATGATATATGATGTATGATATGTATGATATATGATAATATATGATATATGAGATATATAAATATCATGGGAAATTCAGTGAGTAGTATCAAGTCTCCTTTTTTATACTATTAAGAATGGTTCATGTAAGTCATTGCTCTAATTTATTTCTTAAAGTTTATCTTAAATACACAACCTTTTAATTTCATTTATGATCATTATTACCATTACTTTGAACCAAGTTTTTTTAAATAAAAGTAAAGGTTAGAGAATTGATATCCATTTCAATAACAATAAAATTATGTATGAAGGCTTTAATGCCTCAGAGAGAATAGTATTTCTTTGCTTAAAGAAACAAACTACTGCATTCTGTTGAGAATGATAGATATGTTTCTTCATATAGATAGCCAAGCTCCCCAGCCTTGCAATGTAGATAACAGCAAAGAATACAAAACTATATATTCTAAACACAGTAGAGTATATTACCATTTACCACATTCCATCCAATTAACGGGGCCAAAAAAAAAATTGAATTTCACGTACCATCTGCTTTTAAGTACAGTGAGCCAAGAGATGATTGTATGGCGTGAATGTACATACTTGGGTACACATATCCAAACGGAAAAGGTATCCAAAATCTGAAGCAAAACTTAGAAACTCAGCTGGGTAAATGATATTTTAGTATCATTAACACATTGACCAAAGTCTAGGTTCAGATGTGGACACACATCATCAGTAAGTCAAATGAGATCAAGGACTGGGGTTCTTCCATCTTAAAATTCTCTACAAGCCTTGTACAGAATTACACATGAAATAAATGCTTCACCATAGATACTGAATAATTCAAGAGTGATGAACATTCTATAAAGTGATACACTCAGACCATTGACTTTCTCTTAAGTTGTAAATTCTTCATCAAAATCTTGCAATCAAGGTTTCAGGAAGAACTTGTCTATGTAGATCAACTATATTAAACTTGGAAATGAGTGGAAGAAAAATAATTGGCAGGGTATAATTGAGGAAGAATTTGGGGGAAATGTCTCCTATATGGCAAAACCATGTTATTGGCTAATAAAGGTGACAAGGGAAATACAAGTATGCCCATGAGTTTATAATGTCTATTTTATCTCTCAACACCTAAAAACTGGCATTGTTTAAATTTTCCTAGATGTGGTTGAGTGTCTGCATGTCAGCATAGTCTGTGACCAGCTGTGTATTAACTCAGTGGGGGCATAGACTATCCCTACGAAGAAAGCTGCAGAATTGGACGTGATGGAAAAACTTGCATGTGTAAGTCCCTGTGAAGAATTTTGTTGTTATCTCTTCTAAACTACTTCAACCCTCATCCTGTTCTTGGGGAGCAATGGAGACCACATACCCTTAACTCAATCTGACCTCCCCTTTCTGTCTGCACAGACTGAGCTCTTCTTTTTCCCTTTGTTCAATCTGCTGTGGTTTCAACTTCATGCTTACTGCTTCTCACCTGCATATACAAAAGTCTTTTCAAGGGGCGCTTTGGTGGCTCAGTGGGTTAAAGCCTCTGCCTTCGGCTCAGGTCATGATCGCAGGGTCCTGGGATCGAGCCCCACATCGGGCTCTCTGCTCCGCGGTGAGCCTGCTTCCTCCTCTCTCTCTCTCTTTGCCTGCCTCTCTACCTACTTGTGATCTCTGTCTGTTGAGTAAATAAATAAAATCTTAAAAAAAAGAAAAAAGGAAAGGAAGAAATGGCAAAATTAAAAAAAAAAAAAAAGTCTTTTCAAAAACGCCTTCTCAAAGAGTTGTACCTTCCAGTCACCCCCTGCCCTGGCTGTCTGGTTCAAACTCTCTCATTTCTCTCATCAACCCCTGCTCAGTTTTTCCTTCTTTTAACCAGGATGGTGAATCCAGGCATTTTAATGTGTGCCCTTAGCCTTAGATGATGGTGAGCTGGAAGAAGAAGAAGAAGAATTAGAAGTTGTAAGGTTTCCAGTCCTTCCATTCAAGAGCCCACCTCAACTGCTTCACGATGTCTCCACCTCTCTGCCTCCCACCCATGAAGATGAAGAAGATGAGGAGGGTGAGGAAACACGTATTTGAGGAGAACTGACTGCTTTGAGCAAAACTGGTGAGTTAAAGATTTTATTTCATTATACTCACCTCTTTATTTTTAGGTAATTCTCATAAATTCTCTTATAGGCAATTTCACTATCGATATTTAATATCATTGGATGCTTTAACATGTTAACAAAAAAAGTGGAGCCAAAGTTACTTCTTCACTGCTTCCTATCAAATTCACCATCCTATACTTGTCTTCCTTTTGCACAATAAAGGTTGCTATGTAAGTATTTGTAGAAGTGGGGGTGCAGGGTGGGGGGGGCTGTTAAAATGTATACAGTGAAATAGAGCTGGACACTATCTTTAAATTAGCGTAACAGGGAAAAGATTGGATTGGGACCTTGTAGTTCTTCTTCTAACTATTAAAACTCCACTAGAAGTCACTATTACGTAGTTGAAATTTACCTCAAATAGCCTTAAAATCTAGATTCTTTCTACATATTAAAATGCCAAGAAGCAATTGTTCATTATGCTGAAGTGGACCAAGAAAAATAGCTTTAAAAATGGGAGCAGTTTCTCTTATACATCCACGCAACAGAACTGAAGCATCAAATCACTTCTGATCAAAATAAATTAGCATACCCTCTCTCAAAAGTAACAGTTTGCAGCCGTCTGCTGCCTCTTTTTTCTTTTCTTTGTAAAACAGAACTGCTCTTTTTGTTCTCCCTCTATTTGTGGTATTTTAACACTATCAAAGCTGGACGATTGCTCTAGAAAGAACTGGTTAAGATGGCAGACATTTTTATGCTATGGTCAGTCCATAATAATAATTATAATTATCAAGAATAATCTCAACAAATGTGTCTGCATAACAATGGAAATGCTTTGTTGTTTCTTAATTAAAAGTCCTGATTCTTTGGCTATTCAAAGTCAGAAGAGAAACAGAATAGAGACCTTGCTAACTGTGACAGGCTTTCCATTAGGAAGTCTGAAAGACCCACCTAGAAACAGGAGCAAAACTGGAAATGGAAAGTTCCTTAAAACAACTGAAATCAAATCTCTCCATTCAAATTAAAGTGATTTCCCTGAAGAACAGAAAGGAAAATCACATCACGGTACATTTATACAATAGAGAACTACACAGACATTAAGAAATAAACTAGCATGCACACAATGTGGGTAAGTTTCACAAAATTTCTACTGAATGAAAGAAGTTTGATACCAAAAATGGCTTTATTTATATAAAGTTCATTTATATGAAGTTCAAAAATAAGAAAAAAATAATCTGTGGTGATAGACATCAAGATAGCGCTCAGTTTCTGAGGCTAATGATTAAGAAATCATCAAATCGCCCTTGAGTTTTTGTAATGTTGGTAATAATCTGTATCTTGACCTGGGTGCCATTTACAAGGGGTTATTTACATTGTGGAGAAAAAAGTATGGAGTGTACCCTTGAGTTTTATGCACTTGTTTGCACGCATATTAAATTTCAATGGGGTTTACTTGAAGAAAAAAAATAACTTGGCATTTTAAAAAACCCTGCAAGAGGGGTGCCAGGGTGGCTCAGTCAGTTAAGTGTTTGACTTTGGCTCAGGTCATAATCTTGGGGTCCCGGGATTGAGCCCCATGTTGGGCTCCCTGCTTAGCCAGGAGTCTGTTTCTCCCTCTCTCTCTCTGCTCCTCCCCAGTGCTCATTCTCTCTCCCTCTCTCCCTCTCAAATAAGTAAGTAAAACATATATATGTGTGTGTGTATGTATATGGTGCAAGCCTGGAAGGAAAAGTAC
Organism: Martes martes; assembly: GCF_963455335.1. Classification (NCBI taxonomy): domain Eukaryota; kingdom Metazoa; phylum Chordata; class Mammalia; order Carnivora; family Mustelidae; genus Martes; species Martes martes. The sequence goes on from NC_137888.1 coordinate 91,801,270, forward strand.
CAAAGTGCTGGATACATTAATTACTTTTGTGTTCAGGAATCAATGGCAATTTCTTTTTACCTTTTTACTCTTTTAAACCTTCTAAATATTGTTTAGGATCTGTATTCTAAGCTCTTTTTTTAAAGATATGATTGCTATTGCTTTGTTGTCTTTTTCTGAGACTGTTTAGGAAATACGCCCAAGGATCTTTTTCTTTTTTTTTTTTTTGTTTTTTTTTGGGGGGGGGGATTTTTTAGAAAAATGAAGGGTTTCATTTGCATTTTCAGTGATGTAGACGGTATGGGCCAACTAAGACGGTATCATAGTTCTGTCGGTGAAAATCACACCTTCAGACACAATTGCAGTGTGAGCGTTGAGGACCTTATGAATGGGGGCAGATGCCAGAAAGGGAGGAGTGAGTGCTCTTGCCCAGATGGCTGGGGAGATCATCTCTGCGATGAGAGTAAGTCATACTCTGGAGAATTGGTAAAAGGGTAATGAGATCTTTAGTACTGGTAAATTACTGGGATGCGTTCTCCTTTATACGTGTTCTCCCTAAAATGTTTTAACAAGGTAAGCAATTGATATGGTAAGAAACCAATTTATGTGTTGTGCATAAAGAATGCTTATGAAACGCTAAGGTTTTAAACATGTGATTAAAAGGGGAGATTTTGTGTTACCTGGGAAACTTGATGTGCTGTCTCTTGTTTATCCCTGGAACATAAAAGTTAATAAAGGATCCTAATATGCTAGGCCTATAAAAATCCCTCCATTTAAATAAATCATTAGGCCCTGGCAAGCTATTCCCAATGAAGAAAAAAAGAGTTTATGTTACAAAGTGCAATTAATGGAACTGCTTGACTGCTGCTTTTTGTCTGTGTTTTTGTTTTCTTTTCCTTTTCTTTACAAAATGTGTTAATATAAGCCAATGACACTTTTAAGCTTTTTATGTCTCTCATGAGAAAATATCAAAGATTTGAAAAATGATACCTTGAACTAACCATTCCCTTTACATTTTAAATGGAGGTACACTTGCTGGAAAGAAAACTGCCAAGTACTGAAATCAAAATATATTGACTGTTTCCTCTTTCTCTTTTTAAACTTACCTTATACATTTTTTTAATAAAAGTGTTTTCATAGTTTTTGTCATTAGCTTGGAAGAGGATATGAGCAGATTTTCTTTTGAACCCCTTGCATATGGGAAGAAAGATGACAAATATTGTTTCTGAGATAGAGCTGAAACTTGAGTCAGAACACAGTGAAGTGGTTTACCAAAATTACTAGTTAGGGTGTTGAGGATCTTCCGTAAGCCTCTCTCTGATCGTGTTTCAGTGCTGCTCAAAAAACTTCAAGGGTGACGCATTTCCTGATACATAAGCACACACTTCTAATCTAGCACTGGCGACCATCTACAATCAGACCCTCCTAAACTTTTTCTCTTTTTACCTAATCACAGCTTTTTGCTCAGCTTATCATTTCCAGCAAACTAAACTGCTCACTGCTTAATGCTTTGCACTTTCCTGCCTTTTGCTGAACTGTCATGTTTGTCTATTGCTGCTTGTTGCATGAAGCTTTGTTTGATGGCTCCGGTCTAGCCACACTACTTATGTTTTTGGCGGGTTTCAAGCCACGGTCTCTCTCTCTACGTTGAATTAGAGTTAGCTATCTCCTGTTCTATCTCCCTTACTAGACTGAGAGCTCCTTGACCAGGGCCTATTCATGTTTCCCTGAAGTGAAGGCACCCAGTGCATGAATAGACCAATGAATTAAACTTAGTGTTGGGACACCCAGCTATTTTGACCTGCAACTTGTCATACTCAACTGTATACGACTGGGATCAAATAAATGTGGTTGTATGACTATTTGGAACTAAATACTTCCCTATGTCAGTTTCATTGGTAAATATGCATTTTCCAAACCCTTGATTTCTAACATGGCAGCATGGGAAATGAAACTAAAAACCGATCTCAAATATATCAGAATAAAACATTTCTGATACAAAATTAACATAGAAATATTGAAAATCAACTTGTTGAAATGAACATAAGATGACCTCTTCTTTAGCTTTGGAAAATCTTGCTGTAAGAATTCAAAAAACTTACTACATATAAATTAACAATGTAGATTTCCACCAATGTTGCCAGTTTCTTTCTTTCCTAATCCTTTATTTTTCTCTTTCCTTTCCTTCTCCTTTGCATGGTATCTTCAGGTTTAACAGAAAAGAAAAAAGTCAGTAAGAAGCCAAGTTTCCCTATTAGTATCTGGAATGGCGTGGGTGGTTAGATAGAGGAGGCAATATAAATGCAGTTTTATAATAATCAGCCAATTATGATAAAATGCCAATTAAAATGGTTACTAAAATCATCTCAACAGCTGTATTTATTCAAGTTAAACTTAAAGTCACATTTTTCTCAATTTATTTTTAGAATTTTTTTTATTTTTTAAATTATTTATTTATTTGACAGAGAGAGGCAACAAGAGAGAGACACAAGTAGGGTAACTAGGAGAGGGAGAGGCAGGCTCCCCGCCAAGCAGGGAGCCCGACATGGGGCTCCATTCCAGGACTCTGGGACCATGACCTCAGCTGGAGGCAAACGCTTAACAACTGAGACTCCCAGGCGCCCCCCACCCCACGCTCCCCGCCCCCCCCCACCGCTCCCGCAGTTTATTTTTAAATGTAATACTAAACACTTCTAAAGAACCAACAAACCAAAACCAAAACCAAAACCAAAACAGTTGTTTGTTTGACTTCATCGATCTTTGACAATGCAAAATACCTTCGGACATTCAACACAGTCTTAGCTGCATTTGTTCCTAGTTAAAAATATATGTCATTTTTTCCTACATTTTCTCTCCATTTTTCAAAATAGAAGGTGCCTTTTGTTTCTCATTAGGGTTTGTGACAGTTACACAACAAAGATGTTTAAGTAGCTGTGACAATGTGAGCATTCGAGTTTAAGGAACAACGTAAATTTTGCATGTGAACCTTGTGTAAGGACCTATTTAGCCAGAGCGGTTCCATCTGGTTAAACAGTGAATTTGTTGTTTATGCAGTAAAACTTAAACTGACCCTGCCCCCCACCCCCACCCCAAGGGAACCTGCTTAAAAGCAAGTCCAGGAAACCAGTAAAATATGGTCGACCAGTCCCAGATAACAGAGCCCAAATACAAGGGTGGGTCAGGTCAGGTAGAGGTAACAGAGCCCAGATGCAGGGATGAGTCGGGCCAGGTGGAGACATCCAATCAGTGTGGGGTGCGCACACTGTCTCCCTAGCTACCAAAGAGTGTGGGCCCCGCCTTTTGAGTGCCTTTTGGGCACCAATTCTGACCAAGGAGATAGACTAGTTCAAATAGCTACTATAGGGTGAATTGTAATTCAATTGGCCACCGTGTGTGACCTAGCATGACTGTGCAGCTTTCTCTGTGTGTTACAATCTCATTGGCCACCTGTGCGTGGCCAGGTCCAACCACATGGCCTTTGCTCTATAAAAGTTAGTCTGTAAGGCAGGGAGGGATCGCCTTCTTTGTAAGAGGCGGCCCCAAATGGTTGGTTTTGATTCTTAATGCTTGGCGCATAATAAAGCTTTGCTTGACCTTTGCTTTGTATCAGTCTCGCTCATTTAATTACGGACCAACACTTGTTATTGGTTTTTCAGTGACCATCATTTTAACTAGCTGCATCAGTAATCCCCCCCACCACCTCCCCCCCCCCACACACAGGAATGATTATGCCATCCAAGATAGAAGCATGCTGGTGACTCTCGGTCTACAGACCACAGAGATTTTAATTACCTGGTCTCCATTCTAATAGAAAGACAAACTTTTCTTTCTCCATTTGTATCATGAGTATATTACACTGCTTGTTCTCTTTCTCCACGTTCTTCTTAGCCTTTTCCCCAGAGACCCACGGGAAAGCATGTCGCAGCATCTGTGATTGTCAGAATGAAGGCACCTGTGATTCTCTGGGCAGTGCCAGTCCCCCCACCCCTAGGAGTTAGTTCCTGGGAAAATAATAGGAAGTGACTGCTGCTGGTCATGTGACATAACTCTTTACGTTCTTCAAATTCTTAATAGGAAATTAAATGAAAATTACATCTAGGGGTGACTGGGTGGCTCAGTCAGTTGAAGGTCGACTCCATTCTGGCTCAGGTCATGATCTCATGGGTCATGGGATCAAGCCCCTTGTTGGGCTCCCCACTCAGTGGGCAGTCTGCTTGAGGCTTCTCTCCCTCTTCCCCTTCCCTGACTCACTCACTCTCTCTTTTTCAAATAAATAAATAAAATATTTAAATGAAAATTACAGAGTGCCTGGGTGGCTCGCTTTGTTGGGCAACTGCCTTCAGCTCAGGTCATGAGGTCAGGTCCGAGGATCGAGTCCAGCATCAAGCTCCCTGCTCATCGGGGAGTCTGCTTCTCCCTCTGACTCTCCTCCATCTCATGATCTCTCTATCATTCTCTCTCTCCAATAAATAAAAATGTAAGAAAGAAAATTACATTCATACTTTTTAAAGTAGCCTTTTCTAAAGAAGAAAAAAGGTGTCTATGTATACAAGAGTACAGTTGCTTTGACTGATGACATGTATATCGAAGTATGATAAATCTTGATACAGAGAAAGCCTTTTTCTTCTGTTGAGCAAAGAGCTGAGTCTGTGTTTGGACATAAGAGCTAGGGGGAATTTATGTGCTCTGCATAATAAAAGGAAGAAAAGATGGAGATTTGGCGAACCATGGAGGAAGAGATGAAAATCAGAAAAGCAAAGGAGAGGAGGGAGAGAGGGAAAGACAGGAGAAATGATGGATGAAAAACTCACAAAATACCTATGAATGCTGTGTGTGGATTTTACATGGAAACCAGTGAAAAAGGCCACATTTTCAGCACAAGCAGATAGAGCACAAAAAAGAAACTGCTTGTACAAGCCCAAGAGCTGAATGCAGAGAGTGAATGAAGATAAAAGTCTCTGGGGACTGCCAGAAATCCTGGGGAGTTTATTGGATTCTCACAGATCACAGAACTGGGGACATGGAAACTAAGTTTACTTCCCTCTCTGAAAGATGTAGGAAGTCTCCTGTTGGCATCCCAGTTATTCATCGCCCTGAACAATGTTTATTCACTTATTCAAAAGATATACACAAAGTGGTAGCAAGGCAGTGTGCCAGGCAGTACGGTATGATAACAAAATAGATGAAAAATAAAGAAGACCCTGGTCTTTCCATGTGGAACTTACTGTCCTATCCAGAGCAGATATAGGTTACAAATGTCGGTAGGTACTACTGATTAAATATTAATGTGTGCTTGGAGGTCAGACTAGGAGGAAAAGGCAGACTGTGTGAGCCAGGGAGCAACTTCTGGAGAAGTAACATTTAAGCAGAAGCAGAGAAAGGAGGAGACATGAGACAGAGGAAGAGCGAAGGAAGAGCATTCCACACTGAGAGGGTCTCCTCTAGTTGGACTCTGAAGTGGGAAAGGGTGAGGTTGACCTGAGGAACCCGCGGAAGGTCAGCTGGTGGAGAAAAGTTGGCCAGGGAGATGTTCATGCAGCAGGAGGTCCGCTGGCGCAGCAGCCTGGAAGTCTTGTTAAGTCTGGAGATTTTAATCTGACAACAATGGCAAGTCATTGTAGAGTTATAGACAGAAGATATGGAATTGTATCTTTGGTTTTTAAAAAAATCTCTCTAGCTTCAGTCCAATTACATTGGAAACATCTTACCTTTTACAATCTCCTTATTTCATATATAACAACAGTTCTCACAAGTTTTGCATACGGGTTCATATTTGCTTTGTGTGTCTTTCCGACCCTCCAGGAACCCCCAAAAGAATTATTTGGGAAGAACTGCAGAAGGAAATGTAACAACACTAACAATGGCCATTGCCACAGAGTGTGTAGTGCATGTCTGTAAGAGCCATTGCACTGTGGGCAATAATTTGCTCTCTACATCTCTACATGATGGGGTGCCTGGGTGGTTCAATCAGTTAAGTGTCTGCCTTCAGCTTAGGTCATGATCCCAGGGTCCTGGGGTTGAGACCCCCGTAAGGCTCCCTGCTCAGCAGAGGGCCTGCTTCTCTCTCTCTCTCTCTCTCTGCCAGTTGTTCCCCCTGGTTGTGCTGTCTCTCTCTCTCTCTCTCTGTGTCAAACAAATTAAGTCTTTAAAAAAATAATTTTCTCTCTACATGAAGCTAGAAGGCTCAAAAAGTACTCAAAATATGTTAGAGGAAGAAGGTAAAAAAAAAAAACATAGCATTTTATATAGTCATATATATGATGGTTTAGTTTTAGTCTTTATTTAGCCTCCTGACATTACAGAATCTAGATTTTGATGAATGAAAGAAAACTACTCCTGAATCTAGTTATTTACCTTAAGAGGCTTTCACTAGTTCGTTTAAATGACACTTTACAAGAGTTGAATATCAAAGGCCCAGGGCTAGTTTCTTTTATTTCTGTGTTGTAATGCAAAGCAGTATCATTCCCTAAAATTTCTAAAACAGGCTATTCATTTTGCATTCTGATCATCAATCACATTTTGCAAAATATATGAGAAAATGCAATCACCAGTAAATACTTCAGCCCATCAGTAGCTTTTAGGATTTCTCCCACTGGATCAGTGCAGGAAGCCCACAGCCCCATCTTCAAGCTGTGTGCAAGAAACTGTGAGCCTACAGAAATCTCTACCCTGTTCCTCCGCCTGTTTCCCACGCCTTCCTCTGGGAATCCTTCCTCTGTGAACCTCAGTAATACCATGGCCTGTTTTTTAATAACACAGACCTTTTAGAGTCTTATATTGTATTTTTAGTTGAATATCCATGGATCTGATCTACTTTATAAAAGGCATGCCTCTTGAAAACAGAGAGTAATTGTGAATACTCCAGTAAGGGAGCCAGTGAAGGCATCATAGAAAACTGAAACTTGGTCATGAGGAAAGGTTAGGCTTGAATAAGCAAAACAGAAGGGAAGGGGAAAAGGCATTGGTAAATGTGAACAATGTGGGTGTAGAGGATGTGTTCCAGAATATCATATACCACCCCACCTAGAACATGCCAGAAGAAAACTTACCCAGAAACAAAGATAGCATCATTTCTATTATTGTTGCTCTTGGGTAACAGGACACACCCCATTTTTGGTAATTGTAAGGTTTTGCAGGCGAGGTAAACACACCACCAGGCAAGATAGGCGCAAGGCAAGATTTATTAAAGGCACTCTCCAGCGAAGTTTCAGGGCTCAGGAGAAGGGGAGCCAGGAAAGTCGTTCTGGGAGGAGGCGGGCACCCTCGGGGGAGGTTCCTCAACTCCGGAAAGGGGAGCGGGGGAAGTCGCACTGGGAGGGAGTTGGCAGGGGTCTTTTATCGGGCCAAGGTAGGGCATGGGCTCACATCCATATTTGGTGATCGGAAGGTATGGCGTGAGGACGGTCCGTGATGGGCAGTTCCCAATTGGGAAGCTCCTGGGTGGAGAGTTTCAGTCTCCTGACAGTGACACAGAGGCCGCAGTGAGGGTGGTGGGAAAGTCCGCCATTTTGGAGAGGGTTGGCGGGAAGGTCCGCCATTTTCGAGCCCCGGTATCAGTAATAATTTGTAAATAGTTTATAAGGTAAAATCAGATTTTTTGACAAAACCTTTTAGATCATAATTCATCCTAGTCAAAGAGTAGGTGGTGGTGGTAGTGAGGGCAGTTGCCATTTTGAGTGTGACCACCTTTAAAAAGAATACACACTCCAGTTCTTCAGGATTCTTATTCCTTGGACTCAAAGCTTCATTGATTAATGCCACTTACCTGGCCACCAGAAGCTAGAGTTTGCAGCCCTGTATTAGTTTTCTAGACTTGTTGTAATAAAGTAGCACAAAGTGAGTGCCTTAAACAACAGAAATTTATTGCCTCACACTTCTGGATCTTGTAGTTAGCCATCAAGGTGTCGGCAGGCCATGATCCCTTTGAAGGTGCTAGGGAATGATCAGTCCTGGGACTCTCCAAGCTTCCCATAGTTCCTTGGCTGTGATCATTCAACTTTAATCTCTGCATGGCATTTTCTCTGTGCGAGTATCTCTGTGCCCAAATTTCACCTATTTTTAAGGACACCAGTTATATCAGATCAGAGACCTAACCCATTCCAGTCTGATATCATCATAACTAATTGAATTGGCAAAGACACAATTTCTAAGTAAAGTCACATTCTGAGGTACTAAGTATAAAGACTTCAACGTATGAGTTTTGGAGGACACATCTCAGTACATAATGAACCTTGAGTAGACATTGGATTGGCAAAAGATATTACTTCTTCCGCTTTTCCTTTTTTCCTCTGTGTATTTTCACAGTTATATCTTCTTAATATACCCAATTGTCACATTTCAGAATTCTATCATGCCTGAGTTGTTCCTTGAACCACTGTTCTACAGGCTGAACCAGGAAAAGTAAGGCATGGAAGCCAATCCAGGGAAGGGAGTGCTCTGGAATGAGCAAGAGGCTTATCAAGGAAGATGAAAGCTCTGAGACTTTGCTGGGGGCTTTGTTGATCTGGGAAAGGACTCGATAGCCACAGAAAGGATGAGAGAAGGATCACATAATTTATCATCTATATGGGACAATATTATTGAACAGTGAAAAGGGGTCCTGTTAATAAAACTGTTCTTCTTTAGGGGTAACTCTGTCCCTGGCAACTGGGATAAGGATCAGCTACATGGTAGCATTGTAACCACTACTTTAAATTATCTCTGCTAATAATAGCAGATATTAACAGATGCTAATAATTTCCATTCAGCAGAAAGTCAAGTGGCTTATTTTGTTTTCTCCAAACAGCTTTTGACAACAAAGCCTCTACAGGCATATGGGGCAATTACCTTGAGCTTAGAAGCTACTTGAAGGATCTTGAAAGTCCCTTGGTCATTTGTAATGGGGGAGGAAAAAAACATGACAGGTTTTGGAAAATGAATAGAATTACAGTAAATAATTCCTCAAAGATAGAACTAAGGGTATGTTTTCCTAAATGCAAGGTGGAACTTCTTCAAAATAGAATTTCTGTACTGACTATCATCTCTAAGACTCAACAGCATGGGGAAAATAATGAAGGAAAGGCAAGCGCCATTTGCCAAAAATGTAGCTAAGAATATGCTGCTGTCATGATGAAAGTTGTGTGTAATCTACATGATGTAAAATTCATTCCGATTACCACATCATGAAAGGGAATGGAAACAAGTTAAGCCTTTCCATCAGTGCTTGTCCTTCACCTTGCCATGGCATGATGAATATAGGGCCTGGCAGAACTTAACAGTCTTTGGAGAATATTAACTATAGGCACCAACGGAGCACATTGAGAAGCAATTTCTCTCCCAGAAGCACCAAAGCCTTTTAAGTAGTTCAGGCTTCACTGTTGACATCCAGTTGCCAAGAAGCAAATGAAGTGCCTGATCTGAAAGATATCTTTCTTTTTCTTTCTTTTCTTTCTTTCTTCCTTTCTGTCTTTCTTTCTGGCAGTCAGGATGACCCCTTGTTTTTCCCATAATCAGGCCCCACAGAACTACATGCCTGTGCACTGACAATGTAAGAGAAACAAAGCCTGGTTTTCAGGTGACCAGTTTGCCTCAATCTGCTTACAGACTGTCCCAAGGGGGTCTGTGGAGCTGGCCGCTCTTCAGAATGCCAGTGCATGGAGGAGAACACCCTGGAAAGCAGTGCCAAAAATGGCAGTTGCACCTGCAAATCTGGTTACCAAGGCAACAGATGCCAGAAAGGTACAATCTGATGATAAATTTTCTTTCTTCTCTAATAACAATGTTCAGCCTTTGTTCAGCACCATATGATCATTAATTAGTTAACCCACTGGTGTCTTCAGGAGACGGATAAGCTTTATTAATCCCCTCTTTGCAGGTGAGGAAACTGAGACACATGGCGATGAAGTTATTTAACCTTGTCTTCTCAGCCTCTACTGTTAGATGTCTTGTGGCTAGCTTGAGCAAGAGAAAAAAGTTCACATTGCAAGTGAATTTTATCTTAAGAAGATTAAAGCTGGCCAATCACCCCTTTGAGCTGAAGTAATCAACCAACGGTACTGCTGGCTTCCAGAGTTAAAGAATTGTTTTCTTTATACTTGAAGGTAGACCATTTAAACAAATCCAATTCAAAGATTCTGACCATAAAAAAGTTTGGGAAAATTTAAATAGGGTTATCAGTGTCATCTTTTATCAAATCCCTAAGTATTGCATAAGTATTTTTTAACAAATCCATGAATATTAAAGTTTATGTACAGCATAATTCCAGTTATAAGTAACATATATATATATGTGTGTATGTACATGCATATAAAATTTGGGAAAATGCATTCTGAGATGCTAGTAATAGCTGTCCCTGGTTTGCGGACTCATGAAATGCTTCTCCCAAGATATCTACCTAGATGGCTCTCTCACTTTTTCACTAAGTTTTATGTCATTTTTTCACTGAATCTTTTCAGTTCTGTCTTACTTAAAATTGCAAGTTGTGAAACTCCTTGAACTTTGCAATTTTTTCAAGACATCTTCTAGCATGCTATTATTTTTATTAGTATAACATATTCCAATTATTATTCTGTCTAATATTTATTGCCTATCCTTCCTGCCAGAAGCTCATTCTCACACGGGAAGTTTGTCTGCCCATTTTGCTCACCAAAGTATTCCCAAACTCCTAGTGCAATCCTGGCATACAGGAGTTTGCTCAATAAGTATTTCCTTAAATGAATACATAAAAGTGCATGGTTCCATTTTTATTCTTTATACATTTTCTCATGCTTTGTATAAACTTAACATGTATACATCTCTCTTATGTATTCTGAATTAAAGACTTGTTAATATTTTAGTCAGAGGAAATTATCACAGTGTTGTTTTTTCTTTCATACATAGCAAGACTGACTATATAACAAATAAAACTGTCAAAACTAAAGGGCAAGTGAACTCTGGTTTTGAAGTAATCCAAAGGACAGTCTTTTTTTTTTTTTTTTTTTAATCGGGAGGAGTGAAGAGATGAGAAAGGAAGTGGTCATACCATTGGGTCCACTTACAGAGACAGGCCCTGGGATTGAAGGTTGTCTTTCGCCTTCAAGTATTACACGTTGTTCCTCGCATTGTTAAGTGCAGACGGTCTTCAGGGCTTTTCTGGAGCTGACAGAATGGGAATAAATGTCTTAACAGGTTGTCCCGTGGCTAATAATGAACTGGAATACATAAGTAGCAATGCCCCACCTAGATTTTGTAGAGAAAGGGCTATCTATGTAGCTGGATTGTGACTTTCTAGGCAAAGAGGAAAAGAATTTAGGAAAACAGAAGCCTGACGTAACACAAATGTGTTTAACATCATCCAAGAGTAGGCCCCTTGCCAATCTGCAAAACTCTTCCTCTTTGAACTGATTTTTAGACATAGAATCAGCCCTTTATTCAATAACCCACCAAAGAAGTCATGCCCTGGAAGTCAATGCATGAGGAGACAATACCATACACACATACCTGGGTAGATGTAATTTATTCTGATAACATTTTCTTAAAGCAGCTGCTGAATATACTATATTGGAAAATGCTTCTGAGATTCCCACTGTGAAGGAAAATGAGTTGAAAGTATATGTAAATTAGCAAAATAGAGAGGTCACCATAATCTCTGGAAAACATATTATTTTTCAATCAGATAACTTTGTCCAATTTTGATATTTTTGTCTAACCACAAAATGAAATTATGAATCAGACTGGAGCGGGTGAATGGGATCGCCATGATTGGCAGCTGAAATCAAGGCAAAAAGAGCTCTTGAAGAGTTGTGCATGATGAAAATCAGGCCTGTTGTTGTTCTTTATCTTTTTTAAAAGAGTGAAGTAGCCCAAGTGCTCCTGGAGCCAGACATATCTTTAAAAATCTTAACTCTAGACCTGTGTCTAGATTGCCGATGAATAGTTAATTAAAGACCGCAAATTGTTTCAATGGTGCTAATGAACAGTGCTCTCCACAATCAGCACCAGGCTTTATTTAGCCCATCAGCAATGACTTCTAAGAGTAGAAGAGCTAGTTTCTACGTGAATCTGTGAAAGAGCAAAAGAGAGAGGGGGAGAAAAAGACAGCCAGTGTCTTTCCGTTATTTTGATTAGTTTGTAGACTGTGGTATTTCAGACCTTAACTGCAGGCAGATCTCTAACCACGGAGGACTCTGGTCTACAGAGCCCACTGAGTCCATCTAAGGAGTCAAGCCTTGAGTCCCCATTAGGAGGACAGATTTTTGTTGGACAGACTTCAAGTCTTGAGCTCCGGTGGGACTCTGAAAGCAAATGAATTTACTTGAGAGGTGCTAAGGACCTAGTATTGTGGCCAAGGTGGGTGTGGGGGCTGAGTTTCAGTTCCAAAGGCCAGAAAATCTGGGTTCAAACCTTAATTTTGCTACTTATTAGCTGGATGACCCAAAGTAAGTCACTTTACCTCTCTGAGCTTCAGTTTCTTATGTAAAAAGGAGATAAAGCTGTTTATATCACACGGCGGTATTTATGGAAATGTGAGCTAATTTATGTAAAGTGCTTGGCACTGAGTATTGATCAACTGATAATAGCCAGGAATGGTATGAACATCCCGGAAAATGTTGTAATTCTGTGCTACAGAGATTCCTCCCAGGATGAGAAGATACTTCATGGCCCAGCTTAGATTGATGCAACTTTCCACAATTGTCATATGTTTAGGAAAGTTGCCAGGCTTTCCTTGTGCTCGAAGAATGCTTTCCACCAGGTCTCTCACTGCAGCGGTTTCAGTGGTGGGACAGACAGGGGAGCCTCTAACAGCCCGCACGGGGCCTCGCAGCACCTGCCATCCTTTCCAGTTCAGAGGGCGATCAACAAAGCACCACATGCTCTCTTCCCCCACTTCATGCATTGCACATTCTGATAAAGTGCACAAATTATAAACCTCTGGGGTGATGATTCTGCCTTACAAAAGAAACAAAGACTGGGACAGGATTCGGGCAACCATTTGGGGACAACTTCCCGAGCTCTGCACGTCCTAAGCTTCCTTTACAAATGACATCTCATTTTTCAGTTTTGTTCTGTGCAACTGCCTCCAAAGATATACATCAAAATTGCTTCCATTGTTACTGTCTGAAAAACCACATTTTCAGCAAAAGGCACCTCTGTCTCTGTGTTTCCAAAGTGACAAGGTTTGGCATCGTGTTGATTTCCTCAGGGAACGTTTTCGGAAGCGCTGTAAACCTGTGGAGACTACTCGACTGTGGTTTTCTTTACAGCTCAGTCACACGCAGATACACTCACACACACCACACGTGCTTGCACACGCACACGCACGCACACACACTGAAGTGACAGAAGAAATTGGAGAGCATCTTGAGATTCATTATAAGCCTTAACTCCTCCTTTCTTTGTCTCTATTTTTATTTCACAAGCCTGCCCTGCTGGCCTCTGGGGACCAGAGTAGGCCTTGTGAGCATGGAAGTCAACGCCACAAAAAAAAACAAAACTGGAAGCTGTGATTGTCCTCTTGCTTACACAGGAAAAGCCCGTACCACACAGAAGTCATTAACCTATACAACATAACCGACAAAGTCAGTAAAGTTGTTAGCTTTACAAATGGTCTTTTTTTTTTTTTTTTCATGCCTGCTCTATCAAGTATTGTGTTAGGGTGTTTTTCAATTATCTGTTGTGGTATAATGAATATTCCCAGTACTTTGTGGCTTAAAACAATGATTTATTATTTCTTTTGATCCTGTGGGTTAATAAGATGGTTCCTGTGCCTTTAGCTCATAAGTAGATCATCTGGGAACCAGGCTTGGCTGGGCTTCTCAACCTGCCTTTGCTATACACAGCATTTCCACAATTTAGCTTGGACTTTTACATAGCATGGCAATCTCGAGGTGACAATCCAAGAAGCAGCATCCCAAAGCGTAAAAGCAGAAGCTATAATATGTCAAAAAGCTTAGCTTCAGAAGCCACATGTCATTACTTCTGCCAAATTCTATGGGTTAAAGTATGTCCTAAGGCCAGCCAGACTCAATGGGAGGAGAAAAATTCTACCTTCTGACGAGTGGAGTAGCGAAATCACATTGCAAGAGACCTGCAAGGAGGGAGATGCGTTTGGAGCCATCCTTGGAACCAATGTACCACCGTGTACTATTTACAGTAATATTGAAAGGCACTTTCAGAATCTACTAGACTGTGTTTATAATTCTTGTCAGAGTAGGAGCAGATTATAGACTCATCAAAAGTGATTAGTTAAACTGAACCTGCTTCAAAGAGCTGGTAGAACTACTACCCTGTTATCTTCCTTTATGTTTGTGATTCTTACATAACCTGTTAACCCTGCCTGTGTTACCTTCTCTATTCCGCTGCACTAGAACAGTCTGAGAACTCAGGGGAGCTGTGAGCTGGGGGATCGCGCCTGTATTTTTTACACTATTATTTCAAAGGTATCTGATAGGGCTAGCAAGAGTCTGTTGCTTGTGATCGTCTATGGTTTTATAAGGCGTAAACAATGATCTGAGTTAGTTTTCAGTGCTTAGGACTTTCTATAAACCAACAAGCGAATAAAACCAGAAACTTAAACATAAACATAAAACGTAACTCCAGTATGGTATTTGGCACTTAGCTAACCATCTCATTGTTTGGGGGAAATGCTTTACTGCCCCTAAGGATAACCCTCAACTCAAGCAAGAATGATAGGCTAAGGTCTTTGCCTGATTATTCTTCTGGATATAACTAGATAGTTTTTATTTTAGGACTGTCATTCTGGCACTGTTGACAACCACATCAAGCAGCATAAAGCTTGCTGGAGCAGCCGTTGGCCATCCCTAACTTATATTTCTGCTTGAAAAAAAAAGCTTAAAGGTAAGAATTTACATATTCAAAAGGTAGTTACTAGGTATTTGCACAACGAAGTGACATTTTCTCTTGTCTAACTCAACTTTAATGGTATAATTATTAAGCAGTTAGTAATAAAGTTTACACTGTTCCAATTGTCAGATGATATAAATAGACTATTTAAAAATAAGTGAAGAGACATATAAACTGCTCATTCTTCAAAATATTAATCTTAATAGTTATGTTATGACTCTTCTGAATTCCAGGATTTCAAACCCCATGAGAATATAGCATGATAGTCGGGAGAGATGTTTGGTGATTGGTAATAGTATTGAAATTTATTGGCAACCTGATAAATGAGATCATGTGTTGAATTGAATAGTAAAAATAATCACCAATTCCTCATCCAGATCAATTTTGGTGTTATATGTTATTATCTGATTTTACAAACACAAACACAAACAAAAATTACATAATCATCATAATAAGATATTTAGAAAAATGAGTGGAACCAAAGGATAGGACTCATTAAAAATGCTTCATGCATAGTCCACAAAGAAATGTGTGTGGCATTTAAAAAGGGGCTTGTGTTTGAAAAAATGCATGCAACATTTTTCTAAATATCCTGTTACGGTGCTTACAGAATTTTAAAACCTAGTTACTTTGCATAATGAACTGTAAAAATACTTATAGGCTATACAAGGTAATATGTTTTCAAGGCAGGAGAGACCAAAAAGCTATTTCTAAAGATATTGGCTTTATATAAATTCTAATTTTTGGTAGTTATAAATACAAATACTTGGGGGAAATAATTCTTTTTTTAAAGGGTTTACTTCACTGTGTTAGAAAATGATCTCCATTATGGTAGGTTGTACTTTTCCCTACTTCCTAAAGGGTGTTGGGGGTGAGAAGGGGGTGGCAGCTTGGTTTGACAGATCCTTTCACACCCTTGATAAGAATGCATCATCTCTGTGAAGGTTAACCGTATGTATCAGGCCTCTTACCAAATAATCTGAGATGAGGTCCCAGTTTCTTCTTTATCCCAGCACTATTTGTAATAGCAAAAAGTACAAAATGGAAACAACTTAACTATCCACCAGAAGGAAAATGTTTAAACAAATTACATAACACGTAAGTGGCCTATTCTGAGGCTATTAAGATTCATGTTTTAGAAGAATGTGTAATGTCAGGAGAATTGACATTAATCTGACATTACATTATGTACATACAGAATGACCCAAATTTGTAAGAACATAGACCCATCTATGTCTATGGGCAAGTACAGCAGGAAGGATAAGCAGTTGTTAACAGTGGCCATGTGTAGATGGTGGGACTGTGGGAGACTGTTTTCCTCCTTTATACATTCCTGTCTTATCCGTACTCACTAATTCAGCAGTTTCCCCCTTAACAATTGGGGGAAAACACATCATCTTCAGAACAACCATTGACTAAGTACCCGAGTAAAATGGTTGTCTGTTCTTTAAGTGTTGTCTGGTGGCCTTCACTGTATCCATAACAGTGAAGATGTTCTTCCTTCAGTTTAATTAAACTTGCTGCTCTTTTAGTTTGAGACTATGTTCTCCTATTTCATATGACACGGATATTGAGCATAGCTTAACAGCAGCACTAAAAGTCTTTAAAAAAAAAAAAGACAAGAACAAGGTACAGTTTCCTCATAACTCTTCATTTCCCTTTCTTCGGCAATTCCATTTTCTATCCCTCGGATATTTTGTTATGACTTCTCTGAATTCTACCATGTTTTTCATGAACATTTACACTACTGAAGGAAAGAAAATTGGAAAGAATGGGGGAGAAGACACTAGAAGGAAGATACAAACTCCAACTTAAGCTTTAAACGTCGTATGATCAAACATCACGAAATGATTAATCATCCTAAAGTGATGATAATTAAACATCATGAAAACCATATTGAATCCAGTAGGAACCTTCTGGTTACATTTAACAACTGGTTCTCTGAAATATAAAGCCCGTGGATTGTAGTGTTAGCTGTTTTCTACAGTGTAAGACTCCCATCATGGTGATCTCAAGCCACCAGTGTGATGTCAACTGGCTTGCAAAATTCCTGAGAATTTAACAGTGGATATCGCCAAGCTTGTAGTAACAATTCCAGCATACCATTGGCTGACAGATAATTTTATTCTGAACACACGGGACGATTTCTTAACCTTTACTTTCCCTTTTGATATTAAGAAATGATTACTTCTCAGATGTCCATTCTACTTTGCTGTTTCTAAACAGATAACTAGTCTGACCTTTTTGGTTGAATTAAATTAACCAACAAATAGTTCCAGCCAACAAAAAATTTACTATTTAGCCAAGCCTATTTTATTTTTAAAGCAAAAATTAATTGCTTCGGTGCACTGATTAAAGATTTAAAAAACAAAAAAACTGTTGCATTGCTTTTTGTGTAGACACAGTCTCCTCAGTTTTTTCTCTGGAATTCATGTGGTTAGAGTATTGACTCACATCGAGGGGAACCATGTGTTCCCTTACAGAACCTCTAAGCTATTTCCCAACTTCCTGTAACACACCTACCATAAATCAGGGCTGGCATTTCCTTTATGATGCACTATAGTGAACAAGAAGACAGTTATCAAAGGCAAAAAAAAAAAAAAAAGTACATATAAAACAATACAAACAAATTAAAAAACTATTAGAAGAACAATTAAAAGTCTTAAGCATCCCCAGACTTAAAGAGGTGAGATGCAATAATATGCTTCTAACCTCTCTGAAGCAATCTTAAATCTGATTTTTAAAGTTGCTATAAAATAAATTGTATTTAAATAATACATCTCCCATCCTTTCCAGCAGTGAAATGCATATCCCTTACCAATCTTGTTCTCAGCAGGCAGTCCAGCCTGATGAAGTATCAGCAAAATGTCAGCTCCCACAGAGAAGTGCGGCAAAGAGTCTACATGGAAGCAGTGACAGGCCTTTCAAAAAGCTATTGTGCAAATGCAGTGTTAAGATAGGGACGTAGTTGAGGACTGATGGGAATGTCATTACCAATGGGTTCATCTTCCCATTGTCTGTGGGAGTGGAAGGGAGTTGTCATGCAGTGATATAAAGGCATTAAGTTGAGGAATGGTAAATCTGGTCTTTAGGAGATTCACCTCCCTGTTTTCAAAGAGTTAATATTCAAATTGGCTGTTATTTTTAGCATATGCACTCAAGGGCACCCAAGAGCAGCTCTTTCTCCTATTCTTATCACCTTCTACAATATCTCAGTTAGATCTTTACAGTTAATCCTGTTATTACATTATCAACCTCAATGACCCGCTGATGACTTCCCTGACAAAATGGAAATCCCTTCAAGACCTTTGGGCACTAAATGACCACCATCAGCCTGTCCCGAGCACCATTTTGGCAATTCTTACACATATCCTGCATACTTTACTCATTCCCCCACGCATCATGTACTTCTAAAATGTAGTGCCATTATTCATTTCTCTTCCTGCTAATGAATTTTTTTTCTCCCTCCGTTTCTATGGCCTGTTAAAAGTTTTCAAGGATTTTCATTTTCTGGTGTGGTGTAAATAAAGCAAACAAAAACAAAAATACTAGATCTCTTCCTTCCATAGCAACACCCATCAGATTGTATTATAATTGTTTGTTTGCACATGATTAAAACTATCATTCATTTTTTTATCTCTTGATATATAAGGGATACTCGTTAAAGATTTGCTAGATTGAATTAGAGAACATTCTTGACAATTTAATAAAGAAGTTTGGGATTAAAGGTTCATACCCATTAAGTGGGGGGAAAAAAAAGAAAACATGAGAAACACAAAGTTTACGGTACTGAAAAATATTCAGTAGCCTACACAAAACCAGGTTGAATTGTTAGACCTTTTAAGATTAAATCAGTGGCAGAGAAGAGAAGAGAAGCTGTAGCTATATGCACAGCACCACGGTTTCATTGGTCTCTATTCCATTTTTGAAAGCACTTTTCAGAAGAAGCTCTTTTGAAAGATTAGAAGACTAACAACCCCAGAAAATGAAGCTTTTATAATTCTTTAGCTGCCTCTCAAGATGTTAGATTTATTTTTTTCTGTACTCACCTTTAATGTATGCAGTCTTTTCTTTTAAATATAGCAGAGCCACCTTAAGAAAATGAATAAATGGTTCTGGCTCTTGGTTTCCGTATATAAAAGTAGTTCAACTAAACAGTGATACTTGTATAATATAAACATAATACTCATATAGCAATATGTAAGTCAATGTGTAGTAAATAACAGCACTATATGGCATATGCAGTATAGTGAAAATATACCACCCAATTTTCATGCTAATTAAGTGCCCACTCTGTGTCCACTGTGCTATGTGTTTTTAATCAATTCACTCATTTAATCCTCAGAACTACTAACTGGATTGATACTATTATTATCCCCTTTTTTATGAAGGAGGAAGCTGAATCCAGAAGAATTAAGTAACTTGTCCGAGGACATGTAATTAGTGATTGAGGACTAGATTATCAGTAATGTCGATATCACCGGTACCTTTCTACAAAATGAGGCAATAGTTATTGATATTAAACATTGTATCCAAGATTTAATTTCCAAGCCAACAAAATTTCCAAGTAGTCAAGAAGTTTGATTAGAATTGTTCTCCTTTTGGGACCACATCTGTAGATTACAAAAAGACTGACTGTTGTAGCTAAAAGCGTCATTGAAATGTCAAATGCCATATGAGCTTATGCTCAATTTAACAATGGAGAGAGAAGGCTTTTGTGTGTCTGTATACAGCTTGCCCAACCTGTTTCTACAGCCGAAGCTGCCCGCTGCCCCACATCAGTAATGATAGTTCTCCGTGGGACCTTGATACTAGCCCGTGTACCTGCTTGTCCAACTGGACCGAGCCTGATGACAGACACTGTAAGTCAGAAGCTGTCTGTAATAAGTCCTGTTCATCATCTAACGTAAATAATGACCCAGAAATTTTCTTTGCATTCAGCAGATGCTGAGTGGTCTCAGTCCTTTTTGTTTTATAGGACTGTCCAATCTAACTGTTTAAAATTCTCTTTGTGTGTTGGTAAATATAGCTGGCTAGCTGCCTACAGTAATCCATGATTACATTTGCTGCTTGCTTCCCAAGTCTTGAATTGAATATCTGGCAAAGTACAAAATAAATTCTTAATTCTACAAAGCGAGTCCTCCAGAAGTGCTACCTTCCAACACACACGGCTTTCATACACACAGCTTTCATACAGACACACACACGCGCGCGCACACACACACACACACACACACACACACAGACCCTTTGTGCATTGTTAGTTCGGCTCATGGTTCACTGTGTTCTGGAATTTTTATCTACTTATGGCTGAATATTTATTTTTACTTACCTGTCATGTATTCATTCTAGTGCTGTAATTGTTTAATACTTAAATATAAGGAGCAGTCTGACATGTGGAACAATTTCTTTTCTAATTTGTTTTTTGATACCAATGTGTCTGGATATCACTGTTTCTTTTTTAAGCAAAAATTGTACGAAGGCCCACATGATGTAGATTGTCCTGAGAATTTTGCAAGTGCTCTGAAAGTGAGAAAGGTCTCAGGTCATAATACTCATTAAGTTTTCATTGTGTGATTGTTTATTGTGCCTTCTGTGTACAAGCTCCATTTGCTGAGTGCTGTATAGGATACTAAAAAAAGATAAGGCGTCGTCCTGCCCTCATGGAATTCATTTACAATTTAGTGGATGAGAAAGGTGTATAAACTACTAATTTTAATTATATTTTAAGAGAGGGTGAGATAATAGATGTGTGAGAAGAAGTTGTGATTAATCTCATTAGGGGAAATCCTTAAGGCTTCATTAAAAATGTAAGATATCGGCCAAATCTTAAATAATGTGTAAAAATCTGAAGATTTATCTGATGTGAAGTTTGCCAGGCAGGGTGATGTGCAGAATGGAGTATGACTGGATTTAGTTTGGTTGGAATGTGAGATAAAGGTAGAAGGGATAGAATAGGGTTAGATGGGGTGCCTCGGTGGCTCAGTGGGTTAAAGCCTCTGCCTTCGGCCCAGGTCATGATCCCAAGGTCCTGGGATCGAGCCCCGCATCGGGTTGTCTGCTCCGCAGGGATCCTGCTTCCTCCTCTCTCTCTGCCTGCTTCTCTGCCTACTTGTGATCTCTGTCTGTCAAATAAATAAAAAAAACCTTAAAAAAAAAAAAAAAAACAAAGAGCTAGATGGTGAAAAGCCCAAGATGACACGTTAGAAGATTCAGTCCTTCTTTGGGAAATAAATAGAAGGACTCCAAATGTTCTTGAGGAGTAACTGAATGTGATCTCAGTTATGAAGTACAGAACATCGTTGCAAACCTGCTCTGGTCAGCCTCTCTGTGGTTTCATTTCCCTTTGTTCTTGGATGAGGCCCCAGAAAGATCCCAAGGCTTTCCTCGTTGCTCTCAATTTTTATTACATCTCCCAATTAAAAGTATAGTTCTCTTATCAAAACTTCAATTCCTAATCCAATTTAAACTTGTTCCCTTGCTAGCCCTGGCCTGTCTCAAGCTCAGAAGTAGACAAGAGACAGAGGGTGGGCTCCTCACTCCACTCTTCTCCTGCCTTCATTCCCCACCCTCTTCTTGGTGGATCATACTTCAAGATGCCCTCTATGGTGTGGGCATCTGGGCTGTGGGAAAGGTGTTCCTACAATTAGCCTTTGGTGGCAATGTCTCTCTCTGGTTTCTCATCTTCAAATGTGGGTCTGATGCCAGCTCATGAATTTCCCCCTTTCCAGAAGGTGCATCTCAAGCTCTCAAAGGGTTCTCTCTGAGGACTATACTGGGTGTAAAGTGAAGGGAAGTCATTCATGGAAAGGGGACAAGGAACATAGCAGTCCTTTAACAATTCCAAGGATGCTGTCCAGTGCAGGTCAGACCACCTGACCTCCTACACTCCTCCACGTAGGCTCTCTGTTGCATTAGGTGAGTACTTAGTTACCTTAGTTTCCTCATCTGTAGAATAGGACTAATAGAACACTTTCCAGATTAAGAGTATTAAATAGGCTAATATATTTTACACCTTTGGAAGGGCATTTAACACATAGCTATACTCAGTGAGTTATAGGCTAATAAAACCTCTTCCTTTCAAGAAAATCTCTACCAGTCTTTAAAAATTAATCTATAGCACTTGCTACAGGTTCTCAATGTAACTTAAAAGCTAAGAATTCTGAAACTAAACTAACACTCCATTAGTGAAACCTGAATAAATTGCCTGTCACACATTGAAATCTCTTTTGCAAATCTGGGAAAATAAAAAATTCCATTTTGTATCCTACTATCTAGTCCATAATTTTTCAATCCTCACTGTAACTTTGTGGGGTAGGTACTTTTATTATCCCCATCCAGAGATAGGGAAAGTGAAGCACAGAGATAAAGTGATTTGCCCAAGGCCACATGGTTAGTAAGTGAGGGAGTTAGGATTAGAACCTAAGTGGTTTGATTCCAATAACTGATCTTAACAACTATGTGATGCTAGCTTTCAAATATATATATGTATGTAGGGGCACTGGGGTGGCTCAGGGGGTTAAAGCCTCTGCCTTCGGCTCAGGTCATGATCTCAGGGTCCTGGGATCGAGCCCCGCATCCGGCTCTCTGCTCAGCGGGGAGCCTGCTTCCCCCTCTCCCTCTCTCCCTGCCTCTCTGCCTACTTGTGATCTCTTTCTGTCAAATAAATAAGTAAATAAAATCTTTAAAAAAATTTATGTACGTATATATACGTTTATATATATACACTATATATACAAAGTAATATAAATTAAAAATAATAAAAATTTTAAAATATATATTATAAGCCACAAGTTGTTTCAGTAAATAGATGTGGAAAATGAAAGATGACTGAGTCGGACAATGATTTGATATGTACAGTATGAGACGTGCTTAGCAGGACATGCATAAATAATCATTTGTTGGAAAATCAGATCCTAAGAACTCAAAAGAAAGATCAGAACTAGGAGTCAGGTGTGAGAACCATGAACATAGAGACAGATTGGAAGAGAGAACTAAGGAGAAGACAGTAAAGACAAGAGCTATGGAGACTATGAGCAGAAATCAATAAATACCCTACATTTAGAAGGATATGCGGAAGGGGAAACCAGTAAACGAGATCGAGATTTACTTAGAGCAGATGTTACAAATTGGCAGCCTTAAAGCTAAATTTGACTTGCAGATGTGTTTTGAATGGCAGGCAAATTCCTTTTAAAATACATGATTCAATATTTTTAAAAATCAGAAGATGTGGGAACACTGGGACCATATTCCTGCATGGGAACAAATGGCTACATTCAGTTAGCTCCTACCTCTCTGGGTGGGGCAGGCACTTTCCCGTTGGTTGTGGTCTCTACCACTCCCTGGTGTTCACCTGCTGAGTCTCCATCTGCTTACTCCTGCATGTTTCCTGCCGGGGCTTCAGGAACCTGTATTTGTTACTCCTGCTTTCGAAAGGTGGAAAGAGGTGATGAGCAAATAGAAAAACTTAGAGATCCAATTCCAGAAAAGGAGGACTTCCAAGAAGAAGAGATAGTCACTGTCTCATATGCTGCTTAAAAAGGGGGGATGGGTGGAGGAAGGGAAGAAAAACAAAGGATTTGTGACTTAAATTTCTTTTATTGTTTTTTGTTTTTTTAAGATTTGGTATTTAAAGCAAGCGCGCGCGCGCGCGCGCGCACACACACACACACACACACACACTAGCACCTGTAGACTACTCTTAGAGAAAGCTTGACCAATGAAGGGAACAAAACTTTTCACATGTCTTTTCTTCCCCCCTCTGTCAACAGAGTGCTTAAAATTTTCTTTGCCTTTCCAAGATACATTATCCCTGTTGATGAATCCTATTCATTCTCAATCCCTTTCACCCTAGAAGGTCAGATCCAACGTACTCATGATAGAAAGGATTCAGAATCCATGAGAATTATTAATGTGGAAACGAAATCAAATACCTGGAAATTTGCTTTCACAAAAACTTGCAAAGAATGTATTTAAATCATTGTGCTGATAGATACTTTGAAAAGTAACTTTTTTAACTCATTGAATTTTTCTATTGTTTTAATATATCCTTCCCCCCCCACATACATAAGCACACATTACCATATTTATGTCACGTATTCTAAGTTACAATTCTCTTTATATTTTAACATCTCTAAAACTAGCTGACAGCACAATACTTAACAGTCTTTGTAAATGTCCAGTGGTCTATTTTCTAGGACCGCCCCAGAGGAAAGTGTCTGTGACTACATTATGAATAATTTCTATCTCTTGGGCCCAAAAAGAGATGGAGTATGAAGGGAAAATCAAATGAAATATGCATATTAATCAATTTTCAAATGGCCCTTCTAAAAGGGCTCAATTTTAAATGTCTGATTGATCATAATAGTTATTTCCAAGTTGAGATAAATAACTGCCTGCTGGCTCCAGAGACAATGGTGATGCTCAGTCAGAGACTTCTATATTTGCTTTTTTCTAGAGTAAAATGACAGACCTAAGAAACTGGGGGGGTGGGGGGAGGGGGTGGAATCCTTCTGCTATTTTAAGATACAGCCGATCTTACTGTGTTCTTGTGCCACCATTAATCAATTGTCTGAATATAGAGAAGAAAGAGAAGGAAGCCTGCAGACCACTTAATGTGCCTCACTTTAGCACAACAGCCAAGAGCTCAGACTTCCTGGATGTCTACCTTAGTGAGAGTCTCCACATAATTAACATATTTGGGAAGCTGAATCTGAAACTTCTCAAACGTTAAGGAAGAAGTTCTGTAATATCCTTGAAATTGCCTGTGTATTCCCGCAAGAATAATGTGTGTTAGCTATTACCAGGGAATTATATTTCATTATATTATAGAATCTGAAGTATTTCCATCATAGATTTCACTGGATATTGCTAAATTTTAATTTAAATTTGAGAGACTGCAAAATGATAGTGCCAACTACCTTACCCCATTTAAGGTAGACTTAGAAGTTTGCATTTCTATGGGGAAGGTCTGTAATTTAAACTATTTGATCAAGCTGTCTGATTTACATCTCTAGTAGTCATAGCATGATAAAAACTGCTTAATGTCTTATGCTTTACAAAAGATTTTTCATAATCCGTTGTCTTGTTCAAACTTGGAAAATTCGCTAAAAGGAAATAATAATGTCCACTTGAACATCACAGTGCTGTTGAAATGGTAAAGAAGCCAACTCCAATTGTGTTTCGTCTTTTACATTTTTATTGCTGTCAATCTTGAATTATGTGTTCTTCATGGTATTTAATGTGCAGTCTTAATATTGTACTCTCTTGAATTTTATGTATTTTTTCTCTTCCATTTTATATTTTTAAAATTATAGTAAGACAATTCTGGATGAAAACATATGAAAAGACTATGTGTCAGATGATGAATAGTTTAAGAGCGCCATGCAAATGTTTGTAAGGACCACTCTTTGTAAAGTGGCTCATTCCCACACACTTAATATTCAAGTGCGTTATCCACCTGACAAGATAGTAAAATATCCCACTCATCTGTTCAGGACTAATTTTTCAAGTTTTAATAATTTTATTAATCCTTAGCAAGGCCTTATAAAATTTTGCATAGAATGTTAATAACTCATTAAAGATTAATTACATGTCAGCTTTGAGGTCAAAGAGTTTGAGTGGTTTTTAGTTATCCGAATTAACAATGTATCTGCTATGAAAAGAACACGTAGTATAAGACCCACTCCCATCTTCACTGACCTTAAATTCTTATTTCTGGAAACACATATACATAAATGTTAACTCAAGTGTCTTTGACAATAATTGAATGATAAGTTGATGGCAATATGCATGTTGGTAAAGAAGGTTGGTACAGATGGATGTCCTCAAAGAAGGCAGGTTCCCTCTTGAACCTTGGGTAACGTAGTTTACTAACTGGAGGACCAAACAGAGGCATGGATGTCAGTCGTGATGAAGTCTTCACTGTCCAAAATTTATCTGTTGTTTTCATGAAGTGTATGAAATTTAACTCAGAAGGACCTTGAAAATAAGAAGATAAATTTAAAAATTCAGTTATCTAAATAAAGAATAGGAGAATTTTGAGAACTGTGAGGTCACAGAAAAGAGAGAAGGGAAATATAAGAAGGGCCTAGTGGAGTCTATTTTGTTCTTAAAGGAGTCTGATTTTGATGTATCATAGAGCCAGCAAAATATGAATGAAGATGAATGTGGAAGAAAACAAAGAAACAGCATTAGAATGGTTTAATTCAAAACTGTTTATTTAAATCAGTAATGTGTTTCTAATGGGACCTCTGGTGAATTATACATCATTTTCCTTATGTTTCATATTGGAATAACAATAATATCTCTGTTGATGGGTTGTTGTAAGGTTACCGTAGAAAAACAGCTATACGAATCTTCAAATGATAGATCTCAATAGTAACTTATTATGACAATTAATTTTTTTAAGTATTCAGACATATAAGTTTTTTAAAAAAGATAATATGGTAAACTGTGCTTTGTTACTTAGGATGAATGTGTAAATTTCTATTGTTATTTCATTACCAATTTGGGGAAAATTTCTATGTCTTTCAAAGGGTATATTACTCTCATTGCAGGTGTTGTGACTCAATCCCCAAGGTTTACCAGTTTCTTTTCTTCAAAAGAAAAATACTTTGGGGGAAATTATATCTCTTCTTGGAATTCTGTAGCTTAAAGGAATGTCTCTGCCAATCAGCATCGCCAGTTCTCCCTTGGTCCTGGCATACAGAGCATGAATTGGTTTCCAAGACAAAGCATTCAATAATCTGTATGCAAAGTAGTATTTTAACATAGCTCTGAATGTCATATCCAAATGTAAAGCTGCCTGTTGCCTCAAGTGTGAAATTCACTCTCATTTAAAATTTTGTGTTTCTTTGCAACTAGTGATGCTGGTATTTGTGGACAGGGCCTTGGAAACACATGTGACTGTGGTTAAAAGTAGTAAGAACTGTGACTTCTCCCACTGTTGCCTCTGTCTTCATGAAAAGAGTTCATGTGGAAGCTACCCCTTGGCCAAAACAGTCATCGTGCAGGGCTCAAGAGAATAGAATTTTTTTGTCTTGGTATTATTTTACAGTCTCTTCCAAGTTGTAGAATATGTTATGATCACCAGTGTGTTTGTGATCACCAGTGTTTTTTGAGAGCCCATGTTTAAAAGTATATGGTTTCTTCTGTCATTTGAATTCAAATAATGTAAGAGTGGATACTAGGTTATTTTCAGATTTCTTTGCCTAGGAACAGCCTGCTTAGCAATTAGGTTTTGGTTTTTAGGAAGAAAGAGTATTAAGATGTTTGTCTTTGCTCATGTATAAAAGAGCATTCTGGGACCAATGTCCCAGCTGGTATCTGTTCATGATGATTTGAAGATACTAGCCATTTTTCTGAATGCATTTCATCTTGAGCTTTTGAGGTTGATTTCAGTTCAAAGTGCCAATTGAGGATGAAAAGGTTGTTAGAGAGTTTGCCTATTCATGATGTACCTCACTTTTCATCTGGATCCTGTCACCCCATGCCTGGATCACTTATAATATTCCCACCACCTTCCTGTAATGGTGCTGATTCTTTGAACTATATTTTTAATGCAGAGGGTCAATGACAACACCGTGGCTAGACTCAGATCTCCTATTTAGGTAACACACTATACCAAAACTCTAGAATTTTAAAGCCATTAATTGTAGTTAATTGTATGAAGTACTGAGAACTGCATCTCACATGACATAGCAAAAATGATAATAATGGCTGTAATCTATGACCAAAAAGGAATGTAAGAAAATATCTTTTATTTAGAGCATTAATCATTCACCATAATGTCAGCCAAGATTGTGTCACTACTGCTGTGCAGCACATTGCCTTAAAATTTAATGACACAAAACAGTTAACTATTGTGTCTCATGAGTCCATGGGTAGACTGGGCAGTTGTGCTGTTCTGAGCTAGACCTAGCTGGACTCTCTGTCTGTGGTCAGTTGGCAGGTCAGCCATGGCTGGCTGGCCCAAGATGACCTCTTAGGACTAACCTCAGAAGGGGCACACCATCACCTCTGCTGCAGTCTACTGGCCAAAACAAGTCACAATGCACCAAAATGCAAGGGATGGAGAAATGAACTCCGCTACTTGAAGGAAGGAACTGAATGTCACATTGCAAAAGGCAGGGGGACCAGGCTGGGAGGAGAATCGGGGACATTTTTGTAATTAATCAATGGCAATTGCTTTCTCAGATTATGAGGAGCAACTGTTAGTAGCCCCTCACACACTGGATTGTACCAACTCTTTTACTCATGGTACACTCCATAGGCCAAAAATGAGATGTCAGATTTTGAATTCTCTGTAGCCCTCGATGAAGTTAGCATTTGAGAAAAATAACTAGATGGTTCCATATTGCCATTTTACACTAGTTAATACACTTCTACATCGGTTTAACATAGACATGGAGTCTTGATTTTTAAAAGAGCCTGTCCTGAAAGTGTTTCTTCAATTTTTCTTTCTTTTTTCCTCCATATTTATGTATATATAGATATGTGTGTATGAATACACATGTATATACGTGTGTATATAAGTGTATGTGTATAAGTATGGATATACACGCACATATGTATGTATGTACGTATGTATGTACGTACATATTTCCTATTCTGCTTCTGCCACCATGCTAGCTAGCATCCTTGTTCTTCTTTGGCACTCTGAGGCACTACCTTGATTACTGATGATTCTAAAGGTTACTGAACAGAGGAGGAGGAGATATTACCTGCCTCACCAGGATCAAATAGTTACTCTATAGAGGGTGAAGATGTTAATAAGCATGTTTATACATCCCTTCATGTAGCAGTTCTAATAGAAAAATCCATAGCCTCAGCAACAGAGACCTCAAATCTGGCCCATAATTTTGCACCTGAGGTAGCTGCATTTATAACCCTCCATCGGTTGCAGTGTTGTCATCCCCATTAAGAATTTAATGAGCACCAACAGGCCTAGCTAATGTACAGAACACAGAGGTAGCCACATCCCCTGCCCGGCAAGCTGTTGCATGATTACAGAGTTGCTGTCGTACTCAAGGACCTGGGACCTCCCCCATTTTCACCGACTTCATAAATCTAGACACAGACCTCACTTTGGGGCTCATATTATTAAGAGGAGACTACAGAGGAAAAATAAACCCCATTTGGTAAAGTAAATGGTATGCCTGCTCCTGTAGCTACCCATGGTTTATTACGGCTGTATGTTATTTCCAGCAGTACTTATAACAGTGATCATAAGGGACCTTTAAAGACTTGCTGATACCTCTTGGGCAGTTTCAAAATAATACAGTTTATAAATAATTCTGCCTACACATCTTATGTCTTCAGGATTCCTTTTGCCTTGCTTTGTTTGTTATGAGTATATTTGCATGAAAACAGGTTATTTGGATATTTGTCCTTTGAGAGCTATTGCTTCTTCTTCCCCCCAAGTCAAAGTCACTGTGCTTTCCATGCCAGAGTCATTTCCACAGCCAAGGAAAGACTTTCAAACTGTAATGAGGGACACAACATGGGGACAGATAAGCTTCTAAGAAAGCACTGCGATCTTACTGAAATTTGTGGGGTTTCTAATTTGTTGTTGGTAATTGAAGATTCAGAGTTGGCCATTGGAGTGCAACTTAAGTGTGTGTGTTTTGGGCAGGGGGGATGTTCAGATGAGAGTGACGTTTGATTGTATAACAGGTGTGTATCTTTTAGAAATATCACCCCTCTCATGCAACAGAAGTTATATATTAGAATCATAAAGTATTTGTGATTCCTTTAAATACATATCATTTTTATTCTCCAAAGGCATTTAAAATATGAGCTCTTATATTCAGGCTTTAATTTCTGTCTTCCCCCATTTTGAGGATTTTTTTTTTTTTTTTTTAGGGCTTCAAATACCCATATGTATTTGCAGTTAAACTGGTTTTAAACTAGTTTCTATTTGGAATTCAGAAAAGCAAGTAAGTACAAAGGTTTGCAAAAAAACACCTGTACGATTTTATTTCAGCATTTTGCGAAATGTTTCACTGGCATATCTGTTAAAAATACAAATTCACGGCCTTTTGTCAGTCCTGCTGAATCAGATGCTCTGGGAATGGAGGCAGTGCATTTCCATTTTAAGTCAATCCCCTAGGTATTTCTTATGCATATTAAAGTTTGAGAAACACTACTAAGCTTATCTCAAAATTAAATTTGATTATTAGAAAACTATATACCGGGACCGCATTAATTTAATTCCCTAGAGAATCATCTTCGTGGTACTGTGATTCACTGTTTTGTGCTTGGTTTTTATCAAGAATCAGTATCAAAAATGACAACATGTAAAGTGATTCTGTACTCTTAAGAAACCAACATCAAAAAATAGTTCATTAATACTGGAATCATGATACATTCCCTTTTAATCTAACTAAACTCTTTAATTATAACATACATTTTAAAAAGTAAATGAATAGTAAGTGTCCAGAAAAATAAATTTTCAAAATGAACACGTCCATGTCAGCAATACTCAGACCAAAAACTAAAGGGTTATTGATATTCCTAGGAGCCCCTTTGTGCCTCCTAGAAGAGTAACCACTATCTTGGCTTCTATCACTATAGATTGTTTTGTCAGCTTTTGATCTTTATGCAAATGAAATGATCATGTATGTACTCTTTAGTATTTGGTTTCTTTTGTTAAATATGTTTACTAAATTCATCTATAATGTGCATGTAGTTGCAGTTTGTTCATTCGCATTGCTGTTTAGTATTTTCACTTTATGATTATTCTACAAGAGAATTTTCCATTCTCTTGTTGATGGATGTATTAGTTTTCTATTGCTGTGTAACACATTACCTCAATTTGTAACAATTTGCATCTTAAAACAACAGGTACTATCTCACACAGTTTCTGAGGTTCTGGAACCTGGGAGCCACTTCGTTGGGGACTCTGGCTCAGGGGCTCCGATGAGATTGTCTTTAAGGTGCCAGCCAGGCTCAATCTCTGAAGATTTGACGGAGGCAATCTGCTTCCAAGTTCACTTATGTGCCTGTTGACCGAAGGCTTCAGTTCCGCACCACACCTCTTCTCATGATGCGGCAGCTGACTTCCCCTAGACATTGATGAGAAAGAGGTGGGGGGAGGTGAAAGGAGAAGGGAAGGGAAGGGGGAGGAGAGGAGTGGAGAGGGAGAAGGGGTGGGGGAGAAGGAGGGAAGGAGTAGGTGAGAAGAGAGGATTGGAGGGAAGGAGGGAGGGTGAGAAGCTCCAGGCCTTGATAGGGAATCTCAGAAGCCACATGCCATCACTTCTGCCATCTTGTGTTGGTCACACAGACTAGCCCTGTTACAGTGTGAGAAGAGATTACAAGAAGGTGTGCATATCAGGAGGCAGGGCACAGAGCAGGCCATCTCAGAGGCTGACGACCACAGTACCACTGGAATAGCTGTCAATTTGTGGCTAATATGAAGAGTGCAGCTTTGAGCATTCCTTCACATATTTTGTAAGGATACTATGCACTTCTCTTAACCATAATACCTAGTGGTGGAATTTCTGCATCTTATAGGGACATTTACCTTTAGGAAGGTAGTACCAAAGAGTTTTACAAAGTGCTTATAATAATTTCTACTTTTGTAATACTCCAGCTGCTCCATCCTTGAAAATACCTAATACTGTGTATTCCATTTTAGTCATTCCAGGGTTGTGTATAATGGTACTTCATTGTGATTTTAATTTGTGCTCCTCTGACCAGTAATGATAATTTATTCCTTTTTCATATATTTATTATCATTTAGATTTTCTCTTTTGTGAATCCCTATTCTAGTATTGTGCCTAATTTTTAAGTGGGTTGCCTGCCCTTTATTATTGGCCTGTAGAAATTCTTTCCATATTCTGAATATGGTCTGTGGTAGGCTGTATGTATTATAAATATCTTCTCCCACATTGTGGCATACAGTTGCTCTCCTTTAACAGTGTTTTTCAATGAACGGAGGTTCTTAATTTTAATATGGTTTAATTTGTCATTCTTTTTTTTTCTGAACCTTGTTTAATAAGCCTTTGCTTACTCAAGCTCATGTATAAATTTGCTGATGTTTTTTCCTAAAAGCGTTAGTTATCTTTCACATTTAAATCTACAATCTGTTTAGCAATATAAATATATATAGGATAATATATCTTGCCCAAGGAGGTCCCCAACAAGAATTCAAAAGTAAATTTGCAATTGAAAATCAGTGTAGTACACTATAGTATTAGGGAACAAATAGAACAAAATTATATGATTGTGTTAATACGTGCAGAAAAGTACATAATTAATTTGACACTCATTATAATAAAATACATACACAGACATATACACATACACATATTCTTTCAGCAAATGAGAAAAAGAACTACCTATTTTTAAATATCTGATTTTTAAAAAAATATGTAAAATGAACATCATACTTTGTGGTAAAATGCTAAAACCACCCCCTTTGATTAAGAAAACAAGATAAGGATGCTGCTATTACCACTTCTTTGCAATATAGCAGTTGAAGTCCTATCCAGTGTAATAAGTCAAGAAAAAGACTTACTGAAGACAAAGATACAAAACTGCCATTGCTCCTAGATGACTCGATTGTGTGTCTAGGAAACAAAAGAATTTATCTACTGTTAGAATAAATAGGTAACTTTATCAAGGTCACTGGATATTATATCAATGAACAGACTAATTGCATTTCTATAGACCAGAAACAAATAAATATAAATTTTTAAAAAGATAACATGTGCATTAGAGAATATCAAATATCAAAAAAACCAAATTAGATGCAAGATGTATAATGCTTCTAACTTAAAACTACAAAATATTATTGAGAGAAATTTAAAAAGTTAAATAATGAAGACATATACCAAGGCGACGGATTGGCAGATTTATAATACCAACCCAATCAGAATCAAAATCTCTCTCTCTCTCTCTCTCTTTTTTTTTTTTTTTTTGAATTGGCAAGTTGACTATAAAATGCATTTGGAAAAGTGAAGATCTAAGAAGAGCCAAGACAATCTTGAAGAATAAAATAGAACTAGAGAACTTTCAATACTAGATAAAAGCTATAGTAAGATAATACAGTTTTGTTTCAGTATAGATGAACAGTTAAACAGAACATAATAAAAAGTTAAGAAAAATGATCCTTTCATACAGAGTCAATTGACTTATGACAACAATCCCCCTATAGCACAGTGAACATGCAATGGTCATGGCACTGGATCTCTTGAATAATCATATCGGGAAAAAGAATCTTTGTTCCTACCTCACATCACATAGACGAGTCAAAACTCTTTAATAGTACGAAAATAAGTGGCTTTTCTAAAAACTTAATATTCTTCTTTATCAGTTAGACAACTATATTTTTATTTGTTCATTTGTCTTTGCTTTAGCTATCAGGAAATTCATGAATAAAGCTTGTCTGTTTACAGTCATTTTCTTGAATCCAAGATTTTGGGCACAGCTCTCTTGTCCTTTTATTGCATGCTTCTCATTCTTTCCTTCTTGCTTTAATGATTCTGTTTTATAGCTCTCTCCTTTTTGAAAGTTATTTTAAAACTTCATTTTTTAAAATAGAATATAAATAATGAAAAAAATCAATCAATGAGGCAAGTTAAAGTTCTTTTTGAAATTTTGAAGCCTGATTGAATTGTCAAAAAGAATTATGGCATATATAGTAATCCTTGTAATTGTGCTTTGATAAAATTATAACTATCCAACATCATATTGCTAGGACATATTATGCATATAAATATTACATGGAATATTCTTTAAGTGTTAACATATGTGTCAGTATTAAAAAATAAGTTGCATTTACATAGAGAAAGAACCTACTTTTTTTTTTTTTAAGAGTTTAAAAGATTATTTATTTATTTACTTGACAGAGAGAGATACAGCAAGAGAGGGAACACAAGCAAGGGGACTGGAAGGGGTAGAAGCAGGCTTCCCATGCAAGTAGCCCAGTGCAGGGCTGGATCCCAGGACCCTAAGATCATGACCTGAGCTGAAGACAGATGCTTAACAACTGAGCCATCCAGGCACCCCAAGAACCTACTTTTTGAAACCACATGTAATCTATACTCGGACAAAGACAATAGACTATTTGTTCCTCTGTAGTCCTCATATGGAAGGAGTATGTAGGAGAGAAGGAATAACTGTTTGGAAGGTAGAAGTATAATGACTGAGTCCTTCCAACCTTGTTAATGATTAAGAGCATAGCTGTAGGGTTACCAAACCAACCTGAGTGGGAATCCCAGCACTAGCACTTAGTGACTCTGTGATCCGTGGACAAGTTACTTGATCTTTCTTAAGCCTCAGTTTCTTGATACCCAAAGTGGGTATAATAATACTGACATCCTCCCCACAGGCTTGGCTCCACATATGGCTGAATGCACGCAGGAGACTGATTGTTTTGTAGGGTGTATTTTTTCCAAATCTTGAATCAGGCCCTTGAAAAACTTAAATCTTGAGATTCTGGAATAGACTAAAACTTGGACGCCTCCTTGAAAGAAGCTGGCTGTCTACAGAGTAGCTGAATGAGGAGAGCAGGTTGAAAACTCAACCGATGTGGGGCAAATTGGAAATTCTGAACACTGTGTGCAGCCCATCAATCACAATGAGGAACCGGGGAGTTGTAACCTCTGCAACTCTAGACGCTGGTACTGTACAGTGAAGCTCGGCACGCTGGCAGGCTCTCTGAGCTCCCATTCCACCTAACACATGTGGCCATAAAGTGCAGCGCATGTTACGCACGTTAGAGCACTAGCTACATCCTCAAAATAACGTTTTAGTGACTTCTCTAGTCTGCATTTGGGAAGATCATTTTAGACCTTGAGTCTTGTCTTTCTCTAAGGTTAAAACACCTTTCCCATCAGATCCCTGCATTAGGGACAATGTACTTCCCAGAGAGTATTTTGTCTGATTTAGAATGCCCAGAGGGTATTCTTTGATCCAAAATGTAAGGTCAGCAGCTAAAACCAGAATCAGGATGTCAGGGGTGGTGGGAGAAGTGTGAACATATTCAGGAGGTTGGACAGGGATGGTTTGTGGAAAAAGTAATGTTTCCTCCTTTCCCACCCCGTCTGGTTGCTGAGGATTTTAGGTCCTATCACCGTGGGCAAAGGCCTATTTTGTCCACAAACTGGAACTGCACCCCGTATTGCATGGGCGGTTTCTAGATTCTTTGTTCCCTTCTGTGACTCCTCCACCCATCGCATTCGCAATGCTCTTACTTGACGGTTCCCATTGCTCAGGGGACGAGAAGCACCATATCAAGACGCAAATAAGGAAACATTTTTTATATTTAATACTAAGGCATCCCCCTGACCCCGACTCCACCACCACCACCAGGAACCTGACATTTTGGCCGACAGTATAGAATATTTTGTTTTAGGACAGGGAGCAGAATAGAGAAATAATGTCCTTTGCTTTGTCAGAACCCTGTTATCCTAAGAATCCAGTACTCCTTATATTTTATTGGGATTATATAGATTATAAAGTACAGATTAATAGCCAACCAGCCAAATTAAAATATACCAAAGACTTACTGTCATTTTGAAATCTCACTATAGAAAGAAAAAGGTCCGGGTAGATACTCTAGTAAACAAATTTAGGAAAGTTCCATTTTACTCGGTTGTTAAGAAGCCTGTAGACATGCATATATCTAAAATAAAGCAATGCTAGAGAAAAAACAAATTCACTCTTCAAAAATGATTAAAGTCTAGAAGCGAATTTGCGATCACACAGTAATTTGCTAAACTGAAGCAGGAGTTATTTTGGATTGAATTTGTTACATAGCTCATGCATGAAATGATCTGTTGCTTGTTCTTGTGAAGTTGTTTTCACACTATGAAACGGCAGAGGGGAAAAATGTATTCTGTCTGAGGCATTGTAAAAATATTGAAAGCTTCAGCGGAGGCTTTTTGTAGAGGTATCTGACTACGGCTTGTCATTTACACTTCACGGGCCAATAATTGTTAAGCCAAAACTGCAAATGCTTAGCTTTCAGAATTATCTCTTAATGTGTAATGGGTTCCGAAACCCAACTCCGGCACCGTGACAAGTGTCACTCATGTGATTACACTGCCACCGTGTGGTTTTAAGGATCCCTTTCAATAAAAAACTAGATATATGTCTCCAAAGGAATGGTCTCTTACAAAAAAGCAAAGGCTAATAATCTAAGCACTGTCTCTGTGTTTCTCATTCATTTGTCCTCAGTTACAACCCCGCAGCTACTCTGTGGAGTACTGTAGGTGGGAGGGGATTGGAACAACAACATAGAGCCTGTCGGTAGTATAGGTACGATGCTAATAATTCTGCATAATTCATGAAGGGTTCAGCTTCTGCCTAGTGAATGTCATCAAGATGTTTGCTAGGAGATACTACCTTCACTGACCTTTTCTGCATAAATCTGGCATTTACAGTGTTCAGAGGAAGCGGAAACATTCCCTATAGGTATCTGTAGGCAAGTGGATCTTAAACTGAGGTCCCCAGACCAGTAGTGTCAGCAACCCTGGGGAACTTGTTAGAAATGCAAATTATTTGGCTCCATCCCACATACTAAGTCAGAAACCCTGGGGCCTGCAATTCTGTGTTTTAATAAGCCCTCTAGGACGTTTTAATGTTTGCTAAAGCTTAGGAACAGCTGCTACAGACAACCGTACCTGTCTTGAGGTAGATTAACACATATTTTCCTAATAGAGCTAAATTTAGCAGCACCTGCCCCTAGCCTCTGAAAAATATTCCAAAGAAAGATGCAAGAGAAATGTCCCAGGAATTCCCATGAATATGGTCTCTCTGCACCTGGGAGCTGCCCCTGGGAAGGTAGAAGCAGCTATGAGGGTTCCCAGTCCCATCATCTGCTGTGTCAATGCTTTCTGTCCTCTTTAACTCCATCTGAAGGAAATGCTATAGTCAATCAAGAATAAATCTTTCAGCCTTTTGGGATTATTGGAGTATACTGGGACAGCAGTCTGATATGAGTGGATATTGTATACAAGGCCCCTTTTTCTGACATTAAAAATACAGTTTAAAGAAGAGAAGCTAAATATGTGAAAGTCTTTCGGGGTCTAAAAATATTAAGGAATATTGGGATGATAGGAAGATTCCCTGCCTTGTCACAGGGGCCGGCCACTGAGCTGCCTCCCAACTCCACTGACTGTGACCGTGCAAGAAAGGTGATCCCTGGCTGCCAGGACTCCCGATTTTTAAGAAAAGCCCAGAAATCAGATTTTTTACGTAAAACATTCCAATTTTTAAGCATGGGTTTCATCATAAGAACGTGTTTAATTTACAAAATGAAAACGCATCTACCTGTTAAGGAAAACTGTGGGTGGCAACCTCAAATACATTTATGACCATGGACGTGTCTTGTACTTTGCGTACATGTACATACATGTCTTGTAATTTGCGTCCATGCATTTTCATCTCTCCCTCTATAAATACGTTTATACAAAGCCTGGACATCCAGTGTCTCAACACACAAGGGAAATGCTCTATTCGGCAATAAAGGGCTTCAAACTAAGTAAAGATCAAAAATTTAAAAGGTGCCTGAATTTAAAAAGTACATCACTTGAAGTCCTACACTTTAGGAAGAAAATATATGATATCTCTACTAATGTGAAGTATGCTTTCACAACATTTCTAGATCTTACAAATGTCACAACATACACAGAATAAAAGCACTGAGGATATACAAATTACTTGTAATGCAGCTTTTTCTTAGAACATATAAAATACTTCAAAAAATATCAAGCTCACAAATGTATTTAGGCATGAATTTGGAGCCCAAATCATGTTTTATTGTATATTTTTAAAATCGCTGGCTCTTGAAAGAGTGCTTAAAAATAGCTGCTGAATTAATGGAAGAGTAATCAGATGTCACCCACATGAATGTTCTTTACCAGACATCCCCTCTCTAGCTTGACCCTCGCTGTTGTCACTGCATCCAAGATTCAGAAAATGCTGCCTTATTTCCTTGCAACTCATAGATTTTCTCAAAGACATTAAGGATAAAACCAACTTTAGATGGGCTCTAGGTTTTCCTTTGTGGTTTCTTTCCAAATCTAATAAAATTCCAGGTGTCTTCCCTGGTGATGATATATTCAAGATTGTCTGGTAGGAGAACTAGTTCTGGGATGGATAACAATGCTCACTCTGAGCTGAAGAGTATTCTTGTCAGAGGGGCCAGTGCCTAGATGTATTCCCTCCCTTCTGTACAATAAGAGACTCTCTTGGGGGGCTAGTTCTTCAGATATGTTGCCGATTTAATGAAGACTCAGTAACCAAAGTATCTTGCCCCATAGCATACCACTGTGTTTAGGATTCTGACCATAGGAATGCTGTACTTTTTCTTCTCATGCATCTCAGGGTTTCAAGAATATCATAACAAAACGTATGTTCCTCTTTGTAGGGAAGAAAACATGATATTTTTCTCATCCATTCAGAAATATTATTGGGAATTTTGCATTGGAACCAAAGAGAGCCGGATGGGTATGTTTAAGACTTCTATAGGGATGGGGTGCCTGGGTGGCTCAGTTTGGTATGCCTCTGCCTTCGGCTCAGGTCATGATCTCAGGGTCCTGGGATTGAGCCCCGCATCGGGCTCTCTGCTCAGCGGGGAGCCTGCTTCCCCTTCTCTCTCTGTGCCTGCCTCTCTGCCTACTTGTGATCTCTGTCTGTCAAATAAATGAACAAAATCTTTAAAAAAAAAAAAAAAAAAGACTTCTACAGGGTTCATGACTGAGAGAAGCACAGAAACCAGGAGCCAGAAAAAATAATTGCATGAAAGTATAATTTATTTTGGGGGAAAAAAAAAGAAAGGCTCAGACTCCTCTGAGGGGAAAACAAACATACAAACAAAACAAAACAAACAAAAAACCCCAAGAACTCTGTCTCAAAAGATCTAGAATGTTTTCGTAAGTAGTTAGTACTTGAACTGGATCTCCCAGGATTAATAGGCAATTACCTGGTGAAGGAGGAGGAGATAAAATGTAAAGAAAAGTTGGTTGTTTTTTGTGACTAGAGTATGTGTTAGTCACGGCATCTTTGAAGTACAGCACAGGGTCCCTGTAATGAATCCAATAGTTATTCTTCAAATGCAGAAGTAAATGAGTGGAAGAATGATTTGTGTTTTGTAAGGCAGTATGAGTAATGGACGAAATAAAACAAGAGTAGAAAGATTAGTTAGGGACAAGGACCTTGAAGGCAACACTAAAAACTCTTAATTTTATTCTGTGGACTAGTGTCATCTTTTGAATCCGTGTCATCAAGAGCTATTGAAGTACTTTTTAAAAATGCAGATTCCTGACTCTTAACCCAAGTCCTTTGAATCAGAACCTTTCAGAGAGTGAGCCAAGGAATCGTCATGCTCTGCACTCTGTGAAAACCACAGCTGGAAGTAAGGCCCAATTCATAAAACATAATTTTTTCACTTTTTTGGGTATTAACATCTTAGAGGATCCATCAAAAACTGTGGAAATTCTCCCTAGAAAAACATATGTGCACATTCATTTTTACTAATAACTCCAGAGAGATCATGAAACCACTGAGATTAACTATTAACTCACAGAGTCAAATTAATAACCCCTGACACCAAATTGGCTAACAAGTAATTTAGAGAAAGTCAGATGAGGATCTTTGTTACCAGGAGTTAGAGTGAGGGAAGGCGTTTTGATGAAGTTGAAGAAAACGCACAAAATGCTTCTTCTTAACTGTTTTGTCTAGGACCCACCCTAATCTCATTTTGTCCACATTGACTGTAAAAGGGACAGGTCCCCACTTAAAAAGAGAAGAATTTATGCTGGGTGCCAGGGAGCTTCTTGGTTATTTTCGTCCTAAGTAAGGCATTTAACAAAGAACTGGAATGTTTCAAAAGGGGGGAAAATGGGGAGATTTAAGGAGCATTTAAAACCTGATACATTGTTTTGCCCTGTTTCAAATAACAAATGAAGTTGTTGGCATTCTAGAAAA
The DNA here is from genome assembly GCF_963455335.1 of Martes martes. NCBI lineage: Eukaryota > Metazoa > Chordata > Mammalia > Carnivora > Mustelidae > Martes > Martes martes. The sequence goes on from NC_137888.1 coordinate 91,841,011, forward strand.
GTGTATGAGTTAACTGTTTTTATACTTAAGCTTCACATATTTAGATCGTATCTAAAAATCTTATTCTCTTTCTGATAATGTAGCATTTGGGAACCATAGTATGGTTCTATTTCCTCCAAAATTGAGAGCTGTATCTGCAAATAACAACTAAAATGGTCTATTGCTGGAGATATGTCACATGGAACAAGATAAAGCCTATGAAAACAGCCCTTTAGAAAAGTCATGGTTGAACTCTAATGACCTAGATTATTTAATGCAAACATTGTGTGCAACTCTGGAGATTGAGGGCAGCTCTCAACGAGAGTCAACTCAAGCAAGCCTGTGTATGTGATACCAAGGTAGACACAGTTCAGAGACACAACTTGCTATTCTTTGTAAATGGGGCAGAATCACTGAACTTCATCCCAACTTGGAGCAGACTCAGAAACAGGATGAGAGGGAATGTTCCACACTGAGGGAGGACAGTGCTTCATGAAGTGCAGGGCGTTTTACAGAGTGAAGGAGTTGATCACGTATCAGCTAGCAACAGATAGTAACATTTTGCAAACGTTGAGCCTTTCATCGACAAATAATATCATACAGTGCTTCCCAACGCGCAACCCGATTTCTCCCTCAACTGTGGTTTTGGAAGTTGGTTTGTATTGGGAGATGTTCACTGCATCCCTCTGAAGGAACCTGTTGTGTGAAGGTGTCGTGCTTTTTTCTCCACTCTTCTCACAAGCGTCAAACCAGCTGTTTCCAGTTGTTTTGCACTGCCAGCAGTGTTCCAGCAAACATCTCTGTGCCCAGCTCCTGGTGCACGTGTGGCAGGGTTTACATGGGGTTTCTACCCATGCGGCTTTGCTGGGGAATGGGACACTGCATCTTCAGCTTTGTGTAATAATGCCAAATTGCTGTCCGAAGTAGGTGAGCCAGCTAGTGGGAATTGCTGTTTCATTACTTTATTGTCTAACTTGTGTCAGGCTTTCAACGGAAATATTACTTTTATTTGCTTCTCCTCGATTACTGGTGAGGTTTTGCATTTTTTTATACATTGTCTCTTCGAGTGTATTCTACCATGAATTGTTGATTAATGTCCATTTTTCTATGGGCCAAGCGCTGACCAAAGCCCTTTGGGTGTACCCATGAACTGCCAAAGAGCACTGTCCTCTTCAAGATTACATTCTAGTGAGAGAAAACTGGTAAGAAATAAGAAACCCCCAAACAAGTATAATCTGCAGCATGATGGGTGATAAGTACTACTGTGGGGAAAAACAAAACAAAACAAAACAAAAACCAACACAACAGGTAGAACAGGTAAAGTTAATGGAATCGGGAATACAGGATAGGCAAAACAGTTGCTAGCACTAAGGGGTGGTCAAGGTGGGTCTCCTGGAGAAGGCAAGAGTTGAGTCAAAGTGAGAGTTCCAGAGCAGTGAGAGGCCAGGGGGTCCAGCCTGAGTGGAGAAACAGATGGGAAGAACTACAGAGATGAAATTAGAAAAGCAGGGGTTTGGGGCACCTGGGTGGCTCAGTGGGTTAAGCCTCTGCCTTTGGCTCAGGTCATGATCTCAGGGTCCTGGGATCGAGCCCCGCATCGAGCTCTCTGCTCAGCGGGGAGCCTGCTTCCTCCTCTCTCTCTGCCTGCTTCTCTGCCTACTTGTGATCTCGCTCTCTGTCAAATAAATCAATAAAATCTTTAAAAAAAAGAAAGAAAAAAAAAAAAAACAGGGGGTTGTCATATGGGGCCTCGTGGGCCATGGTAAGACTTTGGCTTTCAGATGAATGAAATGGGGGAGCCACGGAAGGACTTCATACAAAGGAGTGACATGATCTGCCAGGTTATATAGGAAAGGACCACTAGTGATAAATTCTCGAATGCTTACATACTATTGTTTCTACATAAAGAGCAACTTGGCCAAATCTCTCCTTCCCGTGGGAACAATCTGATTATAGATCGGCTAAGACCGAGAAACACTGACATGGGTTAATCCTTGTGCTTGAATGAACAACTAAGGTTTAGGTCGAGGATCAGCAGGGTGAGTTCTGTGAGCTCCACATGTTTCCTCTGGCAGCTCTGGGTTGTTGCCTTTGACCTCCATCCCTCGCTTACCCACTTGCCCCCTTGGGAATAAAGCTGCTGGTTGCTGTTGTTGCCAACTCTATGCCAGGCCCTGGGCCAGCTCTTGTTTAAACATGAACTCTCGTACCTGGCAGCGCCATGTTTGGAAAGTAGCGTCGTCTCCATTTTGGAGCGCTAACAGAGAAGCCAGATCTTTCCAACTGCAGGTCCCCTATCGCTCCATAACGCTACGGGGTCCGCTGTGTATGGCAGGACGGCCATAGTGTTTCTCTTAACTAGACGGCAGTGATGATTCAAATAAGATGGCACTGAATAATACATAAAGCCACGCTAAAATTTAGAAAGAAATAATAATTAATTTAACTTATGTGAATTCTGAACCATTCAGCTTCTATCTTTGAAGCTGGCATATAGCAAGAGCGGTTTCCTCTCTTTTCCTGTTTGTTTTGGCGTTTGAAACAAAATTTATGCGATGAATTTTGGGTCTCTAGAAAGATTTATCCTCATTCGTTAGGCAAGTATAGTTTCAATCTAATATGCTAATCTGATATGCTAATGTATTATCAAAACCCAGAGTAAACGACTAGTTCAAAGTGTTCCAACAGATTTAAAATTTTGAAAAAGGAAACCCCAGTGGACCATGAGTAACAAAGAACATCTTATTTTCTTCTACCTAAGTGAGAGCCCTCCACGGAGTAAGAGGTCTCTTCAAGTATATTTGTGAATTCTTGTGCTTCCTGTGCTGGTTAACACCATAGTCCTGGCCCCAAATGAATTCTATCAGTTTGCAAATTAAGGAAGCAATTTATATCTCCAATTCAGGAATTTTCAAAGGCAGCCTTAACCAAGGGATGCTTATGTTATTTTTTACATAACTACGCAAAGACCAAATAATGTCTTTTTTTTTTCCTGAATCTAGAAGTGTATGATAATTCATGCATCCTTTAAGTACACTTTATTTTTAAACTAACTTCAAGATAGTTGGGTCAGAATAAGTTTTTCAACATTAGATTGTAATAAATTGTTAGGAATATCATGATTTACTGCAAGTAAATGTTCATGGGTGAACCAGGGAACCTTGGGCAGATGTGAACTCAACATTCCAGGCACTAAATAGTCATGTGAAGGGGTCCTGCTCACTGCCTGGTAACTTCCAGCTTGGTCTGGAAGAGCTCTTTCAAGTTCACCTCAGTTGGGCGGACTCGGGATCTGGAGATTTAGATGGTATGCCTGTGTGTGGCTGTGTTCACTTGGAAGAAACATTTTCTCCTTGCAGACCACTTTTTGTAACAACCAAGAAGAGGCAAAACAAAGTACACAAAACAAAGTTTAAAATTACATCTGATTATTTTGAAAAACCTACCTCTATAAATTCATATATTGAAGAAGAAGAGGGAGGAGGAGGAGGAGAAACCAGAAGATAAACACAGTGTCCTGATACATTTCCACATCACGTGGACACGGCTTGGGAAAGAAAGCTTATTAGCGATCTTCGTTACTTGTCTAGAAAAAAAAAATTTGCCTCTTTTAGGAATTGCCTCTACTTGGTAGGCTGTTCTAACCGAGTTTCCCTTTCTCACATGGGAGATTTAACTGGAAATAATAACGGTCTGTCCTTGCTTGATAGCCTTTCTGCATAAGCATTTAAAGGCCAGGTTCCTATGTGAGGCAGTCTGGTAAATTCTTTCTTTGCAAGGGCAAAAACACTAGTTTACTTGTTCAAGATGATAAAGAGTTTAAGACCAGAGTTCATAACATGAACTTATCCCATGACACTCCCTCCCCCTCACACTTGATGAAAACATGCTCATGCGAAGTGAATTTTGAAACTGAATCCGCTGAACACGCTCAGCATTTGGTGCCAGATTCGTACTGTGACATTCAAACTTCTGCCATGGCTGTTGCAATGTAAATAGGAAATTCTAAATGTGATTTGAATTGCCCTTTGGGGAGTTTTACACTGAGAGACGGTGCATTTCCAAGGTAGCCAATACTTAATATGGAGCAAGCCCAGTGGTCGAGTTGAAGACTGTTCTGCTTCAGAGCGAAGGTTGACAGGAAACTCTGCACGCCTTCAACCGGACCGAGGGAATGTGGCGGTTGACACAGCCATATATAGTTTTGAAATGGTTTTTCTTGTTAGAAATGTTTTAGATTAGTCCATGAAAATAGGCACCCTTATCATTCACACACAGTGATTCGGTTTTGAGGAGGACAGTTATCTACACAGATCCTAGTTTAGAGACTGGCATAAGCAAATGGTTGGTTTTTAATTAGCAACAAGCTTTTGTAACTATTAGAAGTCAGCCTTTCCTGGAACTGAAGCATCCATGCTAGCAAATAAACTTCTCAGCAAACAGATACGCTCAGACTTTTCCCATGAAATGCAACTGAGTACGCGGGCACACAGAAAGGACATCATGCGTTAAGATTTTATCAGAGGGTGTTTCCAGAATTTTTAAAGTAAGAGTAAATTCAAGGGCACTGAATTGTACATATTTTGTGATAATGCTTGATATAAAATTTTGGTTGATTCTATCCATAAACGAATTTAGAGGTTGAGATTTCTTTAGAATGTGGGATTAAGTAGTGTTAAGAGAAATGCTTTGTTGCAGTTCTCCACTAGAGGGCCATAGCTCCCTCTTTCCCTGCATGGATTTGGGCAAAGGCTCAAAAAAAAAAAAAAAAAAAGTAAATGTTACAATGTTATCATTTTTCTCTCAAATTTGTTGTTTTATTGATCTTATCTGTATAATAAATATATGAAAAGCATGAATTTTTTTAAAAAAAATAATGGTGCAGAAGTGTGTAGAGTAAAAAGCTTCACTGCTAGTTTTCCCCTCCCACCATCTACCTCAGGTTTTATTTTTACACAAATATGTTTGCACCAAACATTATTATTGTGTCTTGCTTACTTGTTCATTTACTAAACTAAACATTGTAGGCACCTTTTCCTATCAGTTCACACATAGCTGACTTTTCTTCCGTATGGCTTTAGAATACTCTTTTGTAAGTCTCTTGAGTGATTTGTTTGTTAAATCCCCCCAAAAATGGAAATGTAGATTATTTTCAATATTTTTCTATTTAAAAAAGACTGTGGTGAGCATTCTGGTATTTTTTCTTCTTTGCACAGATCTGAGAGTTCCTTCATAAATTAAATCTCCCGCGGCATAATTGAGGGCTTGTTTATTTACAACTTTAATGGATGTTGCAAGTCACGTCTATCTCCAAACCACCACAACCACACAAAATTGGCACTGATTTAGAATTACACTATGCGTGAAGGTGCCTTTAGCCCTGACACTGGCAAACACTGGGTATGTGAGACCTTATAATCTTTGTCAATCCGTCAAAGGAAAAATAACATCTTGATAGTAGTTTTAAAAATGTTTAGGTCTATGATAACCTCAACCAGCGAACTAAATTTAAAATTGACAAAAATAAACTTGTAAAAATGGTTACACAGATTTTTATCAGAAGGTAGAAGCAAGATAACCAGTTGTTAATAGTTGCAGAAAAAAATCACTGGTTTCCATCAACTAGCGATCTAAATAAATATTTCATATTTTCCCCAATACTTTCCTATCGTTGAAAACATTTTGTTATAAAATGAAGTGGGCAGACGTGACAGAGGAGAAAGAATAGATGGGAATGAATCTTTGCACAGTATTCTTGCTGCTTCATCACTGTTACGATCTTCAGGTTTAAGAACTTCAGTGAGAAATGTTAAAAGTTTCTTATCTGAATTTGACTTCACCTTCTAAGCCTCTCTTCCTTTTCCTTAGCGACTATCTATCACAATTTGCCCATTCTTTTCTCTTCATTCTAAACTACAACACCCTCCCTTTCCTCTCAGTTTTTAGCAAAGAACAAAATGCGCAGAGCTGAAATGTCAAGTATTTTTTCCCTAACAAAGTATTTTTATTACGAGGTTAAATATACACCCAAGTATCAGATTGAAAATAATTGCAACAGAAGTTGGCTAGTTTGTTGTACTAGTTTTGTTCATTTTTCCGCCGACAGAAAACTGGTTCTTTTGGTGATAGCCATATATATCCCACAGGACCCAAAAATATCCCACCAAGGGCCAAGCCCACCTTGGAAAATTGCTTAGCGTGCAAGGCTTGTCTACTTCCCTTCCCCTCCCCCCCTTCCCCTCCCCCACCATATTTTCCCCATCCGAATACTCCTTTCCTCCTTCCACCCTCCACCTAGCTGTGTTTAGCTTTGTCCCAGTAATCTACACAGGAAGGGAGATATTCTGCACTTCAATGTTAGTTGAATATGTCTTCCAGGGTGTGGAGAGTGCATATAAATAGAGAACATTCAGAGACTCAAAGGAGAGTTTCTCTCAAGGGGATAATTTAGGGAGTAGTGGGCAGGGAGTTATATTTTCAAGCATAGAATATTTTATAGGTGGTTTCTATGCCTACTTATATGGAGCATCTCTGGCTCCTGTGTACATATGAAATTTCAGATGTAGAAAAATAAAGTAGCAAGGAACCATTAGATGTATGAGGAGGGTCACTATTTCTTTCAATTTAGTGGTTTGCTCTATTTTTCTGTGTGTGTCTGTGTGTGTGTGTGCGTGTGGTTTGGTTTTGGTTAGCCATGCTTCGAGCTTTAGAATAGAATGTTTTTAAATCCACATTTCAGCTTTCCTGGGGATGGGATTTTGTTGGACTCTGGCCGGTACTAATTGAGGAAACAGCTCCCTCCTTCTGTTCCCTACTCCAACCAGAGAATAATCAGGTGACTTATGTATCTCTATAATTTCTTATTTTGAGGTCTCTAAATTTTTAGGTTGTCCAATGCATTCCACTTTTAGTTATTAACTAATATATTTGAAATAAAGTTGGTGAAGTGAGGCAGAATTGTTATTATTAGCTGCCAACTTATAAACTTGAAAAATATGACATTGCTAGAAAAGGAAAATACCTATCAATCAGGAAAAATGAGTTAGTTATGTACATGGATATGGTTTTGTGTGTGTGTGAAAAATGAGTTAAGTATATGGGATGAATTCCTGAGTGAGAATGTTATTGTAAGAAATAATAATTTAATAAAAATGCATTTATACAAACCAGAAAGGAAAGAGATTTGTGTAGATAAACTTGAATTTATTTCTGCCTGGTGCTGTAACTTTCTGTGTCGAGCATGTGATTTTAGATTATAAAATTCCAGGTGTGTAGTAATGTCTTATCATTGTGTATAATAACCTTTGGCCTGAATATTTTGAAATTGTTGTGTGTTTTCCGTAACAGACATTGTGCATAAAATTTTCCATGCTCTGTATTAGAGAGGTAAGGAATAATTTGACAGAGGGTCAAATGCTTTTCAGTATAATTGGGGAAAATTTTTTTAAATATTAAAAAGTATTCCAGTGGTTGAAAGTTTATGTCCAGATGCCTAGAAATAGAGTTGGTTCATTTACTAGGCACCGGAGCAGCACAGAGAAACAGGAGCTACGTGGAAAAGAGAGAAAGAAAGGAGACAGAGAGACGCTGATTTGTTATTTGTCATTTTCAACTTGTCCACATGGACTTTTTAGGGTTGAATTGTCACTACATGTGTTACCCTGACAGTCAATCCCAGGGACATCCTGCTGCCTCCCTGACTGGATTGGAGCCAAAGGCAACTTTGGAGGTAGACAGAACAGTTCTACCCCAACACCCAATTCCACCCTATACACTATACCGCTTGGGGCATCACACTTGGACCTTTTAACCTTTAACCTTGTTTGCTTTCTTTTTCTCTCTTTCTCTCTTTCTTTCTTTTTTTTTTTTTTTTTTTTTTTGGTCAGGTGGATTCCTATAGTTTAAAATGAGTAAAATTCTAGTTAATGAACATATACTGAAATGTGAGTATTTCTTATACTTTAGTGTTGAGTTGTGAAAGTATCTATTTTCAAAACGTTACCTTCAAATTGTTATTGTGGGAAAGAAGCTGTATATTTGTAATCTTTGAAAATGATACAAGCTCAATTCCAAAACACAAACACAACTATTCAGCTCAATTAATGCAGAAGGAAAAAAATCAGACCAATTAGTGTAGGCGAGATAACGAGGTGAGTTATTGAGTTTTTCCTGTTTCAGCCAGCACTCTTGACAGCAGGTTGATAAGGTCTCAGTAAGAAGCGCAGGAATGCATTTGTATCCTTTGGTGAGTTTGTGCCCTGCCAGTATTCTTAGGTGGGTACCATGCTGTTAGCTTCCACAGGTGCACATGGATGCCACTTTCTATTAAGTTGCATTCTCCAGAAACCCAGAGCAATGTTTTTATGTTTCTAAATAACTAGTTTGTGCCAATGTTGCAAACTTTCCGATTTCACAGAGCTTACACTTTGGCAAACCAGGAGAAAATGTCTCTAGCGTTCCTGGGATGTATCATCTTTTGCTGGAAACACTGAATTCCTAAGCATTCTGGGTAGAATTCTCTGAAGAACTCATTTGATGTTTGTGTAGAAAAGTGCTTTTTATTCTAGAGCAATTTTCAAAAAGATTGTGTTTTGCAAAATTGGAACTTTTGTGGAGATATTAAAAGCAATAATATTGAATTGTCACACATTTCTGGACTGTTATACAGACTTCCTTCCCCTCCCAGATCTGAAGTAGAAAGCAAATAATAAATATAACCATCTAAAATATTATGATTGGTATTAGCTCATTAGTAATAGACATGTTCAACGTTTAATTTTAATTTAGTCTGGTTTTAAAACTGGATTTTATAAGCATTTTAAAAATTATATATGCACATTAGCTGTTACCTCCAGTTTCTAGTTAAAATTCACTGGAAAAAGTCGAGCTGGTGTCATACACCAAAAACAATAATGATGTGTCATTATTATTGAACTTCCAAGTCTTCCTTTTCCTCACTTGTGGCTACACGCTGCCTCAACTCAGTTCACCCAACATTTAATAAAATTGCAGTCTAACTTGTGACATGATGAGATTTAACATGCTCATAAAATTCTTACTTGATGATCGTGTTTGGCCTGGCCTTAGCTCTTGCCTAACCTCACTACAACTCCTTCACTTACCAAAATTGTTTGTCTTTCGGGAACAAATTCTTTCCCCTTGTCTCCCTTGTAGTGCCTTTTTACTCCTTCCTTCTACTTTTGCCTTGCTCTAAAGCCTGCAAGTAAACCCATTAAAACAATATAATCCACTAATTTGATTTTGCTGCAGCAAGGAAATTAAGACAACATTATCCATGTTACGGGATAGTCCCCTTTTGTTGTCTCAGTTATTATCTTAGAAAAACTTCACTCCCAGAAACTGTGCAGTTAGCAAGCTCTTAAAATTACTCTATTTATTCCTCAAACTATTTGAAACCATCGTAAAGTTTGTTCCTCCGTATTTTATTAAACTCAATTAAGTAATGGGGTCTTTTGTCATCAGTCTCAACTTCATCTTCCAGGGAAAACCCACTGCACTTCACAGTTCTAAGATGCCAGCCATTCATTTCTCTGTGGTGTTGAAGGTAATTTGATTTATGTCTTGCTCTAGTTAAGATGCCCATGTTTTCAAGCGTTTTTGACTCAGAGTTAGAGGCTGAGGTCAAGTTAACAATGGTAATCTGTCTCTCTGTTTGCAAACAATGAATCACCATTTGGGATTTTAAGACTATGGTAAGCTTTCACTTGGCAGCTTGGTTCAAAGGTTGTCAGCAAAATGTATGAAAGTGGCCTGTGCCTGGAACCTCTGATCATGGATGTCAAGGATTTTTTAACAAGGCCACCAATATAGTTGTGAATAATTGGTCAGAAGGAGGGGTGGTTAAAGAGGCATTAGTCCTATGCCCTATTTAGACTGGATTGATTTGATCTAGACTTAATAATATTAAAAGCTCTTCTAGTCATTCCCAGGGCACGAATGAAAATGCTTTCAAATTATTAAGAAGGAATGTGACTTATTCAGGACAATATGTAAGGAGAGAGTGATACAATGAAGTAGTTCATTTCAGTCCTTTACTTTGGACCAAGTACACTGCCATTAGGAAGAGAAAGAGCTTCACGGAGAGTTGCAATATTTTATTACTAATTGAATTGGAGTTTGTTTTGGAGAGTTGGCAGTTCACATGGTTGAAGTTGAGATGAACAATTCACGAAAGTTAGGGGCCAATTTTCCTCAAACATCTTGTTGTTCTTAGTCTTAAGAAATTCAGACAAAGTGATGACTTTGAAATAAAGAAAACTCCAAGATCTGATCAACTTTGAGTTCTAAGTAAAGAGTGGCTGCCGCATTTAAACGTCGAATTAATACTGCAAATTGAGTGAATGAAGATGTCGGTAGTTGTTTATGAGTGAATATTTGTATCTGTCTTTAAAATATTGGTCTTAAGAAAAGGAATTTGTTTTCACAAGCCATGACCTAAAAGCAATGATTTTATGATTTGAACTGACAAGAATCTAGTTACTCTGCTACAGTTATTTCATTTTATTGTATCATCCAAAATAATATTTACTGCTTCCTTTGTGTTTCTATTTTTGATGCCTTATTTTTTCTATTGTGATAAAAAGGGACTAATATTCAGGATAGCCAAATAGAAATCTGTTTGTCAGGTCAGGGTTTGAGCTGATCATTGACGCAGATGTTTCATCACTATATTTGAATATCATTTGCTGTTCTTCATTGATCTTAATGTTGATATAAAGAAAATTTTCACTAAGGACTCATTTTACATGGATGCCCAAAGTTAACACTCTAAGATAATAGTCAGAAAGCATTGCCTCTCTTCAGGTAGCAAATCTGAAAAAAAGGAAATAATTACGATTAGTTATGCTGCCCCTGGATTCTATAAATTTTATCTTGTGTATGCATTTAAGGGAGCATCAATACACTTGAGCATAAACATGGACACTCAAGCATTTTGTCTGCCAGGGTTTTCAGCTTCCTACATAAGCATCTCCTCTTTGTCAAATCACCATATTGCTCATCATCCAATCTGTGAGTTCTAAGTGGATAATACTGATACCTTTCGTTACCATTACAAAGAAGAATTCTTATATTATGTATGATTAAGCAGGGGAGTTTTTTCTGTATACTACTCCTATCCTTTAAATTCTATACATCTCGCAAAAAGCGGTGATCAATGACATAGCATCTCAAACTTAGTAGCTAACTGTTTCATACAGGCACTGAAAATTATAGGATCTAATCTTACTTATAAGTTACTATGGTTTCAAATACAGCATTAGCCACCTTATGATACATGCATACTAAAGTACAAAGTACAAGATTTCCACCATTTGAGATGTTTTACTGATCACTTTTGTAAGAAACTGTATTTGAAATTTAAAACTAATTAGAGCTATGGAAAAATTCAACTTGGTGCTCAGAGAGGAGGTGACTTTCCTAGAGTAACATGGTTAGGAATTAATAACTCCTAGAGCTCTGTCCAGATTCTTTCTCACTGCACTATCCTGATTCTGTGAAATGAGGTGAGGACATGGGTCGTAAGTCCTTCTGTAAAGATCCATAAACCAGTAGTACATTTTCATATTCCCCAGTTAATGTAGTAACTCCTGAGAAAAAGACTAATGTCATGTTTAAGAAAATGACATTGAGTTATCCATGCTGACTCTGGCTCTACAAGCTTTGGGTGAATGACTTCACATTGGATTCCTTAGTTTCTTCTATAAAATGAAAATAATGGTTGTTCCCTCATGGGGTTGTTTCCGTTATCAAAGGAGGTGATACAGTAGAGAGCGTAGAACAGCTCTGGCACGTTTTAGGTATAGAGAAAATGTCAGCTCTTTAACCATGGCCCATTCCTCAGGCCTCCAAGACCCTCATTTCTGGTACTTGTTACCTGGGCATACTTAACCTTCTCCTATTTCTGCAAACTTTTCCCTCTCCCTCAACTTGAGTTCCTATATTCCAAACATCTACTGGAGGTAAGAGCCTCCTAACAATAATCCACAATTTTAACTACACTATTTATTTTCATCTTTTTGTAGCTGAACAAAACACATGAGAAAACTGAAAAACAGGCATGACTAAATTAACTCTTGGTTTTTCAGAATAGATTTATTTCTTCTGTGGGTATTAATATAATCCATCAGCATTGAATAGAAATTTTGAAGTTCTAGAACTGTGATTTATTGTTTATCTTTTATCTGGAGCACTGATGAAGAGGAAATGTTGTTGCTAGCCACTTATGAATACCTCCACATATCTGGTAGATGACAACCACCAAGTTCCCATAAGGGCAGCAGCCATCATTAATGCCCTAATGGGATACCATGCTGACAGTGGTATATAAGGTGTCCATTCCAACAAGGAACCTCATCGCTTTGTCTTCAACACTGAAACACTCTAAATATGTCCTTAGGGAGTGTGCTCCATATGAGCATATACTCACAAAGCAAGCCTGAAAGAAATGAACCGGGTGGAACTCGCTTCCAGGACCTATCCCAGCCCCAGTGTCTTGGGATTATCTCTCTTTTCTGATTCAGACACTCATGCTGTTTTCCAATCTGGAGCCCCTAGGGTATCTGCAATCTGTAGCTCGTATGATGCCACTTCCCTGGCAGCCTGCCCTCTTCAGCCAGCGCTATGATTGCCAAGGTAAGCTGAAAAGGTCTGTTTTCAAAAATGTAATGATTCATATTTGCTTGTTTGCTATGGCCTTCTGAAGTCAGTGTCTTAATATTTTTTAACCCATTTGTAATTGGAATGTGAGAATTTTAGACCATTCTGGAAAAGAAACACTGTATGGCAAAAACAAACAAACAAAAAGCAATGAAAGAAATGTCTAGGAACAGGCAGAGGCCCTACCTCTGGTCTCTTAAACAATCTGTCATCCAGTACTATCTAATCCACCTCAAAGAAAATCTTGGTACAATTCCTCATCTCCATCCCTTTTCAGATCTCTAAGTCAGGTTCTCTTCGTCTTACTAGCATGCCTACAGTGACCCCTAGTTGGGCTTCCATCCTCTAATCCAACATACACACTGTCAACAGTCTGATCATGTTGTTTCTATAGTCATCTAGATTAAGCCTTCAATGTGACATAAAAAATACTTCACTTTTAAGGGCCAGCAACTCTTTGACATCAGACTTATTCCCAAACCCTGCTCTCTAGCCATGATGCAAAGGTACCTATCCCTTTCAATAAAAGTCTTGACTCATTAATTCTCTTCTTTCTGACTAAGGAGTTTCTCCTCATTCTTTTAGGCCCAGTTCTAATGCCATCTCTCTGAGGAGACACCAATTCCCTCATGATAGGGTTAGCTATTTTCTTTAATATGCTTTCATCTTTTTTTAACATGTTTGTAGCATTTGTCAGATTATTCTGTATCAATTTTTCACATGTCTTCCTAAATTAGTCTTTTGGGTTCTTGAAAACAGATACTAGTCTTGTTCAATTTTATATCATCAGCACAGGGCCTTGAAAATAATTGTAAATTTTGAATGTCTTTTTTTAACAAGCAAAAGAACATATAAACATGCCATATAGGGATCCAGTGTTCTCTTTTTGCGTAGGATCAGCCTTTCACACAGTTATGTATACTGGGCTAGAGAAGCTTGCCTGCCTTTCTTCCTTTCTTCCTTCCTTTCCCCTTCCATCCATCCTTCCTTCCCGCCTTCATCAAGCATTTATAGAGTACCTTCTGTGTTCTTGGTTTATGTGATATATGAGCCACATCAAAAATAATAAAACACTGTCTCTGCCCTAGAGGCACTCTCAATTTTAATGAGAAGAAAAAAGTAACAAAGCAGTAATATAATTTGGGACCCAATATCTTAATAGGAATCCCCTTCATGCTTATAACTGGGCCATGGAAATGTTCTCTGCTCTCTAAAGACCAGCATTTGAGATGAGCCTTGAGTACAAATGATCATCTCCATATTGTGCCCTGACACATTAGCATGTGCAGGTGCTATTGGGAGAACTTCTTCAGGGTGTCTCTCAAACTGCTCTGGAGAATGGTATGTGATGTGGAGAATGAAAAAGGCATTGATCTGAGGGTTGGGACCTCTGGGTTCTAGTTTTAGCCCTGCTACTAAACAGCTATGACCTTGGGCAAATGATTCAATCTATAATCTATAGGATATTTTACCTGTAAATTGAGGGCATCGATCTAATTCTACTTCAATGCTTCTCTGCCAGGATCATAGGATTTAGAAATACATATACTTATTCCTCACCAAAGAGTCACTGGATTAGAATCAAATCTCATAGAACGAGATCAGGCCATGTTTATTTAGCAAAAAACTTCCTGATGATTCTGAGAAGCTCTGACCTGAGTTGTGTCTCCTCTTGATGTTTTGATAGCTGAGGTCTGGGGGCCTCTGTCTGGCAGCCCCCACATTGATTGAGACATAGAGACTCTAGGCCCACTCCAGTCTTTCTCCTTTAACAGTCTGTGAGAACAAGGAACATTGTTTCAAGAAACAATCAGATCAGTAGCTGACATCATAGGTCTTCCTGAAAGAGAGGAAAGAGATGCAGAACAGAGATAAGAACCAAAAAAGTCCCAAATGCTTGTGGGACTCTGGTAATCACAGCCATCACCAAGACTATCCTCGGCTTCTTGAACTTTAAGATGGACCCAGTCATTCTGATGCCCTGACTCCCATATATTTATTCTCTGACTAAGGCACAAAGATGCGGGTGAGCTAATGCATCAACCCATGAAAAATGAACAATTAAAACAATGAAGTTGTCAGTTCTTTTACCAGATTGCAAATAAATAACCTGCCTGTCAGGCTGGCTGCTCTGCTAGACCATTAGTTTAATACAAAGACATTCTGAGGAACGGGTGGATGACAGCTGATCTATCACCAGGCCTTTGATAAAGACCTGAGCAAAATATGCTGTCATAAGCCATGGAAGGTCAATCTCAATTTGTGAGAAGCAAAGTATTAGATGAAATTTGAATAGCCCTCTCTGCCCATCATGAGAGCCATACGCTTTTCTTTTTCCCCTGCAACTGGTGGGATTGTGGATGCTCGTTTTGACAGGATAAAACACTTTTTTGCTTATACTTATTTAGCTTGTGCTGGGGTAGATGGCCTTGGAGTTTGTAACTGTCACAGTGGAAAGACTGTGATCTTGGGGACTGTGCAATGTATCTATTTGCCAGGCTAGACAGGCTCTTCCCACAAGAAGTTACTCTGCGTCGTGTCAAATGCTCAGACAGTCATGAATTTCCAAACAAAAAGTCAACTCCTTGCATTTTCTTATAGGTATGCCATCTCATGAAATGTTTGCCGACCAGATCTACTGCTTGCAGAAAATGATTAATTATAGAAGGTAGTAGATAGGATGATTAAATAAAGACAAATTCGTTAAATTCTCTAGTCGATGTCTCATTTATCTTTAAATTTAGTGAGGAAAGTAAAGATAGCAATCATCTTTCAGAAGTCACCTTTAAGAAGTTCTTATTTCCTCAAAGCAAGAAGTACTATTAGAACATTTACCCTGTAGTAAAACTATGTGAGGTGTAGTGTTTATGAGTCGTCAGAGGTAACCAAATCGAAAATACAATTTTTCCCCTTTCAGGATCTTTTGGGTATTTATGTATATTCAGTTTATATCTTCATGATCAAAGTAGTATAAATTCTACCTAACTGAAAAATGGGCACTGTTGATCCATTCTTAATTTTGAGTATATTCACAGGTTAATTCGAACAGTAAAGCGTAGCTTTAATATGGAGAATCTGCTTAAATCCATGTAGATATCACCCTGCAGAGGTTTTGTGGTCATTTGGTTGCCCAGAATAATTTCAGCTAGAAAGAACCACAGTACTTCCAAACTGGTTTGACCAGTTCTGCCAGTGCTCTGGATGGCTAATTAGTAAACAAGATAAACGAGAAATTTCCAGCGTAAAATTTTCCAGGCTGATTTTCCTAACTAATAAGTTAAACCACAACTTTGCCTGTTGACCAGCTTTGTAATCCCTTCAATGTTATATAGTACGCAACATCCCTCTCACCTCCTAAGATGACTTGAGAGAGTGGGAAATATCTTAGAGCTTATCCTAAGCACACCATGGTTCTGTTCCCGGTTTTGCTATTTTTTAGCCATGCTGTTTGGCCAAGTGGTCTAATGTCTATCCATCTTATTATGGACATAATAGCATTTGCTTAAAGGAGTACTTTATGCATAAAAACAAATACTGTTCTATAGATGGGTGGGGAGGACCCCTAAAGTTGCTTATTTTTAAGCAGAGATAAAATGTTATTGCATAGGGTGCTAAGAGGAGCAAGCAGCTCATGGTCTAGAAACTTCCACTGTGTTCTAAAGTTAGTCCTTCATTTCTCTGAGTTTTAGCCCTTGAAAAGTCTCTTCTTCCTGTCCGCCTAGATGTCTCTGGGTATCCAACTTCCTTCCCAGGTTATTTCTAGGTCCCGATCTTTTCCAAAAAATCCCAAGTCAAAAGCAGTCCTTTGGAAATATATGTATATATATATTTTTTTCCATATAAATTTTACATACTTTTAAAAATATGATATTTGTGTTGATTTCTATGAAGAGTTGTGCATCAGGTTATTGTTAAAAATATGACTCTTCATGATACCATGTTCTCCAAGGAATAAATCAGAAGCTACTTAAAACATCTGGAAATACAGAGATTGTGGTTTGATTTGTAGTTTGAATAATGTCCTTTCAAAGATGTCCATGTTCTAATTCCTAGAATCTGTGAATATGTTATCTTACATGGCAAAAAGCACCTTGCAGAAGTGATTAAATTAAGGATTTTGAGATGAGGAGATTTTCCTGGATTACATGAGTGGATTCAATGCAATCACAAAGGTTCTTGTAAGAGGGAGACAGGCACTCAGAGAAAAGAGAAGCTATGCTGCTGGCCTGGAAGATGGAGGAAATGGCCAAAGCCAGGGAATGTAGGTAGCTTCTAAAGCTGGCAAAGACAAGGAAATAGACCCCAGCCCACAAGTCTCCAGAAAGAACACAGCCCTGCCAACACCTTGATTTTAGACTTCTGACCTCCAGTACTGTGAGATTATAAATTTATATTATTTTAAACCTCTGAATTTGTAATAATTTATTATAGCAGCCATAGGGAACTAATACAGAAACACTTAAAATAAGGTAAGCCTGACCACTGTCTAATGTACAGGTGTACTATTGCCAACATCCTCTTTAGGAATAGTGTCAGGAACTCATATACACCTGGGTCTTTCCCTCTGAAATTTTTCCTTCTCCTTACTCTTTCTTTCCTCCCCTTCACTCTCCACTACATATACTCTCTAGTGTTTCAGATCTCAGTCAGTGATCTCTACAAAGAGAATATCTTGAACTAAACACCTCCCATTCTATGCCTGTTAGTCTAAAGTGGAGTTATACTCTCTTATAGCACCCTGCAGCACTCTTATAATATTTTTAAATTATATGTTTATTTGGTGGTTATTTTATTGTAATTATCTCCCTACCAATGCAAGCTTGATAGGTATAAGAATCATGTTTAGATTTGCTCACTGTTGTGAACCTGGCACGTAGTAGATATCCAGAAAATATTTCTTGCTGAATGAAAATATTCCAGAATTCTGTTTGTTTTGTAAGATGGGTTGAAAGCATGCCCATAATGCAGTCCATCTGGGATCAGGAGGCAATAAACTAATACACCACAATCTCTTTCAGACAATGTGAGGCAGATTTTACATTAACTTTGATTTCCTCTGAAGTCTTAGTCAAAGTCATCATTTTTTCATAGGTGACAACTGACAGATTTTTTTCAAAATGAATATGTAATCTAAGAAATACAATAGTATTTCTCAAAAATTCTTTTGGGTAGCATTCAGAATACTTTTTCTTGCTTTTGTTTCCATCTTCATTTTATTGCTTTGCAATATAAATTGTAAATTCCTTTAGTGACATTTAAACACTCATTTGAGAACTGACTTCAAGAGCTTTAAGAGATCAGTTTTGCCCAAGAAGATAATTTATATCTTCTGTGATTTTGATTCCTCTGAAGTTCAAGAATCAAAACGAAGGATGTGCCTGAGCTCTTGGGATGGAGAAGTGATTAACATTTATGAATGGTGTTATGAAGCCTCAAAACATTGGAGAATTAGTAAGGATATTGATAAATTTTACCTGTTTGTGTTTCAGAAACTTTATGTCATGTGATTTTAATATTTTTTTAAAATTGTTTCCCTTAAAAATATTTTTTCTTGAATGCAGATACATGTAAAGATGATCCCTAAATATTAGATATATTTTTCATAATTATTCTGAAAGTATCTATCCATAGTGTTTGGCCAGAGATAGGGCTTTTGTTGAACAGTTGAGTCTGATTTTATATATAAGGGTTTCAATAGAAATGAAACAAATTTTATTGAGGCACTATGAAATTCCCATATGTTACTATGTCCCTCAGCTTCTCCTGACAACAATCTGTGAGATAGACTTTATTAATCCCTTAATTAATACAGAAGATTACATTAATTAAGATGTAATTAAGAATACATTACATGTATTGTAATTGTATCATAATTTTATGTAATGTAATTAAGAATACATTAATTAATAATTAATACAGAAGAGGAAATTGAGGTTCTTAGAGCTTTAGTAATTTGTTTAGAACCAGAGATCAGGCCACTGGCAGTACTGTGCTTAACTGACTCAAGGTTCACACCATTTCCTCTGGACCACACAACCTTCAATGGATGCTTGCAGATCTGCACAATATTCATGATGGCTCTCTCTCAGAGCAAACCAGCCTGACTGTCACTTTCCTCAGAACCCTATGCCAGTGGGCCCCAAACCTCAAGATGGAAAATGACTAAGTATATTGGGATACTGGAATTTACTACCCAAATCCTGTTGTGTTCAACATAGCCCATTGGACCTCTCAACGTCATTGATCTCCACAGAGCACAGGGCTTTGAGGTCATATTTGCCACAGAGAGACCAAGCTTTATGCTCACGTAACCCTGTGGCCAAAATAGGTATTCCCAGTGATGGGAAGAATTTGTAATAACTGCAGCTCTAGGTTCTAAAGTTATTGGAAGCCTCTAATGAAACATATTTTGATTTTTCTGATTATTTGTCAGCCTTCCGTGTTAGAAAACTTCCATTGGGGAGCTCCCTTTCATCACGTCACAGTGGAATGTAAGTGATGCCCTCAAGTGTGTACTGACGAACAAGGTGAAGGAAGTAGGAGTCCATAAACATGCACTCTCAGGTACTCTCATGCACTCTCAGTCATGTCTGAAATACCATGATCAGTTCTTCTTGCTTAGCCACTTATTAACAAGCAAAGTTAATAAGCTTTTCAGGCAGTAAAGGCAGATATACTTTCTGGCATACCAGATAACTGCTTTATTGATATATATTTGAGCAGTTGGTGAATCTTAAGCTAAAAAAAGTGTCTAGACCAACAACAGACTATTTAAATAGCTGGTCAGGTGCTGAGTCAGATTCCACATAATGCTCCCCAATTTGTATGTATCCCAGTCAAGAAGGGGGAAAAAAACCCCTCTCTTTTGATTAATTGCCCTGTGTTTCATTAGTCTTTGTTTTTAATACTAAGCAAGCAACCAATGGCCCTTGAAGTTAGAATTGCTATCACTGCTGTCATTTTTACTTAAAGAAAACCGGAAGATGAAATATTCTTAAAGATAGTGGACACCAAGGAAACAAGTGACACCGTAGGTGCACAGGACAGCCAATGCTAAACAGGGATGCAGTGAACAAAACAGTCAATAATTTCTCCAGTGTGACAAGAACTTTCTCAAACAGGTTCATTCTTCCATGATGCCAGACCTTTTAGGTGATAAATAAAAAGGTTGATCCAGAAGTTGTTGTTCAATTCTAGGTCCTCAGACGTATAACAACCAAATTAATAGACTTTTCTTTTTACTGAATTTGTTTGCATTGTCATTGGACACAACAGTGAGACTTAAAATGTCTATTTGACTCTGTTTTTGTCAGCTGAAAAATACCCAGAAACCTTTTTATTTTCTTAACAAAATGGCATGATATTATTTAGAAGTTGGAGGGAAAGCTTTTACTGCCTGGCCTTAAAAAGAAAACAGCACAACCCAGCCACGTAGCTGACAAGTGACACAAATACAGTACGTGCTAATGTGCAGAGAGAAACAACCTTGAGAATTTAAACCGGCTGCACCAGAAAAAATATCTTTATCCAGATATGTGGTCCCTCATGAATTATACTATTATTTTAGTTGATTTTACCTGACATCACCCTATGATTTTCTTCAGTGACAAGAAAATTGCAGCCGGCCCTTGACAGTCGGTCACAAATTGACTGAACAAAACAAAATCAAACAGTGAAGTAATCCCCAAGTAAATTTAATGAAACCTAAATCCCAAAGGGCAGCGCACTTCTGTAGGCAATGGTCTTATTTAATAAATTTTTCCCTGCTTTCACTTTTAGAGCTATATTTACACAGACAAATTTAATTCATTGGGTTTACATTTCCTCTTTCCCTTAGTTTGTCCACCAGGCACATATGGGAAGGACTGTAAACAGGTATGTCAGTGTTCAGCTGAGAATGAAGAGTGTCACCTAGTCACGGGGAGATGTACCTGTCTGCCCGGCTACCATGGAAACCGCTGTCATCTCTGTAAGTGTGGTCTATGCTTTTGTTTTAATTTATCGAAGAGACACCAGTAGGGTGGGTCATCCGTCAGAATGCTAAAGGGCAAATGTTAATTCAAGCTTCTAATTTATAGCAAGTCCTGAGAGAATGTTTATTGGAATGGTTGAAAACATACACTTTGTTGTGTAACCCTTTCTCCTATGTTGCCTTTTCTCTTCCAAATATCCCCCCAAAAAAGAAAATAAATAGAGAAAGAAAGAACAAAGATAATATGAACTGATTGGTATCAATCAATATACAGCCAATGGGAACATATTTAAAGTGATTCATAAAGTTAGTTCCAGGATCTGCTTAGGAACAATCAAATTAAACAAATTGTTATTCTGGAATGAAAACAGTAACTTGTTTAAAGGACAAAATGCCAGTTGGCTCACTGCTGTGTAATAAAAAAGGATAGTCCCCAGACCAAACACCTTATATTGATTTGTTAGGACATTTTAACATCGAAAATGGTTAGAGGGGAACACACGATAAAACGTCCCAAGGAGCATGTTAAAATGTTCAGTCAGCTACTTAATTTTTAAGCTTGTAATTATTTATAATGTACTTTTTATAGGTTTAAATATAAAATGATTTGGCCTCAGTTTCATTTTTTCCCCCAAGTTGACCGCCACCGTTCCTCTTTTCTCCCTCGTCGCTCCTGTAGCAGATTCCTTCCACTTTCCTTTCTTAATTCTGCAAATATATGGGATGATTTTTGGATTCTACGCCCATATGTCACCTATAAAACAGACTTATGGTCAAGCTATTGATTTTAATTTTTACAAGCCATAGAATGTATATTTTGAATATCACTTCTCACTTTTGCCCTAATTTTAAATATTTTCAGCTAAAAACACAAAATGGTTTCAATTAGTATCTTGTTTGGGACCCATAACCATTGTGGGTATACAAACTTAAACTGAAGAATTAAAATATACAATTAGTAAAACTGCTATTATAATTTTGTTACAGTGAATTTCAAGCACCTTTGTAATGGAAGAAATTGTATATTGTGATGGAAGAACTGTGTATTGATTGATACCAATCAGTTCATATTTACTTCCTCACTTTGAATTCCGTCACATTTCTCAGGAAGAATTTCTTCTTGATATCAAGTGATATTTTATCTTAATGTAATAAAACCAAGTTACACGGATGAGCACCTAGGTGGTTCAGTCAGCTAACCATACGACTCTTGATTTCAACCTCGGTCATGAGCTCAGGGTCAGAGAATCCAGCCGCTGGGGTGGGGCTCTGCGCTCAGTGGGAGTCTGCTTGAGATTCTCTCTCTCCTTCTCCCTCTGTTCCCTCTCACTTGCTTGTTCTTTCTCTCTCTCAAATAAAAATAAATAAATCTTTAAAACAAAACTAAAAACCAAGTTACATGGAGCTGGTAGGGCTTGCACGTCAGAAGGCAAGCTACCTTGGGCTGAAGGAAGGGAGCTCTACCTTGTAAAATCCAGGCTGTGGAGGTGAGCGGCTCCCTGACTAGTCAGATTGGCTTAGCTCCAGGCAACACGTGGTTGGGAGTTGCAGCTAAGTTTCCTTGGCAACATCCACTGTCATTACAGAACTATGAAAAAGGGTTCAAGAAAATATCCATAAAAGGTGTGGCTGGCTCAAAAACAAAAGTTTCAGCGGCCAGAAACAACTGGGCTTTCATGTTCTCGAGTTTGGAGTGGAGATTCAAAATTTTCTCTCGGCAGAGGTCAGGGGAAGCAGACAAACTTGTAGTGGGATCTCACCACTTGTCCATAATTTATAATGGGCAGTTTGGTCTCAGCCTTTGGATGGCATGTGGGGAAAAACAAACAAACTGCTCAGTAGATAGAAACTCATCATACTATGTATTTTTTTTTAATATTTTATTTATTTGACAGAGAGAGAGAGAGAGATC
Organism: Martes martes; assembly: GCF_963455335.1. Classification (NCBI taxonomy): domain Eukaryota; kingdom Metazoa; phylum Chordata; class Mammalia; order Carnivora; family Mustelidae; genus Martes; species Martes martes. The sequence goes on from NC_137888.1 coordinate 91,863,552, forward strand.
ACAGTAGGTAGAGTGGCAGGCAGAAGGGGAGGGGGAAGCAGGCTCCCCACTGAGCAAAGAGCCCGATGCGGGCCTCGATCCCAGGACCCTGAGATCATGACCTGAGCTGAAGGCAGAGGCTTAACCCACTGAGCCACCCAGGTGCCCCCATACTATGTATTTTATGACCAAAGAGAAATTACAAAGTAACTCCATACCCTAAAAATCTTTTTTTTCTCCAAATGGTAATACCCACTGTAATAACTCTCTTTGAGAACATTTAAGGCTTTGGGATCCTCTAAAAATCAAGGGCAGTTCTTTTGACAATTTTCATAGGAACACCCTTGGTATAGAATGCTTGGAGAAGCACAGGCCATAGAATAGTACACCTGTGCCAGGAGGAAGACATCAAAACATTGGTAGAAGCTTGTCTTTAGTGCTCTTTCTCAGAGTAGTAAGAATTCAGACAGACCAAACCTTAGCATCTCTTTTTAAGAATAAAATAAAACTGTGTGACAGTCGCTAGGATATGTGAGTAGCCTGGTCAAATACTTGGAAAAGAGTCTGGGAGAACAAATTTCATTTAAGCCAAGTGGAATCATTATGTCTCGAGCGTGTGTTCTCTTGTTGAATACAGGGAATGTTTGAGCAAAGGATGTGCGCATGATTCTAGAAGTCAAACTTTCACATTGCTACAGAATTATAAGAGAAAATGGAATTGTCAGTAAGTAACTTATTATTGGGGGGAAAGTTACAGGCACTTTTGTAAACATACACTGTACTCTTGATGTAAATTTAATAAGTTTTGAGGGTAAGAGGTTATACACACATTGTCTTTCAACAGATGGCATACTTATTAGTAGATAAGTTTTATCTATTCAGTGTCCCAAATTCAAAAGGATAATATAGTTGAAGCCTAAAATTCATGTAACTTTTGTTTTCTGTGTACAAAGAAGGAACAATGAAGGATGATTCTATCCAACATGAAACCACCACTAAGATAGTTGGCAAAATGAGTATATGTCAAAGGGAAATTATGTCTCCCAAGTAATTTCACCTCACATGAAAGCGATCCCCCCCAAAATATATGACACATAAATGACAAAGATAATATAAACATATATATATATCAGTTATTTAAATTTATCAAGTAATTACACACAAGCTTTTTTCCGTTTAAACTGAGATGCTAATTTTTTATATCTATGATTATATCCATAGTTTGATATTTTCCTCGTTAATAAGTATATGAATTTCACATTATTAGGTGTTTCTCTTTTTCTTATTTGCGCAGAAATTCATGGCAGTTTTCATTTCATAGCAATGTAACTACAGAATTTTCTGTACTAATCAACTCTTATTAATTTAACCTCCTTTGGGAAGCAACATTGCAGCAGTACACACAAGACTTCATTGTTTCAAGACTCCATACCTCCAGCTTGCTTTATGTGTATTTTCTCTAATGTCAAGCAGACATTTGTCTTAAGCCTCACACATTGTAATGGGGATAAAAAAAAATTGTAAAAATTTGCATTCCACAACTCTGACCCAAATGGACATGAAAGCATTTGATATCTTGGTGAATAGGAGAAGAGGACGAGATGGAGACTTTTTTAATCACTAATTTTGTTTTTAGGTATGCCCTTTTGAATTTTTTGTGAGTGAAAAAAGAAGTTCTTAGGAGGACCAATGAATGTTATATACCAAAGAAGGGACAATGAGCTATGGGAACTGACATTCCTTGGGAAGAGAGAATGACAGAAGAGACTGTAAAGTGAAGCCATCACTTTTAATAGAGAGGAATAAAGAAATACAACAACTACAGCACAGAAATAACCTTGGGTATGAATAACTGTAGTGTTTGGCTTTCCATCTTTGCTACAGTGAACTTTATTTTAAAACTGGAAGAAAGAAGCAGCCATTTTTTGGGTTTGAGACTCAAGGTGGGAACTCGGGAATTTAGGATAAGACATATACGGGGATTATAAACAATCTGAATCTCGATAAGATCCATTCTTTGCTGTTACCTCTAAAACATACTACCTGTGAAATACTCTTAAAAAGTGTTCCTTACTGTCTAATTCTTACATAAAAACACAAGATAAAAGGAAGAAAACTAGTGCCATCTGGTATAGTTTGGTCACTTTTAGAGTTAAATTTCCAAATGAAAAGATTTTCCAAGAGGAAGGACCTAAGGCAAATGCCTAACACTTTGGCTCATATCAAGCAGGTAAGGAAAGGGTTTTGCTGCATGCCTAGCATTGATACTGCCATCATTAATGAAAATCATGGCCACCAATGACATGGGAGCTGAGTTTGGTGATGTACTTGTTCACTCTAGTCACCATCCACAGGGCCATGATTTTATTATTATCCCCTTTGGGAATTAAGAACCAGAAGTTCAAAGAAAGAAGTAAAAACTACAACATTAATAAGTGACATATATAGGTTTCAAATCACAGTCTTTTCAAAATTTCCTACAGCCTCATATTTAAATATGTGGCAAGGATAAAGATGGTTATCTCTAACAGGTGACAGAATTTTGTGCTATATTCCAAGTCACTTCACTCTGTGGGCCTCAACTTCATCATCTTAAAATAAGAATTGATCCAGATGGACATGAGGTCTCTTGAAACTCAAACTTTTATAATTTTAAGACTTGAAAGTATCAGGCATTTCATAGAATAAGAGAATGTCACAGATGGAAGTGCTTCAAAGTTAATCAACTTGAATATCCTCTATATTTTCTCTCCTGTATACTTATCCTGTCTCTGAACTCCTACAGAGATGAGTAATCATGCCTCCTGAAAAAAGCTTATTCCAATCTTGGACAACTCTTTCAGAAAGTATTTCTTTATTGAGATAAAATCTGCCTTTCTTCTTTTCCACAGGACTGCCTTCTCATGTTCGAAGACATTTCTGTCTTCCTAGCTCTCTTTTCTTCTGAATAAACACCCCCAGTCTTTCGATCATTGCACAGATAATGCGGTCTTCAGCTTGCTCTTTGTCTTGTTTCCTCTCCTTTTATCTTAAGTTCTGGCTATTCATCTGTTTGTTACACAGGTATCACAGTAGACCAAAAGTCTATGGCTAGGAAAGTGAGAAACTAACAGAAAATGAAGATTCTTTCTTGATGCTTCATGCCATTTTTGAATTCTTACTTGTATTAAAGCCAGATCATTCCAGACAAGACGAACTACGACACTTAAACATTAATCAAAATAATGAATTCATCTAGGCTGGAATGAAGTAACTTTGGCAAATTGTCACCTATTCTGAGCACTCTCTAAAAGTGGGCAGATTTCCAAAGAAACTCAAAGTTAAGTTTCCTGTATCTTACTAATGAGCAGCATCAGGAACATTTTGCCCCCAACCATATTACTAAGGCATCTATCTATATCATCTCATCTCTTCAGATAAGTCCATGTCTTGAATCACTAGCTTGAAGGTAACTGAAAATACCAAAGAACAGTATTTGAAATGTGAGTTAGCAACATGTCTATGGGTATGAATTTAAACAGTGATGCTTTAAGTTACAATATCACATATGGTTTTGTTCTCCTTCAACAGGATGCCCAAAAGGCACTTAAGGTCTTAATTGCTAAAGGATGTGCAAGTGCCTTAATGGCAGCAGCTGTGACACTGTGATTGGCACCTGTTACTGCCCACCTGGCTTCGTTGGGGCTGACTGCAGTCAAAGTAAGCCAGTCTACCAATTATGAAGTAGATATGCTAAAGTAGAGTTTTTAAGAACTGTACTTACAGAGTTCAATGTTGTTGCAATTATTACTTAATAATTTACTGCGGTAACAGCAAACACCAACCGACCTACATTCTAGGTGGAAGAGTGCTTACGTGAGGAGTTTGACTGAGAGCTGAAGCAGTGAAGACAACCAAAGAGAACCCCTTGGTCATAATCTCTCATATCCCAGCAATGCTAACCTAAAGTCAGGATTAGAAAATCTGTTCCATAAGATAAAAGTGGTCTGGTACACAATGCCTGTGTACACAATGTCAAACTCATTGGTTCACGTCTCACAATTTCATTTATCCTCAGCAATATCCAGCTCAAAATTAGGTAGTTCCCCTACTTAACAAAAATTAACCAGTTCCCTAAAATTTAAAGACTTAACTACCCATCACAAAGACAACTATTTACATAAAGTTTAAGGGACAAGGTATAAATTAAAGATTCCTTAAGAATGCACTATCTTAGGCACCATAGAGATATTCTTAGCAAATACATTTTGATCTTATATCAGATTTGCCATTTTCTAAGTATTGGGGCAATTTGCAAGATCATAATGATTTTTAGGGAGGCTAGAGGAGCAATGCATAGGCGAGTACATGATGAGAAGGTAGTTCTGGCAATATTGTGTTCTTCAACCTGTTTGTTGTTCTTGAAGGTGTTCACTTGTGATGTTTTACTGAGCTGCACATTTATGTTTTTGTGTACTATTCTGTATTTTATACTTTAGAATTAAAAGAATAAAAGCCCTATCAATAGATCTTTCATAAAAGAAGTACTGTAACTGCAAACTTAAGATTCTTTCATTTGGAAGAATAATAACAAAGTTGGTGCTGAGGCAGGGCACCAAGTTTCTATGTGGTAAAGACATCCAAATGTTTATTTTGCCCAGGCAGGTAGTTGCTCTGTCTTCTTTGTATGAGGGTAATTTTGATTATCCTACCTCAGTGCCCTGATGTTCTGAAGATAAAAGACAAGTAGGACAAAGTCCTGGCTCCATGTAGTGGAAAATTGAAACCTAGTGAATACTGCCTCTGAGGTCTCAGCAGCCAAGTTGTCTTTGAGTTAAAGCCAACCCATAAACATCTCCTAAGGAAGGTTCTAATTGACCCCTTTGTTCCTCAAAGAAAATCGTTGAGAGAATTTCTTTATTTCCTCAGGCCAAAGCATCTTCAAGAGTTTTGATTTCTCTGAATATTGGGAGTATTTTTGTCTTCAGAAAGCTGTGATCTTATACCTGAGTACTTTCCCTTCTTTGTTTTGACAGCGAGGTATATCAGAGCCAATTTGCAGTCCACCTCTTACAAGTTCAAAGAATTGTGATATTCATTTATGTCTACATTGTAACTATATTTTTTCTTCACTTGATTCTCACAGGCATTTATTTTATCTTTGAGCGTTATCTGTATCTTGATAAGTATCTCAATGAATTTGTGGAATAAAGTTGCAAACAGACAAATTAATAAATTTGTTAATACATTAATTAATTAAAATTTGACTTATATTAATTAATATAATTAATTTAAAAGGGTAATTTAACAAATTTGTTGATTTTAATAAACAATAAATTTAAAAATAAGTTAAATACATAAATGATATTTGGAGAAATGAGCATAATGGATTCTGTGTTGATGCATTGAAGTGTAAGCTGAAATTCCAGAGTGGACTTTAAGAGAAAGCATACTCAAGATTATGATACACACATACAGGCAAACAAGCACACACACAAGCACATTTGCTAAGGCAGCAAGACTGAGTTTGTAAGAGTCATTTATATCATATATGTTAAGTGTTTGACACTAGATATTTGGTTGGAATTCCTGATGTCAACCAAAATTGCACTAAGTAAGCAACAATTTGAACAGTTCCTTTTTTTGTTTTGTTTTTTCAAATTAACCTTTTAAGTTGAAAACTAAAGTGAAGGCAAGACAAGGAAACCTATTTGATTAAAAGAAAGGGTCGTGCATTTACAAGGTTTTTAAAGTCTTGACTGGCAAAACATTTTAATAAGAAAAATCTGGTTTTATTTTGCTCCTTCCTGCAGTTCATCCTGTGGATCACTATGGGCAGGACTGTATCCAGCAGTGTTCCTGTGGCTCAGGACAGTGTGACCCAGTGACTGGAGGGTGCCAATGTCCACCTGGCCAAATGGGAGCCAGGTATCAGCAAGGTAACAATGGCTGCAGGGTCACTTTGTCCGTCAAGGCGCTAACTAAGCTACACTATGAAAGCAGATTGGTCCCAGGGAATATAATAAAATGGGCATTGTTTATAACACTTTCTTCTCAAATGTGGCTTTAATAACATGAAAGTACACACTCTTGTAGAGTCATATAGGAAATAGCCTACTGGAGGGTAAACAAGAATTGAAAACAAAAACAAAGAATAATTTATGTATACTCTTGAGTAGAAGCAAATTCTGAAATAACTTTGGTTAACTTTTGTAAAGCTGCCTAAAATTGTGTGTTAGGGATGTCTAATTGTAAAAACTTAAAAGTTTTATATTTTCTTCAACTTTCAGAAGCCCAGTGAAAGCTGTCAGAAAAAAGAGAGACAGAAAGGAAAACATGATCTGTGTTTAAAACTATAAAACTTTCTTGTCCTTAATCATATTATTCATTATTTTCACAAAAATAATCACAATAGAAGAACTCTCAAGTTCAGTGAAATGACATATGGAGAACCACTTCTCCATTGCACACACAGAGGGGCAAAACCTGTGACCCTTCGTTAAAAGAGAAGAGTTGGTTGCATGAGTATGCTGCAAGAGCTACCTTGAACCCCACTGGACATTGCAGAGTTGCAGAAAAAAACAGGATAAAACCAGGAAGTGCACAGAACCATCATATTTTCAACTCTGCACTAGAATAGAGGGTTATCTGTTGGCAATAAGCAACCTTGCAACCAAAGGGAGCTAAGAAGCCCACATACAAACACACACCCCAAAACTGTGTGTCATATGGATTTTTACTTTAGCACCAGGAGGCTTCCAACTAGCTGAAATAATTTTTCTAGCCCAGATCCATACTACTCTCCCCCAAAATAATGTGCCCATAAAACTAGCCCAATACAAGAAAATGAAAGCAAAAACAAAAACTTGATGCATAAAAAGACCCCCAAAAAACCCTCCTCTCATTTTGGAAACAATATATGGAACTATTCAAAGCTTTGATTACCTTTTTGGTGCAAATTCTTTAAGAAGGTGAAGGAGAAAAAGAATAAGAAAACAAAATGCAGTTTGACATAAAGCAGAAAAGTTTTGCTATGGAGCACATGGAAATATTAACCAGAATTTTTTCCAAGAATTTGAGGGACGTAATGAAAAAGTGTTCTCTACAACTCGTGAGTATGATGCTGAGATACAAGGGTTCGTGGAATAAATGAAAAGACAACAAAGGGAAATGAAAAAGTAAGCTGGCAGAGCTCAGAAAGAAGTGGAAATGAAAATTAAAACCTCACATCATATAAATGAAGACCATATTGAACACAGGTAATAGGAGGATTGAATCTGCTTATGTGACAGCCAGGTAAATGGAGAATAAGCTTGAGGAACGTAGAAACAAAGAAATGGAAAAAATAGAGAGACAAATATATAAATGGAAAAGAAAATATTCAAGTATAATATTCAAGATTTTGTTTCTCTGAAATGAAAGAAGATCTGATGCTACAGATTGAATACATTCTATTCCCGGAAACTCTAGTGAAGATTGATCATAAGCAAGGGGAAGTCCGCTGGGGATAAAAGAAAAAAAATGGGAGATCTTATATGAAGAGAGGGGAAAATCAGTCTGGCCTCATGCCTCACAGCAATAATCAAAACCATTGCTAGCATGTGGTTAATCAATGCCTATGAAGTTTTGGGGGAAAAATATGACTCAAGTGTCTTATACACAGTTAAACTGTTATTTAAGTATAATATGACTGAAAATAAATATTTTTAATAATAAAAATTTACTGAGGATATACTAGCCATAAAATATTTCTGAAGAAACTGTAGAAGATAAATTTGAGCAATCAAGTAATAAATGGAAAATCTCTGGTCAAAGGACTATTAGTAGGTATTAAATCTATTTTTATTTGGACTAAGTTTAAAACAAATGTGGGAATTATGGCCACATGATATGATAAATATATAAATATTTAATATTATACCAATTTTGACAGTTTATCAAAATGGGCATAAACAAAAGGAAAGAAGATGGAGGATGTTGAGTATACTGATCTTATTTCTTCATTAGAAATTGTGAATGAGAGGGACAGATCTGTGTCAAAAGGTATTGTTTAAATATGACAAGTCAATAAGCATGTTTAAGTGTATAAAGGTAAATGCTGGAATTTAAAATGCTAGAACTGGGGGTAGCAGTTTTTCTTTCCTTTAAAATTTTGGAATGCAGTTTCTTCTAATAGACTAAAATATACCTTAAATCTCATATATGGCTTTGTTCTAGTTTTCTGCCTGATTACATTCTCTCTCTTTTTTAAAATTTCTACATTTCATTTTTTTCTTTCTTTTTTCAACCAATTTCTTATTTTATCAATTCCTTTTTTAAAAATCTTTTTAAATTTTCATCTCTACCATCATATTCCATCCCCTTCATCATATTTACCTTTATTTTTGTGTATATATATATATATATATATATACATATATATTTTTTTTTCTCTAAAATTTTGGGAGGCAGTTTCTTCTAAAAGACCAAAACACACCCAGAATCTAGTGTGTGGCTCTGTTCTAGTCACCATCCTGCTCATATTCTTTTTTCTTTTTTCCTTTTCCCCCTAGTTTTGGATCTCTTCTGATTTGTTTAGCATATATTTTTTCTGGGGTTGTTATTACCCTTTTAGCATTTTGTTTTCTCTTTCATCTAGTCTTCTCTGGACAAAATGACAAAATGGAAAAACTCACAAAAAAAGAAAGAAAGAAAACCCAAGGGACAGTACCACCTGCCAGGGACCTAATCAATATGGACATTAGTAAGATATCGGAACTAGAGTTCAGAATGACAATTATAAAGATAGTAGCTGGGCTTGAAAAAATCATAGAAGTTAGAAGAGAATCCCTTTATGGAGAAATAAAAGAACTAAAATCTAACCAAGTTGAAATAAAAAAGGCTATTAATGAGGTGCAATTAAAAAATAGAGGTCCTAACTGCTAGGATAAATGAGGCAGAAGAGAGAATTAGTAATATAGAAGATCAAATGATGGAGAATAAAGAAGCTGAGAAAAAGAGAGATAAACAACTACTGGATCATGAGGGGAGAATTCCAGAGATAAGTGATACCATAAGATGAAACAATATTAGAATAATTGGGATCCTAGAAGAAGAAGAAAGAGTGGGGCAGAAGGTATACTGGAGCAAGTTATAATGGAGAACTTCCCAAATTTGGGGAAGGAGACAAGCATCAAAATCCAGGAGGCACGGAGAATCCCCCTCAAAATCAATAAAAAAAGGTCAACACCCTGTCATCTAGTAGTAAAACTTATAAGTCTCAGAGACAAAGAGAAAATTCTGAAAGGAGCTCAGGAAAAGAGGTGTGTAACCTACAAAAATAGAAATATTAGATCGTCAGCAGACCTATCCACAGAGACCTGGCAGGTCAGAAAGGACTGGCATGATATATTCAGAGCACTAAATGAGAAAAATATGCAGCCAAGAATACTATATCCAGGTAGACTGTCATTGAAAATAGAAGGAGAGATAAAAAAAGATTCCAGGACAAACAAAAACTCAAATAATTTGTGAACACCAAACCAAATATTGAAAGCCATCCTCTAAGCAAAGAGAGAGCCTTAAAGTTACAGACCAGAAAGGAACAGAGACAATATACAGTAACAGTCACCTTACAGGCAATACAATGGCACTACATTCATATCTTTCAATAGTTACCCTGAATGTAAATGGGCTAAATGCCCCAATCAAAAGACACAGGGTATCAGATTGAATAAAAAAATAAGACCCATTAATATGCTGTCTGCAAGAGACTTATTTTAGACCCAAAGACACTTCCAGATTTAAAGTGAGGGGGTGGAAAACAATTTACCATGCTAATGGACATCAAAAGAAAGCTGGGATGACAATCTATATATCAAACAAATTAGATTTTAAACCAAAGACTATAATAAGAGATGAGGAAGAACACTATATCATACTTAAAGACTCTATCCAACAAGAAGCTCTAACAATTTTAAGTATCTATGTCCCTAACATGGGAGCAGCCAATTATATAAGCCAATTAATAACAAAGTCAGAGAAACACACTGACAATAATATAATAATAGTAGGGGACTTTAACACTTCCCTCACTGGAATGGACAGACCATCTAAGCAAAAGATCAACAAGGAAATAAAAGGTTTAAATGACATGCTGGGCCAGATGGACATCACAGATATATTCAGAACATTCCTCCCAATGCAACAGAATACACATTCTTCTCTAGTGCACATGGAACATTCTCCAGAATAGATCACATCCTGCATCACAAATCAGGTCTCAACTGGTACCAAAAGATTGGGATCATTCCCTGCATATTTTCAGACCACAATGCTCTGAAGCTAGAACTCAATCACAAGAGGAAAGTTGGAAAGAACTCAAATACATGAAGGCTAAAGAGCATCCTACTAAAGAATGAATGGGTCAACCAGGAAATTAAAGAAGAATTGAAAAAATTCATGGAAACAAATAAAAATGAAAACACAACTGTTCAAAATCTTTGGGATGCAACAAAGGCAGTCCTGAAAGGAAACTATATAGCAATACAAACTTTTCTCAAGAAACAAGAAAGGTCTCAAATACACAACCTAACCATACACCTAAAGGAGCTGGAGAAAGAACAATGAATAAAACCTAAACCCAGCAGGAGAAGAGAAATCATAAAGATCAGAGCAGAAATAAATGAAATAGAATTCAAAAGAACAGTAGAACAGATTGACAAAACTAGGAACTTGTTCTTTGAAAGAATTAAAAAGATTGATAAACCCCTGGTCAGACTTATCAAAAAAGAAAGAGAATGGACTCACATTAATAAAATCATGAATGAAAGAGGAGATGGCACAACCAACACTGAAGAAATATAAAAACTATTATAAGAACATATTATGAGCAACTATATGCCAGCAAATTAGACAATCTGGAAGAAATGAATGCATTCCTAGAGACACATAAACCACCAAAACTGAACCAGGAAGAAATAGAAAACCTGAACAGACCCATAACCAGTAAGGAAATTGAAGCAGTAATCAAAAATCTCCCAACAAACAAGAGCCCAGAGCCAGATGGCTTCCCAGGGGGAATTTTAACATTTAAAGAAGAATTAATACCTATTCTCCCGAAACTCTTCCACAAAATAGAAGAGGAAGGAAAACTTCCAAACTCATTTTATGAGGCCAACATTACCTTGATCCTAAAGCCAGACAAAGACCCCATCAAAAAGGAGAATTACAGACCAATAGCTCTGATGAACATGGATGCAAAAATTCTTACCAAAATACTAGCCAATGGGATCCAACAGTACATTAAAAGGATTATTCACCATGACCAAGTGGAATTTATTCCTGGCAGCAAGTTTGGCTCAACATCTGCAAATCAATCAATGTCATACATTAATAAAAGAAAGAACAAGCACCATATGATACTCTCAATAGATGCAGAAAAAACATTTGACAAACTATAGCATCCTTTCTTGATTAAAACTCTTCACAGTGTGGGGATAGAGGGTACATACTTCAATATCATAAGTCACCCATGAAAAACCCACAGCAAATATCACTCTCAATGGGGAAAAACTGAGAGCTTTTCCTCTAATATCAGGAACATGGCAGAAATTTCCACTATCACCACTGCTACTCAACATAATACTAGAAGTCCTAGCCTCGGCAATCAGACAGCAAAAAGAAATAAAAGGCACTAAAACTGGTGAAGAGGAAGTCAAACTCTCACTCTTTGCAGATGATATGATACTTTATACAGAAAACCCAAAAGACTCCATCCCAAAACTGCTAGAACTCATATAGGAATTCAGTAAAGTGGCAAGATATAAAATCAATGCACAGAAATCAGTTGCATTTCTATACACTAACAATGAGAAAGAAGAAAGAGAAATTAAGGAGTTGATCCCATTTATGATTGCACCAAAACCATAAGATACCTAGGAATAAATCTAACCAAAGAGGCAAAGAATCTGTACTCAGAGAACTACAGAATACTCATGAAAGAAATTGAGAAAGACACAAGAAATGAAAAAATGTTCTGTGCTCATGGATTGGAAGAACAAATATTATGAAAATATCTATGTTACTTAGAGTAATTTACACATTTAATGCAATCCCTATCAAAATATCATCAACTTTTTTTCACAGAGATGGAACAAATAATTCTAAAATTTGTATGGAACCAGAACCAGAAAAGACCCCGAATAGCCAAAAGAATGTTGAGAAAGAAAAGAAAGGTGGTTGCATCACAACTCTGGATTTCAAGCTCTATTACAAAGTTGTAATCATCAAGACAGTATGGTACAGGCACAAAAACAGGCACATAGATCAATGAAACAGAATAGAGAGCCCAGAAATGGACCCTCAACTCTATGGCCAACTAATTTTTGACAAAACAGGAAAGAATGTCCAATGGAAAAAAAGTCTCTTCAACAAATGCTGTTGGAAAAATTGGACAGTCACATGCAGAAGAATGAAACTGGACCATTTCCTTACAACATGCACAAAAATAGACTCAAAATGGATGAAAGACCTAAATGGGAGACAGAAATGCATCAAAATCCTTGAGGAGAACACAGGCAACAACCTCTTTGACTTCAGCCACAGCAACTTCTTCCTAGAAACATTGCCAAAGGCAAGGGAAAAATGAATTGTTGGGATTTAATCAAGATCAAAAGCCTTGCACAGCAAAGGAAACAGTTAACAAAACCAGAAGAAAACTGACAGAAGAGAGAGGATATTTGCAAATGACATATCAGATAAAGGGCTAGTATCCAAAATCTATAAAGAACTTACCAGACGGAACACCCAAAGAACAAACCAAGAAATGGGCAGAAGACATGAACAGTCATTTCTGCAAAGAAGACATCCAAATGGCCAACAGACACATGAAAAAATGCTCAACATCACTCAGCATCAGAAATATAAATCAAAACCACAGTGAGATACCACCATTTACCAGTCAGAATGGGTAAAATTAACAAGTCAGGAAATGACAGATGTTGGTGAGGATGCAGTGAAAGAGGAAACCTCCTACACTGTTGGTAGGAATGCAAGCTGGTGTAGCCACTCTTGAAAACAGTATGGAAGTTCCTCAAAAAGTTTAGAATAGAGCTACCCTATGACCCAGCAATTGCACTACTGGGTATTTACCCCAAATATATAAATGTAGTGATCTGAAGGGGCATATGCACCCCAACGTTCACAGCAGCAATGTCTACAGTAACCAAACTATGGGAAGGTATTATGCTAAGTGAAATAAGTCAATCAGAGAAAGACAATTATCATATGATCATATGAGCTCACTGATACGAGAAATTTGAGAAACAAGACAGAGGATCATAGGGGAAGGAAAGGAAAAATGAAATAAGACAAAACTAGAGAGGGAGACAAACCATAAGAGACTCTTAACCTCAGGAAACAAACTAAGGATTGCTGGGGTGTGTGTGTGGGAGGGATGGGGTAGCTAGGTAATGGACATTGGGGAGGGTATGTGCTATGATGAGTGTTGTGAATTGTATAAGAGTGATAAGACCTGTACCCCTGAAACAAATAGTACATTATATGTTAATAAAAAAGAAAAGGGGCGCCTGGGTGGCTCAGTGGGTTAAAGCCTCTGCCTTCTGCTCAGGTCATGATCCTGGGGTCCCGGGATCAAGCCCCATGTTGGGCTCTCTGCTCAGCGGGGAGCCTGCTTCCCCCTCTCTCTCTGCCTGCCTCTCTGCCTACTTGTGATCTCTATCTGTGAAATAAATAAATAAATAAAATCTTAAAAAAGAAAAGAAAAGAAGTAAAATAAAATAAGCATTTCATCAGAAAAAATAATAAAATGCTGGAACTGAGAATTTAAGATTAAAAACATAGCCAGCTAAAATCAGGTGGAGGAGAGGAATGAGAAAAATTGGAGAAAGAATCATATTAATTCCATTACTACGCATGCTGCTGAGCCAATATATGCTAAATAAAGAAATTAATTATGCTATGTAATAATATATTCTTTGTCTAAGGAAGAGTCCATCGATTATATAAAATTATAAGACTTAACTTAGAGAAAGATAGAGTACAGACATTTTTCCATGTTCTTCCCTCTAAAGAGTAAAAATTCTAGTCACTATATCTAGAGCAAACATAAAAATCTCTGATGTGGAGAGAACAAGGCAGACTCACTAGGAACGTCAGAGACCTAGGGAACAGGAATGGTGACATCCCTGAGTTTCCATTTTTGACTCATATATCCTGGGCCGGATGGTGGAGAAGCTGCAACCCAGAAGACCAGTGGGTGCAAACAAAAAAATGAAAGAAAAAAAAAAGTCCTATATATGCCTGTTTTCTCTAAATAAAGACAAGGAAAAGGACAGCCAACCAAGACAGAAAACTCTTAGACAATGACAGGTAAATACTCTAGTCAAACACTAAAGAATAAAACTTCATCTGTGACTCCAACCCCACTAGCAAAGACCAGGTAGAGTCTACTCTTCAGACTCCGTGGGGATATATGAGATACCCCTGCCCTGCACCAAGATGGTGTGGGAGAAAGGGCTGAGACTTTCATCCCTGCCACATGGGAATGTATCCCCTGCCCTGGCAATGTCAGTAGAAACTGTGTGGAGACTGTGAACTTCCACCCCCATCAGACAGTATGGAGATACTACTGTTTTCTTCAAGGTGGTGTCACAGGAGATCCAGTGGACAGTCAGGACTTTCACAACCACCAAATAGCAACAAAGCTACCCTGTGCAGTGTCAGTGGAGGCGGAGCGTGAAGCCGTAAGAGGCGCTTCTACCTCTCTATCAGATAGGTGCCAACAGAGGTCCCATGGGAAGACTGAACCCTCACACTGGCACAGCAGGAATAAGGCACATTTATGCCCCCTTTCACTTGGAGGCTATGTAGAGAACTCTATCTTTTGAGACAGAGTTCTAAGGGGTTTTTTGTTTGTTTTGTTTTGTTTGTATGTTTGTTTTCCCCTCAGAGGAGTCTGAGCCTTTCTTTTTTTTTCCCCCAAAATAAAGTTTGTTTGTTTGTTTGTTTTTTTAATTTATTTATTTGTTAGAGAAAGCGAGCGAGCACAGGCAGACAGAGTGGTAGGCAGAGGCAGAGGGAGAAGCAGGCTCCCCGCCGAGCAAGGAGCCCGATGTGGGACTCGATCCCAGGACGCTGAGATCATGACCTGAGCCGAAGGCAGCTGCTTAACCAACTGAGCCACCCAGGTGTCCCAGTGAGCCACCCAGGCGTCCCATCCCCAAAATAAATTATACTTTCATGCAATTATTTTTTCTGGCTCCTGGTTTCTGTGCTTCTCACAGTCATGAACCCTGTAGAAGTCTTTTTTTTTTTTTAAGATTTTATTTATTTATTTGACAGACAGAGATCACAGGTGGGCAGAGAGGCAGGCAGAGAGAGAGAGGAAGGGGAGCAAGCTCCCTACTGAGCAGAGAGCCCTATGCAGGGCTTGATCCCAGGACCCCTGGGATCATGACCTGAGCCGAAGGCAGAGGCTTTAACCCACTGAGCCACCCAGGCACCCCAGACCTGTGGAACTATTAAAAAAGATCTAACTTTTTTCTTGTCATCCAAATCCCAGAGGGGAGGAGAAAAAGAATAGGGCTGAAAAATATTTAAAGTAAAATGGTTGGAATTTCCTAAACATGACAAAAAATATAAACCTACAGATTCAAGAAGCTGTGTGAATAACAAACAGGATAAACTTTAAAAAATCTGCATTAAACTTCTAAAGACCAAAGAAGAAAGTCTTGAAAGCAACAAGAGAGAAATAGCACCCATGTTAGCTTTGAAAAAAAGACTCCAAAATAAAATGATAGTAAAAAAATGGGTACAACCACACAAAACACGTGAGAAAAATAAAACAGTGGTCATGATATCAGTATCAAACAATGTTAAATTTTATGGCAACAAGGAACTATTGGGAAGGACACTTACAATAATAGAGAATAAAATTGACAATGAAGATTGAAGTGTAATGAATATGTATAAAATCAGTAACAGTATTAAAATTCATAAAGCCAAAGCTGTAAGTGATAAAAAGAGAAATAGCAAAAGCTTATCAATAGTAGACTAATTCATTAATGTTAACACATACACATAAAACTGCATACATATATGCAGGAAAAAATAAGTTTATAGAAGTTTGAACATAATTAGTAAGGTATGTCTAATTGTTGTATGTTCTAAATGTTGTATGTTCCCTAAATGTTGTAATTGTTGTATGTTCTAAATGTTGTATGTTCCCTAAATGTTGTATGTTCCCTAAAAAAAATTATATATTTTTCAAGTATCCATGAAACATTCACAAAAATTGAAAAAAAGTCAGTCTATTCCAAAAAGTATGATGTATGGCATTCTATGATCACAAGTAATAAAACAAGAACTAATAACAAAACTAACTTCCTATCAGGGAAAAAAAAAAAGCCACACTGTGCTACATCGGCTTTTGAAATCTCCCTTTTAAATAATCGGTGGCTCAAAAAGAGCAAACAAAACCAGTATTTCGGAAATTTAAAAGCAGTAGTAAGGACATTCACATCCCATGAGGTAGAGCCAATTCAGAAAACAAAGGAAAATTTATATTCCAAAATATTTGTATTAGTAAGTAAAAAGTGGTGAAAATAAGTGAAAAAATAAAATAAAGTAAAAATGAGGAAGACTAAAGTAAAACAGAGGGAAAATATGAATTATTTAATAAGTTATGTTAAGTCAAATGACCAGAAACTAGACAAAAAGTCACTCTAGTGAAAGTAATTTGGTTCACCAAAATTACTTCCAAGTGTATAAAGTACTTAGAGATAATGACAAAAACTCTGAGAGTACTAGAATTACCATTAGGATTTTTAAAAGTTATTTTGGAAAGCCACATTATAAATCTTGAGAAAAATTCAGAACCAATTCAGAACCCATAAAAGAGAAAAAAATAATCGATGGTGTTTTGACTTAAAAGAAACAAAAAAATTCTTCAAGGCATAAAACACATAAAAAGATAAAAAAAATTTTTTTAATGGAAGAAAAAAAGACCAAATTTTTTAATAAGCTAGGAGTTATTACATATTAGTAAGAAAAGAATCTATGATACCCATAGATCTTGTGAAAAGATGATTAGCACCATGCATAATGTAAGAAATCCAAATTAAAGTTGCATGTATATAACAGCTTTAGTTTTTTTTTAAAAAAACTAACATATAATGCATTATTTGCTTCAGGGGTAGGTACAGGTCTGTGAATCCTCAGTCTTACATAATTAACTGCACTCACCATAGCAAATACCCTTCCCAGTGTCCATAACCCAGTCACCTTATCCTTACCTCACTCCCCCCAGCAACCCTCTTTAGATTTTTATAATATACTAGTTAGACAAAAGAAAATGGCACATTGGTAATCCTTCTTACTAAATTTGCAAATCTCTTTGTAAGAAAATTTGATACTATCTGTCACAAATTATAACCCATATTATTTTATTTTTAAAAAAGTCTTCTGGGGCACCTGGGTGGCTCAGTGGGTTCAAGCCTCTGCCTTCCGCTCAGGTCATGATCCCGGGGTCCTGGGATCCAGTCCCGTATCGGGCTCTCTGCTCAGCAGGGAGCCTACTTCTTCCTCTCTGTCTGCCTCTCTGCCTACTTGTGATCTCTGTCTGTCAAATAAATAAATAAAATCTTTAAAAAAAAAAAAAAGTCTTCTGGTGACTTATCCCACAGATACAATGGTATATATGAATAAAGTCTTCCATAAGGATGATCATACATACAGTGTTGCTCATAGTAGCAAAATATTTTAAGCAACTTACTTGCCCATCAATAGTGGTGTGGTAAAATAAATCTTATTAGATGCAATAAGTCCTATGCAGCTGATAAAAAACAATGATGCAGCTGTACTATATGTACTAATTTTAAAAATCGTGGGAAATTTTACTTATAGAAGAAGCAAATTTCACAATATTATGTATCTATATTAACCTTTTGGATAAAAAAGGGTTAAAGGGTAAGAGAGATAAACATTTATATGCTTTACTAGGTATGGACTACTTCTGGATATATTCAGTCATTTATCCACTCAACTCAAAAATACTTTTTTAATGCCAGTGCCTGTTTTAAACATATGGAACATATGGATAAAATACATAATATCCCAGTCGTGCTTTCTAGTGGAGAAGAGAGTGAGCAATGAACATAATTAATAAGTGAGTTATATGTATGTTAAAAGGGAATAAACCAATGTTAAGAGAAAAAAATAGAGCATGATGTGGGACTCCAGAGCGGTTCATGGGTTGAAATTGTATTTTATTATTTTATTTTATTTTACTTTATTTTGGTGGGTTGGACTTTTAAATCTAGTGGCGATTCCACCATTAACTGTACAGCTGTAATGGTCTTTTAAACAAACTGAACTTAAAACTTTCATTTGGTACTTACATTAAGTCAAATAAAGGCAGAAAAGAAAGTGTCATACAGATTGAATTCAAATACGAACTCTGTTATGTATTAAATGTCTTTGGGAAAATAAGAAAAAAAAATCTCTAATGTCTCTTCCTCTAGCTGGAATAGAAAGAAAGGTTGATGAGAAGTCAGAAGTTCTAGATTGGAATCTCGGTTTTTATTTTTCCTGGCTACTTAAACCTGAGAAAGAATTAAGTCTCTAAGCTTTGGCTTTCTCAAGTGTAAATAAGAATACTGTTACCCACATCAGAGGGATAGTTGTGAGCATTAAATGAGATAATTCATGTGGAAAACATCATTATGTAAAAATACTATAAGCTAGAAAGTATAAATGACAGGCCTTTGGCCAAATCTAGCCACAAATGTGTTTGAATTGGCTGATAACAGCTTTGGCTTCCACAGTGCTATAAAGCAATTTAATTAGTTGCCAACTTTCAAAGATTAAATGATTTCATATAAAGTAGATTTTGAATTTCCTGAAAAAAAAAGCATATTAGCTGGCTATCTTGGGCCCATACTCCTCATGGAAAAACCAACTAAATGTGAGTAGTGCTTATTCTCCTATTGGGGCACTTTCCATTGTCCAGTCATTTTCTCCTGACGAATACGCACAATAAAAGTACGTAGTGTGATTGAAAACAAACAAATGGTCGTCCTTGTTACCTTATGGTAACTTTTGAGTAGTTGCTTTAATTTGAATATTTTCTTATGCTTTTGCTATTAGGTATGATTACTCCATCTGAAACAGAGAAAAACTTTTGTTCAGGTGGTATTTTTATTCAGTTTGATGTATATAAGTATACATACCCATATGTATATATATCTGTATACATACATATGTGTATATATATGTATATTTTATTTTTACTGTAGGATGTCCCCAAACAATGTATGGCCCAAACTGTGAGCTAAGTGTACCTGAAAAATGGTGGACTTTGCAGTCCTGTGGACAGAAGTTTTACCTGTGGTCTTGAATGGACAGGAAATTGCTATGAAAAAGGTAAGTTGATTATCACCTTCTTTTATTCAATAAAATTCTAGGACATACTGCCATTGTTTGATAAAATATAGTAAAGACCCGTGAAAAGGCTATTTTCCAATAAACTCATGAAAACTGTTTATAATTATGACTCCATTTCCAATACAAGTAATGTTAATATTGATTAAATTTTTTGCCTTATCAAAATAACACATGAAAATCCTTAAAACCCCTACGTAATTGAAATAATATTAATTAATGTGAAAGAGCCTTTATGAGACTTAAACCCCAATCCCCCTCCAGCTCTGTTTAAGCCTAAAGTCTTTGTGGATGGCAGGTTTACTGGACCTTGAGTTTCTTGGCATGATACAGAAGACCCTCAGCCACCGCAGAGGCATTGAGGCTGTCAGGGTGGAAGACGCAGGGCCCCGGCTAGAGCCAGTTCACATTAAGAGTGGGCCCAGCTAGAGGTGCCTGGGTGGCTCAGTTGGTTAAGCATCTACCCTTGGCTCCGGTCCTAATACCAGCGTCCGGGATTGAGCTCCCACTTCCTCTGTTGCTCTCCCTGCCTGTGGGCTCTTTCTCTCTCTCTCAAATAAATAAATGAAATCTTTAAAAAAAAAAAAAATGAGTAGGCCCAGCTACAAGGGGCAAAGAGGAGGACTCTGGGAATAGAGGTCTCCAACCTTCACTTCATTAAGAAAAAATTATTCAGGGGCGCCTGGGTGGCTCAGTGAGTTAAGCCTCTGCCTTTGGCTCAGGTCATAATCCCAGACTCTTGGGATCAAGCCCCACAATCGGGCTCTCTGCTCAGCGGGGAACCTGCTTTCCCCACCCCCTGCCTGCCTCTCTGCCTACTTGTGATCTCTGTCAATAAATAAAATCTTAAAAAAAAAAAAAAAGAAAAGAAAAAATTATTCATGTACCACCAAGAATATTTTTTTATTTATAAGTGACATGCATGTGCTTTTCAACTAACTTATTATGTGTATTATAAAACATATATAAAGGTTTAAATTGATAAAGAATGAATAAAGATAAATATTGGTGGTTATTCTCATTTCTTTCCGAACCACAATTGATTATTTTGCGCAACACTGGAGAGTATCCTACCTATTTAGAGCACGCTATTGTAGGAGATGATGTTTTATTTTGACAGAAATGAGAGAAAGGGTTCTGATGATGAGGCAGAGGGTGGGTAGGATTGTTGTGTGGACACCTAACCTTGGAGTACCCTGAATGGAAAAAAAAACACTCAGGATCAGCTTCTGGGCTGTTTAATGGGATTGATGTTAATGAAAGTTTTGTAAATATGTATATGGTAATCTAATATAAGTACAACTTTACTTTCTAATGGCAAGGATTATGTGTTTCTATGGAGTTTCATTTATTCCGGATATATAGTTCACTTTCTGTTTAGAAGGCCTGCCAAAAATGTTTAGATTCTGGTAATACCTTTCCTTTTTTCTTGACCTGGAATTTTCTCTCTCTTCTTTTCCTACATGATAAATGTTCTAAATACAAGCATGTGTGAGTGCGTGTACATGTGAGTGTGTGTACGTTGAGTGTGTGCATGAAATTCTAATGTGAAAGGCACTAGCTATGATAGTTTCACGCTATCTTTACTATTATATGCATCTTGGTGTAATCTATTTGCATTTTTGTCAGAAAGTATACCCTTCTGTGGTTTATTATTTTATGTTCTGGTGCTTTTTATCTCACATATAAATCATGAACACTAATAATCGTCACAGACATATAAATTTTAGTAAAAAGTGGTCAGAATTTTGAAACCCAGTATCAAAACACATCTTATTAAAATAAAGTAAAATCTTTTATTGCTAAAATAAATTAACATTAGCTCTGGGCATTTTTTGGCATGGAATAGCCTATGTAAAATCTATTTAATTTGTTAATTAAAGTTTTGTCTTGCTCTAAGAAAAAAACAACAAAACTTTCACCTAAATGGTTTCATCTATGAAATGGTTTCATTACTCTTTAGATCTGTGGCCCTAACATACCATCACAATAGGTGTGATTACCCACCATCCTTTACCATTAATTTGACTGTCATCAGATGGTACTTTGCCCTGAGAGTGGTTAGATCCCTATGCTAACTCCTGCACTGCTGATAACAATGTTCTATGCCTTTGGGAATATCAGTCTTCCCATGATATGGTTTTCCCATCTGGAAGTGAGGGTAAAGACACTTTGAAATGACAGCCCTTCTAAATCTAACATTGAAGATTGTTTTTCAGGGATTATTTTTTAACATGGATGTTTTCCCTAATTCATGGAAAACAGCTTTTTTTTTTTTTTTTTTAAAGTAGGCTTCATGCCTAGCGTAGAGCTCAATGCAGGGCTTAAACTCATGACCTTAAGACCTAGACCTGAGCTGAAATCAAGAGTCAGACGCTTAACTGACTGAGGCTCGAGACACCCCATGTGGAAAACTGCTCTTACCAACTTTGTGATATTTAAGATTACTAGATCAGAATAACAGCAGTACTTTAAATATAGAACCATCATGGTCATATATATTTTTTTTAATTCCAAGTTGGATAATTCTCTGGCATTTTGGAATATGAGATATTTTAACTTTTGATTCTATCACTTAAACTGTCAATATGGAACATTTCAAACATACGCAAGAGTTGCTGAGTCATTGGGTAAATACAAATATAATTTTGCAACATATTATAAAATTCTCCATGTGGGCTTGTGCCGTTTTGCTTACTCACAGGAAATATATAGAATGCCTGTTTCTTCACAGCTTTATCAAAAGATTATGTTATCAAAATTTTGGTGGGAAATGTTATATCAATGGGGTTTTCATTTCATTTTTATTATTATGAAAATTTTTATCATCTTCTCTAATGGATCAGGATCTTTTACGTTTTTTCCTATAAATAACCTTAGCTAATTTTTCTATAAGGTTGTTGGCTTTTTCTTCCTTAATATTAGAAGTTCTGTGTTTGTGTGTATATATATGTGTGTGTGTGTATATATATATGTGTGTATATAAATATATATATATGATATTACATTTTTGTTGTGAATCATTCACCTTAATTTGGGAAAATTTGTTATTTGTCTTTTTATGTCTATAGCATGTTTGCCACCTGATTGGTTATTGTCTATGTATAAGAAACTATCCAAATGCTTAGACTCTTAAAACAATTTATTATTCTCTCGTAATTCTGAGGATTAATTGGGTTCAGCTGAGTGACTCTCCTCTCAGATAATAGCTGGGGCTGGAGCTCTCTGGATACTCATCTGGGTTGGAGTATGTCAGCTGGGTTTTTACGTATCTGCCACCTCACTGTTCACCTCCATGTGGATTCTTTCTCCTTGTAATAGTCAACTCGGACTGCTAACAGAATATTATAAATGAGGTGATTTAAAAATTATGTTTATAGTTATGAAGTCTGGGAAATCTAACATTAAAGTGCTGGCCAATTTGGTTCCTGGGGAAAGCCCTCTTTTCTGATTTGCATATGACCTTCCTCTCATGGCACACAGAGAGAGTGTGAAAGCTCTCTCATGTCTCATCTTATAAGAATGTTAGTCCCATCATAAAGTTCCACCCTCCCTTTATGGCCTTTTTCTCCAACAGGATAATTGGGTTTTTTAGGTGATTGCTGATTTTGTGAAGCAGAAGTCATCAGGTCTTCCTAAGGCTTGGAAATGATGTAAAATCATTTCCACCACATCTTATTGGATAAAGCAAGTTGTAGGATCAACCCAGATTCCATGCAGGATGGGCAGCACAGGAGTGTGAATCCCAGAGGATATGGTTTATTAGGAGGAGCTTTGGATTATAGATTCTCCATGATTTGAAGTTTGTTGTTGTTTGTAATAAAATGTATCTTTTTTCCCTCTAATTTTTAAAAATTTTGAGTCATAATTAGAAATATATTTCTCATTTTCAAGTTTTATAGGAATTCACCCATGTTTTCTTTTAATACTTGTATGATATCATTCTTGACATTTAACTTTCTGATCAATGTTAAGTATTTTTCTTGGTATATGGTGTAAGGAATAAATCCATTTTCCCTTTATATGGCTTTTCAGTTACCATAATAAAGTTTTTAAAAGTCTATCTTCCCCACTGATTTGAGAGGCAGACTTCATCAAATACTAAACATGTATTTGCAATTAGGTATAGTTATGAATGTTCTGTTTTATTGGTGTGTTTATTTATATGCAGAAGAAATACTTTTTTATTATAAATCTTTATTATATGTATTTGATACTGACAGGGATAACCACCCTTCATTGCTCTTCTTTTTCAGAAATTTCCTGACTTTACTTTTGTTCATTTGTCCTACTAAATGAATTTTATAATTACATTTCTAGATGCAAAAAATAATTAAGTTTTTTTAAAATTGTTTTATTGTCCTTTCTATTTACTCTGTTGGGGAGAATTAACATATTTATGGTATTAACTAAACTTGTCCAAGGACAAACATGGTCTGTTTATTTGTTCAATATTTTTGTTTCCCATTAAGTAAAATCCTGGGTTTTAATACTCATATTGAGATAAGCTATTAATTTTCTGGTTTGTTCAGTGCTTTTACTGAATTTTTAAATGACTTTATTCTTCTTTTCCTTTTTAAAGACTTATTTATTTCAGAGAGGGAGAGAGAGAGACCACGAGAGGGAGGCACAGAGGGAAAGGGAAGAGAGAGAGAGTGAATTTTGATCAGACTCCACACTGAGCATGAAGCCTCATGCAGGGCTTAATCTCAGGATCCCAAGATCATGATCCGCTGAAACAAAGAGTTGACATTTAAATGACTGCACCACCCAGGCACCTCATGAATTTTTCTTCAAATGTATTTTCTACATCTACAGAATTAATAATGTGATTTTTCTCTTTAGCCTGATAAATATGATGGATTTATTAATGAATTTTCTAATGTTGAGCGACCTTACATTCTTGGAACAAATACTACTATTTCATGATAGTCATGATATAATATGTTGTTGGTTTCTGTGTATTTATATTTTCTATGAGTTGGCATCAATGTTGTAGGTAAAATTAAGCTCTAGTTTTATGTATTTTGCCAAGTTTGGAAATTGATGTTATACTCAATAAAATGTATTTGAAATTTCTCTTCCTCTTCAATGTTCTGGAATAAGATATATAGTAAGGTGATAATCTTATCTGCAGAGGTTTATAGAATTCCATGTGAAACCTAGGACTGGTGGGATTTTTGTTGCTGTTGTTTTAATTCAGAAACTATTTACTATTTTCTTTATTGTTTTTGTATTATAATTACCTTATCTAAGTTTTCTGTCTCAAATAAGCTATCTTCTATAACTTTACCATTTCATTTAGGTTTTTGTACTTATTTGTACTATGCTTTCTGTGTTTATTATTTTTGATGGTTAATCCACATTTTAAAAAGATTTATGTATTTATTTGTCAGAGAGAGTGAGCAAGAAAGAGAGAGAGCACAAGCAGGGGGAGTGACAGGCAGGGGGAGAAGCAGTCTCCCCACTGAGAAAGGAGCCTGTTATGGGACTCTATCCCGGGACACCAGGATCATGACCTGAGCCAAAGGCAGACATTTGGCCAACTGAGCTACCCAGGTGTCCTGTTATTCCACATTAAAAAAAAGAAAAAATTTGTGTGTATTTATGCTTTTGTCTTGATTAGGTTAGCTAATGATTTGTCTGCTTTTATTCTTTGATCAATTCTACTGTTTCTTTCTGTCTTTAAACTCATTGCAACAAATTCACTTGTCTTAACTAAAACTAATGCTTCGGTGGTTTGTTTTTCAGAATGTTCTCCTGGTTATTATGACCCGGTCTGCCATTTTAATTGTTCATGTCAGAACAATGGAATTTGCAATAGGTTTTCTGGAAGCTGGGCCTCCGAGTGTACCATGGAAGGGACCGTGAATGCGGGAAACAGAGATAATGAGTGGGCATATTAAGGTGTTGACAAGTTTTAAGCTTTAAAAAATGCTTTAAGTCATAAAAATAATACTTTCATATTATATAAAATTAGGTAAACTGTTAATGATTTAATGTATATTCTTACAATGGATTTCATATCTCTAATTTAAGTTCTAGATGCTGACAAATGCCATAATCAGTAATTGAATTTGTTCATTGTAACTCTTGTCCAAAAAACAACTCTATGATTCCATGAGCATCTGGAGTATACATAGGCAGAGAAGTCAACTGCCAGACTTTTTGAACAAAGTTATTCTCCTCCTTCTGGCTGCCTCTAATTAAAACATAGACAAGGAAACTGCTTATTTCATGTGAATATAGGCTGAATTCTGAAATGTCTGCTTTCAGGTTCTCCTTAAACATATTTATATCACTTCTTCATTTGGACTCAATATTTTCACCTAAACTTAGAAAAAGGGGGAATTATATGATAATTTGTTATAGGCATCAAGTATCCCTGATGGACAAAAAAGTTAACAAATTAAGATGTGAGAGCTTAGGCTCTAGAGTTAGTTATATATGGCCTAAATCTGTCTTATAAAAGGTGTATAAACTATTATTAACTTCTGTAAGTTTCAATCTCAACAAATGTAGAATAGGGATAAGAATAACACCTCCCCTAAAAGATTATCATCAGGACTAAATAAGAAGATACACGTAAATATTTAGCACTGAGGCATGTGCAAAAGCTTGAAAAATATCATTTAGAAGGAAAGAATTTTTTAAGCTTCTGAAATAATATTAATGTTTAAAATTATTCCCATGTCTTTCAACTTGTTTTTAGGCCCTGGCAAACATATTTCACAGGAATAAATCTTATTAAACCTTTTGAGGTTTAGATTCTTGCCAACTACTCTGAGGTTTCTTGGGTCAAAAAGTATGGAGCCAAACATCTTGTGGTTTTTGTTTGTTTTGCTTCACAATTGGAGTAACAGTACAAGAGAGGAAAAAACAGTACAAGATTTGTTTCATCTTACATTCAGTGGGTTATCAAGGAAGACTTTCAGCAGACAAGAGATATCACTCTAGTGAAACAAGTGAAAGTGTGTACATTTATTGATTATTGGGAAAAACAGTCATCAGTAGCGTCTATGTGGGAAGTTATAATGATAGTCTAGGATTTTAAAAATGTGGACTGGGATAAAAATGGGAATTAATGAGCAGAAGATTATTCTGGAAAAATAACTGACTGCATTAGGCAATTGATTTGGATGGAGATCAGGAAAATGAAGGAATCAAAGATGCTTCTAAAGTTCTAAGCCAGAGAGCCGAGAAGAATAATAGTATTATTTAAAGAAATAGAAAAGTTGAGCAAAGCAACATTTATGAGCTTAGTTTTATATATAATTAAAATAAAGGAGATAAAGGATAGTTGATTTTGGAAGGAAAACTTCAAAACTCATTCTATGAGGCCAGCATTACCTTAATCCCAAAACCAGACTAAAACCACACTAACAAGGAGAATTACAGACAAATATCCCTAATGAACATGGATGTAAAACTTCTCAACAAGATGCTACCTAATAGGATCCAACAGTACATTAAAAAGATTACTCACGGGGTACCTGGATGGCTCAGTGGGTTAAAGCCTCTGCCTTCGGCTCAGGTCATGATCTCAGGGTCCTGGGATCGAGTCCCGCATCGGGCTCTCTGCTCAGTGGGAAGCCTGCTTCCTCCTCTCTCTGCCTGTCTCTCTGCCTACTTGTGATCTCTGTCAAATAAATAAATAAAATCTTTAAAAAAAAAAAAAGATTACTCACCATGACCAAATAGGATTTATTCCTGAGCTGCAAGGGTGGTTCAACATTCACAAATCAATCAGTGTGATACACTACATAAATAAAAGAAAGAACAAGAACTAATCAAACTCAACACCCAAGAAACAAACAAACGAACAAACAAAAAAATCCAGTCAAGAAATGGGCAGAAGAAGTAAAACAAGTTTCTTCAAAGAAGACATACAAGTGGCTAATAGACACATAAAAATATGCTCAACATCACTCATTATCAGGAAAATAGAAATCAAAACCACAAGAAGCTCATACTGGTCAGAATGGCTAAAATTAACAACTCCGGAAACAACAGATGTTGGTGAGGATGCAGAGAAAGGGAAACCCTCGTACACTGTTGGTGGGAATGCAAACTGTGCAGCCACTCTGGAAAACAGTATGGAGGTTCCTCAAAAAGTTGAAAATAGAGCTACCCTATGACCCAGCAATTGCACTACTGGGTATTTTTCCAGAGAATTCTTCCAGAGTGGCTGCACCAGCTGTCTTGATGATTACAGCTTTGTAATAGAGCTTGAAGTCCAAAATTGTGATGTGACCACATTTCTTTTCAACATTCTTCTGGCTCTTCAGGGTTTTTCTGTTCCATACAAATTTTAGGATTATTTGTTCCATTTCTGTGAAAAAAGTTGATGGTATTTGATAGGGATTACATTAAACGTGTAGATTGCTCTAGGTAGCATAGATATTTTCACAGTATTTGTTCTTCCAATCCATGAGCATGGAATTTTTTTCCATTTCTTTGGGTCTTTCTCAGTTTCTTTCATGAGTATTCTGTAGTTTCTGAGTACAGATACTTTGCCTCTTTGGTTAGATTTATTCCTAGGTATCTTATGGTTTGGGGTGTAATTGCAAATGGGATTGACACCTTAATTTCTCTTTCTTCTTTCTCATTGTTAGTTTATAGAAATGCAACTGATTTCTGAGCATTGATTTTATATCCTGACAATTTACTGAATTACTGTATGAGTTCTAGCAGTTTTGGAGTGGAGTCTTTTGGGTTTTCCACATAAAGTATCATATCATCTGCAAAGAGTGAGAGTTTGACTTCTTCTTTGCCAGTTTTAATGCCTTTTATTTCTTTTTATTGTCTGCTGAAAAACCCTTGGCGAATATCATTCTCAATGTGGAAAAACTAACAGCTTTTCCTCTAAGGTCAGGAACAAGGCAGGGATGTCTACTCTCACCACTGCTGTTCAACATAGTAGTAGAAGTCCTAAAAAACAATTTTATATTGAACTTTATGGGCCATCTAAGGAAATTTTCCAAATATTGAATTTCACTGACTTTAAAATTTAATTCCTCATAATATGCTAATCTACTATATGTTATATATACATTATATTCTGTTTTCTATTCCCTTTCTCCTTCTTCTTTCCCTCCCCTGCTTTCCTCATACCCACCTTTGTTATACATTTGCAGGACTTCAGCTATCAAGAGCTGTATGAATCACTTTCCATAGATACTCTTATTTACTTCAAGAATTTAATTGAAAAACCATTTTCACTAAATTTAGCCTGAATCTGAAGTTCGAAAACATCATTTTAGGTGTTTAGGGTATTAGAGGGTTTTGGTGAAGTCTTTGTAAGACTGTAGCACATCATAGCAAATTATATCTACTTGAAGATGTTTTACATTTTCTTATGGTTTTTTTTCTAGACTACTTGTAGAGAATGGCATTTCATATATTCATTTACCTATATGACTAAATTATTGTCAATATTTGTGTCCAAATAATTTTTTCTTGTTTTCCAACTTTTTGTTCTCATCTTTTTCTTTGGTTCTGGGTGTGGAGGGAAGACTAGAGCAGGTCCTTTAATTTTCCCTTTAACTCATTCTTAAAACCAAAATAGCCTTTTGACATTTCCATTTTCTAGTGTGCCTTCCTGGATTTTATGGCTTGAATTGTGCCCACATCTGTGACAGCAAAAACGGAGCCAGTTGTGATTCAACGAGTGGACAGTTCATTTGCCCAGCAGGTTTCCATGGCAGCCAGAGTGATAAAGGTATAGCTAGGGCATTGTTAGGCACGTGGGAATTCTGCATGACTATGAGATCTTTTATTCAGAGGGCAAAAATGTAAACTCAAATTGAAAACGTGGAATAATCACCTAAACTTTGGACTTGGACATTAAGGATATAGGAACTCATTCTGTGCCAATATCGTGGTTGTTTCTGGTTTTGTTGATGACTGGTCAAAATGTTTTGCCTCCCGTAAATGAAGTTGTTTAGTATCTTGAAACATCACTAAGCTGTTGGTCTTCAATGGTCAAAGAAGGTACCTCTGAATGAAAAATATGTTACTAAATGTTTTTAAAAGACTGCATTGAGTTCAATGGTATTAAAATAAATGCAAGGTCTTTATGAAAAAACATTTAAAAATGTGAAATAGCCATTTATCACAAGAAAGTAGTGGCAGCCATAAATGTCGACGAAGAGATAGAGGTGGGAATTTGGGCTACTCAGTTTAATATAAAATATTATAAAATCCTAGAAGAACGATCAGCCTAATTTAAAACAGTGCCAAACTGTACAGTTCTCAGTAAACAACTCTAAGTCCAATTTTCCTCTGTATTATGTACATTCTTGTGCATATGATTACAATAACTATGGTGATGATATAATGATAGTGATAATTTGACTTTATGTGAACCAAGGTTATTGCCTTTAAAAAGATTTATATATTAGTCCCACACCATATCCACATATGTCACTAGAGTCTTACATATAGTATTTCTTGTCCATCCTTTATTCATTTATTATTTAGTGATTCAATAACGTGCAGTTGTTACGTGTCTGTTTCTGCATTAAAATCTGGGAATCTAGCAGAAAACATGGAGCTTACAGTCTTCTGAGGAGATATACAATAAATAACATTTTAAGGAAAAAATATTAAAATACACTTAGCTAGTAGAATCAGTATCCTTCCTCAAATTCCTATCTTCAAGAACACACATTGTAACAGATACAAACTATTGTTGAAATAAATCCATTTTAAGACGTGATGTGAAGTCATGTATACAGTGCAGCTTCTTTCTGAGAATTCCAAAACTTCCCTCTCTCCTTCTGACCAACAAGTATCATGTTACCACCCCACTTTCTACTTGGGACTTATCTTGAGGAAACTGTTATCTTTAATCTCACTTGTAGGTGCATCAGTGAAAGCTCAAAGGATTAAATTTTCAGCTTTTCTCTTTCCTTGGTAGAGTGTTCACCTGGAATGTTTGGAGACAATTGCCATCAACTTTGTGATTGTGATTGACAAAGCTTCTGCCACCCAGTAGCTGGAAAATGCTTCTGTCCACCTGAGAATACCGGAGCCAGATGTGATGCTGGTGGGAACCAAAGCACCTCATGACATTCCTCTGATTCATGGGTTATCCAGAGATATTTAGATATTTCCATGTAAAAACATTATTCAATTAGAAAACAGAGCCTTACC
Organism: Martes martes; assembly: GCF_963455335.1. NCBI lineage: Eukaryota > Metazoa > Chordata > Mammalia > Carnivora > Mustelidae > Martes > Martes martes. The sequence goes on from NC_137888.1 coordinate 91,894,107, forward strand.
ACTGCTTTTCACCTCCCTTAGTATGATTAATTATGGTATGAGCTTTTGCATTTCAGGCATCCCAAACCAGCACCAAGACTAAGAGAGGACACATTGTAAGTACCTCAGAGTGATGCAGTTAAACACCCTGATCACAAAAGGTATTCAGAGATAAAACTAAAATTAAGGCAATTAAGGCACAATCTAGATAGTATTCTTGAGAGTCAAGTTCCCACCTATTCATTGTAAATTGAGACTTATCTTTTATTGTTCTTTCCACCCCCAAGAAGTATGACCTAGAATATAAAGTCCTAAATCTTCAGGGACTGTCTTAAAAACAGGAGAAAGTGGATTGAATTGACTCATCTCTTGCTATTTAACTTAATGGATTCTTTTTTTTCTCTTTTTTTTTTCATTTTTTTAAAATTTTAATAAACATATAATGTATTTTTATCCCCAGGGGTACAGGTCTGTGAATCGCCAGGTTTACACATTTCACAGCACTCATCATAGCACATACGCTCCCCAATGTCCATGTCCCCACCACCCTCTCCCATCCCCCCTCCCCCCAGCAATACTCAGTCTGTTTTTTGAGATTGAGTCTTTTAGAGTTTGTCTCCCTCCCAATCCCATCTTTTCATTTTCTCTTTTCCTACCTCCCCCCAAACCCCCCACATTGCATCTCCACTTCCTCATATCAAAGAGATCATATGATAGTTGTCTTTCTCCGATTGACTTATTTCGCTAAGCATGATACCCTCTAGCTCCATCCACGTCATTACAAATGGCAAGATTTCATTTCTTTTGATGGCTGCATAGTATTCCATTGTGTATATATACCACATCTTCTTTATCCATTCATCTGTTGATGGACATCTAGGTTCTTTCCACAGTTTGGCTATTGTGGACATTGCTGCTATAAACATTCGGGTGCACGTGCCCCTTCGGAGCACCACGTTTGTATCTTTAGGATATATACCCAATAGTACAATTGCTGGGTCATAGGGTAGCTCTATTTTCAGTTTTTTGAGGAACCTCCACACTGTTTTCCAGAGTGGTTGCACCGGCTTGCATTCCCACCAACAGTGTAGGAGGGTTCCCCTCTCTGCATCCTTGCCAGCATCTGTCATTTCCTGACTTGTTAATTTTAGCCATTCTGACTGGTGTGAGGTGGTATCTCATTGAGGTTTTGATTTATATTTCCCTGATGCTGAGTGATGTGGAACATTTTTTCATGTGCCTGTTGGCCATCTGGATGTCTTCTTTGCAGAAATGTCTGTTCATGTCCTCTGCCCATTTCTTGATTGGATTATTTGTTCTTTGGGTGTTGAGTTTGATAAGCCCTTTATAGATTTTGGATACTAGCCCTTTATCTGATATGTCATTTGCAAATATCTTCTCCCATTCTCTCAGTTGTCTTTTGGTTTTGTTAACTGTTTCCTTTGCTGTGCAAAAGCTTTTGATCTTGATGAAATCCCAATAGTTCATTTTTGCCCTTGCTTCCGTTGCCTTTGGCGATGTTCCTAGAAAGAAGTTGCTGCGGTTGAGGTCAAAGAGGTTGCTGCCTGCATTCTTCTCAAGGATTTTGATAGATTCCTTTCGCACATTGAGGTCCTTCATCCATTTTGAGTCTATTTTCATGTGTGGTGTAAGGAAATAGTCCAATTTCATTTTTCTGCATGTTGGTGTCCAATTTTCCCAGCACCATTTGTTGAAGAGGCTGTCTTTTTTCCATTGGACATTCCTTCCTGCTTTGTCGAAGATTAGTTGACCATAGAGTTGAGGGTCTATTTCTGGGCTCTCTATTCCGTTCCATTGATCTATATGTCTGTTTTTGTGCCAGTACCATACTGTCTTGATGATGACAGCTTTGTAATAGAGCTTGAAGTCTGGAATTGTGATGCCACCAACTTTGGCTTTCTTTCTCAATATTCCTTTCACTATTTGAGGTCTTTTCTCATTCCATATAAATTTTAGGATTATTTGTCCTATTTCTTTGAAAAAAATGGACGGGATTTTGATAGGGATTGCATTAAATGCCTAGATTGCTTTAGGTAGAATAGACATTTTCACAATATTTGTTCTTCCAATCCATAGGCATGGAACATTTTTCCATTTCTTTGTGTCTTCCTCAATTTCTTTCATGAGTACTTTATAGTTTTCTGAGTATAGATTCTTTGCCTCTTTGGTTAGATTTATTCCTAGGTATCTTATGGTTTTGGGAACTTAATGGAGTCTTACTAGATGAAAACATTTTATACATTTCACAATAGCTCTGAAGGACTCTCCTTGCCACAGATTTTGACCCAAAGTAGAGCATTTAATCTCAGAATGTACTTTCTTCATTACCAGAAAGAAGGATTGAGGTTATGTATTGCTAAGATCATTTCCAGGTGTGATCTATGTTAGAGATATAGAGATATAGATATAGAGATATAGATATAGAGATACAGAGATATAGATATACTAGATATACTAGAGATCTAGTTAGAGAACTTGGAAACTCAATAATTCTGAGAAAACCACAATAACCTTCCAGGATATAGGAGAGTGCTTCTTGCCCAGTACCATCTCCCCCACCCCACCTTAATTCTAAGAAATAGCAATGAAAGTTATTTTTTTTAATGCCTCGTCCCATCTTAACCACTTTGCTTGCATTCATTTAACCACTTTTTGAGGTTGTTACTAATTTTATTCCTATTGGACAGATGAAGAAACTGAAGCACAGAAAGGTAGTAAGTGGCAGAACCAAGATTTGAACCCAGGCAGTCTGGTTGCAGATTTTGGGTGACGCTATTAGTGGAAAATACTGTATGTGTGAATATCTGTATATTGGCCAGAATAAGAAACCTCCAGCAGCTCATCACGAGTGTTATATCATTACCTAGCATTTTTTTCTTCCCTTTTTATAGACTTTTAGAATAAGGTTAAAGGGTTAGGAATCCTGACTTGGCACCTTATGGGATCTTCGAACTCAGGAGCTTATTGGTCTGGACATTGCTTTTTTGCCAAGTTCCTTCATTTAAATATCTAATCCTTGTGTTTCACTGTACTGTAAGCTTGTGAGTTGAATCAGTGTTTATTAGCCTTTTATTTGTCTTTTAGAACAAGATCTAACACATGATAGTCTTTAGCAAATTTTTGTTGAAGGAATTCTGGCTTCTCTTCTCAGCATTCTTCATGGAGTCATGGTAGACAAAAATACTTGAAACTTGCCATATCTAAACAAAGTTATGTTGGAATAAACATCTACATGACACCCTGGTAAAGCCACAGTACCCATGTCACCAATGAAATGCTCACTAAAGACAGAGCCCTTATAGCATTTGTGGTTTCATCTAAATACTGAAGAAAACCACCAGTGTTTTTTGAATGCATGTTATGTGCCAGGCATTTTAATTTATGCTTTCCAATCATCACCATTTCCATTTTATAGATGAAGGAACTAAAGAACAAAAGAATTAAGAACTTGCCCAAGGTTACACAGCTAGTAATGATAGAGTCGAGATTTGAAACAGAGAATCTGGGTCCAGAGTCATGCTTTACCATCCCCACTAAGTTACCTCTCAAGGGAAAGAAATAGGAATTGCTTTTGATTATCTGTTTTCACTGCCCAATATGTCTTGTCCATTAACCACAGGTGGCTGTTTAATTTGAAATTCACCTCAGTCACACATTACATTTAATTTAAAATTCACCTCAGTCACACATTACATGCTCAGTGGCCACATTGAGCTAGTGGCTACAGTATTTGATGGTGCAGTAGAGAACATTTTCATTTTTGCAGAAAATTCTAGTGGGCAGTGCTCAGCAGTGGCTTAACACTAGCCACCAAACCAAGAGAGCTGATGGACAGGCTGGAATTAAAGCCTCACTCTATGGAATTCCTAAATTCCTGTATCACATAGGCTCTTTCATCGACAAGTAAATTACCACGTGACAGTGGATCATGTGTATTAATGTGTCCAATCTCAGTGGGCACCGCAAGGCCCCTCTTGTCATGGGCTCTTTGAGGGTACCCACAACCTCCACAGATGTACTACAGGGTCTTTTATTTGCATTTTTATTTTCAATTAGGCACAGTTCATCTGTGATATTAACTGTGAGCAGCTGTGTCTATGCAGGCACTATAAAGATAAAAGACCTCATTTTAATTTGAACTCTGGTAAAGGACCTATTAAACAACCATAATGTTAATTCATAAAAGAATGTAACAACTTTTTATTGGATTATTTCCCCACCCTCTTGGTAAATTAACATTTGCAGACATTCAAACAGATGTCTTAAATACACATCGTTATTAACATGAAAATGTGGTATTTTTATAAATTAAAATCAGATTCTGAACTGCTCAGGAGAGATCCTGATTCATAATTCCTTTTCAAACAAGAACACTAGGTCTTACCACCAAACTAAGTAATCCTCCCACACACTGGGCAGAGGTGGATGTGTTAGTTTAAATTTGAAATAACGCAGAATATATTTTTACTTTTATAAAGTCTGAAGTTTTAAAGAAGAGATTCATTTCAGAGCAGCATTTTCATCTCCTCCAAAGCTTCTTTTACTTACCTGTTTTACCTTCATTTAGGAAGGAATTGAATTTACTCCTTAGTAATCACTAAAAACAACTAATTGCAAAATTGATTTCTAAGTCTCCATTCACATTATATTTAAAATCTAGTGAATAAACTAGTGAATTAATTGAGACAAGAGCGCTAATCCACCTCTTAACCAATCTTCATTGTCCGAGAAAGGAAAAAAACCCCAACTGCTCATGATAAATTTAGGTTGAATCTCCAACCCAGCAAAGAGAATTTTGAGGCAATAAGGAAATGTTTAACAAAATTTTGCCTACAGACTCAGAATTTGTTCTAGTACCTGTATCTTCCTATTTATAAATTATATATATTTGTATGTATATATATACATTTACACACACACCTATGCATATATAATTTTTCTTCATTTTCCACTATATAGCTCTCTAAATTTTTTTTTAATTTTTAAATTATTTTAAAAAGATTTTATTTATTTATTTTAGAGAGAGAGAGAGAACACATGTATGGAGCAGGGGGAGGGGCAGAGTGGGGTGGGGAGAGAATCTCAAGCAGACTCCCCGCTGAGCATGAAGCCTGACTTGGGGCTCCCTTTCATGATCCTGAAGTCATGACCTGAGCTGAAAGCAAAAGTCCACTGCTTAACGCACTGAGCCACCCAGGCACCCCAGCTTTCTGATTTCTTATTTGGACTTTCTTCTATATATTTACTTGATATCTTGTCTTTCTACATAGTAGTGCAGAATGACGAATGAGCAGTAGATGAGAACTTAGAAATCCAGCCCGGCCATTTACCTGGGGTATAACATTTTTTTTTAAAGATTTTATTTATTTATTTGACAGTCAAAGATCACAAGTAGGCAGAGAAGCAGGCAGAGAGAGAGGAGGAAGCAGGCTCCCCGCCAAGCAGAGAGCCCGATGTGGGGCTCCATCCCAGGACTCTGGGATTATGACCTGAGCCAAAGGCAGAGGCTTCAACCCACTGAGCCTCCCAGGCGCCCCTACCTGGGATATAACATTGAAGAAGGTTTCTTAAGGCATAGAAAACTTCAGTTTATCTGTCTCTAGAATGAAAGAACTTCTCTCACGGCCTTGCCCACTTCACAAGTTTGTTAGGACCAACTGAAATAATCAGGAACCTATTTGTGAATCACGTAGAGCTCGGTAACTGTTATTATTGCAAGTTAAATTCCTCTGGTCCTTAAATATTGGCAAATTGAGTTAATTCCTAGTCTTGCCTAAGTGACCAGGAAATATGAATGCATTTTCTGTTTCCACAGGCTGGACTGGGTGGGACTTTTTCCCTCAACTCACAATCCTTCAGAGACAGAACCTGTTAATTCTCTGCTAATTCTCTGCTGGATTTCAGACTAATACCAAGCACCCAGGCTGGGGTGTGATGTTTGCATTACCCCTTTAGTCCATGTTTAGTTATTTTCATAAAGCTGACACTTTTTATCCTTTCGCTTTATTTCTCTACCAGTTGCAATCACAATGCAATTCAATTTAAAGATAGTTATATCCCTTTAGTACAGATAGCAGGATTTTGTGGAGTTAGGTACGCAGGGGATCTGTGGCCCTTTTGACATATTTTAAGAGATGAAAGAGTTGAATCTAAAGCCATTTCATTTTCAACAACATGAGCTCAAATAATTGTGTTTTCAACCTAAAGATAAATTTCATATATTGTGTATTCTGAGTGAGTGTTGCCTTGTTCTGACCTCAAGACAACTAATCCATTTTCCCTGGGTCCCTCAGACTACTGCTGCTATAAGCTCTATTGAATAATCTAATTCTGAGAAGGCACTTTAAAAATCCACGTTGCTGTCCTGCCTTCTCCTTTTTTCAATTTTGTCGCTAACTTCCTTGACACTCCCAGCTTCCTCCTGTTTTCCATTAAACTCCTTACTTTTATTATACAACATTCTAGCACGGGAAAAAGATTCTACACGGTTAACCAGAATTTTTTACAAGTCTATCATTATCCTATTCAGTTCCGAGAACCAGTAGTAAAAAGACTTTGTGATAAAAAAGTGCATTTGAATTGCTTTTATTTTTACTTTTTACCCTCACAGAATGCAGGTCAGGCCAGTATGGACCTCAAGGCGCTCAGAAGTGTTGGTGCAGCCACAGAGCTCACTGTAACCCTCGTCACAGGAGCTGCACTTGCCCCTCAAAGAGAATGGGTCCCACCTGTGAGGAAAATGATTTGGAGGATCCTCAATAACCAAATACTAACAGCTTTTCAGTGGGCAAATAGACTTTTGCCAGGGTTCACCCATGGTTCATCATCTTAACTTTGGCCGAGAAATGGACTTACTCAACTATCTTCAGCCCAACCGCGCCTCTTGTGAGGTGAAAAACAGGACATCCCAACTTTGGGGCTTCCAAGCATAAGTTCCTTTCTCTAAGCTCCCCTTCCTAACTGCCTTTTGCTGAAGAACATGCCCAAGAAAAAGAGAATGTTTTTTCAAGATCCCAGTCATAGTAACATTCTGGACTAATAAATAAAACTCTCTCTCTCTCTCTCTCTTTTTTTTTATATGCACAGGCGGTATTTAAATTTGGAAGTAAGAACTGCTTTTCAGTTCAGGTTGGACTGCACTGAAATATTCACACCTATTCACTGAAGACCTCAGTGGCTATTAAGTAGCTGGATCCTCCTTAGAAATGTCTAGAATTTCATCTATTTATTCTCAGTATCCTGCTTCACAGCTAAGTCTGCTTCAGATTGTTAATGTATTGAATTTCAAACATGACTTTTGGTGTGGGAGACTATTAAGACTTTGCCACATAAAAATCAGCGTAAAAGGATGACGTGCACACTTATAATGAATCATCAAAATGTTTAGTGGTGTTCTCCCCATCACTGGTCAGCACACAGGGAAAAAAGTGAGCAGAAGTGATCAAGGCAAGTTCTCCGCCAGCTCTGGGAGACACGGATTTCCCGTACAGTCGGGCCTGCTGGGAATCGGGTTTTTAATCCACATGGGTAATCTTCATCTAAATTCCTCATCATTCAGGTTGGCTGTACAGCTATTTGTAAGCATGAGCCCTATAATAAGCTCAAGAAAGATCCAACGATAAATATGATTGTATTTTTTGCTCTCAAGTAGTTTATGAACATCTAAAATTTGAAATTACTGGTTAATTCACATTAGAAAGAATAATTTTTTGATTGGAAATGTTACTCATGTTATCCATGTTTTATTGGGATAAAAATAGAAAATATTAAAATTATATGACTGGATATTTGACTTGTGCATAATGTCTAGGGTAGCTTTTTAAAAGATTTATTTATTTATTTGAGAGAGAGAGAGCAGCATGCACAAGAACGGGGTGGGGGGACTGTGTGCAGACAGAGTCTTAAGCAGACTCCATGTTGAGAGTGGGTTAAGGCTGGAGTACCACATGGGGCTCAATCTCACCACCCTGACCTGAGGACCCTGAGATCACCGCCAAGCAGAAACCAAGAGTCAGCTGCCCAACCGACTACAGCACTGAGGGGTCCCTAGAGCAGCTTTTAAATCAAAACTAATTTGGGACAGAACTGACTGAAGTATTTATACAAAATACTTGGTGTTAACAATTCAGTCTGGTATCTGATCTTAACATTTCCTTTATCACTTAACAGATATATAGCATACCTCCAATAGGCAGCCATGCCAAATTTAATGTTTTTAAATGATATAAAGGACTTGATAAATAATTTTTTAGGAGATTACTTTTAAGTTTGGTTTAGTCTGAGAAGAGTCATGATGATGTTACCTTTTTTTCTCTATTTATAGTATTTAGAATTAAAGTTTTACATTTCTATTTAAATTCATTAAATGGTTTTTATCAAATCAGTTGAAAACTATGAGTACTCAGAGTACTTGTTAATTTTCCTTACCTCTTTTTTTTTTTTTTAAGCTTCTCTTAGCTATTCCCATCTGACCTGCACAGAGTATAAGATATATAAAAGCGGCATTCTCTCCTGGGCTGCCATTTACCACTGGACTCCCTTCATTTTGAGACTTAAAACAGTGACTACTGAGAAAAAAAATGAAGAAACCAAGTTTCTCTTTCATACTAGAGATGTTATCTCCTATTAAGACAGACAAGAAACTGTAGATTTAGCAGGGAGGAAGAAAGAGTAAGATTTCTTTTGGTTGAGTTTTTTTCCTTATGTATTGCTTAACTTTTTATAAATGAGAAGCCATGTGTAAACTGTTAAGCACAGTTCTTGGCCAACGTCAGGCGGTCCATATATTACCTCCTTTCACCCCCTTTTCCACTCCAGGCTCTAACACAAATTACAACAGTAGGCAAGCAAAGTCAAAGTATGTGCCTGGACTTGCACTATCCCATGACCCATTAGACAATTTGATTTTCACTTTCCTCCTTATTCTAGTCAACAGAAACTAATGCAAGGGACTATAGCCCCATTTCTTCACAAAAAAATTTTTAGGTCGTCTTTCACATCAAAAAAGAAAATAGAGAAATGTTTAAAGTCCAGAATGCTTCCATTTTACCTTGGGTCAGCTTGAAAAATCTTGATTCAGGTGGTGCCCTGCAAAAGTTAGTAGTCATAGGGTAAGTTATCCCTCTGCAAAATTGTCTAGTCCCTCTGTTTGAGGACACTAGTGGCCAATGTCTGAAATCATTACAGGGAATGCCATGTCATCTGTGGACCAACATATACTAAATGTGAATCTTAAATAATTTAATAGCAAGAAAATTCTGTTTTAGATTTAGAAAATCATATAACTGAATTTTAAAATTCATTTTTAAATAATTGCCTTGTTAAAATGCTTCAGATTAATAAAATAATATATAATGACCCACATTTCTGAACAAATAAATAGAGCATATTCTTTGCTTTTATAAGGATTTATCTGAGCTTTCTACACAAAAGAGCTATTCAGGTACAGTGAAGGGTGATTTGGCTTCTAAGAAATAATTTGCACAAAACTTTAAAGAACTCAACTATTGTTTAAAATGAAGCATTATTTACTAGGCATACCTTCTTTAAACTGAAGTCCAATGTCAAATTAGAATCATTGTCATTGGGAAGAATAATTTATATTTCTCCTCTTATTTTTCCTCCCTATATAATCTGCCCTTTGAATGCAGAAATGCTGACCTCAAAAGAAATTCATCCACCCATAATACCCCTTCACAAAAGTGCTTATGCTGTGATGGTTCAGGCTCTCTCCCTTGAAATGCAAGATCAGAGTGGGGATTATTATGCTTTTCTGCAATAATATAGCTGAAGTTTAAAGAAAAGGGAGCAGATGTATGGAAGCGTGCTGGCTAATTTGGAGTTTCAATCTAACATGCGTGGGATATACCATTTCAGTTTAACACCTAACTTCCCCCCTACTCTTTCTAACTTCTACACTCATTTATTGAGTTTTCCAGATGAGACAGCTATTTGACACAGGTTAAATTATTTTTAGAGAACTTGGAAATCATTCCAAGAGTTAGTGGCAAGAATGGCATTTCCTTTGTTAGAAATAGCAAAGAAGGTTTGGCTTCTCCTGGGCCTCTTTCACCTTGGTTTCTCCAGGACCTGGTAATACAGATGTAGCAAGAATTTAAAAAAGCATTTTGATGAAGTGAACAAATAATAGCAACTGTCTACACTCTAGGAGTTATGTATGCAATTCAGTTGAAATAACTTTTCATGTTTCTATAATAGAAAAAAAATCAAAGTAGCTGAGCTTTTAAAATAGATTTCAGAGTGATTCCAAAGTTTTGACCGTTTTTAGCTAATCATGTGGAAACTATGTTCTATTTTTCTTGCTTATATTTAGTTTTTCTAAATACAAAAACACAAAATCCAATAATTAAGGTCCAGGAAATATATTTAAAAGCCACAGATACCTCTTTTTTATATTCTTCCAAATAGAACTCTCTCATCTCTTAATCTTTTATTAGGATTGCATGAAACACCATTTAATCATTTGTCATTTTAATATTTATGCACAAACTGCTTAAATTTCAAAGAAGATTAATTTAAATAATGAATATTAACATTTTAATTAATGTTTTTCCATTGGATGTCTTTAAAATTATAGGGAAAGTTTAATAATAATGCCTCCATTTAAAAAGGACATAAGGATACCTATGAAGTACAATTTTATTGCCCAGACGTCACAAGAAAAATTCAGCAATAGTCCATCAGGCAAAAAGTTTCATGTAAAGAATTGAATATTAAGTACTTCAGTGTTGACAGTATTGGTCTCTTGAAATGTAGAGTATTGGTTTGTGAATAAAATTCCATATGTAAGGTTTGGGTGGATATTGTAGCAAACAATTAACATGAATAATGAACTTGTGATGTATTAGATATCTAAATGTTCAATTGGTGATATTTTGAATCATTTATTAACTGAGAAGTACCTTCATTAGTGTCACCTTTTAATCATTGCCTAAAAAGCAACTTTCTGTATTTTAGCTCTATCTTGAACTTCCCAACTCACTCAAAAATATTTATTAAGTGTCTACAACACTAGATACTGTTAGAGGCATGAAAAAAACCAGCGGTGAACAAGATGGATGTGTTCCCTGCCTTCATAAACTTACAGTCTAGTAGTCGACACGAGCCAACAAGAGCCATGGTTTTTCAACATTCTTAGCTTTGCAATGAGTTTTATAGTTCATCAATCCTTTTATAGTTCACTAATCCTTCGCTAAGTCTATTTCTCACAAATTTGTTAATTCTCCTATATTAATACATACTTTGATAAGTCAAATGTATTCCACCTAACCTTAAAAATCCACACAGCAGATTTTACTCTTAATGCCACTACAGGAAATGAAATATTTTTTAAAAAAACTTGTGAAATACCATTTTACATTTATAGAGCACTGTATTATTTTTTGCCATGTAAAATGGAAGTCTACTTTCAAATCTGTTATTGCAACTGTAATGGCATGGGGATTGAGGTAGTGGAAGTAGAAGGAAGAAAAGAGTGTTTCTCTTATTCTGAAAATTGTCATATCCGTTCAGCATCCACTACTGCCTTCTCTTTTGGTCAAGAGAGTGTTTCCCAGTGATAGAGGAGGGTTTTTAGATGTTTCCAAGAATCTGACTTTATTACAGAGCAAGTAATTCTCTCAGGCATTAAAAAAATATCTTGCTATTCTAGTGATGTCTTAAAACAAGGTTAAATTATTTATTTTTTTATATATTGGCAAAATACACAGAATGTAAAATTCACCATCTTCACCAATTTTAATTGTACAGTTCGGTGGCATTCAGTACCTCCACATTGTTCTGCTGTAATCATCCAGGATTCTTTTTTTTTATATAGGTGGAATTCACTGATGTCAACTGAGCATTTAGAGTCCTCAGTACAAGTTGTTGGTCTACTTAAATAGCTTAACTCGTGTACTGCCTTTACCTAGGACAGTTTTCATATTCTGTAAACACTTTGGTTGTTTGAAAATACATTTTCTGTAAATTTCTTCTTATTCACAAGGCCTGAAGCAAAGGCATTTTTCACATTTAAACAATAATACTTTTTCTAGGGATGCAGTGATTAGAAGACCAATCATTTTTCACTATGAATATCAGTTGTAGCTCATCCACTTTAATATATTTCTAAACATGCTGAAAAAAAGTATACAATCAGTAAATTCATTGGGCTCTATGAAATAGTAATCAAATTTTAATTCCATTGTGAAGAACCTTCATGAATTTCTGAGATTTTGTACCCTTTTCCTATACCCGCTTCCTGGAAGGCTCTCTGGACTGCCTCAAGGCCATGGGATAGAGATTCCCAAAGCCTTGAGACCACCAGCATCAGATCCCAACCGGTATTCCATGGAATGCAGATTCATCGTATTTAGTAAGGAGAAAAGGGGAAAGGGAGAGAATTGCTTGGGTCTTAGAGTAAAAAACAACACTAACAACTAAGAAATTCTAGTTGTCTAATTTCTTAAATGGAAATAAATAGTAGACTCTACTGCAATACTTATTGGGAACTCTAATATCCCATTGTGATTTGTGAATTTTCAGTAGAACAGACATAGTATGTGAAAAATTCCAAATTGTTTAACTAGGAGTTCCTTTCTTCAGGACTGTTTTGAAAAACTAGCATCCCAGGGAACACCTTTTGTGAAAAATGGGAATAAATATATAATCGAGTGATCCCTCAGAAACATCCTTGGTCTGGATACCCCAATCACACATTTTTATGGTGTTTCTAGTAATTGCCTGAGAGAATTCTGAGCAAGGCCTATATTACTTTATAGTTTCCCATGGATTTGCTGTAAGCCAGTAAGTATTTCTTAAGAGGGAGTTTTGGAAATGCAAAGTAAAATGCTGATAAAGCTCTTTTAAAGAGGTCTTCCTTTCTTGCTTCTCTGATTCATATGAGAAATTGAGTAAATAATTTTGTAAACATTAAGGACAATTAGGAAGATGTAAAATAAATTATATTCTTTTTAAATGAAATATTATAAAAGTTTTATAGGAATATGTATTAGAAAATAAAAGACCAAAGTTTTACTAACATCTGGGCATTTTATAGTAGTTTTACATACCATATTTTGAATAACCCCTGGGGATTACTTAAATGATTTAAAAATTCCGAAGAGAATGTTTAGTAGCGCACTGGAATGACTATAATTCCTTTCTGAGAATCACTAAATGGTTACATGAGTTGTTGTCATGTCATAATTGAAGTGTGTAAATTCTAGTAATACTCGAGTTATTATGATCTAAGTCTTATTTACTAATGATCTTTGTATCATTTATTGAGTGCTTAACATAAATTATCTCGAGGTCTATGTGCACACACATAGATACATACAAAGACCTATTTGTTGTTGGTAAAAGGTTATGGAGAATTTCCTTTTGGATTGTATATTTAAGACATTTTTGGTTAAAACTCTACTTAAAATTCCAAATTATTACAAATGAATGTACACAGTGTAGCATTCAGAAAAATCATCTTTCTCACTAACAAAAACCTCCAGTAACACATGACTTTGATATATATACTTAAATTTTAAAATTAGTAAATAGTGGTATGAATCAGTTCACAGAGGACCAGGCTAAAATAACCCTCTCTTCAAAATATGAGATCTAACCTAGCTATGTTAGGTTAATCAAAACAAGGGAGAGGCATTTCAACAGAGTAGAGGATCTTGCATTACTTGGAAGCTGAGAAGCACAGAACTGGAAAATACCTTAAAGCCTTTCTAGTCTTTTTGTTTTATAGGCAAGGAAACGGAGGCTCCGAGAAGTAGGTCCCACAGTGAATACATCACAGAATGAAGACTTTCTTGTCTTATGTCTTTCATCTTTTGCTTTTTGATTGTTGCCTTTTCTGAGACATGTGAGAAATTCTTTTGGCTGGAAGGGTCAGTGAACTTTGCTTTACAGAAATCCCTTTGAATTCTAGCTGTAGTATCACAGAACTTCCAAACTTGCAGTGTCCTCCTTTTTGGATATTCACACTGTTTGTGAGAGCAGTAGTTAAATACGGTTATAAGGAATTGAAGCCAATGAGAGGTTCATGGTCCTAATGGTTTCACTGTGTTCCAAGAAAAACGATCTGAATTTTAAAGGTTTTTATATCTTCTTCAGCATATATTATTCAGATTTCATATTTTGAAAAGCTGTTTAACCTACGAATTTTAACAATATCTTATTTCGTCACTGCTATCCATTTCTGTAATGAATGGTAAGTATAATTCCTAGATTTAAGCCACATATACATGAATTATTCATTTAATATACATGAATTAATTTACATGAATTAGTATTTATTTATCAGATACGTGCCAAAGCAACCTCAAAGAAATATTATTGGTTAATACACCCACGTGTAGCCATAAGGAAAAGTTGCATTAACTTTTTTCTTTTTCTCATTCGTGTGAGAGCATTTGGGATAGAAATCCCAGAGATACCAATGCACCCATTCTGTACAACTTTAACTAACCAAGTGTACTGCCTTTTATTTACTTACTCAGCAATTCAGAGAAATTTATAATAATTCAATAAAAATGATCTGAATATGTATGGACTTCTAAAGCAACAGTTACCAGCCTTGATCATGAAGCAGAACAACTGACTATCATAGTAGTCAAAGTGGAATATGAATTACTGGAACATTTAATCATATTACATGAGCTGGAATCAGTACTACTTAGAAAACCATAAGTCTATTACAGGTATATAAAACAAAAATCGTAAGCATGAATATATATGACCACAAAAATTTATTAACTGTTCAATTTAGGCACAATCACCTTTCTGAGAAATTCCATCAATATATATTTTATGATAGTTGGATGTTCACTTTGTCGGACTCAACAATTCTTGGACACCAATTTTTTTAAAGATTTTTATTTATTTACTTGCCACACAGAGAGAGAGAGAGCATGAGCAGGGTGAGGGGCAGAGGGAGAACCAGGCTCCCCGCTGAACAGGGAGCCTGATGTGGGACTTGATTCCAGGACCCTGGGATCATGACCTGAGCTGAAGGCAATGCTTAACCAACTGAGCCACCCAGGTGTCCCGGACATCAATTTTTTAAAAAAGAACTTTCAGTGATCAAAGTGTTAAAAAGAATATCCAGTTAAATGTGAACTTGGAAAATGACTGGCCACATTCAACTAAATGATGGAACCCTTCTCCACATTCTCAGCACACCGTTGTAGAGTTTGGGAACTGTCACTTCAAAGTCTACATTATAGCTTATGGATCAATAATTAAATAATAGGTAAATACGGTGGCTGTATTCAATCTCTAAATGTATAATTTTTAAAAATAGAGAACCTAAAAGTTTATTCAATCATGTACATATTTTTACAAACTTAGCTATCATAAAAATCATGCTTCTTTTAAATAATTTTTTATGATATTTTTGTGATGATATTCTGTGATAAGTCATAAGCATAACTGAAATACTACTTTTGGAATGAATTATATAAACTTAAGAAATCAGTAGCTAGCTATTAAAAAAAAAGTTTAAATAAGTCTTATATTTGTTAGCTCCCCATCATTCGATTTGACAATGTCAGTTCACTGGCTGATATGATATCTTTTCCACTCTGATTGTTTGAAAGCATTTGTTGCAACAAATTAATCTTTTTGAAGGGCTTTGCTTTTCTCTTTATTTCCTTGTCTATTCTTGCATTTATGGGTATATTTCTCCTGAATGTTTTATCCTGATTTCTTTTTTTTTCTTCTTTGTAAACAACAAGAATATTTTATCTTTTCTAACTCACAGGATTGATGCCAAATTATTTGTTCATGAGGGAATACTTCTTAGACACTAAAGTATTATATGGATGCTATTATCCTTCACATCATTATTTAATCAAGCAAAATGCAGTGAATCAACAGGCTCAGTGTATAAATAAAGTAGTTTAACAGATGTCTTTTCTCAAACTGATTGCATGTGTTTATCTTTGGGTGATGAAAATAATTATATAATTGGTTAATGACATTTATCACAGTCTTAATATACACCAGACACTATAATAAGTATTTTTCAAACAATTTAATTAATCATCACAATAATTACTTAGCAGATATGAGTCTGCATCTGATTTTTCTTTTTAACAGTTGAGAAAGTTGATACCGAAAGGACTCAGATAACCTGCAGAAGTCCTGTGGCTCCTAAGTGGGACAGAGCTCAGGTTTGCCTGATTATGGGAGCCAAGCTCTCAACTATACTATGCATGCAATTCTAAAACACTACCGTATAGACTGAAAATCTATCACTGAAAATGTTGGAAGGCAATAAAAATTTGGTAAATCCAAGTAAGAATGCATTCATATTCCAGATGCTGATTTGGACACATAGAATTAGTCACATTTTCAACCACCATTATTTTGCTGTATAAGAAATGTGTGTGTGTACTTTTTTTTGACATGTATATAAGAAACTTATAAACAAGTGCTATCTCTGACCTTGACTTTTTTTCCATTTTATTTTATTTTACTTATTTTCGGTGTTCCAGCATTCTTTGTTTATGCACCACACCCAGTGCTCCATGCAATACGTGCCCTCCTTAATACCCACCACCAGGCTCACCCAACCCCGCCACCCTTCTCCCCTCCAAAACCCTCAGTTTGTTTCTCAAAGTCCACAGTTTCTCATGGCTTTTCTCCCCCTCCGATTTCCTCCAACTCACTTCTCCTCTCCATCTCCCCATGTCCTCCATGTTATTCCTTATGCTCCACAAATGACCTTGACTTTATACAAAAAACATTCATTCTAATTTCACCTGTACCTTAGTCTCTCCCAGTTCTCAACCAGATCCTTAAAAATCAGAACTAAAAAAAAAAAAAAATCCTTGATTAATCTAAGATATTGCGTGCTTTGGTTCTTTGCTTATGACAGTATTTCCAAGTAACTTTTGCCCCTACTTATCTGTCCACTTAACTTCAGATGTTTGTTACAGAAATTCTTTATTGGGACAAGGGCATCAGGTTTTCCTTTCACATTTGTGGGAACATAATTCTTTGTTTCTCAGAACTCACAGAGACAGAGCTTGCTTTCCTCATTTAAAAACTTTTGATGATGACTCTTTGCAGCAAGGAATCCATCATCTCTACCATCCCCTTCTCACTTAGGTTTCTACATCCATTCCACCATGTGCCCTCCAGCTACATCAAAGTATTGCTTTACCCCTGAACTCACCATACTTCCATACCATTTCCTCTGTCTGAAATCCTCTTTATTCTCTACATGGTGAATTATTCATCTTTAAAAGATCATTCAAGGAGTCTTACCTAGCCCTAAACCCCCACCAAAAGTATAGAGTTTTCTTTTCAAACTTCTACAGCACAGAAGCTGGCACATAATGGGAGAGAAACAATGATTTATGGAATTGTCAACAGCATTAAAAATGAATTAGAGACTGATCTACCTGTCAAGAGGCCTCTTCTCTCTTACAAAATTTAGAGCTCCTTGTTTAAATTTCAAACACTCATTTCCCTTGTGGCTATAATTGGCTTGGACTAGCAATAGCCAAATGAACATATGTGGACAGTAGATGCCAAATAATGTGATTTTATTGAAATATGCATGTGGCTTTTTTGTTGGCGGGAGACTATACTGCTATCCCAACATATATACTTAGTTCAAAAAAATGCAGCATAAGGAAAAAAACAGATCCCATCTGCCAGGCAAAATAGCTATAAAGTGGAGAAATCAGGTTTTTAATGAATCCATTGAGAGTGACTTGAGTTATTTTTTAATGTAAGAGCAAATAAACTCTTGAGCAGAGCCGCATAGCCATGGAGCATTCTTTTAATTTATAGCTAGGCAAAGTCCAAATCCTGGTTTTAGCTAAATTAGAATGTTCCCAGAAGAGAGAATGATTAGACAATGCAAGTGGGCTTATACTGGCCTTCTAAAATCTGGCTCACAGTCTAAGGGGACTAGAATTCCATTCTCAATTCAAGACATGTAAACACTTCTCTATATATTCGTGAGACACACTGCACAACTTGGCTGGATTTTTCTGTTTTCTTTAGCACATATCCACAAAAACAAGAGTGTTGCTCTTCCATAGTCCAGTCTGAAGGAGTGTGGGATAAGGGCAAACACCTGTTCTTTCTTTCTTGGCCAACATTTTCTGTCTCCATTTTTGGACTTCCATTTTACCAATGCTTTTTTTTCTTCCCTTTTTTACTAATAGGATTACTGGAAATAGAATTCATTCACAGGATTTTAATGGTTAAAAAAGACATACACTCTATTGATAAAAATTAATTATGAGGTACATCATGTAAAGACCAAAACATCATAAATAATCAGAGGTTTGGGGTCTTGTCACTATTGAGATATATTGCTTTCCTTAATACGTCACAGCATTCCCCAGCGCAGCAGGATGGAGAACTCTGCAGAAACATGACTTTGAATCTCACATTTGTCCTGTACCGATTGAGTATCTTGGACAGTGTTTTAACGTGTCTGTCCCAGGAAAGAATAGCTGTGTAATCCAAGCAAAATACCTAATCTTTTATTTTATTTATTTATTTTATCCCCATAATGAGTTCGTGTATGTGTTTATTTATTTATTTTTGTTTTTATTTAAATTCCAGCAAGTTAGTGCAGTATAATATTAGTTCAGGCATAGAAATCAGTGATTCATCTCTTAGATAAAACACTCATCATAACAAGTGGCCTCCTTATTTCCCATCACCCATCTAACCCATCTCTGATCTGAACAGAGAAAGACAAAGTGAAATGAAGACTCAAAGTTACCAAGAAGATTAAATAAAAATAGAGTGCAATACCTGCACCATATAGATTCTCAGTAAGTGTAAGTGGAATATGGACTATGTAGTCTAAGTCTGTTAACAGCAACCCCAGTGACAATAATAAAAAAACAGCATTCTAACCTCGTGCAGAAAGCTTGCCTAAGACTGTACATGTATTAGTTCTCCTAACATTCCTTCAATAGCCCTTGTGGTAGTTACTCTTGTTTTGATCTTTCATTTGTGGAGAACGTGTCTGCACTCTCTTGCAAGTACTCTCTTGTACAGGACAGTACTTCCCAAATAAAAAAATCAGAATATGGGAAGTGACCATGGAAAGTGTAACGTGATATATTTGAAATTAGAGGCTTTCTCAGAAAACAGAGGATGAAGAATTATAGTTCTTCCTTCTATGGAATATCTTTATGTTTCAGAAGAAAAGTTAAATAAATCACATTTTTAATATTTATCAAGGAAACATATCCAAAGGGCTAAATCATTCCTCTAGCATTTATGCCTTTGAGTAAAATAAGTTTTCTAGGTATCTAAATTATCCCAAATTCTAAATATCTATATTCTGCTATTTTTACCAGCGGAAAAATGGCTATTGGTATTTGGATTCTAATAGTTTGTTTTCTAGTTCTTAGAAGAACGGTATTACAAAAATATTTGCTTCCTACTTAAAGCCAAAAAGAGATGAGGATTGTCACACTCACTAGGGATTGCACAAGGGACATCATGAACTAGGAGACTGAGATGTCTGGGAAGCTCGGTTACAGAATCTCTTGAACCATATTTGAGTAACATAGTATGGAAATTGATGAACTAGAGAAAAGAATGGTTAATATGAGTCATGTCCAAATGTGTGATCAAGTGAGTTGTAGAAATCTGAACCCATCTTATTCTTTGTGATTTTTCTTAAGGCCCTGTAACCCCCCAGCCAAAGAAACCCCATCCTATTATTCATGGTGCATAATTGACACATTCTAGTAAATTGGACATGTCACTATATTCTGGAATTTCTATTCTACTTAAATCAGAGGTGTTATCACGAGGAATTGACTATTCTTTTAACATTGTTTTCAAGGGCAATTTGCCACAGTGACTCCTTGGACAAGCCAGTGTTTTCTGTCAGTATGGGAAGAAAGTGAGAGTGGGATAGGGAGAAGAAAAGAGGAAAAGAAAAACGAAGACTCCTGACCCCTACAGTGTTGGGCAAGTATGTTAGCAATGTTTAAAGTAATTGAATCCAAGGGTTGAAAGGACCTTAAGAATCCCATAATCTTAGTTCTCACTCAACATCAATGTTATAACTGTACGTCTGACATCCATCCAACTTCTTTTTGAATATCAGATTCTTCCCTGATCCCTAGAAATGTCTTTCTTAAATTAAGACAAGTGTTGACTCCATAAAACTTCCGGTGTTTGGAAAATAAGTCCTGATACTCCTCTACCTGACAGTCTTTCCAATGGTTGAAGCCAGCCTTCATGTTTCTTTACTCTGTTTTTCTCCAGGTGAAAAATCATCAGTGCTTTCACAGTTCCTGATATCATTTGCCAACTTCCTCTAAAAGTGTCCCAGATTAACAGTGAGTCCTTTTTTTAATTTCCAAAGATGTAGTTGTTGTTCAAAATCGATTATTATGTAAAGCTTAGTGTTCCTTTCCTGATTTTTTAAGTAACATATGTTTATTGAGGCAAATCACCCATAATCTCACCCAGAAATAACCACCACTTATGTTTTCTTGTACTTCCTTTCATCTTTATACATTTTATATTGTTTTATAAAATAGATTATATATACATTTTGAGTACTGCTTTGTTTCTAATGTTACGCTTTGAGCAATTTCCCATGTTCTTAACGCTCTTTGAGATGTCTGCAGCAATTCATCCTAAATCCAGTATTTTAAATTGTATCCTGATAATATCTTCTTCTTGACCCTTTCACCCTAAGTATCTGCAGAAATTCTTTTTGAAGCACTTAGTCAACATTAGGACTATAGATTTAAAGACTTGTCGTACTAGCTAGGTAATCATTGATAACAAAGCACTTCAGGTACAATAGAAAACCAATGTTTTTTATTTAGAAAGTTGGTTTAAACCAACTAAAGAAAGAGAACACTTCTGTCTTTGTTGACCAAGTCTTCCTTCTTGAAAAGACACTTCTGAAGCAGATAAAAAAATTTTTTGCACTTTCTATTCACAAGGTATTTAATCTTTGTATTCTCATGGTGACAAACTGAGTGCCATTAGCCAAGGAGACTCTCACCTGATGACAGAGGTGGATCCCCAGTGAAAGGAATCAAGTAAAGGTGAGGCAGCACAAGGCTTTGTAACCATAGCTACTTTAAGTCTAAGATTATAAATATATTGCTTCCATTATGAAAGATGCATTAACATTCCTTTATGTCCAGTCTTAGAAATCTTGTTATCAGGGCTAGCCTGTTTACTTACTTATCTCTTAAGAGAGGGCTAGTCTTAATTAACACTTAAACATTAACCTTGAAGATAGTTCTAGAAAGTGGCCATAGAGGGAGGATAGAACTTTTTGAAAATGGGATAGAGTGATCTCAAAGAAATACTCAAATTCTGAGAAAAGCAAAAACTTTATCTTATTAACTTATTCAAGAATTTGCTTCTACTGACCCAGAAAATTCTGGAAATGACCTCCTCTATCTTTATACATGCACCTGAATGAAGTGAAGGGTGAAACGGGAGTACTTTATATGGCAGTCCTTAAAAACAAAATTGCTATATACTTTGCAGCTGATCATTCATCTAGTCATAACAGATGTTTTCTTGTATATGGCAAAAGATATTCACAGTAAACCACTGGAATGATTAATATATTCATAACAATAAGGTAAAATATTCTTTTATGACTGGGGAAACTGCTGTCTCAGACTTTCTCTGCCTTTGTAGCAAACATCCTGACAACTACACAGTTTTGCCATTTGCATGAGAGTCTGGATATTGTAAATCGCTACATTAGTTATAGGTGTATTGTATTGTTATTTCCATGTAGTTTTTGGAAGAGATGTTACCAGTAAGCATTGTCCCTAAATATGTATAAGAAATTTCCAGTGCAAGAAGTTTTCAACCAGCTTTCCAAAAATATTCTAAACTCTAGTGTTAGCCTTATTTGAGATCTTTTCTAAAGTTTCTTTGTCCCTTGTAAAACAAGGAGAAACTTAATGCTCAAACAAAACAGGACTTTACCACTTAGTATTATAATCATTCCCAACTTGACTCCCAATGTTTACTTGACTCCTATGCACACTACAGAAATTAGCTCAAACATAATTTTCTCAAAGAAACCTTCTGTTTTTCTGCAATAAGTTAACTAGTACATCCCTCACCAACTGGTCATATTTTATACCCTCATAGTAGCCTAATTTCACCATGTGACCTAACAAACTTTTAATTCTTATTCAGTGTCAGTCTTCTCCCTCAAGTTTAAAGCTATGTCAAAACAGAGACCTAAACTACACTTTCTCATTGTTGTTTCCTCAGAACCAAAGATAGTGCCTTCATGGCTAGCCTTCCATAAATGTTTACTGAATGAATAATATTGATGCTTTAAGTATACTCTATCGGAGTCCTTGAAGCATGAGCTTTTCCATAATATCACTTTATTAATTTTATCTGAGAAAGAAGATGAAGACTGGCACTCCATATTTTTAAAGGCAATATCTGGAATATCTGGCTTTAGGCACACCCTCTGGTTAGTGAAAAAGTCTACCATTGGGGGTAAACCCAAAGCTCTTCTCTTTCTATCCTGTATTCCACCTCAGGAGGAGGATAAACATGAAGAAAGGGCAGTATTGGGTCAGTATTCTAAACAAGGATATAAAACCCTCCACATGACAATGGAAGAGGTTAAAACATCTTGTGATCCAATAATAAATTTCCTTTGTAATTGGGAACAAATTTTCATGCTCTTGGTAATTGAGAATACATGCTTTAGTAGAGAGAAATTAAGACCATATGATCAGAGGAAACCTTTAAAAAGTATATATTATTATTTCTATTTATCTGGACCAGGATCTTTGCTTTGTTACAGATAACCTGCTAATACAGTTTTGCTTTGTTTTAAAGAGAAATTATGTAGCAAAATTTTAAAGTTATCCTCTTTGTAAAATCTCTCTATTTTTAGGGTATTGAAATAGCTATTCAGATAATTACAATGCCGACTGGGGAGAAGAGACCTCTTCTTTGTAAAAAAAATTCTAAATAATATATGCAGATACTCCACCCCAAAGGAGGTGAAGTATAACTCCCATTACTTAAGTATGCATTGTGCATAGTGAATTCTTTCCAAAGATATCATATGAGAAGGTGGAGAAATCTTACAAATACTACTTCAGCTAGGGGATCAAGGTTAACATCAGCAGTGATGTCATGTTGGTGGTATGATGTGATGAAAATGATACCTTACATCTTTGATATTCCCCAAAACTCACCATCCCAGTCTAATCATGAGAAAAACATCAGCCAAATCCCAACAGAGGGGTGCTCTACAAAACATTGGCCAATATTCCTCAAAATGATCAAAGTCATCAAAAAACAAGGAAAGTCAGAAATTGTCACAAGCAAAAGAAGCATAAGGAAACATGACAAATTAATGTAACATAGTATCCTGGATGGGATAGGACTAGGCAAAAACTAAGGAAATCTGAGTAAAGTGTACACTTTAATAATAATAATGTATCGGGGCGCCTAGGTGGCTCAGTGGGTTAAAGCCTCTGCCTTCAGCTCAGGTCATGATCCCAGGGTCCTGGGATCGAGCCCTGCATTGGGCTCTCTGCTCCGCAGGGAGCACGCTTCCTCCTCTCTCTCTCTCTCTGCCTGCCTCTCTGCCTACTTGTGATCTCCGTCTGTCAAATAAATAAATAAAATCTTTAAAAAAAAATAATGTATCACTATCGGTTCACTACTTGTAACAAGTGTGTAAGATGTTAAAGGAAAGTGTGTGTGGGAATTCTCTGTAGTATGTTTGTAATTTTTCTTAAAGTCTAAAATTGTTCTAAATTGGAAAGCCTATTTAAACAATGACACTTTCAGAGCGCCTGAGTGGCTCAGTGGGTTAAAGCCTCTGCCTTCAGCTCGGGTCATGATCTCAGGGTCCAGGGATTGAGCCTCGCATCCAGGCTCTCTGCTCAGCAGGGAGCCTGCTTCCTCCTCTCTCTCTGCCTGCCTCTCTGCCTACTTGTGATCTCTGTCTGTCAACAAAACAAAAAAACCCAAAAAACAAAACAATGACACTTTCAGCCTTGGAAATCTTACCAGATTAAAATTCTTGTGGTCATAAGTTGAATCCTATTTACTCTAGTTGTTTTTATTTTTTTATAATTTTTTATTATGTTATGTTAATCACCATACAGTACATCATTAGTTTTTTATGTAGTGTTCCATGATTCATTGTTTGCGTATAACACCCAGTGCTCCGTGCAGTGTGTGCCCTCCTTAATACTCTAGTTGTTTTTAAAAGAATAGGGACCATACTAATTTCTTAGGGCTGCCATAACAGAGTATCACAAACTACATGGCTTAAACAACAGAATTTTCTCACAGTTCTGGTAGATAGAAGTCTGAGATCAACATGTTAGCAAGGCTGGCTCTTTCTGAGGGCTGTGAGGAAAAATCTGTTGCATGCACCTTGCCTAGACTCTGATGGTTTGGTGGCAATCTTTGACATTTTTTGGCTTGTAGATGCATCACTGTGATCTCTGCCATTATCTTCACATGGTATTCTGTGTGTGTGTGTGTGTGTGTGTGTGTGTGTGTGTGTTTCCGTTTCTGCCCAGATTTCCATTTTATGAGGAGACTCGTCATATTGAATTAGGGTCTGCCCTAATAACCTCAACTTAACCTGTTCATCTGTAAAGACTCCATTCTCAAATAAAGTCATGTTCATAGGTACTGGGTACTCTGAAGACTTTTTGGAGGGATGCAATTTAATTGATAACAAACACAGTCTTTGAAATATAAATGTCTGTTCATCTAGAAAATCACCTCACTTATTGGGAGACCATATAAGAGTGGTGGTAATTGGATAG
The DNA here is from genome assembly GCF_963455335.1 of Martes martes. Classification (NCBI taxonomy): domain Eukaryota; kingdom Metazoa; phylum Chordata; class Mammalia; order Carnivora; family Mustelidae; genus Martes; species Martes martes. The sequence continues at coordinate 91,918,916 of NC_137888.1, forward strand.
AATTCCTATTTTCTCAAAGTCTGTAACTGCTTCTACTGAAAATGATCCTTGACTAACTACTGGTCCTTTCATAGGGCCAACCAGATATCAGGTTTTGCTAGATTTGAGTTGACAAAATCACAGCTAAAACTACAGATACAACATCCAGCTATTTCTTAAATTGACAAGAATTTTTAAGCTCAAATGAATGGGAGCACATTGAACTTGGATATATGCATATTTCTTCCTTCTTGTCCCCTCTTCACTTCCCCACCTGCACCATTTCCAACCATGTTCAACAGTCAGTGTTCGACCATTATTATAAAGCACAAAACTGTTCAATCATAAAGTCTTTAATGCAGAGTTCTAAGAAATCTGCCCAGACCAGCCTTTTGGAGATACCATGTCAGGAGCACCGTCTATGAAGTAGGTCATTGATTCCTCAATGTATCAGACTTAAAAACCCTCGAATGTGGGCATTTATCCTGTCTCCCTGACCTGTTATAATGGCTCCCCTGCTATTACTCCATTTTAAGGCTCATTCCTCCAGTTGGGCTTTGAATCACATCACTTCAAAGAGGCACAAATTAAAGAATATAAATAGGTAAAAGACAATATTTTAGAGAGCATATTAAATAGTAATAAGTGCTAAAAACAAAATAAACAAAGGATGGAAAGACAACATGAAATGATGTCAGATTATGAAATTTTAGTTAAGATGTCCAGGGATGATCTGACTGGGAAGGTAACTATATAGTGAAGAACTAAAAGAAATGAGAAATTCAGGTATGTGGATATCTGAAGGGAGATATCCAATAACGTTCCAGGCAGGGGAAAGAGCTAATATGAAAGCACTAAGGATAAGGCATGCCTGGCATGTTTGAGACCAAGGTAACTAAAGCAGAGAGAATGAAGGGGAAGATGTTAAGAGATGAAATCAGAGATATATCAGGGAACCAGATCACTTAAGTCATTTGTCAACATAGTAGTTTTGTTTTTACATTGAGTGATGTAGAAACCTAATGAAGTTGTTTTTGTAAAGAAGAATAATAAGAAAATAACTATACTTTTTAGATAGAGGATAAGTTTTGGAGAACTAGGGGTAGAAGCAAGGAGGCTAGTGAGGGACTAATGCAATAATTCAGGAAAGGAAAGATGGTGTCTAGGATGTAAAGAGTGGAGCGGGAAGAAGTTGTTAATTTTGGGTATAATTTCATGTAGAACCAAGAGAATTTGTTGAAGCAACGGATGTGAAGAATGAAAAAGAGAGGGAAAACAAACAAAGCAAAACAAATACTATCAAGATGTGTGAAGAAATTGAATTACTGTTAACTGAGATGGGAATGACTACAGAAGGAGCCACAAATTTAATGGCGAGAGGCCAATATCAGGAGGTCAGTGTTTGTTATATTAAGTTTGAGATGCCTATTACATTTTCAAGTGGAGATGTCAAGTAGGATGTTGAAACGTTAGATCCAGGATTTGGGGGGAGAGTCCAGGCTGGAGACAAAGACTTTTGAGCCATTAGCTTGTAGGTATTTGAAACCATGAGACTAGATGAGACGACTGAGTCAGTAAGTGTAGGCAGAAAAGAGCAGCGGTCCAAGGGCTAAACCCTGGATGTAAGAGAAGCCCAGCATCTCCAATGTTTATTCTTCTTCTGACATAACTTCTGTGTGTTTTCTGCAGTCATCTGCTCTGTAAATAACCATTAATGGTTGGTATTGCTCTACTGTATGTCAAACTTATAAAGCTACAGTAATTAAGAGACCATTGTATTGGTTTATAAAGATGTAAGTAGAGCAAATGAATAGAATCAAGTTCTCATCAACAGACCACTGCATATATGGACATGTGATTTACATCATGTGGGGAATAGAATAATGGGGCATATGGTCTTTTCAGCAAATGATATTGGGAAAATTGGTTATGTGTAGAAAAAAAAATGAAAGAAACTTGGCCTTTCATATGCACTGTAGATTTAAATGTGAAAGGTAAAATAAGAAAACATGTAGAATATAGGAGAATACATTTATAATCTCATTAGAGATGAAAATTTATTTTCTTTACTTTTTTCTTTTTTTTTAAGAGAGAAAAATAAAGAGTATGCAGAAGAGGAGGGCCAGAAGGAGAGGAAAAGAGAGAATCTTAAGGGCTCCATACCTTCTGACACAGGGCTGAACCCCACGACCCTGAGATCATGACTAGAACTGAACTCAAGAATTAGACACCAAACCGACTGAGCCACCCAGGTGCCCCAGTATTTCTTGAATAAGAAAAAATGTACTAACTTAAGGAAAAGATAGATAGGGACACCTGGGTGGCTCAGTTGGTTAAGCATCTGCCAGGGTCCTGGGATCAAGCCCCACATCAGCCTCCCAGCTCAAAGGGAAGCCTGCTTCTCCCTCTCCCTCTGCTCCTCCCCCTGCTTGTCCTCTCTCTCTCTCTCCCTTTATGTGTCAAATAAATAAATAAATAAAATCTTTTTTTAAAAAAAGAAAAGATAGATAAATGGGGTTATTTATTAAAACTGAAATTTTTCTATTCATCAAAATACACCATTAAAACAGTTAAAAAAATAAAGAGGAAAAAACTGCTTTCAACACATAAGACTAGCAAAGACCCTTTTTCCAGATTATGTAAAGAACTTCCACACGGAAATAAGAAAGAGGTAGACAACCTAATAGAAAAAAAGTACAAGAAAACTGAAAAGGCACTATACATACACACACAATGACAGCAAACATCCATCACATATGGTATATATGAAAAGATATCCAACCTCACTAGTAGTCAGGAAAATACAAATTAAAATCTCCTAAAAGATGGTTAGATTTTAAAATGCTGATAATAATAATAAATATTAGGGGGCAATGGGAATCTTGCATATTGGTATTGGATGGATGGTACTACAACTACTTTGGGAAAAAGTATCTACTCAAGTTGACCATATTTTATGGACCTGTAATTTTACTCTTTAATATAATACTCAAGATAATGCAGGATATGTATACCAGAAGACAGGCACAAAAATGTTCACAGCAGCATTATTTACTCTAGTCAAAAGTGGGGAAAATGTCCTTCAACAGTATGGCAATGTCATATGTTTCTTTTGATTTTATGCTTGGGTCAACTCTAGAAACTGGTAGAGCACTGTAACAGGAAATAAAAGATGGCTACAAAGCAACATGATTATATCAGACCAAGAAGAAGAACCTGTGGTCAGGGATAGCAAAACTTTTCATTTCACTTACCATTCGGATTGATAGGCACTGTGATCAATCGTGGAACCATTCATGAACCAAAAAAGAAAGTATTCTGTAATCAATTATTAATATCTATTGTTTTACTCCATCCAGCCTGCTAAAACAAAGTACCACAGACTGAGGAACTTATAACAACAGTAACTTTTCACTCACAGTTCTTGATGGCGTCTGGGAAGACCAAGATAAAGACATCAGTACAGTCACCTTCCAGTGAGGAACATCCTTCTGGTTCATAGCTGGTGCCTTCACTCTGTGTCCTCATGTTCTGGAAGGGGCTATGGAGCTCTCTGGGGTCTCTTTTGTGTGGCACTAATTCCATTCATCCTTCATCCTCATGACCTCTCAAAGGCCTCAACTTCCAATACCATCAGTGTGGACAGTAGGATTTTTACAGATAAATTTGCATGTAGGAGAACGAACATCCCAACCACAGCATCTATAATTAGTAGATATTTGCCATATTTGTCCTACATGATATAATTCCAAGAGACAGATCAGCTCCAAATTCTGTTGAAAGATGAGTTTGAAGACAGGACGGTTTGGTTAAGGCCAGGCTTAAATAGGACCCTCAAGGAGCTCTTGGGTGGCTCTGTCGGTTAAGGGTCCAACTCTTGGTTTCAGCTCAGATCATGATCTCGGGGTCAGGAGATCCGGCCCTTTGTTACACTCAATGTAGAGCCTAATTGGGATTCTCCTACTCCCTCTCCCTCTGCCCCTCCCTCCTCTCATGTTCTCTCTAAAATACAAACAAACAAACAAATAAATAAATAAATAAAAATAATAATAATAGAAGCTTCAGATGTGCATATAAACTTAGCCTGCATTATACTTTCTGAATAAAAACAGTGTATATATTTTGAGTGTGAGTATAAGTGTGTGTGTTTGTGTGTGTCTGTGTCTGTGTGTGTGTGTGTGTGTGTGTGTGAGGAATGGAGCTGAGTGGAATGTTAGGTGGAGCATGATTTCTCAGTAAGAGGAAATCATTAAGTGCCTACTCAGCAGAGAAGAGAGATGTTGTAAAGTTGACTTGGAGACCAAAGATTTCTCTGAGCATAATCTTTTTATATTTGTACATAAAAAGTGCTATTGACTTAGGATAAATTTTGAAAAATACTCGGAAAAAATAGTGGAAATTGGACCAAGTTGGAATCAGGGCTTCAGTTTCTAATTCCAGTGACAACCCTACCCAGGTGTGTGAACTTGTGCAAATCACTTTTCTTCCCTGGACCTCTGCTTCTTTATCTACCAGGTGAACAACCAGCACAGCATGGTTTATGCATTTCCAGCTCTAACAGTCTGTAATTCTATGATGGCAACCATTTGGGTAAGCAGAAAATCCATCAGCATTAGTGTCAGGCCTTTGTGACATGAAATATGTTACTTAGCGTCCCAGAACCCCATTTCCTTATCTGTAAAATGAAGGTGATTATATCTACATCACTTCACTGTGAAAGTAAAAAAGAGATAAAATGGTCAATTGATCAGTCCACTGCCTAGATATTAATGAACTTCCAAAAATGGTAAACTATAATTAGGGCTCAAATCATCTGCATGAAACTATCTCACCCACTTTAGACTCCAAGAACTCCCCTTTCTTTTGATCTCAGCACAGTTCATGACTGAGTCAACCATTTGGTCACCATTCAGTCATGCGACAGTCTTCCATTTATGTATGTATTAAATATTACCTAAATACTATATTACATTACTAGTAATGATATTAGTGACCATTTACCTATCGCCGACTATGTGCCAGTCACTGTGCTAGGTAATTGCATATAATCCTCAGAGCCTCAAAGTGAGGTAGGTGTTTCCTTGCTTGAGGTTTAGGGCCAGGTCATATTTCATTAAATACCCTCACAACACCAAGCACAGTACCTTGAACACAGTAGACACTCATTACATATATTTTTGATTGACTGAAATGTGGCAGTGGGTCCCCTGCATCTCCCTCTAATGTATGTAGTTATTTGATTTACAAGAAATTTCTGTCCCTGGCTCTGGTCAGCTATTGAATTTATGTTTGACAAGAAAACCATAGAGTTTGGCAACTCTGCAGTGATAGGTGATGTGTGATTCATTTGGGGGAAGAATAGACATTTTCTATTCAGACTTTGAATTCCTGGGTCTTATGGTTAGTTAATCATGTCTATAGGAATGCATGACTGAGCAGACAGATTCAAAGGTAGGAGACTTTAATCTAAATTACTCCATTGTGTGTTTCCAGATATCATCTTGTTACCCATTGGTAATATTTTCTATAGCCACTGCCCAAATGTACAAGATGAATACAGTCTGGCGTTTATTCATCTTAAGAGGAATTCTGTAGTCCAGGAAGCAGGGTCCAAGCTAGAAGCAGTGGGTACCTAAAATACAGAACATTATGATCCTTCAAAGCTGCCAGGATATTCCTCCCAATAAGTCACATCTCTCTGTGTCCCCAGGAAGCTGCTTGGGTTGACACATAATGGGAGACTCACGGGAACACACTCTTCGCAAAAGAAGCTCCAAGGCAGGAATTAAAAATGGTTCTGGAAGCTTCTCAGCAACAGAGGTAACAGGGTGAGAGCTGGCAGGCGTCACAGAGAGCCACCGTTCCAGCTGCCTCTCTCAACCCTTGCCCCCAGGAGACTGGCACAGCAGTTCCTCCTCAAGTAATTACTCTTGGCCTCCTTCAATTACCCCCAGGTTCCCAGTGGATGTTTTTCTTCACTTCCTCTTCGAAATCACTTGAGTCTAGTGGTTGAGCCAGGGGAGTCGTATGGTAGGTGCTAAACAATTCCAGTCTCACCCGTGGGAGACACGGCCCTGTAAATCCTTTCAAAGAGGGCCCACCAAGTCCTTCAGAAGGGAAAGGCAGTCAGTGACATGAATACAATTATTGTAGTGGAGCAAATGTGTGACCCGTCGGGATTCTGTTCAATCCAGCAAAAGGCAATGCCACAGTTAAACCCATATCCCTGGGGAGCACTAACCCTGAAGCAGACTTATTAATTAGGGCTTCTGAGGGGCACAGAAAATGTGGGGGTAGGAGGCTCTTTCAGTTACAGAGACAGAGCTCCTTTCTAGTCTAGTCCTTTCCATGGGGGCAACTCCCGTATCTTTCTTCTTCTTCCTTTTTTTAAACCAGTTTGAGCTACATGCTCACAAAATCCCTGTTGTGCCAAAGCTTTTTTCAATTCAACCGGAGAGCAGAAAAAGTTTTTTAAAATGAATCAGTAGGTGGAGCTCTTTCTTTTTATTTATGTTTCGATCCCAGATCCCATTTTTAGTGAGGGACACAGAGCTTTTGAATGAAAAAAATAGGCATTTTAAAACTGAAAACACATATACGATGTGCTTTCCTAATTGAAAGGGTATATTGTGAAATCATTACTGTCACAGAACATTTGCGTTGCATGCGAATGCTAAAGTAAAGAAAATATATAAACCCAAATTGACTTTAGCAATTTGAAAGTGATAGTGGACATCTGTGTTCAATAACTTTTTGCTGGTAACTGGTGTTTAATATTTCATGTCAAATCAAGAAGAGTGAGAGAAGGTTCTTGAACACAGAGACGGCTGGCAGTTTTGCAGCACAGCCTGCCCTTTGTCATACTCACCACAAAGAAACTTGCTGCGGGGAGGGCTGAAACTGCACCAGAGTGACTCCTTCCTCGGAACTTATATAAACTTACAGAATACACGGGTCTCTATTTTCCTTTAGAATGATGTCTATAAGGAAAAAAAAAAAAAAAAAGGTTAAAGGACTTCCAAAACTCATTATTTATTTAAGGGAAAAAGGGGTGTGTGTGTGTGAGAGAGACTGTGTGTGTGTGTATGTGTGTGTGCGCGCACGCGCGCGTTGAGGGTCGAGGGCTCTTGGAAGAAATTACAGAAGAATAAATCATCTAGAACAAATCTTACCTTTGTGTTTTCATCAATCCTGATTTTTTCCTGATCGGTGTGCAGTGATGTTTAGGAAGCTGTTTGCCAATAGAAACATACCTTCTTAAGGCTCACGATGAAGTATGTCTAGATAGTATTTTAATGTTTATGTAGTTGGGCAGGATGGGGAGTGGAGAGTAGGGAGCAAGAGCTTTTAACTTTGTTACTTTGTAATTTCTTTTTCTACATCACCCTAGATAGGCAATCTTGATTCTAACTGCATGTTTGTCTTAGCAACAAGTGGGATCAAAGGAAGGACAGAAGGGACAGCATCATTCTTTGAGCTGATCGTGGGATTAGCACTTAATCCTTAAAATGACCTGTTGGTCATGTTAAATGTTACTGACCTCAACATCTTCCATTCAGTTCTCAGAAGACTGGACCCTGGAGCTACCTGGAATAACGGACAATGAAAGTAAAATAAGAAGGCCCCTAGAGTTTGAGATACTCTAGACATCTGTGCATATTTTATATTCATGTTGATATAAGAGGACTGTATATCTGAGCAAAGAAATACTTCCTTTCCCTTCTCTAATAATAATGTGGCCCTAGAAAGACCAGATCCTTACGTAGGTATATGCTCTTCTTTATTCTAAAGAGACAGATTCCAGTAGCAGAAAAGCAAGATGAAGAAAGAATCCAGAAAATTGGAATAATTTACTTGTGTACTTAAATTCATCTAACTTAGTTTCAAGAATGGGAGGAAATAAGATTAAGCAAGTTATTTAATTTTCTAAAGAAAAATCTCCTCTACCCCTCCAAACTGTTAGAACTAATAAATGAATGAATTAAGCTTACAGAATACAAAATCAACACACAAAAATTAGTTGTGATGCTATATATTAACAATGAACTATCAGAAACAAAAATTAAGAAAACAAATCTATTAATAACTACATCAAAAAGAATAAAATGCCCAAGAATAAATTTCACTAAGGAGATGAAAAGATCTATATACTGAAAACTAGGGGCGCCTGGGTGGCTCAGTGGGTTAAGCCTCTGCCTTCGGCCCAGGTCGTGATCTCGGGGTCCTGGGATGGAGCCCCGCATCGGGCTCTCTGCTCGGCGGGGAGCCTGCTTCCCCCTCTCTCTCTGCCTGCCTCTCTGCCTACTTGTCATCTCTCTCTCTCAAATAAATAAATAAATAAATAAATAAAAATTTATATACTGAAAACTATAAAACGTTGATGAAGGAAATTGAAAAAGACACAAATAAATGGAAAGATATTCCATGCTCATGGATTGGAACAATTAATATTGTTAAAATGTCTATACTACCCAAAGCAATCTACAGATTCAATGCAATCCCCATCAAAATTCCAAGGACATTTTTCACAAAAATAGAACAAACAATCCTAAAATTGTGTGGAAATAAAAGACCTCTGAATGCCCAAAGCAATCTTGAGGAAAAAAGGAGCAAAGCTGGAGGTGCCACACTTACTGATTTCAAACATCTTTCAAAGCTATAGTAATCAAAACAGTATGGTATTGACTTAAAACGTAAACACATAAATCAACAGGATAGAATAGAGGGACCAGAAACAAGCCTACACATACATGAGCAATTCATTTATGACAAAAAGCTAAGAATAAACAATAAAGGACGATCTCTTTAATAAATGGTGCTAAGAAAACTGGGAAGCCACATGCAAAAGAATGAAACTGGATTCCTATCATAACCCACAGACAAAAATCAACTCAAAATGGACTATAGATTTGAATGTAAGACCTGAAATCATGGAATTCCTAGAATAAAACATAAGGGGGATCTTTTCCTGACATGGGTCTTGGCAATGATTTTTTAGATTTGACCCCAAATGCAAAGGCAGCAAAAGCAAAAATAAAGAAGTCAAACTACGTCAAACTACAAAACTCTCGCACAGTAAAGAAATTCATCAACAAAATGAAAAGGCAACCTACAGCATGGGAGAAAACATTTGCAAATCATATATAGATAAGGGGTGAATACCCAAACTATAAAAGGAACTCTTACAACCCTATAGAAAATAAACAAACAAACAAACAAACAAAATGTCCCATGAAAAAATAGAGGAACTAAATTAACATTTTTCCAAAGAAGATATACAAACGGCTAAAAGATAAATGGAAAGGTGCTCAATATCACTAATTATCAGGAAAACTCATATCAAAACCACAATGAGATATGGCCTCACACCTGTTAGAATGGCTGTCCTCAAAATGAGAAGAGATAACAAGGACTGACAAGAATGTGGAGAAAAGCGAACCCCTGTGCATTGTTGATGGGAATGTAAATTGGTGCAGCCACTATGGAAAACAGCATAGAGGTTCCTCAAATTATTAAAAATAACACTACCACATGATTGAGCAATTCCATTTCTGGGTATACAGTTGATGGAAATGAAATTACTATCTTAAAGAGATATCTTCACTTTCATGTCATTGCAGCATTATTATAATAACATAAATACAGAATATATATTATATACGGGCTTGATTTATAAATATACACACATATATACATATATATACATACCTACACACACATATATCACATGATATATATGATGGGATATTACTGAACCATGGAAAGGAAATCTTGGGGCAACTGGTGGCTCAGTCAGTTAAGCATCTTGATTTCAGCTCAGGTCATGATCTCAGGGTCATGAGATCGAGCCCCATGTGGGCGTAAAGACTGCTTAACATTCTCTCTCTCCCTTCCTTCTGCCCTTACCCCCTGCTAGTGCATGTGGTCTCTCCCTCTTAAAAACAAAAAAGTGGAAATCCTTACATTTTTTACAACATGGATGGACTTTGAGGGTGTTATACTAAGTGAAATAAGGCACACAGAGAAAGACAAATATTATATGACCTCACTTAGATGTGTAACCTTAAAAAAAGCTCATAGAAACAGAGAACAGATGGGTGGTTGCTAGAGGCAGGGGCTGGTGGGTGGGGAAAATGAGAAAGGTAGTCAAAGGTGCAAACTTGCAGCTATTAAGATTAGTAACTCCTGGGGATGTACTGTACAGCGTGGTGGCCATAGTTAACAATATTGTACTATATATTTGAAAGTTGCTAAGAGAGTAGATCTTAAAAGTACTGATCACAAGAAAATAAAAATTTGTATCTATGTAAGGTGATGGATATTAACTACACTTGTTTGGGTAAACACTCTACAATGTATACCATATACCACATCGTTATGTCGTGCACCTAAAATTAATACAACATTATATTAAATTATAGCTCAATAAAAAAGAACGGGACAATTCTATATGTACTACTTTAGAAAAATCTTGGAAAATCCCAGGAACACAGGAGAAAGCAGAGTAGACAAAAGAGTAGCCACATGCTCAGTGATATGATGGAGTCTAATGGCAAATCAGGCTAATGTTGCAACGGAAATAGATAACTGCAGACAAAAATGAGGTAACTGGACGTAACCAATCACGTGGAGAGGGGATAAAGAACTCTTATTTTCTTTTAAAGTGGCATTAACCAATAACATGACGTTTTGCGTTTTGCTTTATGTTTTGCAAAGTCACAATCATCTTGTCATTTGATTGTCATCAATCTCCTACGAGGATCAAGGAAGTGCCAACATCCTCCTTGTTGGGGACACGGGAAGAAAGGTGGCCTAATGGTGGATTGTTGCCAGGATTCCTGGGAACCTTGGCGAGTACGTTTGTCCAAAAACCCAGACGGTTTTTGGTAGGGCTGGTGGCGGGGACCTCAGGGCCGCAGCCGAAGAGTCCATCTTTTTTTTCCCTCAGGGCAGGAAGCTGCTGTTGTCTGCGAGACTCGGGCATTCAATGTACATCATGCACAGGACCAAGCTGACCTCCCCGGGGGTGTTAAAATGATAGAAAAATGCAGATAACATGCATGGGAAAGTAGAGCCTTCTCTTTCTACAGCTGCCAGGGTGATCTGCCTTGGGGCTTAGTCTGTTTCCCATATATTTCTTAAGTAAAATCCCAGCCATTGTGGCTAGTTAAAAGGGTGAAAGAAAAAAGATGTCATCACTCAAATGTTTCCCATGTAGGGTATGTTTATTAGTCATCAGTCTTATATATCACCATTCAATGGAAAGGTCCACATTTACAGTAACCATGCGCCCCTTCTTTTTCTACAAGCTGCAAGGAAGCCTGGACAATTTAAATGCCTCTATAAGCATCCATTTGTGAGCCATTGTAGCTTCTTGCCAAGTTATTGTGGCATTGAAGTCAGGGGTATGAACAGAACTTTATAGTACAGCTAGAGAAAATGATCTTTCCAGCAGCATATCAGAACTCCCCACTTGCCTCTTCACCCTCAAGAAGATCCAACGCTCAGTCACAGAATATCATCAATTCACAAAGTCGATTCTCATTTTCTTAGGAGCCTGCTTTAGCCACCTAATTGTAAATCAGCATCATCGGTTGCATGGACAAGTGGGATCCTTCTCAACTGTGGGTTCCTGTGGCTTATTTCATTAGTAATCACTTGCGTTCTTTTCAATTTTAGGCATTAAGTGTCTTTTAAATCAAAGTGAAATGTGTACTTGGCAACTTCTGACTCAAGCATTTTGGTTCCCCGTAAATCCTGGAAATGACACCGACTGCACTTCACCTCTGGCGTACCTCTTCAAAAACCAGAGTTATGCAAGGAGGAGCACTTGAGAACCAGGGAGCCCTATCCCTCAGAGCCTTCCCAAGTTCTGGGAAACAGTGGCATGCTGAAAATGACAGAAACAAAGCTGCTTAATCACATGGAATTGAGAGAGAGAGAATGAGAGAGAGAGAGAGAGAGAGAGAGACTGTGTGTGTGTGTGTGTGTGTGTTCAAGTAGGCCAAAAAAAGAACCAAGCTGAGTTTCACTTCCTAGCAGTCTTAAGCAATAATTTCCTGGAGTTCAATACTGTTTACACTTTAATGATAACCCATGACTTTTAATTCCGATTTTATTAGAATCCTGTTTCTCACCTTCTTTGTCCGAACCAACTTTCCTTCCAGTTATGCAATTACAAACTCTTCTCCAAAATATTCTCTCATCCAATTAAAAAAACAAACAAACAAACCAAAGTTATTTAAAATTTTTACTTTTTTCTGACTCTCAAGCTTCTTCCTAACACGAACACAAAATAATTGGGCACATCGTGGGTCACCCATGGCAACAGTTACCGTTCTTTTATATTTGACCTTTTTAATGATCCCAGTCAGATTGGAAAGACATTATTCCCCACTTTAGAAAGAAGAAAACTTGGGCACAAAGGTTGAGAATTGTCGATTGCTGTAGCTGTCTGTGGACATTAGAGGTCAGGAGTCCTCATTCGTAATAAGATTATAATGATAATCAAAGCTACTGTATGTTGAATAGTTTCCTGGGAACTACGGTCAGTTATTCACATTTTGTATTTATTTGAGTCTTCAGAAAATACTATAAGGTAGATAGAACTCTCACCAGAAATATGGAGCAGGCCTCAAAAGATCACACAGCTAGGAAGCTCAGAGGCCAGGGCACAAACCCAAGTCTGCCTAATTCACAAACTGTTAGCATAGCCTGTGTGCTCTAGAGCACCTCCTGCCCCTATACTTTTGGTCTGCAGCTAATGCAAGGACGGTACTAGTCTTCAGAAGTAACATTGCTGATCTTCTCTTGATGAATATGTATTTTTTTAATTCCCCTGAATTCTTATAAATATGACTGTGGGAGAAATAAGAGCTGATAGTGCATATTACTCACCCAAACAAGGGTCTGGTGATGTCACTGACATCTGGAGAAGAGAGAAACGAGGCCACAAGAACCAGTTTGGAGAATGAGATCAATTAGCATATGATTCCTGGGTAAGTGGAGGTTTCTGTTCTATATACTGCTACCCACTGAAAAGAACCCCGTGCAATTACCTGTCAACATAATGTAAGGATAGAAGACTGTGTGATATGTTCTCAATACTACCTCTTATGTTGATGTCATCGTCATATTCCCTTCACATGTCGAAAGACTTATGTGAGAGGGGAAACAGATTCTAAGCCGGGTAAAGACTAGTACTTTCTATTACTATGACCTTGTCAAATCAACTGTCCCATCGTTGTAATTTTTTTTCTTTCTTTTTTTTTTTTTTTTTTGAGAGAGAGAGCCCAAGTAGTGTGTGTGTGTTGGTTGTGGGGGGATGCAGGGAGGGCAGAGGGAAAGGGAGAGAGAGAATCCTAAGCTGGTTCCATATATACAACAATATATACAACTTGATAAGTTTAGGAATATAAGCACAAACGAAACCATCACCACCATCAAGGCCATAGATAGATATATCCAACACTCCTGGTTTCCTCCAGCCTCTATATTATAAATATCACTTGGGGTGGTGTAGTAAAAAAAAACACTTAACATAAGATTTATTTTCTTAGAATATTTTAAATATTGTTGTGATCTGAATGTTCATGTCCCCCCTCAAATCCATATGTTGAAATCCTAATGCCTAATGTGATGGTATTAGGACGTGGGCCTTTGGGAGGTGATCAGGGCCTGAGGGTAGAGCCCTCATAAATAGGATACTGCTCTTAGGAAAGAGATTCCCCATTACTCCCTAGTCCCTTCTATCACGTGAGGACATAGCAAGAAAGGCCCCCGTTTAATTAGGAAGAGGGCCCTGTCAAAAATGCAGCCATACTCACAACTTGATTTTTAATTTCCCAGCCTCCAGAACAGAGAGAAACACATTGCTATTGTTTATAAGTTGCTCAGTCTGTGGTATTTTGATACAGCAGCCTGAATAGACTAAGACAAGTATACAGTACAGCAGCTAGAGTCACTGTGTTGCATAATACACCTTCAGAATTTGTCTTATATAAGTAAAACTCTGACCATCTCCTCCTCATTTTCCCCTGCCCACAGTCCCTGGAACACTTTTATATCATTTGATTCTATGAGTTTGACTATTTAAAATTATAGACATAAAAGAATTACTCAGTATTTGTTTCTTTGGCTTCTTTCACTCGATAAAATGTCTTTCAGTTTCAGGCATGTTGTCACAAATGGCAGGATCTGCTTCTTTTTTTAAGGTGGAATGACATTCCACTCTCTATATATACCACATTTTCTTTATCCATTCGTCCACAAATGGACACTTTGTTTCTATATCCTGACTATTGTGAATAATGCTGCAGTGAACATGGGAGTACAGGTATCTCTATAAGACAATGACTTCATTCTTTTGGATAAATACCCAGATGTGGAATTGCTGGGTCATATGTTGGCTCTATCTGTGATTTCTTAAAAAACCTCAATGCTATTTTCCATGATGGCTGTACCAATTTACATTCTCACCAACAGTATACCAGGGTTCCCATTTCTCCACATTTCACCAGTACTTATTACCTTTAGTTTTGTTGTTGTTGTTGTTGTTATTTTTAATTGCCACTCTAGCAGGTCATATTTCATTGTGGATTTGATTTGCATATGCCTGGTGATTAGTGATGTGAGCACTTTTCATATACCTGTTTACCATTTGTATGTCTTCATTAGAGAAATGTTAATCTGTTGGCACAAAATCTTACATAGCATTCTCTTATGATCCTTTGTTTCCATGGTATCAATTGAATGTCTTCTCTTTCACTGATAATTTTATTTCTATATATCTCTTCTTTTTGTGTGTAGTTAGCTAAGGGTTTGTGGATTTGTTTTTCTTATCAACTTGGTAATTTTAAGCGATCTGTCTTTGAGCTCACTTATTCTTTCTTCTGCTTGATTGAGACTTCTGTTGAAAGCCTCTTGATTTTTATCATTGCAATCATTGTATTTTTCAGCTCCAAAATTTGTGTCATTACTTTTTATGATTTGTATCTCTTTGTTGTACTTCTCACTTTTTCTAACGTAGTATTTCCTGATGTCATTTGGTTGTCTATAAGTGTTCTCTCGAGTTTCCTCAAGACAATTATACTGAATTATTTTTCAGGTGGTTCATAGATCTCATTTTCTTTAGAGTCAGTTATTATTTGGTTCCTTGGATAATGCTATGTTTGTCTGATTATTTGTGATTTTTGTTACCTTGCATTGATATCTGTGTGTTTGAAGAAATAGTCACCTTTTCTAGTTGTTACAGACTGGCTTCAGTAAGGAAAGGTGGGCAGGCCTGCTTCCAGAGCCCATGAACAAGTAGGTCTCTACTTTGGACTGTAGGCAGGCAGGCCTGGTGCCTGGGTCCATGGGGACTAGCTTGTCATCAGTGTCCACTGGGGCAGGCTGGTGCTTAGGTTCATGAGTGTGGGTCTGGAGCCTCTGTCCAGGGACCAGCCTGAAACTTGGGTTCACAAGGGTGGACCTGGAACCCAGGTTCCCATGGGAGCCAACCTGCCACCAAAATGGGCCCGGATTCTTTTAAACTAGAGAATCAAATGGCATAGAGGCTGAAATTTATAATGAGTAACCTCTTTATGATCTTAGGAGCATGCTGTGATATAACATGATCATTTCCTATATTATTTATGCACATACCTTTGTTATTTAACTGAGAGCCATTTCAAAAATCAGCCTCACTGAAGTAAAATGTACATACAACGAAAGACACCCATTTAAGGGTATAACGTCTGTATAACAATCCCTGAAAGTATATATACCTGTGTGTAATCACCTCCATAATAAAGATTTGGAACATTTCTGCTATCTCAAAATATGGTCTTATGCCCTCTCAGTGAATCATGACACTATTCTAAGACCTAGGCAACCACTAACCCAATTTCTGCCATTATGATTAAAATTTCATACAAAATGAATCATACAGTATGAACACTCTATTTCTGGAGTCATTTGCTTAGAAAAAATGTTTTTTCAGAGTTAGCCACATTGTTGCATATATCAGGAATGTATTTCTTATTTTTACATAGCATTAATTGTACAGCTACTATCATCATCTGTCAGACCCATGATGTCCAGTTATAGAATAATGTTGTTATGGCAGGTCTTTGTATGGATGTATATTTTTTTCCTCTTTGGTAAATTACTTAGTACGCTTGTGATGAGTCATATAATAAGTGTATTTTTAACTACTAGAAACTGTATAAATGTTTTCCAATGGGTTGTACAATTTTACATTCCCATCAGCAACATATGAGGTCCCAGGTTCTGCAAATCTGCACCCTCACCAATACCTGGCATTGTCTTCATTTAGCCATGTGAGTGGATGTGTCATAGTACCTCCTTGTGGTTATAATTTTCCTTTACATGAGAACAAATTGGCTTCAGCATTTTTTTCCCATAAACTTATTGTCATTTACATATCTTTGGTAAAATGTCTGCTCAAGATTTTTGCCATTTAATTTAGGGTTAATTTTTAATTTAATTAGATTTACTTTCATATTATTACATTGTAAATATAGTTCTTTCTCAGATATATGTATGGTGAAGATTTTCGGCAAGCTCATGGTTTGCCTGTTTTCTTAATAGTGACTTTTGAAGAGCAGTTTTTAATTTTGATGACATCAAATTTGTCAACTTTCTATTGTTTATACTTCTTGTATTCTTTTTAAGAAAACTTTCCTTCTCCAAGGTCCCCAAAATTTTCTTCTAGAAATGTTTATATTAGGTTTTAAATTTAAATGTTGTTATCTGGGGATGATTTTTACATGCTGTTTAGTTGAAGGTGAGGTTAATGCTTTTGTATTAGTTTTTGTTTTCCATATGGATAACCAGTCTTCTGGCACTGTGTGTTGGAAACACTAGCCTTTCTCCATTAAATTACTTCAGCATCTTTGTTCAAACTCAATTGGTCATATATGCATAGGTCTATTTCTGGAATCTCTATTTTGTCTCATTGAACTTACTATTTTTTTACATCAATGTACTTTGTCTTGGTGTTATAGTTTTATAATAAGTAAACCTTGAAGTCAGATAGTGTAAGTTCTCTAACTTTTTTTTCTTTTACAACATTCTTTTGGCAATGTTATGCCTTTTGACTTTCCATATGGATTTTAGAACTAGTTTGTTGATTTCTTTTTGTTTAAAGCCCACTAGAATATCGATTTAGATTCCGTTGAATCTGTATCAATTTGAACAACATTGAGTCTTCCAACCTAAACCACAGTGTAATTTCTCTAGTTTTAAGGTCTTTATTTTCTTAAAAAATGTTTTATATTTTCTAGAGTACAAAGTATTTTACCCATATTTTATTAAATTTACCCCTAAGTACTTTATACCTTTGATGGTATTGTAAACACTATTTAATTTCAATTTTCTTTTTTTTGCATTTGTATAAAAATATAATTAATTTTTTCTTATTCTAACATTCTGTGTCATTGCTAACCCCTCTTAATAACTCAAAGAGCAATTTTGTGGATTCCTTATGAACATCTAGGTTTATGAATATGCCAAAAAATAAAGGTTTATAATTTTCATTCCAATTTTTGTATCTTTTCTTTATTTTTCCTTTTTTAACTGCCTGGAACTTTTAGTACAACATTGAATAGTGATAGTTCTCAATATTTGGTGAAAACATTTCAATTTTTCATCAGTAAGTATGATGATAGGTATAGATTTTTTTTTAGATGCCCTTTATCAAATTAAGGAAGTTCCTATCAGTTGTCAATTTTGGTGGTTTTTAATAATGAATGGGTGTGGCATTTTGTTAAATGTTTGTTTTGTTCTCTACATCTGTTTTTGTTTTGTTTGTTTGTTTTAGTAATTTCTACACCCAACATGGGGTTCAAATTCATGACCCTGAGATCAAGAGTTGTATGCTCTTCCAACTGAGCCAGCCAGGTGCAGTTTTCTACATCTGTTTCATTTTTTTTCCAAGTTTTTATTTAAATTCTAATTAGTTAACATGTAGTGTAATATTAGTTTCAGGTGTAGAATTTAGTTATTCATCATTTAGATGCTACATCAAGTTCTCATCACAAGTGTCCTCCTTAATACACACCACATATTTAGACCATTTCCTTCTTCTGAACTGTTTTGATGTTCATGTGGTTTTTCTCTTTTTTTCTGTTGGTACAGTGAATTACATTGATTGCTTTTTAAATGGTAAACTAAATTTGTACTACAAGGATAAAGCCTAACATGATGTATTAGCCATTTTAAAATTATTAAATTTGATTTGCTAAAATTTTGTCAAACATTTTTGTGTTGATGTTTGTGAGGATTACTGGTCTGCAGTTTTTCTTTTCTTGAAAAAACCTTGTTTTGAGCATTAATTTACTAGTGAAACTATCTGGGTCCAGAGTTTACTTTTGGAAAGACTTTTAATAACAAATTCAATTTCTTTAATAAATATAGAACTGTTTCTGTATGTTTCAGTCAGTTTTGGTAATAACTCCTTAAAGAATTTGTCCATTTTTTTGAAGTTGTCAAGTTTATTATCATGACGTTATTCAAAATATTTATTTACTATCCTTTTGGTATGTGTGATATCATCTGTTGAATGATAGTAATTTGGGTATCCTTTTGGTTTTTTTTTTTTTTTTTGGTCATTCTAGCTAAAGATTTATCAATTGTTTAAAATATTTATCAAGATTTTAAAAACCCAGCTTTTGACCCAATTATTATTATATATTTATCTGTTTTATATTTCATTGATATCTGCTATTATCTATATTATTTCCTTTCTCCTGCTTAATTTGAATTCCATGTGCTCTTCTTTTACTCATATTTTCTTTTTTTTTTTTTTTTTTTTTTTTTTTTTTTTAAAGGTTTTCTTTATTTTTTTTTTTATTTATTTGTCAGAGAGAGAGAGGAGCGAGAGTGAGCACAAGTAGACAGAGTGGCAGGCAGAGGCAGAGGGAGAAGCAGGCTCCCTGCCGAGCAAGGAGCCCGATGTGGGACTCGATCCCAGGACGCTGGGATCATGACCTGAGCCGAAGGCAGCTGCTTAACCAACTGAGCCACCCAGGCGTCCCTCTTTTACTCATATTTTCAAGATAGATGCTCAGATAAGTGATTTTGAAAATTTTTCTTCTCTTTATAGGAACTTTTATGACTATAGCTTTTCCTCTAATGACAGTTTTAGCTACACCCCACAAATTTTTATATATTTTTCGTATTCATTTATTTCAAGGTAATCTGTTTTGGCTTACCTTTGAGTCATGGGATATATATGGCACCATCTCCCACCTAAGATGAGATAAACTTAATTATCACAGTCTCCGTCATGAAGTATGTATTATAGGTATGAGCATCAGGCCACAAATGCAAGTTTACAAAAATTCCCTAAAATCTATTTGATCTTTCATTACACCATGTGGAATGCTACTTTACCTATAGGATTTTGAGCAAATTTTCTATCCCTAGGGATATGTTAAGGTTGCTAAGATGTTGTTTGGGAAGTGCAGTCATAGATACTGTAATTCATAAGGTATAGCTAGGAAGTCTACAGCCCCCACCTGCATGGCCTCTTCAGAACTCAGTCTCAGTACCCCTCTGTTTAGATTTCAAATTTACTAAAGAAATGTCTATCAAGTGATGTAATGTAGAGCCTTGGTGTCTACTGGAATGAAGAGGAGAAAAAGGAGAATAATACAGAAATAAAAGATGCAAATTACTATCTCAAAGATTATAACCAGCCTTGGAGATACAAGAGATTCTCAGTAATCAAGTGGTATAACCCACTTTGTTAGAAATGATGGCATCACCCAAAACCACCTTCCATTATTCATGGAGCCACAAACACTAGAAAGTTCATATGTTTTCCATTACGTTTGACACCATGATCCTAAAAAGAATAAGTGAAGTTGTGTGCCATTACCTAGCTTTTCTTACCTTTTTCTTGCTTTATCAGCATTCTTCTTTTCCCAAACATCATCTTTTTCTCTGAAGTCCCATTTCCCCTGTTATGTAGAAAATGGCCTCAGGAAAGCACATTTCCTTTCCCTGAATATTTACATTAAAATATATATATATTGGAGGAATTCTCACTGTAGTGATGGAATTCTGACATTAGCCAGGGAAGCTACCTATTTGGATAGCCCTCCATAACATCCATAAATGATACAGATTCTAGGATGTTGATGGTAGCCTTTCTGCTTCTCATTCTTGGAATCTTTTTGAATTAGTCATAATAAGCTAACTAATAACTCCAAATGTTAGGGGCTTAATATAAAAAAAAGTTTATTCTCAAGCATACAATAGCCCAATGCCATGTTCTGGGCTGAGTGGTTCTTCTGGCTGGTTTTCTTTCAGAGAGAAATTTTTCTCTTGTGGCTTTGCTCTTGTGTAGCTCTGCCCTCCTCTGCGTGCTTAGAGTTCTCAAGATTGAACCCTCAGATGAGGAGGAAAGGTAGAGACAGAATGAAGGTTTATAGGCGAGAAGATTATACAGGCCAATTCCAGAAATGGCTCACATTAGTTCTATCTTCAGAACATTTCAAGGGAAGCTGAGAAATGTAGTCTGTCTGCTGAGGAAGGAAAGATAAACAGTTTGGTGAATAAATGGCAAGTCTCAGCCACAACTCTGACTCTAAGATTATTCCAAATCTTTAAAGTATCATCTAAAAACTCTCATATGTTCAGATCTCTATTCTGACATTTCTTGAACCCTAGTCTCGGGAATCTCCAGTCTTTTGTTATTAACAAATTTAATAAAAGTTATTTTATTGTTATTAATGTAACTTTGGTATGGGGAAGGGTTCCTGGAATTACAAAAAATTATTTGGGGCTCAATTTGAAATATATTTCACTATCCCCCATTACCTAGCCTCTGACTATCCTGGAGTTTCCAAATAGCATTTGAGGAAAACAAAACAGAACAGCTGTTCAGTTTTTTCTTGATATGCCGTGTTTTAATAAAAAGTAAAAGTATTATATTTACATAGCCACCAATTCTAGCCATGATGAATACTTTATTTAGTGGAAAAATAAAACTGCCACAAAACATTTAGCTCTTCATGACTCCATAAAGCTTCCCATTTTTATTGAAAACATAGAATAAACAAAACTGTAGTTTCGATGAAGACAGAAATGCAAAGGATCAAAATATCTTTTTTAATGATTTTTTTTAAATTTATTTCTTTGACAGAGACAGATCACAAGTAGGCAGAGAGGCAGGCAGAGAGAGGAGGAAGCAGGCCCCTGCCAAGCAGAGAGCCTGATGTGGGGCTTGATCCCAGGACCCCGAGATCATGACCTGAACTAAAGGCAGAGGCTTCAACCCACTGAGCCACCCAGGTGCCCAGGATCAAAATATCTTATAGTCATTGCATTATCAATCCTATTTTTCCCAGTTTAAAAACTTTTTGTAGTTATTATGTTAATTGTCTCTGATTCCATAAGGAACCACAACCTATATATATGGCTAAACCTAAAGCAAACCCAATGTAGCAAAACTTCCACAATATATTTGCACAGCCTAAAACTCAAGAAATAATTATAAGTTGAATGTCTATCCTTTTTGGTTGGCCTCTTCAGTCTTCCCAGTCATTATTTGTAGTGTTAGGCTCATTGAACTATTAGTTGAACAGCCAATCATTTTCATTTTAAGGGATGAAATTGACACATGCTGAGTTTCAAATATTCCAGTGAATTTTTATTCCTGAAAAATGAAGCCATGGCTGAGCTGGGTTTGGCTCCTAATACTTTAAGGATCTAATACTTAGTTGATATGCATAGAAATTTCTTTTCCTTGCCCTGAAAAATTGTGGATTTATCTCTTTCTTAAAAATGGGTGAACTGAAACCATAGATAAATTTGAGATTGAATTGGATACAAAATTCCAAATATACCAAGAAGTATCATATTTTAAAATATTCTTTGTTTCTTTCTTTCAATCATAAGCATAATGCATATTTCTCAAGTCTCTTACAAAGACTGGCTTCTTTCACATTGTTTTAACACACCATTTTACAGTGAGTGGTATTTTACAGAAGACAAAAACAGTCAGAGTAAAGCAGTGTGCAACGTGATGAGACATACCTCTCCTGGTATGAAAATTATTTTAGAATCCTTGTAATAAAGTATCCTAAGTATCATATTGGGTTATATTGATCTTCCAAATCACACTGGATTATACCCATCAATGATTCCCAATTAGCTGTTAACATCAGAGTAGGGAGCGTATCTTACTAATTTTTTATTTCCAGAATCTTGAACAATATTAACACATAACAGACACTTGATAAATGTGTGGTGAATACATGAATTAATTTATTTCTATTCTGTTTTTACAAAAATAACACAAAGTAGCATGACTCATAATCTGATAAATTGCATAAAAATCTCGTATTCCTTTTTTTTTCTAGGTTACCCTCACCTCCTAAGTGCTCAGTTCTCAAATTCCATCACATATTACCACATGATTCTTAGTATAACACATTATATGGTACATAATACATGTCTCATAATATGTATTTGCTGAATGGACAAAAGGCGAAGTTCAATTAAAAAACAATATAATAAGGGCACCTACATGGTGCAGTCAGTTGGATTCTTGGTTTTGGCTGAGGCTATACTGTATAAACTATAACACATAGTTTAGTATTTTATTACATGTTGTCATATTAGTTATAAATTAGTCACTTCCAATTAGTCACTTCAAAGATATGGAAAATTATTTCTCATTAAAAAACTATCATCATTTATTGAGCGCTTACTAAATTCCATACATTTTATACACAATATCCTTAAACAGCCTCCTTTTTTTAATCTTTTTTTTTTTTAGATTTATTTATTTATTTATTTGAGAGTAAGAGAGTAAGAGAGTGAGAGAGAGCATGAGAGGGGAGAAGGTCAGAGGGAGAAGCAAGCTTCCCATGGAGCTGGGAGCCTGATGTGGGACTTGATCCTGGGACTCCGGGATCATGACCTGAGCCGAAGGCAGTTGCTAAACCAACTGAGCCACCCAGGCGCCCCCTTAAACAGCCTCTTGTTGCACATCAGTTACTTCTGAGAATTTGTCTCAGTTATCTGTATGCTCTTCTTCTAATCCTGTATTTCTAAGATTGTAAATTTTATGGTGGGAAATAAGTACATTCTGTTTATTACAGCATACTCAATATTTGGTACAAAACCAGTCATATATTAGTTTGAGCAAATATTTATCAATCAGTAAGGGAGCAAATAAATGAACACCAACACCGCATAGTAGATATAATGCATCCCGCATACCTAACAGAAATAGCTTAGGTTTAGTGGCTGAAAAGTACCTGTTCAAAGTCAAATAACAAGCATAGAGCCAGAATCGGAACCCATATTTTAAAATCTCCAAATCCATGCCGTCATATGCCAAAATTTTCTAGTTCAAGCAAACACAATGTTTTCCCTTCTTGGCTTTGTCTGTCCAGGCTGCCATAACAAATTACCATAAGCTGGGTGGCTGAAACAATACACATTTATTTCTTGCAACTCTAGAGACTGGTAAGTCCAAGATCAGGGTGCCCAGTACCAGGCAAGAGCTCACTTCATCGTTCATAGATGACCATCTTCCTTTGGTGCCCTCACAGTGCAGATGGGGGCAGAAGAGCTCTCTAGAGTCCTTTTTAAAGAGAAAATCCCTTTCATGAGGGCTGCCCCTGCATGACCTAATCACTTCTCAAATGCCCCACTCCCTAACACCATCACATTGGGGATTAGGATTTCAAAGTATGAATTTGGGGGGAGCATAAACATTCAGTCCATAGTATTCCTCATTTATTCTTCAAAATAAACGACATAGCATGTGTTATTGATTTGTATTAGAGAACTAGGAAAATGTCACTGAAGAAATAATATGGACTACAGACTAACTGGACCATGGTTAGTTTTAACATTCTCTAAGATATTTCTGGTTGAGAGTGGGAATGAACACATTGTTTAACTTTAGATTTTGTTAAGTAAAATATGTTTAAAAAAAAAAAAAAGATTACAAAGTCCAAAGCAGTACAGGAAAAAAAGAAAAGAAAAGAAAAATGATAATAGAAATTTCTACCTCAACAAATCAATTTTTTAAAAGACAAGAAAGGATAAAAAAAGGATAGACAAGCTGAACACAAAAATAAAAAAAATTTATATCAACTAATATGTTAATAATTATAATTTATCCGTTAAAGGCCAAATCTTTCAAACTGAATTAAGGGAATAAATCTGTATGTAATTTATAAGAAACACCCTTAATGCATAAAGATTAAAAAAGGTTGATAACAAAATATTTTATTTTATTTATTTTTAAGAGACTTTATGTATTTATTATGTATGTATTTATTTATTGGTCAAACAGACAAAATATTATTATATATAGGAAAGTTTTGATAAACTTGATATAGTAGAGATATATAGAAATACATCTACATCCTAAATTATAACATATACATTCTTCTTAAGCACAATTATGGTATTTACAAAAAATGATTACATTTATATTAAGCTATAGACAAACCTCAACTATCTCAGATGATCCTCTAAGAAAATAAAAAAGAAATTAAAGACACCAAAAAGGAAGAAACAATACCAAAAGAATCTAACATGAGTTGTTGAATATAATGAATATATATAGCAAGTTAACAGAATATTAAATTAATATACAGTAATAAGTAATATTTTTATAGAGTAGCATCAAAGATCAGAAAATAGTTTTTAGATGCCATTTGTAAAAACAATTAAAACTGTAATCTCTTAGAGGAAATCAAAGATGTGCAAGACCTAATGTAATAATATTTTAAAACTTTATTCAAATAATTTAACCAGTACCTAAATTAATGGAGAGATATTTTCTATGAAGACACAGTCATTGTTATAAAGATATCAAATGTCCCCAAACTGATCTGCACCTTTTATGCTATTCTGATTAAAATTCTAGCAGAGTTTTATGTAGGATTTTTAAATCAGATTCTAATATTTACATAGAAGAAAAAAGAGTCAACATTAGTTATGATATTCATGGGGAAGAAGAATAAAGAGGGATGATTTGTCCTGCTGGATATTAAATATTAAGATAAAGCCTTAATAAATAAGAAAGTGTGATATTGGCACCATGGATACATAGATTGACCCACGAGACAGAATGCAAGTTCAGGCATGGAAGAAACCTTGATAAATACAAGGATAGCCTAGCAGATCACTGAGGAAATGAAACACTATTTGATAAATGTAGCTTTTAAAAGTCCATTTATATTAAAAAATTAAATTAGGACTCTCCTCTCATCATATTAAAGCTAATGATTTAAAGATTTCTATATGAGATATAAAACTGTAAATATTTTTCCAAAAAAAATATATATGAGATCACTCTGAAATTAGGGTAAAGAAGACTTTCTTAAATAACACATAAAAGCACTAGCTATGTTGAAAAGATTGATGAATATCATTCTGTTAACAATTTCTACACCCCAAAAGAAAATGTAAATACAAGTCACAAGCTCTGAGAAAATATTCACAATACATATAACCAAAAGAAGATTATTTTCTCAGATATTAAAGAGAAACCTCCTAAGTCAATAGTACTATCACTCTATAGAAAACTGAGCAAAAGATGAACAGAAGTTTCACAAAAGAGAAAGATTTTTGGTAAGCAAAGTTATGAAAAGTAGTTCAATCTCAGTAGTAATAAGGGAAATGAAAATTAAAATGAAATGTGATAGCCATCATTTTACCCACTCCACGGGCAGAAACTAAGAATTTGACAACACAAGATGGTTGACCTTTAAACAATGTAGGGGTTAAGGGTACTGACTAACCTGAAAATCTGCGTATAACTTTTGACTCCTTCAAAACTTAACTATTCATAACCCACCATTGACCAGATGCCTTCTTGATAGCATGAACTGTTGATTACCACACATTTTGTAGGTTACATGTATTATGTACTGTATTCTAACAATAAAAGTAGTCTAGAGAAAAGAGAACATTATTAAGAAATCATAAGGGAGAGAAAGTACATTTATAGTACTGTACTGTAAAAAACCCACATAAAAGTGCACCTACACAGTTTAAACCCATGTGGCTCAAGGGTCAACTGCAGATAGAGAAGATATGGAAAGTCTTAATCATTGCTGGTATAGTATTAATTCTTTTCCATTAAACCCTTATAAATATCTCCCCTATTTCTATCACAACGCTATTTAATATACACATTTTTACTTCTGTCCTAGTTCTTAGGCTCATCACTGTTGGGTACACTCTTGTGCTTAATAACACATTTCTTATAATATTTTATATCACTTTACAATGCATAATATTATACACATTCTTGTATACATACTAAAAAGAAAACTAAAATTAAAACTAAAAATTAAAAGAAAACTAAAGGAAAACTAAAGAAACTAAAAGTAAACTGGAAATTAAAAAACTATAGCTACTATCAATATAGCAAGTCAATTAAGAAATCTGTGAATTGTATTTGTATTTGTGTTTATACTCTAGGTCCAAAGACTTTAAGTGGATAGAGTCTTTTACTAATACTAACCACATTTATAAATGAAAGTTTCTGAAGCACTTGAATTCCTGCATTTGTATGACATGGGCTCCTGAAATTTCCTTATTTCTGAAATTGTGTTGTAGTTCTCCTAAATGGTGACTATAATCAAGAACATATTTCACAAATTTCAAAATTACTTATTGTGCTTTGCAGTTCAAAAGAGTGATTTTAAACACATTTGACTCTCACAGTAAGCCTGGGTGGTGGACGGATAGGGCAGTTATTACATGGAATTTTTAAATAAACAGAAACTAAGTCTTTAAGAGGGTAAATGACCTGCACAGCTCCACACACTGGCTGGTCACAAAGTTTGTACTTGACTTCCCACTCCGTCTACTCTCTCCCCTACGCCATCTTACCTCTAAAGATAATAATAAGCTTGTAAGTCTGTGAAATGTTTCACCACTTTCAAAATGCTTTCCATATCACGTCATCTGTTTTGATTCTCACATTCAGCCTTGAGTTTCTTTAGCATATTTCTTTCTTCTCATAATATATAGAGAGCATAATTTAAACCAAACATAGTATTAGCTATAAAAATATAAGTTCTTTCTGTTAGAAAATTACTTGATAGTCAAATCAGAGTAACAATAAAATAATCTTGTTTTCATTTTGTAAACCCCACAATTATATTCACTGATTTGTCTAACAAACAAGTAAAAGTAATTATTTCGGAATGTCTTCGTGTTTTTTTTTTTTTTTAAAGCAAATGGATGAATGAATGAATGGATATAATGATATATCATCCAAATAGCTTCTGCTATCCTGGGCTTTATGAAGATGAAAAGAAATATGTTCCTCTCTCTAGAAGTTCACTTATTTTACATTTAACAAGTACAAAGGAAATCTTTCCAGAAATATTTCTTTAAAGGTACTATGACATATAATGAGTACTATTCAAATGAATACTGGAGTATTATTAAACCATGTGATTTACTTCATTCTTATTTGTAAACATCTGCTTAGGTTTTCTTGCTCTCTGCCTAAGATCCATGTGGTCTTGCCTGCGAATGGTAGTCTTGTTAGAGGCAAACTACATTTCACATCCCATCAAACCCACCTGCTCACACTTGGCAGGGTTTGGCCAGAGTTGCTGCTCATTAGAGGCTCTGGCAGAGAGAAAGGGTGGGTGGAAGAAGCAATGAGACCAGCGCCTGAAAAGTGAAACTGAGGTTGAGATTTTATATGGGATTTTATTTGGTGAGTGGTTACACTGCTTTTCATTATACCAGATAACAGGTTGCTGGCAGCGTATTTAAAAGATATGGAACTTTTAAGGGGCTGAATATGAAATTAAAGCTTGATGAAATGAATTCTAATCTGTGCCCCATAGTCATATGTGTGCCAGGAAACACACACATTGGTGCCTTAATTGTAATCGGGCCGTTCCCTTAAAAGCAGCCATGATACTCACTTCGCGGCGCAAGGAGAATCTAGGAAACAATACCATTAGGAGTTTATATGCCATCTTATGCTCCACTTTCTTTGTAACATTACATCAGTTCTACAGGCATTTTCTGCCCCATTTACCAAACTGGCTCCAGTCAATGAAGTTTTGCATTATGTGCCCCCAGGGAAGAAAATAATGCAAGAGTTTTACTGTCCATGTTAATGCCATTTAATACATTACTCAAACACATACTTAAGACCAACAGTTCTGATTACGCAACTTTGGTTTAAAGTGGCTTCCAAACGGACTTCTTAACTGGCAACTTCTCAAAAGCTCATGTCTTCCCAAACCTCCTTTTGGAAGACTGGAGGGTCGAAGGAGTGCAGATTGCGATGCTGCGAACACTCTGGGTTGTTTTCAATGTTGTAACTCATGGTCTAAAAAGGAAGAGAAAAGGAGTATCCAGCTTGCTTGTTTTGCTTTGGTTTTTTGTGTTTTTTTTGTTTTGTTTTTTTTTAAATGTGTGTGTTTAAATTTTGCTTAAACTGGAACTAATCCTCGCCTACCTCTTGGGAACCTAATGTCTTTGAAAAATGGTTTAACATTCTAAAAATGATGTGAGTCCAAAAGTTAAAGTTTGAAGTAGGAGTGAGTAGTGAGGTAGAACAGCATTCCATCTCTTTTTTGGAGGACTTGGATTTCACTCCACTCCTTTTGAGTAGGAAAAAACAGATCTGTCTTTTCTCTGTTTGGATAAGGAAGGGAGAGGGCTTAAGGAAGAGAAACATTTTCAATACCAGCTGTTCCCTAAGTCAAGCCCTGCATAAATTTATTCTTTCTTGAGCTGGAGATATTAGGACAAAACCCTAAAAAGAGTGGAAAATAGAAAGTGAATCAATAAAGCCAATTTTATTATTCTAAGTTACAATTTTTTTTTTTTTAGAGAACAAAAAGGCTAAGGGACAAATTAACCATGGTTCAGTCCAGAACCAGTGATAAGAACATAGGCATCTAGGGGCGCCTGGGGGATTCATTCGGTTAAGTGGCTGACTCTTGATTTCAGCTCAAGTCATGATCTCAGGGTTGTGAGACTGAGCCCCACATCGAGCTTCATGTTGGGTATGAAGCCTGCTTAAGGTTCTCTCCCTTCCTTTCCATCTGCCCTGCCCCCACCTCTCTCTCTGGAAAAAAAAAAAAAAGAAGAACATAGACATCTAAAAAAAGCTCTGGAGTATACTGTAAGGGAGAGCTTTTAAGTCATCCAATTGCAATTGCTATCTTTTTACAAAAGCCTCTAACATATTTAAGCACTCATTGCCAAATATGTGTATCAAATAATGCCATCTCAAGACTAAGCAACTAGCTCTTATTTTTGGATATGTGTGTGTTTTAAAGATTTATTCACTTTTTTGACAGAGAGAGAGACAGTGAGAGAGGGAACACAATCTGGGGGAGTGGGAGAGTGAGAGAAGGAGAAGCAGTCTTCCCGCTGAGCAGGGAGCCCTACGTAGGGCTTGATCTCAGGACCCCGGGATCATGCCCTGAGCCTAAGGCAGACCCTTAATGACAGAGCCACCCAGGTGCCCCGGATGTGTGGTTTTAATAATAGACTTAACACAGTCTTAACATCAGGGTCTTCACTTCAAAATAATACCCAAACTTAGTATTTAAAGATTCTCCACCAAGTTTAAGGTCTCATTAGAAAGATTTAACTCATAAATGTATTACTAAATTTATGAAGTAAGTTTGGGATGTGTGTGTTTAAGCTCAGCAAAAATAACTATTTCAGTCTAAAAGTTTAAATTAAATACAAATGAATCATCACATCAAATGGGAATTTAAAAATAATTCTTCATTATGTCTGCATATTTTATTCATTTTGGTCAATGACAATATGTCTGGGACCCCCAGGCAAGCTGAAATTCTATCTTCCCTTGCCCTACCCATTCTTTTATGATAAAATATTTACTAAACACACTTTTTTTCTGTCTTATCCAGACACTGTCCTCACTGAAATTTTCCACTTTTTCAATGGCATCAATTTTTTGGATGTGCTCAAACAAAACTTCAGCTTTTTTTCCTACACTCTACTGTGGATTCTGCCTTTTTCATCCCACCAAAACATGCTAAACTGCTGTGTGGAAGGTCATGGGTTTTAGAACTCAGCAGACCTGGGCACAAGCCCCATTTCTATCGCTTGCTATTAGATGCTTCTTTAAACTTAATACCATGAGCATCAGCTTCCTTGTCTAAACAGTGCAACAGTTTTGTAGGGTTAGTATAAGAATTAGTGATACCATTTAAAGATAGTGGTCCCCTGGTGGAGGCTCTTAGAATAAAGAACCAAGGGAATAGAATGGAGATGGATTGACATGTCATACCTGTCTCTTCCAAATAGTTTGTATGTGCTAGACCTGAAGAATGTGAAAGCAGGCGATGGTTCACAAGAGAGCAGTGAGTCTTCTCTGAGAAAGGAGTCCTTGGCCATGGCTGCACTTCCCTAGTGACTAACTCATCTGGGCAAGGGAAGCGAAGCCTGAAATGTTCGGATTGCTGTGAGGGGAAGTCAGCCCGACAGGCTGAGTTGCCTTTCTTGTCCTTGGCATTGTAACAGTGCACGGTCTTCTGTTGTTCCTGGAACCACTCAAGCATATAATGAATGGAGTACCAGTGATTGGAAACGGTCGGCCCTCGATGATATTTCCGCAAGTTGTTTTCCTTCTACAACTTGGTAATGGATTTTTCTAACTTTAACAGGATGGTTGAAGTGTCTCATGATTTTATATGCTGTTGCCCTCTCTGGAGCCAGCTCTGTCCAGTTATCATGTCATTTTTTTTTAACACCAAAAATCAACTTCTCTCCAAAATCTGAACTGTTTTCCTTGGAAGGTTACATGATCCTAAGCAAACAAACAAACTGAAGAACTATTCTGGTTTTTCTGAAGAAATATGAACATTTCCTCTCTCTTTCTCACTCTCTTTCTCTCTCTCTTTTTTTTAATGAGCTAAAGTTTTTGGATCTGTAGATTAGGTTCACTGAATTCTGCAGAGGTCAGGGGAGAGTAAGGAATGTTTGACAGTCTTTGTGCAGAAGGGAAAAGGAGCTCTGGGAGACTGACCTTTCTCTGTGTACCAACACTTGGTAGGCCCATTGCAGGGGAAGGCAGAGGTCCAGGTTGTGAATATGAAGGAACGAAGCGTGGGGGGAGATGGGCTGGCCAGACGTACCTGTCTTAAAGTTGCAGCCCAACTACTATCTAGATGGATAAACTTACACGAAGTTCTTTAAATCAATGAACTTCAGTTGTCTCATCTTTGTAGCATTGTGAGGATTAGCATGTAGTGCTTACTGAGTGCTTATTGTATGTGGGCCACTATTCTAAACATTTTGCTTGTAATATTCCAATTAATTTTCACAACAATCCTTTGAGGTATAAAGCAAATATTATTATTTAGATTGTAAAGCTGAGGAGATCAGAGAAAGGGCACCTGGCTAAAGGTAACAAAATTAGTGATGATAAAGTTAGAATTTTCATGTAGGCAGTTTGACCTAAAAGTTCATATTCTTATCTACTAGGATATGATTGGGTCACTTGGCATATTGTCTGGCATATAATTAACATTTAATAAATGGGAAAATGCAATCTATATGTATATATTATTTATATTTCAATATATGTCATTTATATTCAAGGTTTGCTTTGGGAAGTTTGAGCAACAATCAGTAAACATTGACTCAGCTTTGAAAATTTCTTGGTAGAGCTTCAGACTTGGCGCATTGGTCACTGGTCACTGATTGAAAAACATCTACTCCCCCTTCAGTATAAATTCAGAGATGACACCAATGCTCTAGATTGGTTCCAGCAATGAATGAGGGTCTTTTTCCCCTCTGTTTCTTTTTCTTTTATAGAAAAGGAAAATTAAATAAACTCATTTTTCATTTTCATTCTTATTCTGTCATCTTTAGCTTTGCTAGAAAATGATATGATTTTATGATTCATTTTTCTTAATGTATTTTGATTCATATTTTTCCAATCCATCGGTTGACTTTTCGGCAGTTGAGTTTCTGTGCTCTAGATGCCATGAGGACACAATTCTAATTCAATGGCTTCACAGTAGGAGATAAGAGTCCTTTCTTCCATTACACTTGACACAAACCAATACATGCCTTCATCATTTCACGAAAAGTCCCCACACAGTCCATTTCGAACATCAAACTGGAAAATTAACCATAAGCTCATCTACATGTCTTCTTTCTATAAACCCCATGCTGCCTTTTCCTCATGTCCAGCCAGCTGTGTAAAGAAAAATATATCTGAAAGCTTCAATACAGAATTTAAAGGATTGAATCAACCAGCTTTATTTTCAGATTTCAATTCAAGACAATTCCATTGTTTTCTTCTTCTGAACACCGTAAAGTGTTCTTTGATTTTCAACATTATCCTCCAGCGTGCACATCTTCCTCTAACCTCCCACTGTTCCTCTTTCTAGATCCTACGTTGTTTCCCCAGCCTTGGAATTGTCCTTCTACAGTCACACATCAGGGACATGTCCTCACCGCTGGTCTCTCATCAATCTATCTTACAATCGACCGTCTCCAAAAATATTTCTGCTGACAAACTTCACCCTGTGATAATTCTTTGTATCATATATATAGAATAAGTTTTCAAGGAGTTGTTGATTATATAGAGAGAGATGGTTTGTGAATTTTTGGGCAAACAAGTATGTAGATATTGATGACATGACATCACAGAAGTATGTGGGCACAGTGTAGTCAAATCCTACCATTGCTATTGCTTTTCAACTTGGATTCTGTTTTTACATGGGTTGAAAGTTGCTTTACAAACATCTGTACACATTTCATATGTGTTTGTTTAGTTTCTTATGTTACCTTATTCTGAGGAAGGACATTTGAGTTTTAATTTTTTTTCCATTTAATCCTGTCATCTGGTCTCCTCTAAAGTCCTACTTAAATGTTTTCTGAGATAATAAAAACACGTCAACAGTTCTTTATTCTTAAGTTAAATTCCTGATCATCCCTCGTAATTATTTAAATTTTTAAAAATCTGATTTTTATTTTGCTTTTTCTAATCTAGTTAATTCTTAATTAATGCCTGTGTATATAACCTATTTCACATTTTTTAATAATTGTGGGGTTTTTTTGGTAAGTGCTTAATAAAACAACTGATTAATCAGCCAACAAACAAATAAGTAAATAAAGATAAATAAATTGACCGACTAAAAAGGACCTTTGGGTAAGGGAAACCCAATACTATTATGGCATTCTTGAATGAGTTCACATGAGAAATTTAGATCCATGCAGAACATAAGCTGAGTTTAGCCACCAAAGCCTGACATTCTGGCAATTTCGCCAGACTTGTAAAAGCTGTTATTTTTGACTAACGAAATGAAATTTGCATTGATTACCTAAACAGACTGACATTCATTTGCATGAACATGATGAATCTACAGCAAGGACACGAGCCAAGTAGCATGTTCTTTGGAAAATAGTTTCTGTGTGAAATTAATAAATTCTTTTCCTCTTTTCAACATGGGCAATAGGAACTTTTCGGTTTTGCTTACGTATTATCTATTCCAGCTTATACATTGTTTACTTTTCTTAATGGAATAATAACACCATGGCACAAATGCATTCTTTCCATGTGAGATAATTACGTAAATTAAGTTAGTCCAATACTTACACCTAGCCCAAGTTCAAAACAGTTTTTTTAATGTTTTGATTATAAGCAAGTAAATGAGCATATGTCCAATTACATTTTGGGTGCAATAGCTTTAGCCACCACATTTTGGCATTTTATTTTATTAGCTAAAAATTCACATATGGTTTCCATGTCTCCAAGCTGTCTTTAAGGATACAAGAGTTGTATAAGCTCACATTGTTTTCTTCCCTTCTCCCTCCACAGCCCCCTCCCAATTTCTCACATATGCTCCCTCACTGAGGTAACTCTTTCCGTTTTAAGGATTATATGTGCAAATTGTGAAAACCTAAAAGTTTGCTGGTGCTTTGAAGGAATGATGAAAGAAATGCTTCCAACCCTCAAATTTTTATCTACTAAAAGAATCTGAAATGAATGCCACAATGTTTACTATAGAAACAGCAATATTAGTATACAAATACATAAGCCTTATCATGATTATTATTTAGCTGCTTCCTTCTTTTGGGCTCACTACAATCCCTTCCCTCTTCAGAACCCTCCCCAGGGGCATTGGAATGAAGAAGGGGGAAGCTAATTGAACATCTTAAAGACTGAAATGTATAAGGCCCAGCCATGCTAGTGAAGGACACGGGATAAGGGAGCACAAAGAAACATATTGAGCCCCTTGCGGTTTCAACATTCCGCCCTATGTATCTGTGTTGCTGATACAGTTAATGGTTTGGAAAACTGCAAGACTTGCATATTTTGGCCAAGGGTTAAAGACAACCTTTCTAAACAACTGACTAAAATTTGGTTACTTTTTTAAGGCTGTTACTCTAGCATTTCAAGAACCTTGGAGTAAATCAAATTTCTTTCCTTCAGTTGCCTTGCTTATGTATTAGAAATGCTATTTCCAATTTCTGAAGAGAGTGGGAATCTTGAATATATTGTTGATTTACAAAGATTTCTGAAACCTCGTATACTTGCAGAATTAAATCAATATTAGACACTCTTCAAGCTCAATATATATTTAATTAAAAAAGAAAAACAGGGGCGCCTGGGTGGCTCAGTGGGTTAAGCCGCTGCCTTCGGCTCAGGTCATGATCTCGGGGTCCTGGGATCGAGTCCCACATCG
This sequence comes from Martes martes, assembly GCF_963455335.1. Classification (NCBI taxonomy): domain Eukaryota; kingdom Metazoa; phylum Chordata; class Mammalia; order Carnivora; family Mustelidae; genus Martes; species Martes martes. The sequence continues at coordinate 91,953,598 of NC_137888.1, forward strand.
GGCTCTCTGCTCAGCAGGGAGCCTGCTTCCCTCTCTCTCTCTCTGCCTGCCTCTCTGTCTACTGTGATCTCTCTCTGTCAAATAAATAAATAAAATCTTTAAAAAAAAAAAAAAAAAAAAAAAAAGAAAAACAGTGAGATCCTGAAATAGTCAACCGTGTTAAATATTGAACTAGGCACACTATAACAGCAGATCAGACCCCTGGTTTTCAAAGCTTTGACTTTAAAAGTTTCCACGATTTGCAGACAACCTTTCAGAAACAGAACATGGAATGTTTCATCTTCCCTCCCACCCTAACAGACAGATTTGGTGGGTGTAGTGTACAGCTGAGAGGACAAAAAGGTTTGAGCTCCACTGGTCCCCTGGCACCTACTTGTCCAGCTGATTTTCTTCTTTCACGTTTATAGGCAAAAATGTCTTTTCAGGTGATAGAAATCTTTATTTCTTTTGTAGGAAATAGATCACAAGAGAAAGCCAGCTGCTTAGTAAATGGCTTTAGTATTTTATTTATAATTTTTTTAAGATTTTATTTATATATTTGACAGAGAAAGAGAGAACACAAACAGGGGGAGCTGCAGAGGGAGAGGGAGAAGCAGGCTCCCTGCTGAACAAGCAGCCTGATGCAGGACTCGATCCCAGCACCCCAGGATCATGATCTGAGCCCAAGGAGGACGCTTATTAAGGACTGAGCCACCCGGACATCCCTGAACGACTTTTTAAAATCACTATCTTTTGCATTTGAGTTGTGGGACATATGCCAGTGATGGTATTAAGAATTTGGGCCTACCAAATTCTGTATTTTGAGGCATTCTGACTTTTTGGTAAGTCAGTTTTGCAACAAATTGCCAGTGAAAGTTAGAGTGTTACAGATTTGTAGTTGAATCAGAAACTTCAATTTCCTTTTAATCTTGCAGAAATGTGTTTAAGACTGATTGTTCAATTGCAGTGTCTAGAGCCTAACATTAATAGTACTCAACATAGAGGATATATCCATTTTACAGAAGCTTAGTGACTTACTTAACTGCTTTTATATCACATGAAGTAAAATTCATAGAAACTACAGTGCTCTCAGATTGTGGTTAAGACATAAGGGAGGCTATTGTTCCTTATGATAGCTCTCCCATTATCGTACCTTTTCTAAGCTGGCCAATCTTTATATCATCATTCCTTTTAATGTTATTTAGAGAGAAAATACACAACCTCATATGAATGTTCTCAGGAACGGTGATTATTATAATAATAATAGAAATAGTTGACACCATTTATGAAACACCTACCCTGCCTGGTACTATGCTAAATGCATTTAGATACGTTATCTAGTTTAATGTTCCAACAATAACCTTATCCTGTGTTGTACATGAGAAAACAGAAGCTTAGAGAAGCTAACAGTAATTTCCTCTGAGCCATACTACCCACAAAATTTAAGTTTTAGCCCAAACCCTTCTGTCCCTGAAAGGGTTAACAGACTTTTTTTTTTTTTTTTTAAGCGCAAATTGCATGGTAATACTACCCTTTCAATATGAGAGCACTTGATTAAGAAATTATGTGAATTTGAGGGGTACCTGGGTGGCTCAGTGGGTTAAAGCCTCTGCCTTCAGCTCAGGTCATGATCCCAGGGTCCTGGGATCGAACCCCGCATTGGGATCTCTGCTCAGCAGGGAGCCTGCTTCCCTTCCTCTCTCTCTGCCTGCCTCTCTGCCTACTTGTGATCTCTGTCTGTCAAATAAATAAATAAAATCTTAAAAAAAAAAAGAAATTATGTGAATTTGAAATTTTGAAGAATTTTATTGAAAAGTACTTTAAAACAAGGTACCATTTTTCATTAAAATATTTTTGTAATAAATAATGTATATCTGAAGTACAAAATTCAAAAGTTATAAAAGATTATACAGTAAAAAGGAAATCTTTCTCTTACCTAGAATTTTCAATTTTCTTCCCAAGAGGAAGCAAAAGCCCCCTGTTTCTTAATCTTCCTCGTACATATCCACTGCATACCTAAGTGTGCACAAATGCATGCAGATGCCTGTCTGGACACGTGCACACACATGCTTTTTTTAGCCAATCCCGGACAGTTTCTCCTTCCTTATAATGGACGCTCATTCTCTTCTGGGTAAATATGGGCCCAGTTAAAACACAATATTTCCAAGATGCCTTGTGATTTGATCGGCTATTCAATAGAGTTCTGGCCAATGAAAGGAAAGCAGATGCTGACAGGGCTTCGGGAGAGTTCTTTGGAAGGGTGCAGAATGCACAGTTCCACTTCTCTCTGCCTGACATATCACTAAGATATAAGGAAGGGGATAACCCTCCACAGTAAGTAAGTGGTAAGCCACGCAGGGAAAATTAATGAAAGAAAGCAGCAGCCTGGATGTGTGCCGGCATAAATGGGTCAGTGTGGTAGCACCAGAAGGTTTTGTGTGAGAAAAATAAAATTCCTAATTTATACTGCATCGTTTTCACAGCAGCATAATATTCTACTTTGCGGATATGGTATCATTTATGTCTTGCCTCCCACTAAGGTCCAGTTAGGTTGTTTTAATGCTCCCAGGAAAGGAAGTTCTGCAGGAACTAGTGAGATATGTCATTCTGTGTAGGAACACGCAGATCTGTGTGATAATTCTTCAAAACAGAATTGCTTGGTCGAGGTGCTGCACACGTTTAATAAGTTCAGGTATTGTGAAATCACTTGCCATAGAAATCGTTCCAGTTTATTGACATCAATTCATGAAAAAGCAGGTTTCCCTACATTCTTATTAATGGGATATATCAAGCTTTGAGATTTTGTTTTCCAAACTGAAAGATAAAAGGCAGATCCCTATATAGATTTAATTTAAATTGCTGTCATTGTAAAGAAGGTTGGAAATCTTTTTATTTGTTAAATAGCCATTTATTTCCCGTTATCCACAGTCTCTGACTTTCTTTGCCCCACTTTCATTGCATTCATTTTTGCCTAATTATTCAGAGGAGTATTCATATGTGAGAAAAACCGATTCCTTTATTTATTTATTTTTAAAGATTTATTTATTTATTCATCTGAAAGGGAGAGAGGGAGAGAGAGCACACATGAGCACAGAGGGGCAGAGGGAGAAGGAGAGAAGCAGACTCCTGCTGAGCGCAAAAAGCCCGCCACCCCCAACACAGAGCTCTCTGGGTGGCATCTCACCACTCTGAGACCATGATCTAAGCTGAACTCAAGAGTCCTCTGCTTAAATGCTGAGCTACCCAGGTGCCCCACATTTCGTTATTTTTATGTAATTTATAGATTCTTAGCTTTTAATCTGTATTTTACCTTTCAATTTTTTATTTAATCTACGCAGAATTCTTTTCCATTTATGCAGTTGAATTTGTCTTATTTTTTTTAATGGCTTCTAGATTCACATCTGACTTGAAAAGGCCTTCTCCACTCAGATTATAAAAACATTTTCCTAAGGACTTCAGTGTTTGACACGTTTTGCAATTCATTCTGCTATAGCATGTGAGGTAGGGATTCAACTTCACTTCCTCCTAGGTGTTTGCTCAATTGTTCCAACATCGTTATTGAATAAACCCTTTCTCCTTACTCATTTGTAATACCACCTTTCTATACCAAATGCATATCTATATCTGAGTCTATTTTTGGCTTTTTAGGTCTGTTCCATTAATCAATCTGTCTAGTTATGCGCCAGCATCACACTGTTTTAATTATTACAGCATTATAATGTGGTTTAACATTGGGCGTGGTCTCTCATTATTTTCATTTTTCAGAATGTTTCCTCCTCCTCTTGCTTATTTATTTTTCCGCATGAACTTTAGAAACAGCTTGTGTGCTTCCAAAACATATTCTTTTCTCATGCATTTAACATGAAAGATACAGATTAAGACACAATCTTCAAGATGCTGTATCTCCCTCACAAAAGCATTACACACATTTCCATATATTTCAATCTTATACTGCTTCTTTAGTAGCATCTTATGATTTTTTTCTTACAGATCTTATGCATTTCCTGTTAATTTATTCTTCTATATGTTACTTTGGGTTGTTATTATTTTATTGTGAAAGGGATGTCTATTTTCTCTTTTAACATGCCACCATAATAGCAGTCTAACATGATTTCAGAATATTAACATTTCCTCAAAAAGCTTAACAAATGCATTTATTGCTTGTGAAGCTGTCTCATTCATTTTCCTAAAATTTTTAAAGATTTATTTATTTATTTGGCAGGGAGAGACAGAGAGACAGAGAGCGAACACAAGCAGGGGGAGCAGCAGGCAGAGGGAGAGGGAGAGGGGTGGGGAGGGCTCCCTGCTTGGCAGGGGCGCTATCCCAGGACCCCAGAATAGCAACCGGAATCAAAGGCAGACCTTACCTGAATGCGTTACCCAGGTGCCCCCGTTTTCTTAAATTTTTTAAATAAACATATGATTAACAAATAATGATAATATTTTTCCTTTCCAATCTTTAAGCTTATTATTGTTTCCTTTTTTCCAATTGCAATGGCTTGAGTAGAAGTTCAAATTCGGATTAGGACTCTAATTTAACTGCAAAAATATTAATATACTTTCCCAATTTTGTTTCTTTCCCATCCTCCCCCCATCTCTAGCGCTAGAAAATTTACCCTGGCAGGGCCTTCTTTTGGAAGATCTTAATAATCCATAGCAAATGTATGTTAACTACAACTATTTTATTTTTGTGTGTGTGGAAAGCAAGGCAGTAAAGAAAGGTAAAAATGGTGATGAGTTGTAAACTATCTTGAAAACCAATGAAATTTGTAAATAATGAAAATATTTATAAGCCTTAGCTAATAATTCTACTTTTTAAAATATATTCATAGCAATAAAATTCAATGCAAAAAATAGCATTGCCCTGGAGTTTAGTGGAAAAAGAAATCCATTTGGAAAATTCTTCACCCTAATCAAAATAAGTGTTCGCATTTTGATAGTGCCTTATGAGTGTGTTCGATTTTTTTTTTTTTTTACTGGAATCAAAATTCAATTATTTAATAGAAGATGTTTTACATCTAAGGAACTGGAAAGTTTAAGATGACTGGATAAGTTTCTTAAATTAGTGGACTTTAGATAGAATGTTCAAATGTTTAAGCTTCTCCATTATTTGTTGTGTTCCATGTTTGATTTTCATGAGAAACAGACAAACAAATGGATAAAAGAAACCATCACATCAGAAAAACAGAACATGTAAAATAATGAACTAGATGAGATCAAAGATGATAAAGTCAGTTTACTGAGATGAATCGTTTACCTATTTCAAATGTTGATCTCAAAACTAATTTCACAGCAAATTCTTTCCTTAAAAAAAAGGAAAGAAAGAAACATGCCATGGCCAATAACTGCTGAAAAACTGTGGCGACTGGCACTTCCAAATGCTTGGCAGATTATTAAGCCAATTTTTATTGAGTCCACTCTAGTTGTTGGAGGGTCTGTGATTCCCAACTGTTTCACATCAGAGAATGAAAACAAGTAGGCCCCAGCCAAGACCACATTGGTGACTGCCAGCCCCTTTATATGCCAAACATGAAAGCAACAAGTCCAGATGCTTTGATCCTTGCATTTTTGGACTTAGCCCAAAGTTATAGAAAAAAGCACAACTCATGTTAGGACAACATACATTATAAGTAGAAATCAATCAATAGCACTGTGACCTTCAAACTCAGTAAATGTTTGGAGTTAGTTTCAGAGCATGTAATCTAAATTGGGGATTGGAAGTTGGAACCGGTCCTAAACTAACAAAAAAAAATGTATATTTTTTAAAAAATAGAGATTAAAGGAAGCAACAGATGAAGTTTTAATTTATATGTGTATGTGTATGTGTGTGTATGTAGATGTATATATGCATATATACTCATTGAGGAATGTATTCTATTTTAAAAGGCCCTAAATGGTAAGGAAAAGAAAGCCACCACCACAATGAAAACCTCTTTTCCTACATATAATTAAAAGAGAAACTACACTGTGGCAGGAAAATATATTGGAAGGAAATTATGAGCTTTCTCCCAATTTAGGGGAAGAGAATAATGAGATAATTTAAGAGGTGAGTCATTTGGTTGCTAGGACACTGTCCTGACTTGCCGCAGAGCTCCAGCCTGCCAACTTATGAAACAATTGGCCCTGATCTTGGCAGGGTTGTGGGTCTAAATTCCCCAACACAGGTATATTGAACAACTGGCAATGGTAGAACGGAGCTGACGAGTTGATGGCCAATCTGAATTTGGGCACAAGTGAAAACTGTAGCCTCAACCCTAGTATTTTAAATCACTGCCTGTGGCCAGGGTAGTTACTTGAAAAAAATCTTCTGGGACAGAAGAAATAACAGTGAAAAATCAGTTCATTTAGAAGGGTGGGATCTGGCACCAAAAAATAATTAAAAGTAATTTTGCATCTTTTATTTTTTTTTTGACTTTACAATAATGATTTGATTGTGGTGTCGCACCAGTTCTGTCTAGACGACATTGTGTTAAAACTTCACCATTTTGTATTGTGAAGCTTTACAATTGTTCCTGGCACCAAACAGGCTGTTCTAGCACAAAAGCTAATTTACAGTAATGCTGATAATGTTCAAGAACCTATCATTAGGATTTCTTTCTCTTTTTTCCATGTTTTTAAGAACACCTTTTCTTCATCAGAAAAGTAAATTCGTGGTGGTGATAATACTTTGCAATCTCTACCAACATGTCAGGAAGGCAATGTACAGATGGTCTAACATTTTCAAAACCTTCCAGGAACTAGAGAAGCCAGTTCCTGGAAGATCTGATCTCAGGCTGCAAAAACACCTTTTTTTTTTTTTTTCATGCATTATGAGCTTACTCAAAACTCCTGAAAGCATCTCTAAGAGAGCTGGGTTAGGGAAGACGATCATGCCATCGGTTTGTGTTATCTGTATGTGTTCTGGATGTCGACATGTGTGCCCGTGCACAAGGCAGGCCTATTAGAGTATCCAAATAAGGTAAGAGTAAGTTAAGGCACAAAAGCAGAAGGTGGTCTGTTTGTAAATGAGCCCATTTACCCAAGTCTGCAAACAGTCTGATTCAAAACTTAGAAATATTGACAACACCATAGAATCCATCTTTTGCACTAAGACTTTTAGTTATTGCGAGTTATTTCTTACAATGATTAATGCTCCTGTGTTTACATATATGCATTCAACAATGAATGCTCAAGCAAATATCAACTGAAGCAAATATCAACTAGGTATATTTCTAAATAGGTGTATGAATGGTGAATTGGAAAAAGCATACATCTATTCATTTATCCACTCATTCTGTGTTGAGTCCTTATAACCCATGAAAGACTTCGTTGGATGCTGATGGGGGTTTTAAAAAGCAGAAAAGAGTATGCTACAGTAGAAGGGTCATTGGCTTTGAAGTTGTATCCTGGCTTCTTCATTTATCAAGGACATGACCTTGAAGAAATCACTTATTCTCCCTGTACTTCAATTTCATCACTTTGAAAACTGAAATAAGGCCACTATTCTGCCCTACTCTGTTTTTGAGGATATGAAAAACAATATTAAATAGATGATAATCCTTTATAAATTATAGGCATGATGCCAATATAGGTTATTATATGGGGAGGATGTTTTTCTACTCCAAAGGAGCTTGCCATCTATTTCTAGAGACAAGGTATCTTTACATAAAGTGGTTTGGTCCTAATTAAAGGAAGTTTTTTGATTAACCACAATGATTAACAAAAAATTAACTGTTTTAATACTTGATTTTCAGCAGACTGGGATAGGAAGCAGAGGTTTTGAGATTTGAGATTTGAGACGACCCTGAAGGATGGGTACAATTGCACTGAGCCAAGAAAAAGAGAAAATACACGTAGTTAAGGAGTTCTGTGAACCATGTTATGAAAGTACAAATAAACAGCAAATATTCATTCAGCTGATCATTTATTCACTCAAAAACATTTGTTTAGTGTGAAGGGAACAGTTTGGCTGAAATTCTTTTGGAGAAGGTCAGACACAAAATGTAGAGCTTCTGCTCCTTTCTGATATGCTATAAATAATTGTAAAAGCTGAGGGGCAACTGTGTCTTATTAGAGATGGGACAAGTAAAAGATGTATATCTGAGAGGAGAGAATATAAGACAGGCTAACAGGAAATCTCTGTTCCAATTTCTCTAGCCCTTGCTTGCCAAGTGGGGAAGTGACACTCAGGCCAAAATATAGTGATATATTTTTGGAACAACTCCTGGCTTAGTCCTAGTTTGGAATAACCACGGAGGGGTATTTTGGATAGTGTATCTGGTCTACTTTGTGTTGGCACCTCTGATGTTGTTCTGAAGCTAGGTGAGCCACTCTGTCTTGTCAGAATGCAAGCAACTCTGGATGTCAGGCAGATGGCCAGGAACACCAAGAAAGGCCTGAAAGAGGGTCAGAGGTGGAGGAGGGAAAAAGGAGAGCATTCATTCCCATTTCCAGCTGGAGTATGTACAAGAAGTGTTAGGAATATATGCCCTAGATCTACAAACAAAGAATCTAAATGAAGGACAGTGGGTTGCATCCAGTGACTGGGGTGGCCATCAATTTCCTGGATGGGTTGATTGAAGCAACAAGAAGTGACAGGGGCAAAAAAGATATGTAATGTAAATAAAACAAAACAAAACAAACAAACAAACAAACGCAACCTCAGCATGAAACCTATCTGGAGACCTGTAATGATCTGTTGTCTCAACTCTACCATGGTATCTCCTCTTTTTCTTCTTCCTTTCTCTGCCTGAACTATCTTTCACAAAATTCCTTGTCTTCTTCTTTTCTCCCTGACCTACTTTTTTGATGTTCTGTTTTTAGATACCAATTCTATGACAGAGTTTCAAGGTTGGCATGAATGTCAGAACCTCTTGCAAATTATTTTTACAAAAAAAATTTTAATTGAACAAACTGAATATTTAGGAGTTTGTATCAGGCATTTTAATAATCTGGTAATGGTGAGCTACCATAGATGAACCCTTTCACCAAAAAATAAAAAAGAAAGAAAAACTGGAAAACACACAAACACGCATATACACACAAATATATCTTTCTATCTCTCTTAGATAGATAGATGATGGATGGATAGATATGATAGATAAACTTTTGTGTTTAGGAATTGGATAGCTATTAAGGCAATAAGGATAACAAAATTCAAAATTATTTCCAAGATAAAAGAAGTGCAAAAAAAAAAAAAGTGCATAGAGGTAAAAAGATGAATCCAATGTCCTGGATGATTTTTTTCTCACTGTATACTGATCATAAGAAACTAAGAGATAGAGAGAGGCTGAATAGACTAGAAAGACTTGGTAGCAAAAATTTGAGTTTTAGGCTTACCAAAAAGGAGTCCTAGGAAAGACCTCTGGCTGTTAGTTGGGATACCCCAGAGGACCACATTTTAGGTGTAGCAGTAAACTGGAATTAGATTGATCTTGGCATGACTATTCATCTAATAGAATTAAAATGACCTGTCCTTACCTTAACTGCTTGCAAGATCATATGACCCAAAAATATGGGGTTGGGGGGAAAGACAAGAGGAATAAACTTCAAAAAAAAGTCCAGATATAGTAGTTATCAAGCACAAACTTTAAGATAACCATAATTAATATATAAAAAAGTATACAATAGGAGAATTTCAACATAGAATTGAAAACCAAAAATAATAAATTATAGATTCTAGAAGTGAAAAATACAAAAATTGTAATTAAAAACACAATAGAGGAGGTTAACATCTAATTTGACACAGCTGAAATGGGGACTATTGACCTGGAAGACAGATCAGAAAAAGAAAATTATATTCAGAATAAGGCATGAAGAGAAAAAAATATTAAAAAACAAAAAAAGTAGGGGGGTGCCTGGGTGGCCTAATTGGTTAAGCCTCCAACTCTTGATTTCGGCTTATGTCATGATCTCAGGGTTGTGGAATCGAACCCTATGTTGGGCTCTGCTCTGAGCACAGAGTCTGCTTGTTCCTCTCCCCCACCCTCTTTCTCTCAAATAAATAAATAAAATCTTTAAAACAACAACAATAACAACAACAACAATGACAAAAAACCCCAGAAACAGAAAATGACGTAAGAGCCATTTAAGACATGGTGGAGGGAGGAAATTACCATAGTTGTAATTGGAGTCCTAGAAAGGAAGAAAAGAGAATTTCCTAAATCCTAACAAAAATGTCACTAAGCAGAGTCAAAAGTACTATGAATTCCAAACACAGTAAGTATGGAAGAAACAACATGTAGGACCATCACAGTGAAACTTCAAAACAAAATGAAGAGAATATCTTAAGGTAATCCAAAGAAAATAGTCATACTCCCTACAAATTAACAACAATAGCACAGACGGCCAATGATGAAGATCAGAAGCCAAAGGATTGGTATTCTCAAAGTGTAGTAACAATTTAACTATAAAAACTTGTGTAATGCAATAGCTAAAGCCGCACTTTGAAGGAAATACATACCTTCAATTACATATATTAAAAAGGAAGAAGAATGAAAAATTAAAAGTCTAAATGTCATCTCAAAAATATTAATTTTTTAAAAAAAAAGAAAAGCCAAAGAAAGTAGAAGAAATCATAATATAATAGCAGGAATTAACGAAATAGATATAAACATGCAATGGAGGGGACGCCTGGGTGGCTCAGTTGGTTGAACAGCTGCCTTCGGCTCAGGTCATGATCCCAGCGTCCTGGGATCGAGTCCCACATCGGGCTCCTTGCTCCACGGGGAGCCTGCTTCTCCCTCTGCCACTCTGTCTGCCTGTGCTCACTCTCTCTCACTATCTCTCTGACAAATAAATAAATAAAATCTTTTAAAAAAAATGCAATGGAGAAATTTAACAGAAGAAAACATTATTTTTAAAAATAGTAATAAGAGTTAGTAATAATAAAGCAACACTAATCAGTCAGAGAGATGGGTCATTTTGTTTTGAGAACAAAAATGGTAAATCATGCAATAATAAATAATAAGAATGAAAGAATATATCAATAAATAGGCAAATGTCTAGAAAAGACTTTACACAATAGGTTTCTAAATTAGTAGCTTGGCATTAAAGTACCCTAAAGAATAGATTTGAAATCAATACTTTTTGTGGCTCTGAAAGAAATTTCCTTTAGGACTATTCAGAATACAATTCTAGTCATTTCTTGCCCATCACATTGACAAGGAGAGGCCATTCAGACATCCTTGAACTGTTGTTGTACAGCATTATCCCTTATGGTTTGTTCCGAAGTTATGTATGGGGAGTTTGTAGAGGATGACATCATAAATTGATAGAATAAATGTACTTCGGGTTGGGTGATGACATGGCTAAGGAGAAGATAAAAAAGAAGGGAGTAGAGGTTCCTACACCATCCCAACATTGCAAAGAATTGCTTAGCATATATGCCAGGTCTTTGCTGAAGTCCAGCAGGCCAAAGTGCTCCAAATTCCCTGACAATGTGTCTGAATATATTTTCAAAGAATGAAAATTTGGTGTGCAATATATTCCTTCCTCTCTCCTTGCAGTCTTCTTAATCTTCTCCCTTTTCTCTACTTCTTCTCTCTCTTTGTATGAAAGACTTTCCCACCCTCTATCTTCAGCCATGTCTCCTCACATTAAACACAATCATTTTGCTATATCCTTCCTACAGAGACAATTAATCATTTATCATGGATGACCCCAAATCTCTGGATGTTTGGCTTTATTGAACTCAAGACACAAGAAATCATAACACTCTTGTCCTCATCCCAGTGACAGAGGTCCTCAATCCATGACTCAAACAATTTTGCCGCTCAACTTCAAACTACCGTTCCAGTTTTCACTGACTTTGCCCCCTCCATCCCCACCTTGCAACCAAAAAGCCCCACTTTCTTGTCGCAATGGCATCTGTGCCAGTCTGTGAACATTCTCTGTATACTTCAGTTCACTCTCCCACTCTCCTTTCCCAGAAATGTCTTGGAATTTCCCCTGGCTTGACCTCTCACATTCTTACTCATCTTTCAAGGCCTACCTCAGGTTCCGTCTTCTCTGAGAACCCTTCTTGTATTTCTACCCTCTTCTTTCCTTTCTCTACAGTCCCACAATATTTTCACCCTTGTTAGAGGACTGCTCACTCATATCATTTTTGGTTCTTAAAACTGAGATATTTAAATCACTTTTTCTGCTAGATTATAATGGTGGGGACCACTCTTTATTCACCACTGTTTTTCCTCAACTCTTAGGGCATAGTTTATACAATGTAATTAATGGAATTTTTTTTGCTTTAAAGTTTTTATTCTGAACATTTGGTCATTTTGCTCAAGCACATCCCTATGTCTAAACTGTCCCTCTCTTCAGGAAAAAATCCCACTTATTCTTTAATATCCAGCTCTTATATCATTTCCATAATGAGTTGTTCCCATCGCTACATAGAGTTAAGTTCATAATTCTATATGTTAAACATACTCTTTTGTTAGAACATCTAAGAAGTATTTCTCACAAAGATGTGCTTTATTTGGCACTGTTTGTGATGAAAAATTGAATTGTATGTACATATGTTTAGTATCATCTTGAAGCATATTTTAAGGCACCTTTGACTACCTGCAATTTTTTGTGCATTTAATTAATTTCAACTAAATGCAGCAACCAAACTGCAAGAAAAATAAATATTCCATTAATATGAGTGTCCTAGAATAGAGTTTGAGGGCAGAGGCAGTTTCCATAAAACTGCAAGGTCAAAGGGAAGGTATAAAAGAACAGTGCCAGGAACCTCAATCAATGGTTCAACAAGATTGCTTTAGCTCAAGGTTAACTGTGTTTTAGGGGGAACTTTGAGGGGGTATCACACTTCTAATCTGATCCATGTGGTTACGCCATGGGAACAGCACTCTACCAAAAAATTTAGACTATAAATGTAGAATTCTCAAAAGATAAAACCTGACTTATTTAACCAAAGGCAGTGTTCTTCAACCACAACAAGTAATTCCCAACTCATTGAACATCTTTGATCCGGGCATACATCCAACAGCTGGATGTGTATTTTCAACAACTGAACAGTGTGTGTTCTGTAGCAGGCAGTTTTCATATGATCTAGAATTTGTGCCATTGTACTATAGTTTGATCTTGTCCTGGGCCCCATTTCTAGATAAGTAATGGTTTGAGATATTTGACTTAGTTAGTAGTTAAAAAAAAAAAGTTTGTCACTTTTATTAGAATTACATTTTAGAAGATATGTTAAGTTGTTACATTTTATCCTCTACTGTTTTCTACAAAAACTAATAAACCTTGTTCAAAACACTGTGACAGAGCAAATAGGCATACAAAGAAAAATGCTGGCTTTTGCCATAAGAGAAGTCACAGCTGAATTGGGAGGACAGAAAATATGCATGAAACTATAAATAACAGTAGGAAAAACTGAAAACTAAATATGTAGTTTGTAAAACTTTCTCTCACATGAGAAAAGATTTAGCAGATGGCTAGGTTGGGGAGCAGAGGTAATTATTCTCTGGGCGAGTTACACACATTCTTAGTCAGGAGGCAGCAACAATCGATATCAGGCCAAGTATAAATCAGAGAGAGAATGCAGTGTTCTTCATTTAATTTTCTCAGGTAACAGGATTCATGAAACTTTTCAGTTGCTCGGTCAGCTCAGACACTTTGCGTTCATGTTGCATCTATATAATTTGGGTTCTCATCTTTTCTGACACTTCTCACATAAATTATTCTTTTAACTGAGTGAGTTTAATTCTGCCAAGGTGATCCCATAGGCAGATTTCAATGAAAGAATGTGTGTAAATTACCAGCAGTTTTGGATTCTAAATTTTAATCTGGTGATAATTCTGCATTAATAAATGAAGTTGAATTTCAATGGGGAAAGACAAAATAGACTTCTTTATATTTATGGAAATAATTCTGGTTAGAAAGCATATTACTCAGTCTAAGTAGGTAATGAGGTATGAGTCATTTCAACATAAAATCGAAAATGTTGCTTTAAAACTGAAATGACTGAGTTTTTTTTCCTATTTTCTTTTATTTTTAAAGATTTTATTTATTTATTTGACAGAGTAAGATCACACGTAGGCAGAGAGGCAGGCAGAGAGAGAGAGGAGGAAGCAGGCTCCCTGCCAAGCAGAGAGCCCGATGCGGAACTCGATCCCAGGACCCTGAGATCATGACCTGAACTGAAGGCAGAGGCTTAACCCACTGAGCCACCCAGGCACCCTTCCTATTTTCTTTAGATAGATCTTCAAAGCCAGATGTACACACCACAATAAGTGTCCAACATGAGTGTTTTTGATTGGAGAAATATCTCTAACAGAAATAGGGTGTACCAAGAATTTTCAGGGAAGTTCATCTCCTTTCTTAAATTGATGTTTAGTTTTTTCCATAGCTAGCAATTTGAGATAAATCTGAAACATTCATTTAACGTTTTTTAACCACATTGTCTGTGGACAGTTTCATTTATTCATAACTAAAGACCCAATAAATCATCCAGTGTTTACTGACTGCCTGCTGCGTGCACAGCCCTAGGCTCTGTTTTATGTGAGATTAGAAAGAATGCATTTCTACCATGAAGAGCCTATTGGAATTGGGAAGACAATTGGCACACAGAAATGATACCAACATGAATGAGACCAAATAGAATCAAACTCTTCAGAGTAAGGAAAAGAACTTAGGTATGGTTTAACAGAGAGAGAGAAGGGTGCCTGGGTAACTCAGTTGGTTTAGCATCTGCCTTCAGCTCCAGTTGTGATCCCAAGGTCCTGGGATGGATGAAATCTGGCATCATCCAGCTCCCTCCTGGGCAGGAAACCTGCCTCTCCCTCCTCTGCTTCCCCTGCTTATGTTCCCTCTCTTGCTGTGTCTCTCTCTGTCAAATAAATAAATAAAATCTTTAAAAGATAGTAAAATAAAATAGAGAGAAAGAGAGAGAGAGTTTTTGAGGAAACTCCAGAAACCAAACAAGCAGAGTTTGGTAGATGAAGAGTATTCAAAAGCCAAAGAACAGCACTGGTCTCCACCCAGCATGGTTCAGTGGTCTAAGCAGAAGGTGCTCTATGCCCCAGCAACTCTAAGCACATGGCTTGCATGGCATCCCCAACAACCCACACAGCTCCAATAGCTGTGTCTTTACAACGTATTCTCAGCCTCTTCTATCATTTCCACAAGCCAGAAACATTCCCTCCAGTTCTGCTTCAGACCTATTCCTTCATGATTTCTGATTGATTCAGTTGCTTTCTTTCCTCAACTCTGTTTTTCCACCTTTCTTACTTAGTGCAGGCCTATGGTTTATTCTACATTGCAGCTCTTGGTGTCTGGGACTAAGGTCCTCTCTTTTCTTCAAGACCATATTTACCAAAAATGATTCTACTTCATATCTTCGACAGAGCCTAATAAGAGCTACATACTCAAGAATTACTTACCAAATGAATGGCTATGATATAAAGAAATCAATAATACATGTGATAAATTATGTAGTTGCCAGTATACCCACCTAAGTGATTCCTGACAAACCAGGTGAAATAGCACTCTAGGTTTTGGAGCAGAAAAAAAATCTGCATGCAGATCACATATGAGAAAGACTGTTACCACACAGTTTAGGGTGTTCGGGAAGAGACTTTTATCCCAGCCATGATGAGGTGTTAAAGGCAGGACCAGGCTCTTGGAGCTGATAATAAGGAACAAGATGGAGATACATGATTGGGTAGATACAGGACATGAAACAAGGAGATAATGAACTAGATAATTTTCTGATTTTTGAGTTCCATAAAAGTTTGGATAATGTCTTATGTGATACTGTAGATACCATAATATTTAGCAGTGATTTGTAAGTGAAAGAGGATCACAGGGAAAAAGATTGCTAAACTCCAATCCCAATCTGGGTATTCCCTCACTGTGAAATACTGAATAAATTACTTGACATCTCTGATTCTCAATTTCCTCAATCATACATTAGGAATAGTAATGCCAAATTCTTTGGAATACTGTGAAGAACCGAAAGAAAGTATAAAAACATGACTGCTGCAGTGTCTAGTACTTAAACTGGTTAAAGGTAATTATCACTTAATGTTTGCTGAATTAATGAACAGAAACATTAGAGTGAAGATGAGGGAAGAGAACAAAGAGAGGACACAGAAGAATGAACAGGCATCTAGAAGAGAATGAGAATTGAGAATTGAGAATTAAGAGAATGAGAATGAGACTCAATGGCATACCTCAACGTCCTTTGATTGCTTTAAATTGTGGCAGAAGATCATGCCAAAGAGATGAGCCTCTATGAAAAAGGGGCAGGAAACAACAGAGATCATTGTCATGATCATATCAAGCATGCCACAAAATGAACTGGACACATCTTTAGTATGAATAAGTCTTATGCTGTGTGATCATTAGGTGTAAACAGTTTGCAGTTAGGATAAATGACTGTAATTACCATTTGTGGTTGCATGGTTTAACCAAGCATTAAGTTGAATTAGCTATGGAAAAAACTATGAACCAGGCGGAGGCCTTAGGTGACTGTAGTCACCTGGATGACAAGAGCATGGGGTTAAGAATAACCATTGACATCGCACATCATTCACGTGAAGAACATGTCTCTTATTCTCTGCACTGCCCCTTGGTTTTGAACTCCCAAACCTTAAGGAATGAAGGTCAAGGAGCTTATGGCATGAAACCTTGTAGATTCCGTCCAGATATAGAAGCCAATTATAAAATCCCCTAATATGTCAGTGACAATTTTGGTAAACAAAAATGCAGGTTAAATATTTCTGTACTAAGTGATTATGCCCCAGAATACTTAATATCTATACTGTTTGCTACCTTCTTTGTTCCTTCTTGGTTTACTCTGTGAAGGACAAATGCATGACAGTAAAGCCAACCTCCATCCCAATATGTGTCTGGACTCTCATTCTGGACCTAAGCAGTTTAGACCCTACATTATCAATCAGACTCAGTACTCTTTCTGCTGGAGCTAAACTCAGCCTCAGAATTCACTTCAATACATTGCTCTAGCCAGTCAACTACAAATGGATTGGAATTAGTTTCTAAGTTAAAACCTATTTGTCATCCTTGGTTCAGATATTTATCTGCCTCAAGGCAGGCGTCTGTGGTCTCTAAAATTCATGTCTAGTTCTATGAGCCTATAAAACTCTCAGTTCCAATAATCTAATTAGCGGAACAAGGTCATGATTATATAAGATGGAAACTCTTGAGTCCTGAAGCCTTAAGGTAAATCAAGATTAAGGAAATTTATGTCTAAGTTTGCATGGATAAGTGTATCTTTATTTTGGTATCCTTTAGATCCTTCTAGTTGTGCATGCACGTGTGTATGTGTGTTTTTATAGAATGACTTCATATTTGAGTTCACTCATGTTCATAATTTTATCCTGTATTTACTCCCCTAATCACTTTTTTTTTAAGATTTTATTTATTTATTTGACAGACAGAGATCACAAGTAGGCAGAGAGTCAGGCAGAGAGAGAGAGGAGGAAACAGGCTGCCTGCGGGGCAGAGAGCCTGATGTGGGGCTCAATCCCAGGACCCTGGGATTATGACCTGAGCCGAAGGCAGAGACTTTAAACAACCGAGCCACCCAGGTGCCCCCCCCAATCACTTTTTTATAGCTTTTATTCTAATTGTTGCATGTTTCTGAACCAACTCATAATTTAGTCTGAAGTCTTCTAACCATTCCTTTTGGCATTACTTTCCAGGCTGAAATATGATGGTGCTAAGCCACTTTTTAAACCCCTGGCACTTCTAATAATGATGGGCAGATTGCCTTAAAGGAGAGATACCTGGCCGCTTTCGCCACGCTGGATTTACTGCCAAAAATCTGAGAAGAATAAATGTTTAAACATCAAGTATTCCAGAATTAAAAACTAGTTTAAGATTTTTCTACACCCTTGTATATTTTGGATTTTTTTTCCTTTTTCTTATTTCTTTCGTTTCCTCCAGTGTCATCTCCCAAAGATTTCTGACCTTTATTCCACACAAAGGTTTCAAAGCTGTGGGTGTGACTCTCTACTTACATTCTTCTTAGATACTCTTTCCTCCCCACACCCCTCCCAAAACATCATGGATTAGTGTCTTTAAATTTCTTTTCCACCGTGTGCACTAGTTCCCCCCAAATTGAAGTTTAAACAAATAAACTATTTTATGGGGCTATTTCCCCTTTCTCCCATGGCACCAAAATAAATGGAGGAGAAGTTCTAATGAAACAACTGGAGTAGAAGGTAATCTTTGGATTCTATAGAAGACATATGCGTGATTTCAAGATTTTAGCACTCTGTACTGAAGGGCCTTTACTAATGAACTAAATCCTCCTAAATCATAGTATTCAATTAAATGGTATTTCAAATAATTTTACCTTTTGCCATTTTTTTATTGTGCATACTTATTGAATGGCATTAAAGAGTACTATGAACAAATATTCTAGGGTGAGAGGGAACACATTTCAGGGGTTAATGGGCAGGTTAGCCTGGCTGGAGCAAGGTGCTTTAAAGAATTTTAAGGAGGAGTAATGGTAGGCATAAAGTCTAAAATCAACCAATCACCAGAGAGCATCACAACTTCAAAAAGGTGGGCACCCCTAACGACAATCTGGGTGTCTTTACAACATTTTAATTTTCGCTAAGAAGGGGGGGGGTCTTGCTAAGGTTTCTCCAATTCATCTTAAAATTAAACACTCTGGAGACCATTCTTTAACAACTCTTTTGGGTCATTCCAAAACACCTCTGTTATGGAGATTAATACTCTTTGATTCGGAGCCAAAAGCATGGTTTTCAGATGTTACAATTACCTGTTCAACTTCTCAGGGGCAATTATTTGAAAGGAGTAAATGCTCTGACTACAATCGCCTCTGTGGGAGCCACAGTAATTGCCATTCATCAGGGCAGCAACCTGCTGAGGGCATCAATTCATAAACTCGGAGCCATCAATAAACTGCAACCTGGGCCCCGGGTGCCAACATTCTTTACACAATGAAATATTATTACTGGCAATTAGGTAAACAATGAGCCAACCCGGAAATGGAAGGGAGGTTGCCAATGACTACCTTAGTGCATCATACACAGATGTCTTGATTCTTTTCCTCCAAGAGAAACACCTTGGGTTGACTCTTTTCACACCACTGGGAACTGAACTATCCCAATCAACTCCACAGATGAAAGGAAATGTTAACAGATGGGTTTTTGTTTTGAAGAAGGTAACAGGCTTCTTCTCATAGATATACACAGACCTCATATGCTGCCTTTGCAGGTGGCTGGCGGTAGGGTAGGGTGGGGGAGGAAGAGACCCATGTAACTGAACTCAGGGAAGCTACCTCTACAGCCCAGGTCCCAGGGCAAACCATTCACCAGTGTCGGGGCATCTATGTTAATGAGAGCTGATGATTTGTGAAATCCGTAAGAGCTGAAAAAGATTTTGCCATACACAATGAAACGCGATCACCCTACGATGTCATCAAGGTAAACAGGGTGGGAATTATGGCTTGCGTGTTATCCCTGTTGCTTTTAATAAGGGGAAGGGATGGAGAGTCAGAAACACTAAGTGCGTGCTCAGGACAGTGAGGTCAGTCCCAGACCAGTGCTTTTCCCATTCTGTCCAGTTGCCTACCTTGTACAGATTTCTCCTTGGAAGGTGCTCAGATCTGTCTGGAAGTACATTTCCACTCAGAGCTGTTCCCTCTGAGCAGTTCTTTCCTGGGGCTCTGACCTGAGAAATGGGCAGCTGCACCGCGAGCCAGAAGACCAGGAGCAAAAACAAAGGCACCATCAGTAGCTTCAGCCGGAGACAGGGCCCTGCAAGTTCTTTGAACTGACAAACACGGTGGTCACATTGAAATGCACTCAGAAAGTTGATATATGATGAATGTTTGGGATGTTTTATGAAGTGAAAAAGAAAGTAACTCCACAGCCAGATAATTTCAGTCAGTTTTTCTGTCTAAGTTGGAATTGATGAGTCCCTCATCTCCACTCCTGTTATTTTTACCCAAATAAATAATGTCACTGAAAGCTGTTTGATGGGATGAGAGGACTGCTAAAACGGGAAAAATCTGTGAGAGCAGAAGTGGTGGGAGGTCAGGAATTTTTAAAAGGCACCATTAGAGAAATGCTGTGGTTTGGGGTATGTTCCTAAGGTAATGCAGTGCGCCCTGGGTCAGGAAATTCTTCTGAATGATAAATCATATTTTATTTTTATATGGGTCTTAAGTTTATTAAATTCGTTTTATATATCGAACAAGCATAGGATTGATAAAACGTATTTCACGTGGCTAGAGCCCCGGCTGGAGCCCTCAGAGTCCTTACTGTCACCGTGAGCTCTGGCCCTTTGCGGGATCTGGGCAGGAGAGCCAATGACTTTCTTCTCTTTCTCTCATCTTAAAAACAAAATAGAACAAAAACAGATCCTTTCACCTTTCAGAGCACTTGCCCGATTCATGCTTGCTTACTTCCTTAATTTCTCCTTTTCTCCCTTCCTTTGGTTTATAAGCCAACTCAAAGTTTCAGGGGGACCGTAGCAGGTCCAGAATAGATACACTTTGTAGGCCTTGCAAGACCTCTTCACAGCAACATCTAAAATGTCAAGAGAGGAGCCCCTGGGTGGTACAGTTGGTTAAGTGCCTCACTCTTGGTTTCAGCTCAGGTCCTGATCTCCGGGTTGGGCAGATGGAGTTCCAGGTGGGGCTCTATGCTCAGCATGGAGCCTGTTTGGGACTCTCTCTGCCCCTACCTACCACCACCCCCCCCCCCGCCCACCACTTTCTCTCTCTCTCAAATAAATATATCTTTTTAAAAAATAAATTAAATGTCAAAGACAGGACAAACCCTAATGAAAAGTTTACATTAGTTATATTTGACCTTTGCTCATGGTAAGAGCAAGGATTGAGCAAAGAGGATCCCAAGAGAAGCGCATATAAAATAAAGAATTTTCTCTGAAGTTTCGATAGAAAGCATTCTAAAGTTCCCCTAACTCCTAGGTGTAGAATTAGTTTTTAGACTCAGGAGAGGAAATAAATACTAGAAAATAACTATTAAATCAAATACTCCCCAGGCTCAAGAATATCCTAGTGTAGCCTATGTCCATAATTAGGCAAGTAAAATGAATCATGGCAGAATTACTTTATATTTTTAAAAAAAAAGTTGGAATTAGTAAAATTTTTCACATAAACATGTGATTTGCTTTTTTTTACTGCTGTCCTATGAGACCAAATGACTCATTGTTTTGTCCCTCATTAGATTATCAACTTCTGAGAGCAAGGAGGATGTGTTCTATTTCTTATTGATCTAGATGAGCAGCTGACATCATTGATTAACAGTTTGTATATGACTCCTAGCTAACGGATTTTTCCCTTCTAGAAGTATGAACTTTTTTTCCTAAGAAAATGATATCACATACATTAACTGATATAGAATCAAAATTATAAAGAATTTGGAATATCAGGGTGCCTGGGTGGCTCAGTCAGTTAAGCGTTTTTGCCTTTGTCTCAGGTCATGATCCCAATGTCCTGGGATTGAGCTCCCCTTGGTGTTCTCTGCTAAGCAGGGAGCCTCTTCTTCCTCTCCCCCTTGCTTGTGCTCTCTCTCTCTCTACCTCTCTCTCAAATAACTAAATAAAATTTTTAAAAATTTGGAATATCAAATATTTTTATTTATTTCACATTCAGATTTTATATATTTTATATTTATTTTATAAAACCCATAATTCTCACTGATGCACAGTAAGTATCTTTAGAACGAGTTGACAGAATGTCTCCCTCCACTATTTAGATTTTTGTCTGGTTGTCGTTATTTTCTGTTAATGCTGGTTAAACATACAACACACGATTTTAAAAGTCCCTTTGTTTATTTGTGAATCCAGGTCCTAATGTCACATACACATGATTAGTTATCTCCATTTAGGGCCTTTATTGAAACTCCTGGAGTGGAGAGTTTCAAAGACCATGAGACACTAGATTGCACGGAGCTCCACTCCTTTATTGGAATGTCATGGCCTGTGGCATTCAAAATCTCCAGCACAGAACGTGGGATTAATTATTCACAGTTTAACAATTTTATCAGTTCCTCTTCTATTTCTGAAATAGATGGTGAGGCCCTTGAACGTTGCAACCATTGTTTCTTACACGATCTCTATCATTTAACACAACTCTAAGAGGTAAAAGCAAGCTCATTCAGTCCCAGATTTTGGAAACCAAAGAGGACATCAGATAGGTAAAACAATTTTTTATCTCTTACTAATCAAATTGTGTGGAGGGCGTGCGCATGGGTGCTTATAGCTAATGATACATGAGAAGAGATGCGCTGAAGATTTCTAGGTATGGAAAGATAAGATTTTGCATTGTGTTTTTAAACAAATGTTAGAGTCACTTATTTTAATTGTTGTGCATTCCATTACATGAGGAGAAATGCCTTCAAAATATGTTCCCGGGGCGCCTGGGTGGCTCAGTGGGTTAAGCCGCTGTCTTCGGCTCAGGTCATGATCTCAGGGTCCTGCGATCAAGTCCCACATTGGGCTCTCTGCTCAGCGGGGAGCCTGCTTCCCTCTCTCTCTCTCTCTGTCTGCCTCTCTGCCTACTTGTGATCTCTGTCAAATAAATAAAATCTTAAAAAAATATATATATATGTTCCCGACTCAGTAAGAAAATGTTCAACCCTGACCTACTACTGATTTGTTGTTCTGAGCAGTGTGGTCATCGTTTATGCGTCACAAGAGTGGTGAGCAAAATTAACCTCAAATAACAAAGTGTTTACGACGTTAAGGGAACAAACACAATTCTCTGCAGCAAACTGAACAACATTCTAATTAATGTCTCAGTGACTCAAATCACTATGTAGAAGATTACTTTAAAATGAACCTTGAGTATAACAGGAAAACTCTACCCATTCACTCAAAACAGATGGAAACTTTTTTTATAACTAAACACAGATTTACTATAGATATATTTAAGTTTTATGGCAGCAAGTTTGTAAATTTTTCCTAATATCATCTCTCCCCACTCCCACTCCCCCTAATATTATCACCCCTCATTCTCCCCATTTCCTAATATTGTGTCCCCAGGCAAAGACCAATGCCTGATCCAGTACTTTGTATTTTCTAAAATCTAGCGTCAGAAGCTTCTTCACTAAAGTTTTTAGTTGGGTATCTGCAACTTATGGTCATGAATTTAACTATAATTGTGTTCATTACTGAACCAAGGCCTTTGTGGCTGTAGTCGTTATTTCCACACAATATGTTCTTTTTATTTCTCAAGATGTTGTCACAGGTAGCCAGACTCTTTTTACCCATTCTGCATGAATAAGGATGGCAATTGCTACAGGCAGCCATTCTGTGACCGAGAGAGAATCCGTCTGAGAAGCTGACTAACATCGTGGCTCTCTGAGCAAAGAGATAAAAACAAACTAGATCTCTGATAACATTGTGAGGTGATAGCTCGGAAGAATTGCCCTACCTCTAAACTTCCTCTAACATGAGTAAAATTATTTTATTATTGTTTAAACTAGTTTAAGTATGGGTTTCGTGACTTAGAATCAAGAGTATACTAAGACAATCCTCAAAGAAAAAGAGATTAGAGAAGTAGCGTAGAGAAACTATTCAAATTATAATTTTTCCTGGAGTCCTCCGTGATTCCTGGCTAGATTTGACCCGAGTTATTGAGACACAGAAGTTAAGATCAAAGCAATAATCACAGATCAAAGAGATAAACAATAAAAAATAATTCCAAATATGGTTTCAAGCCAGTCCTAGGCTGCTCTTATGGTGGTGCCTTGCTTACCCGATGCTGCTAGTGGTGTTCTTTTGGCCTTTATTGTTAAAGCCTTGAGTTTCCTCTACGATAACCAGGTTTATTAAGCTTTATTGTATGAGTCAAATAATTTGCTGTCTACTGAACCCAGAATGTGGTTTCTTTGCATCACCAAGAGTTGAAACAAACTGTCATTTAATTTTGTTTATTTCTACATGCCTACCTAAGAACAAAAGGGAATCATTTCTCAGGCGTTGTGCAACACTAACAACCATTCGGATGACTGCTTTAGCTCACCATTAAGTTTTTCCTTGCATCATCATTTGACTCATCCAGTTAATGGATAACACCCTTGTGCTTTGACAATTTTGAAGCAAAGTGTAATCTTCCTGTTCCTTCACAGGTGACCAGTTATTGTTGCTGTTCAAATGTACAAGTTCATTTTATTTTTTTTGTTTCCTATTCTTTAATAAAATATTTCAATACGTTTATTTTTAAGAAATAAGACAGCAGCTAGACCAGTCTGAAACCAGGTTGCCTGGGTCTGAAATCCATTCTTACCTACTAGTTCTTAAGTAACAACCTCTCTGATATTAATTTCCTCATCGGTAAAATAAGGAATAAGTAAAATCTATCTTACAGGATTGCTGGGAGGATACCGGGGTAAATACATGTAAAGCACTTAGGATGATACCTCACATACCTTATGTAATAAGCTTTCCACTCATTCATTCATTCAACAAATAACTCATTGAGCTCCTAACATGGATGAGGCACTATGTCAAGACTTGTGAGAATGCAAATATAAATATATATATATATATGTATATATATATACACACACACACACACACATATATATATATGTATGTATATATAAAGGCACAATCTTTTCCTGCTTTCAAGTAGTTAACTGAATAGTATGGGAAAAATAGCACAAACAAAAACAATGTCAGCAAGTATTCAAAAGTATCAGTTAAGTATGTTACATATGAAGAGGGAAGACAGATGGGCCAATGCTTCCTTTGCTTTTCCCTTCTAGTCATGTAATTTTTGGAGTGTAGTGATTTTGAGTTTTTTTCTGTTGCTGTAAAGATTTTTTTTTTTTCTTTTGGTCAAATCTTGCTTGCTTACCTGTTGCCTGTTTTCTTATTAATCCATATGGCAAAGTAGCACGGCATAAGCAAAGATACTAAAGAAAATACCAAAACAGAAAACACTGTGGTCTTCTCTCTGGTTACTGAGTAGAACTAACCATAACTTCCTTTGTGACTCATCGTACCCTGTAAATACTTTATTAACAAAAGATCAAAGATCGTATTCTATTGAGCTTTGAATCCCCAGTGTTTAATAAAATGTCCCTGATTTCAGAGATCTGGCCAATTCGAATATCACTTTTTCCTGGTCACAATGATTGGTTCAGAAACAGGAAAATCACCCAAAAAGACTCAGAAATTTTCTGCCAGAGCAATTGTTGAAAGACTCATTCCGTCTACTCATTTTGCCAAGCTGTTGGAATAGGAGGTAGAATTGTCAACAACCATCTTGTTGCCACCTGGAGAAAGTCTACGAAGGAAGCAGAGCAGCAGAGGCAAGAGAGCCAGAGACATAAAGAGAGAGGGAGAAAGAACACTGACAGCACTGGAACTCTGTAGTTGGCTGGGCGTGGCCCACCACTTTGCCTTCACAGTAAATGAGCAAATATATTCTCTCATTGCTTAAAACCAGCTTGGGTAAGGATGTTTGCTTACATACAAGATCCAGAGTATATGTTACTATTATCCACAGGATTTTTTTGAAGTTAAATCTTTCTAGAACCCAGTTTTATTACTTGAATAGTTATGGAATTGAAGCACTCAACATTCCCATCACCCCATCCCTACCCCAACCCTCAACATTGCCATTTGCATGGAGCTCTGCAGTTTACAAAGAACTTCCTCTGTCACATTTGGATCCTAATTACAATCCACTCACCAAGTAGGGGAATCCTGTTATTAATTCTTGATGTGCAAGGAAACTAAGGTTTCCATCAGTTAAGCATCGTGCCTGGGTTAATTCATTTTGTAGATGAGTATCTATTTTTGAAAATTTAATTTTCCATCATAAAAAAATGTATATTGAGTTATACTTGTAGCCAAAACAGAACAACAAACCCAGATTTACCCTCCCATTTTAAACGATGGAAAAACCAGGGAGAAGATATATATATTTTTCAGATATTGAAAAACCACAGGACTATAATCTCTGAGAAAAGGGAAACAAAGTGAACCCTGCAGTCATACCAGCCTAATGCCTAGAGGCAGTTTCCAGGATGCAAATGGGGGGAAAATTCGAAAAGTACCTTATAGTCTCTCTCAGTTCAGGAAACAGAGAAAACGGTTCCAGAAGGCCAAGGCATCTAGAGTTTAGGGGTGGAATGGCAGAAAGAAGGGACTTCAGGGAGCCCCACAGAGAGAGAGCTCCAAAGATCTGCAGAGGCAACCTTCAAGTTTTGGCTGAGTACTAATCAGTGCAGGTTGGGAGAAAATGATCTAAATTCAGAGAAAGAGCCACCAAAAAAGAGTAGAGAGAACAATTCCTAATGCTCACACCAGTCTGAGAGTAGTGTGCCTTCCCGCCAGCCAGAATGGAAAGGCATTACATTATAATAATAGGGATGAATCCCCAGAAAGGCCACGTATTGGGAGTGGGGCTAACTCAGCCCTAGAGCAAAGCCTCCTCCACTTCCATTCCAGCAAAATCTAAAAGCAGCTCTCAAAATGACCCAGCTGATTCCAAGTAACTTAACTGTACACCAAAATAAAATCCAACACTATTTATAGGAATACAATATAATCCAGCCAGCAACAATAGAAAATTCACAAAGTCTGGCATTCAGTAAAATAATTATTAGACATGCAAATAAGCAGGAAAATATCATTTCTAACCAGGAGAAAAATCTATCAATAGAAATAGTCCTAGAAATGACAGAAATAAGGGAATTACCAGAGAAGAATTTGATATAGTTATAAATGTGCTGTATATATTCATGGAGGTAGAAAAACACATGAGTATGATGAAAAGAAAAAGATATGAAAATGACCACTTCTGAAGATGAAAAATGGACATTAAATGAAAAATGATTTGGGTTAAATTGGGAGCATATTAATCACTGAAGGAAAAAACAGAGCATTAGACTATTGAAAACAAATTATTGAAGTAGTAGACACTATTAAGACATATCAGTTAAAACTATCCAAAAAGCAATACAGAAGAAAAAAGGTTGAAAAATATGAAGAAAGAATCAGTGACCTATGAGATAATAGCAAGCAGTCTAATAAATACGTAACTGGATCCTGAGACAGATGAAAGAGAGAAACAGAAAAAATATTTGAAGGAATTATGCTAATTTTTAAAATATTTTATCCAAATAATCTTCCCACCAATAGAAGTATAAAGAATATAAAACAAAATAAACATTAATAAAAGCATGCCAAGTCACCTCATAATCAAATTATTGAAAAACAGTGATAAAGCCTTAAAAGTGGTTTAAAAAGATGCAATACTGCATATATTAAGAAAGAAATACAGAAATGTTTTCAGAATTTTTGTCAGAAATTATGCAAGCCAGAAGATAATGAAGCAAATTTTTTAAGGGAAGGAAGGAAGGAAGGAAAGGGCTGGAAGAAAGAGGCTGGAAGGAAGGGAAGAAATTGTCAACTTTCTTACTAGCTAAAATATATTTTCGACAAGGAAACAGAAAGTTCATTGCAAAGAAAAAAAAAAAGACAAGAGGTTTAAATTGCATTAAAAAGCAAAACCTGGGGTGCCTGGACGGCTTAGTCACTTAAGCAACTGCCTTCAGTTCAGGTCATGATCCCAGGGTCCTGGGATCAAGCCCCACATCAGGCTCTCTGCTCAGCAGACCCTCCCCCCACCCTGTTCATGTTCTTACTCTGTTTCTCTCAAATAAATAAATAAATAAAATCTTTAAAAAAAAAAAAAAAAGAAAACAAAACCTAACAATATGCTCTCTACAAGAAATTCAGTTATCATGTTAATAGGGATTCAACAGGAAACAGACCAATGGGACATATACAGACATATACAAAAACATATTATATATACATATGTATATAAAATCTCTTTACATATATATATTTATATGTGTACATATATATGTGTGTATATATATGTATATACATATATATTTGTATATACACACATGTATTGAATTGGCTCACATGATTATGAAGGCTAAGAAGTCTCAGTCTGCCATTTGCAAGCTGGAGACCCAGGAGAGATGGTAGTAGAGTTTCTGAAGGCCTGAGAATCAGAACCAATGGTACAACATCCAGTTCAAATGCAGGAGAAAACCAATGTCCCAGCTCAAAAACAGGCAGGGAAGAATGAATTCTTCCTTACTTTTCCTTTTTACTCTATTTAAATCTCCAATTGATTGGATGAGGCCCACCCCAATCAAGGAGGACAATCTGTTTTACTCAGGTTTATTCTACCTTATTATTAAGGTTTATTCTATCCTTAGTCTCATCCAGACATACCCTTACAGACACACTCAGACTAACGTTCAACCAAATACCTGGGCACTGTGTGGTTCTGTCAAGTTGACACATAAAATTAACCATCAAAAAAATAAATACAGTAATGTTAAAAGTAAAAAGATGAGTAAAGATAGACCATGAAAACAAAAATTAAAAAAAAAAAAAAACAACCCTGAAGTGACCATACTAATATCAAACAAAATAGACGTCAGAATAAGGAAGATCACTACTAAAGGGATCAATTCATCAAGAGGGCCAAACCAAAATCAACCTTTTAAATGTGTATGCACCTAAATACAGGAAGTAATAACCGAGGGAAAAGCATGACAGGATAAATAGTAAATCCATTGCTATAGCTGGGGAGTTCAACACTCTTTCTGAGTGGACAAAGAAGAAGTGGACGGAAAGAAGTGGACAAAAAAATTAGTAACATTATAAACTTGAACGTCACTAACAAGTGACTCACTTTACATGAAGCATTGCTTAGAGGAAAATCTACCATTCTAAATGCTTCCAATGAAAATAAAGATCTATGAACAATGATCTGAGCTTGCACCTTATGAAACTAAATACAGAAGAGTAAATTCAGCACAAAGTAAGCATGAAGAAAAGGATAAGAGCAATCAGAGCAGAAATCACTGAAAGAGCAGAAAAAAGAATAGAGAAATAAATAGAACCAAAATTTATGTCTTCAAAAAGAAAGATAAAATTGGCAAACCTCTTGCTATACTAACCAGCAAAAAGAGAATACACAGATTATCAGTATAAGGAATGACAGGGAGGACATCATGATAGATTCTACTGGCATTCTAAAAAATATGAAAAAACATGAACCACTTTGTGTCGATAAATTTTAGAACTTTGGTGAAATAAAGAAATTCCTTTAGGGGTGCCTGGGTGGCTGTCAGTTGAGCGTCAGACTCTTGATTTCAGCTCAGGTCATGATCTCCTGTTAGCTCTGCACTCAGTGTGCGGTCGTCTTCAGATTCTCTCTTCCCCGCCCTCTCCACCCTCACTCTCTCTCTCTCAAATAAATAAATAAATTTTTTTTTAAAAAAAGCAATTTCTTTAAAATGCAAATCACAAAAGTTCATTGAAAAAGAAGCAGAAACCTGAATAGCTCTCCATTTGTTAAATTGAAGACATAAAAATCTCCCCTCAAAAAAGGAAACAAAATGCCCACATCAGATAATGTTACTTGTCAATTTTACCAAAAAATATAAAGAAGAAAGACTATCAATTTTATAAAAACTCTTCCAGAAAATTGAAGAGGAAGAAATACTTCTCACCTCATTTTATATGGCCAATATCAACCTGGACTCAAAACAGACAAAGAGAATAAAAGAAAATTAGAGATCAATAAGCCTCATGAGTATCCTAACAAAATTTTAGGAAAAAAATCAGGGAATATATACAAAAGACAATAGATTGATCATGTGTGTTTTAACTAAACAATGCAAGGTTGTTTTACTACTTTAAAATCAGTTGAAGTGATTCATTGTATTTACAGAACACAAAAGACAACCCATGTGATCAACTTAATTATTGGAGAAAAATGTTTGATAAGATGTTTTTATGTTTGATAAAGTTTAAGAGTTATTTATAATAAAAAATTTCAGGAAACTGAGAATAGAAGACAACTTCCTCAACTTGATAAAAGGAATGAACCTATTGCTCTCATCATGCAAATATTGAAAACAAGGCAAATATCTCCACCGTTCCTTTTATTCAATGTTGCATTGCAGACTCCAGCCAACACAGTACAGCAATAGAGAGAAAAAAGTTTACAGTTTCAAAATGGTCTACTTAGACAACCTTAAAGAATCTCCAAAAATGCTATTAAAACTAATAAGTCAGGGGCAGCTGGGTGGCTCAGTAGGTTAAGCACTTGCTTTTGGCTCAGGTCATGATCCTGGAGTCCAGGGATCAAGCTCCAGGTCAGGCTCCCTACTCAGCAGAGAGCCTGCTTCTCCCTCTATCCCTCTGAGCAGGGAGCCTGCTTCTCCCTCGCCCTCTGCCACTCCCTCTGCTTGTGTGCTTTTGCTCTCACTCTCTCTCTCTGTGTCAAATAAACAAATAAAATCTTAAAAAAAAAAAAAACACCTAATAAGTGAGTTTAGCAAGCTTCCAGGAAAATCAAGGTCAATATATGAAAGGATATCACAATAAAATTTTAAAATGAACATTTTTAAATGTTCTATAAACAACAAAATAAACAGTAAAATTTAGAAATGAACATTTAAAAGATCATGTCATTTACAATATTATCAAGTAATCAGAAAGTGTAGCAATATATTAATCAAAACAATGAAAATATGTACACTGAAATCTATAAAATATTCCTGAGACAAATTAAGGAGCTAAAAAAAATGGGGATATGTACCATGCTTTTGGATCAGAAGACTGAACCCTGTTAAGATAACAATTACCACAAATGGAACTATATGTACAACAGAATCCCAAGTAAAATCCCAGCAGCACATTTTTCCTTGTTAGAAATGTATATGCTGATTTCAAAATATGTACGGAACATCAAAGGATGTAGAGCAACCAAAAGAATGGTCAAGTGTGAGGACTTATATTACCTGATATCAAGGTTTATTAAGAAACTACAGTAATGGGACTCCTGGGTGGCTCAGTGGGTTAAGCATCTGCCTTCAGCTCAGGTCGTGATCCCAGGGTCCTGGGGTCGAGCCCCGCGTCAGATTGCCTGCTTCTCCATCTCTTTCTGCTGCTCCCCTTGTGCTCTCTCTCTCTCTCTATCAAATAAATAAATAAAATCTTTAAAGAAAAAAAAAAGAAAGAAACTACAGTAATCAAGTATGGGTGCAATGATAGACCAATAGAGTCCAGAAATGGATACATGTATACAATCCACTGGTTTTTGACAAAGGCACTAAGGTAACTCAGTTGGAAAAAGGATAGTGTTTTAAACAAATTTGCTATAAAAATTAGATATCCACATGGGAAAAAATAAACCCAGACCTTTATTTCACACTATACAGAAACATTTGCTTAAAGTGGCTAATAGTTTTACCTGTTTGGAAGCAAAACTGTAAAAATTAACAAGAAAACAAGACAGAAAGTATTTGTGACCTTGGGCTAGGCAAGTATTTCTTGGATGGAAGACAAGTATAAGCCATTAAAGAAAAAGGAATAAAATGAATTTATTTTGATTTGATCAAAATGAAATATGTCCACACTTCAAAAGACACTGCTCAGAAAATGAAAAGGCAAGTAACAGAAAGGATGAACATATTTGCAGCTTTTTTTTTTTTTTTTTAAATAAAGTTTCTATATACGGGCACCTGGGTGGCTAGGTCAGTTAAATGCCTGCCTTTGGCTCGGGTCATGATCTCAGGGTCCTGGGAGAGAGCCTCACATCAGGCTTCCTGCTCAGCAGGAAGTCTGCTTCTCCCTCTTCCTCTGCTGCTCCCCCTGCTTATGCTTGTGTGCGCGTGCACTCTCTCTCTCTCTCTCAGATAAATAAATAAAATCCTTTAAAATTTTTTTGAAAGATTCTATATTGAAAATATGTAAAAATCCTTACAACTAAACAAGAAGACAAAGAAAGATGAATAAATTGGCAAAAGGTTTGAATAGAAACTTTGTCAAAAGAAGTTTACAAACGGCTAAAAAGTACACAGAAAGTTGCTTAAGATTATTAGTCATTAGGGAAATTCAAATGAAAACCAAAGTGAAATATCACACACTAGAATGGCTGAAATTTAAAGGTACATGTCAGGAAGTATGTGGACCAACTAGAACATTCATACACTGCTGATAGGAATGCAAAATGCACATTCAAAATGGAAAACGGTTTGGTAGTTTCATGTAAAGTTAAAATACATTTACCATACCATGCAACAATCCTGTTCCTACATATTTAGCCAAAAGCAACAAACACATGCTCACAGAAAGGCTTATTCTCAAAGTTCATAGCAACCTTATGTGTAATAGTAAAAAACTGGAAATGATCCAAATTTCCACCTCTGGCATATCCTTATAGTGGAATACTACCCAGGAATAAAAAGGAAGAAACTTTGGATACACAGGACAACAGGGACAAATCTCAAAACCAAACTGAAATAAACCCAATACATATTATGTGATATTACTTATATGAATTCCATAAAAGACAAAACAGAGCGACACAGAGCAGATCAGTGGTAGTCAGAGACTGGGGTGGGATCGATGTGATAACAAAGGGCTGTGTGCGAACTTCGGGGAGTGACCGAAATGTTCTATATCAGGATTGTGGTGATGGTCACTCAACTGTATACACTTGTCAAAATCATCAAATTGTACATTCAAATTTGGTGAATTTTATTGTATGGAAACTATGCCTCAACAAAGCCAATTAAGAATATACTTATTTAGTTTCTCTTGTTTTTAACGCACATACTACAGATAGGAGAAGAAAAGATTGCTTTTTTAAAAAATTATATGACCTACAATTTTCTCTTTTTTTCTTACCTCTGCCTATTTCTTCAATTGTCTTTTAGAACACCCTTGATTCCCATCTCTCTAGATACACTTGTCTTCTCTAGATCTCTAATTGGGTATCTTAGAAGCTCTTCAAATTCAATTCATCCAATTTCAAATCATCATAGTTGTCCCCATGTATTATGTTGTTGTTCTTTTGTTATTTGTTTGTTTGCTTGTTTGTTTGTTTGTTTCTGGCTCACTCCAAAGCCAGAACCCAGGATTTTTCCTTTGAGTCCTACATTCTTTCCTCAACAACCCATGGTTAACTCTCTTTGCATTTTTTACCTTTGAAATCTTTCTGCTTCTCTCTATCTGCTCTGCTTCCACTGCCTGGAGGCCACGTGGTCTTCCTCTTGGAGGCCAGCAACAGCCTCCTAGCTGCCCTCTGCCATCACAGTGATCTCTCGAATTCCAAATGTGATCTGTCACTCACCCTTCTGGCACCACACTGCCCACAGGATTAAGTTCTACCTGCTTTACATGAGCGTATAAGGCCACCGGTCATCTGCCCTGCTTACCTCTGCAATCATAACTCTGGTCTCTGTGGCCACAGAGAATCATCTTCAGTTCTCGCAGTGTGGCATGCCTCTGCCCACCTCCTGGAATGGCGGACATTTCCTCTCTCTGGAACATCCTCTCCTCAGCCAGCAGGCCTCTCTGTCCCAACCTCCCCAGTCTACCTGCTTCTTTCCCATCCTGCAGTTCCTTACCTTAGACATCACTTCCTCTGGGCACCATTTGACTTTTCTTGTGTTTCCATGGTATCCAGAACCCCTTTCAAGGCATTTACTGCAGCGGAATTTTTTTTTTTTAATTTATTTATTTGACAGACAGAGATCACAAGTAGGCAGGGAGGCAGGCAGAAAGAGAAGAGGAAGCAGGCTCTCCGCGGAGCAGGGAACCTGATGTGGGGCTCGATCCCAGGACCTGAGATCATGACCCGAGCCCAAGGCAGAGGCTTTAACCCACTGAGCCACCCAGGCGCCCCACGAAATTTTTTTGAAATCTTTAAACCTACATCTTCTTCTGGACTACATGCTCCATGAAGGCAAAGAACTTTCCATCTTCCTCACCAGACCTCCGGACCCTAACATGATGCATTTTACGTAGAAAACATTCAACTAATAAGGGTTAAAAAGGTAAGTGATTCTTCTTTCTCTTCTCGCTATCAAAAACATTCAAGTTAATCACATTATTTCTTAAAATTAAACGCTGAATCATGTGCTTTGCTTTTGAGCACGTAAGTTCAAATACTCCCTGCAGCGAGGCGGCCATTTTTAAGGGTCAATTTAAAAGCATCGTTGGTTGCCCTTTCATTATAGTAATCCCCTCATTTCTCACTCATTCTTTAATTTGCAAAAAAAAAAAAAAAAAAAACCCACAAAACTTGCGAACATGTGGTGTTAATAAGTGCCTGGAGTGCAGTTGTGTCAGAGAGCGCTTGAGACAATCCATCATTGATCTGCACCTGTCTGTCCATTGCTTGTGCCTTCTTACAAGGGGAGAGTGAGGTCTCAGTTTGCATAAAATGCTTCTTCTGTTTAAAAATGAGTGGTAACTTGTGCAAGAAGTTTCTTGTGTTCAAGGCAAAAGCCCCCAGATTGAGGATACATCTTCTCCCTGATAATGTGTCTGGTCGTTGTTGGAAATGTTGCGTTCTCTACCTCTGCTAGAGCATTTCAGTAGATTCTGAGAATGTTTAGTAACATTCAAGAAAGTTTATTTTAAGGAATGGTGAGATGGGGATAGTCAAAGCTAGTGATTTAGCCGAGTATAATACAAAATATCTTTTCCTATATCATTATACAGTTTGTCATAGTTGTTACCTTTAATATTTAGACCTATGAGTAAAGGAGAAAGATTATTTTCTCCTGTCTGGATCAACACTCACTAACACAACACTCACTTAGCCTTTACCCCTGATTGCAATCATAACACATACTTCTTATAAAAAGTCTATAGAAATACATACACACACACAAATATATAATTGTTTCTAGAGAAACAAAAGGGATTAAGTGAGGATGTAGAGTAATTTCAGTTCATTGGTTTTTTGGGGGTGTTTTTTTCCACATTGGAAGGTATTTATGTATTTTTTGTTAGGCTTAAAAATAAATAATAGGAAAAAATGTAAAAATTTGAAAAACATTCTACATATTACTGTTAATATTTTGTATATTTTCTGCTAGTAACACAAATGACCTTTGAGCAACACAGGTTTGAACTGTGTGGGTCCATTTATATGCAGATTTTTTCAATAAAGATAGTACAGTACTGTAATGTATTTTCTTTTCTTTATGATTTTTCTTAATAACACTTGCTTTTCTCTAGCTTACTTTATTGTAAGAATACATTGTATAATGTACATAACATACAAAACACATATTAATCCACTGTTTATATTATTGGTAAGGTTTCCAGTTACCAGTAGGCTGTTAGAGGTTAAGTTTTGGGGGAGAGAAAAGTTACATGCGGATTTTGGACTGTGCAGAGGCCAGCATCCCTAACCCCTGTGCAGTTCAAGGGTCAACCAAATGGGCTCTTAGGTGGCTCAGTTGGTTAAGTGACTGCTTTCAGCTCAGGCCATGATCCTGGAGTCCCGGTATCCAGTCTTATATCAGGTTCCCTGCTCACCTGCTCAGTGGGGAGCCCGCTCCCTCTGACCCTACCCCTGCTCATGCGCACGTGTGCGCTCTCTCTCTCTCATTCTCTCTCTCAAATAAGTAAACAAAATCTTTTTTTTTTAAAAAGGGTCAACTAGAGGTATTTACTTATAAAACTTCAGTTATACTCTACTTGTTCAACTCACTTTCTCCTGGTTATATTGAACTTATTCACTGACCATGATTTATTTAACCATACTTCCACTGCTGAATATTTTCATGGCAGCATAAACAATGTTGCAAAGAACAAAATGAGCATAAATCTTTTTTAATATCTCAAATTGTTTTCTTAGAATACATTCCGACAAGTGAACTTGCTGGCTCAAATATGTGAATATTTGTAAGGCTTTTGTTACATCATATCCATATTACCCTCTAAAAAGCTGTGTTATCTTACATTTCTAAAAACAATTTATGACTGTCCTTATTTCCCACCACCCTTGCCAATACTGAATATTATCATTTTTTCATCTTTGCCAGTGTTGCATGTGAAAAGTCTTTTTAAATTAATATTTTGGTATGCATTTCTTTGTTATTTTGTGACGTGGACATTTCTCATACTCTTCGTAACTTGTAGAGTGAATTGCTTGTTATTTTCTTTCTACGATTTTCCTCTAATAATGTACCACATTAATTTATACAGTTCTTCATAAATAAGAACAGTTGCTCTTCATTTTTACTTTATTTTTCAATTATTTTTACTAGTTTGTCATTGCTACTTTATTTTATGGGACTACCTTTTCATGTTTACACTTTTGTATTTATTAACATTTCTATTTTTGATTGTTTACTTTTTGTTTCCACCAAGAAATCAGATAGACTTTCATCTGTACTTTTTTTTTCTACTGATTTTATGAGTTTCAAACTATATTCTTTTTAACGTTTGCATCTATCTGCAGTTTTAAATAAATATTGTGAGGTGGACATGAAGTTTTATATTTTCTAGTTAATCAACAATTATGCCATTCCTCCTTCCCGTTGACTAAGCCATTCCTCCCCATTGACTAAAATGGGTTCTTTATCATGTTAGTAAGGATATCTTCTGCCATCTTGGGCTAGTTACTCATCCTTCTTATTTGACTTATATGCAACAGAGTATGTTTATGTTCATTCAAATATGACATGAATTTCAGCTTTCTTTCTTTCTTTCTTTCTTTCTTTCTTTCTTTTTTTTAGTAAGGCGACAAGTTTATTAAGCAAGGATACAGAGAAAGCTCTCAGGAGTTAGAAGGATCCCAACAGGGTTGCCGAATTTCAACTTTTCATCATATGATATTCACTGACCTGAAACAGTCGGGTTGAGTAAAGTGTTGAATGTGTGTTGGGTCACTTTCTCAGTTTTCTTACTCCCTTCCATTAATGTATCTGTCCTTACACTAGCACCATGCCAGAGTCATTATTAAGCTTTAATAATGTGATATTTAATTTTGACAGCTCTGTTTGTTATTTATGGTGCTTCTTTTTGCTTATTTATTCTTCCATTGGAGCTTTAGGATCCATTTTATTGGAATTGTTTTAAATTTGTACATTTAGTTGGAGAGACTCACATCCTTATAATATTTGCACTCAGGAGCATGACATATATCTATATAAAATCAACCTAACCCAGTTTCTCAATAAAATTTTACATTCATGTTGATACTCTTAATATATTACTGAGTTTATTCTCAAGCACAATTTTATGACTTTTTAAAAATGCATTTCCTTTTCTCATTTTGTTATTCTAAATGGATTATGATTGGTTATTACTACAGTGAGGCTATCTCTAAAACCTGAAAATAGGTCAGAATCTCTTGTCATAGGAGGGGGTCACTAACCCATTCTTATCAAGAAGAAATGAGTGCCAGCAGAAAATACCATGTGGTGAAGTTGGAGGTATTGTCCACCTGAAAGAGACAGCAACTCATTAGCCTCAGTAGGTGTGGCCAGTGAGGACTCTGTCTGGGATTATGATTTTGCAGGAGAAGATGGAAATCCAGTTTCATATGAAAAGAGCTCAGAGTTTCTAAGTAATGATAAAGACACATAAGGAAATCTCAACATTAAAAAAATGTAGTAAGATCCTAGTAAAAACAGGAAGTTTTCTGTGTACATTAATTTATGTCCTCCAAAAATATTTATTGAGTACATATTATGTATCATATTCTATAGAGAAAAATGACAAATACATTAGTCAGCTTGACAGAATGCCATATGCAGGATAGCCTAAACAACATTTATTCCTCACAGTTCTGGAGTCTCAAAACTCCAAGATCAAGACCCTGGTGGATCTTCAGTCTAGTGAGCTTCCCTGGCTGGAAATATTCCATGTGTCATCAATCCATGTATATTGTCAAACATTAATGCCAGGAAAGTAATGTATCTATGAGTCCACAAGAAGAAGATAATGGAAGCTCCACATTTGGCATCCTTCCTGGACTCTGCCCTATACCTTCCTTCCCTTGGTTGATTTTAAATCTATATCCTCCCCCTGTAATAAATCATCACCATGAGTATAATCACTTTCAGTGAATTCTGAGACCCTACTAGCAAATGATCAAATCTGAGGATGGACTCTTTTGAGGACTATTCCCCCTAAACTTTTACAGTTGTCTTAAAACCTCACACTTGTCATTTGAGTTTAAAGTCCTAAATGACCTGACCCTTAATGCACACACACACACACACACACACACACACACACACACACACAGAAAAGGTACTAACTCAAGTTTTTTAGTTTTCAATGATATTGAAATAAAGGTAGTCAAGAAAATATTGGTTTTTTACTGGGAAAATTTTTGTAAATGACATAGAAAGCAACAATTTTTCCAGACTGCAATATATAGAACACAAATCGAATAGATCAGCATCGATCAGAATGATAATAATGATTATAAGAACATATCACATCCTACATGTCTGAAGTATGTCCAGCTCAATGTACTAACATCACTTATAACTG
This sequence comes from Martes martes, assembly GCF_963455335.1. NCBI lineage: Eukaryota > Metazoa > Chordata > Mammalia > Carnivora > Mustelidae > Martes > Martes martes. Next base: position 91,991,887 of record NC_137888.1, read on the forward strand.
AGATGACAAAAACCATGTGGTAATCTTGGAAAATCACATAAAAGAACAAATATCTAGTTTCAAAACTGGGTAAGATAAGATATTTTATAATTGGTATGTACATATATATCTGTGGAAAATTAAAAGAGATCAAGTTTTGATTGATAGCAAAGAAAATTTCCTAACTGATGCATGGATAATCCATAGCTGTCCAAGCACACTAGGCTGTAGCTTAGGTTCACTAATAATGACCTCATTCAGAATACAAACTTCTCTCCGTTTGAGAGCTATCTCATAGTTATCAAAAGTGAAATCTGGGGCTGCCTGGAGAGAAATATGATTCTATTCCAAATGACTCAGGTAACACATTCTGAACATTAGCTCAAAAATGACAAACTGGATAATAGAAGATGATTAAAGAAGACAAAGGAAAATGAGTAGACATTTCTAATCTACATAAAAGAAGGTTTGAGGATAAGACAGTATCCTTCAAATGTTTGAATAATCATTATATAGAAATACACACACCTCCACCTCTATGGCAATGATAGATGGAACCAATTCTAGTGTGCAATGATCTCCATGTAAGTAGAACTTTCAAATAATCATAGCTGTCTAAGTGTAGAATGAACAAATAGGTATCCTTTGGGGTCAGGTGGGGAAGCACTTGTCTAAGCACGTGATGGGGACTTTGTAGAGAGAACTCAATATAATTAAGTGGTTTTAACCAATAACTTTTAATTAATCTTGAAAGTGATTTTATTTTTTGTTAAAAGATTTTATTCATTTATTTGACAGGCAGAGACCACAAGTAGGCAGAGAGGCAGGGTGGGGATGGGAAAGCAGGCTCCCCACCAAGCAGAGAGCCTGATGTGGGACTTGATGCCAGGACCCTGAGATCATGACCTGAGCCGAAGGCGGAGGCTTAACCCACTGAACCACCCAGGCACCCCTTGAAAGTGATTTTAAAAACTGAGTCACCTTTAATCCTGATCAAATCTT